>NC_047089.1:27221160-27841160 GCF_902459505.1 Geotrypetes seraphini | reverse complement strand
GCAAGCAGAAGAGGAGGTCCTTATTAGGATTGATTTACTACCTTTTCAAGGAGTTCACTCGAGGCAGTGTACAAACATTTCAGATTACAATACAAAGTATGACAGAGTATGTTACATTACAATATCAACATATCAATAAAACATTTTAATACCATAGGGTATAAGCAAAGAAGGAATATATAGATAGGAGAGTAACAGAGGTTAGAAAAAGGAGGAAAGGGATTGGGACTTGTATATCGCCAAATTATATTCCTGGCTTTCCTCCCAGCTACAATCAGGCTCATTCCCTGCGGACCTAGGCCAAATACTTATCACTCCAATTGTCAAAAACCCCAAAGATCCCATCTCCCTTGTATCCAACTACAGACCCATTGCAAACATACCCTTCTTTACAAAGTTGATGGAAGGGTCAACCAAGATTTAACAACCTACCTGGACAAATTCAACATTCTAAATGACAACCAGTCAGGTTTCCGCTCTGGACACAGCACTGAAACTGTCATCGCTTCTCTGGTAGACTACCTTCATAACCTGTTCAGCCAAGGCACAAGTGCACTAGTCCTGCAATTTGATCTTAGTAGCGCCTTTGACTTGGTGGACCATGCCATTCTCCTGGACTGTTTGGAGTCTATCGGCCTCACAGGCAACGTCATAAAATGGTTCCGGGGTTTCCCGGGTCAACGCTCTTACCAAGTCTACAGTGACAATTCCCATTCCGCCAGCTGGATCAACACCTGCGGAGTCCCACAAGGCTCCCCCTTGTCCCCCATGCTATTCAACATCTACCTGGTCGCACTAGGTAATCTACTGCTAAACTTGAAAATCAAATTCTACATATATGATGATGACATCACCTTAATCTTCCAGCATAACCCCCGAGATAAATAATCACCTAGCTTCAATCCTAATGCAAATTGAATTATGGATGGCCGACTTTAAACTGAAACTCAACTCAGATAAAACCAAATTCTTCCTGGCGAGTCCAAACGACAAAATCAAAGACACATCAATCTCCCTGAACGGCCAAGTCTTTCCCATAACAAACTCCTTAAAAATTCTTGGAGTGACTCGACCGCAACCTTATCTTCGAAGCTCACACCGACCTTCTGGTCAAAAAAGGCTTCGCCACCTTATGGAAGCTAAGAACCATTAGAAAGTACTTCGACGCTCCCTCATTCCGCCTACTTGTGCAATCCTCCATCTTAAGTCTACTCGACTACTGCAACATCACCTGGGATCTTTCAAAAAAAAACACTCAAAGATTGCGAATCATCCAAAACACGGCAATCCGACTGATCTTCGGACTAAAAAAAATGGGAACACCTAACTCCCTACTATCACAAACTTCACTGGCTACCCCTGGAAGCAAGAGTGCAATTCAAGTTCGCCTGTCTCTGTTTCAAATCCATCCTTGGCTCGGCCTCCCTTTACTTGGTATCCCATTTCATCCTAGACCGCCCATCCAAACTCACGCGCAGAACCCAGCTGTTCAGCTATCCTACCCTAAAGGCCTGCTGTTACAAAAGTTATCTATACAGAACTCTTGCCTTCCACGCAGGTCAGCTCAATAACTGGCTGGCCCACATCATCTCTCACACTTCATCCTACTTAAATTTCAGGAAACTACTAAAAACTAATCTATTCACCCGATTCACACCCTAATACCCCTATACGCAGATTGTCTTGACCTTGTACCATTTTGCCCTAATTGTACCTTTTGTAGCTGACTGTACCTTTTTTTTTTTTTTCGCCGATTGTACCATTGTTCGCTGATTGTCCCTATTTTCTCTGTTTGTACCATTTTCTTCTCTGGTATCCATTTTCTCTGATTGTACCTTTGTACCATTTTTGCCGATTGTCCAGCCCTTCTTCGTTGTAAACCGCCTCGAACTACTATGGCTTTGGCGGTATATAAGAAATAAAATTATTATTATTATTATTATTTTTGTAATTTTACAACCACACTCAAAATGGTTTTTACCTACAGGTACTTCAAGAATTTTCCCTATCTGTCCAGTGGGCTCACAATCTGTCTAATGTACCTGGAGCAGTGGAGGATTAAGTGGTTTGAATCCACAACCTCTGGATGCTGAGGCTGTAGCTCTAACCACTATACCACACTAATTTGAAGAAGGTTGCGCACGAGGTCAGACTTGTGCTTGAAAATGATCTCATCTAGGGTAGGAGTAGATGTTTAAATATTTTCTATTAAATGTCAAAGTGCACGCAAACATAGTGGACAAAACAGAACATTTTTCTTTTGTAAACATATTCCCCACCCTCCTCCCGTCCCCTAATGCAAACCCAGTTTGTGAGCACTATAAATAGTCAAGAATCAAAGTCACACATTCAAAAGTTGACTCCGTGCGTGAGGAGTGAGATCCATCCAGAAGTGTTCCCAAGGGCTGCAAAGTGCCTATGTTCCAAATGATCATCAACGATCTTAGGGTAGGAGTGGATAAACATGTCCTGCTCTAGTTAGGTGCTGCCAAGTGTCACTCCTTGTATGTGTGATTAGCATTTCGGGGCCTGTCTGGAGTTAGCTACTTCTTCCATTAAAGGCCTGGGTGAAGAGAGATAGTCTTGTGTTACGTGAAGCCTTTCAGGGAGAGTATTCCAGAGTGTCACCAAGCAGAGCTGTACATTTTCACTCATAACATAAAATCCATTTCCACCTTTAAGTTCTATGCGGTTTACAAAAGATCAGCTAAAAATAAACAACTAGAAATAGTTAGGAGTCTAGGAGCCTAAGAACTTAGAAAATAAGTAAGTCTTCAACTGTCTCCTAAAATGTAAATATGAGACAGTCATCAATAGTAAAGGTTTAAACTCCTTATCCCAGTTTGCAACCTGGTATGAAAGCATCCAATAGTAATATCTTTTTAGTTTACAACCTTTCACTGATGGGAACATCAGAAGAGCTTTAGAGCTTTGAGAAAATTTTTGAATAGAAAAGCAAAATAATTCAATCAAATAGGAAGGAATATGGTCAGCTAAAACCTTGTAATACACACAGCCCAACTTAAAGATAACCCATCCTTCCACTGGCAGCCAATGCAATTCGCGATAGAAACGGGATACGTGGTCATACTTTTTCAAGCCAGAAATAAGTCTTACTGCAGTGTTTTGAATAACTTTCAATCTTGAGAGATTTTTCTTAGTTCCAGCCAAGTAGACTATATTGCAATAGTCCAAATGGCTCATTACTAAAGATCGTTCCAACAATTTAAAGACTGACAATTTGAAGTATGCCCTAAGAGTACACAATTTCCAGAGAATATGAAAACCTTTTATGAACTACTAAAGATAACTGATTACACATAATCAGGTTCTGATCAGTGGTAACCCCCCAAATCTTAATGGTGGGATGAATCGGATATTGCACCATCTTTAACGTTAATAGAGGTCTTGAAATTATTCTGAAGAGATGAAACAAAAAAGCACAGTTACTTACCGTAACAGGTGTTATCCAGGGACAGCAGGCAGATATTCTTGACTGATGGGTGACGGCACCGACGGAGCCCCGGTACGGACAATTTTAGAGTGATTGCACTCTAAGAACTTTAGAAAGTTCTAGCTCGGCCGCACCGCGCACGCGCGAGTGCCTTCCCGCCCGACAGAGGCGCGCGGTCCCTCAGTTAGTATAAGCCAGCTAAGAAGCCAACCCGGGGAGGTGGGTGGGACGCAAGAATATCTGCCTGCTGTCCCTGGATAACACCTGTTACGGTAAGTAACTGTGCTTTATCCCAGGACAAGCAGGCAGCATATTCTTGACTGATGGGTGACCTCCAAGCTAACAAAAAGAGGGATGGAGGGAAGGTTGGCCATTAGGAAAACAAATTTTGCAAAACAGATTGGCCGAAGTGTCCATCCCGTCTGGAGAAAGCATCCAGACAATAATGAGATGTAAAAGTGTGAACTGAGGACCAAGTAGCAGCCTTGCAGATTTCCTCAATAGGAGTGGAACGGAGGAAAGCTACAGATGCTGCCATTGCTCTGACTCTATGGGCCGTGACAGAACCTTCCAGTGTCAGTCCGGTCTGAGCATAACAGAATGAAATGCACGCTGCCAGCCAATTAGACAACGTACGTTTAGAAACGGGACGTCCCAATTTATTTGGATCAAAGGACAGAAAAAGTTGGGGAACTGATCTGTGGGGTTTCGTACGCTCTAGATAGTAAGCCAGAGCCCTTTTACAATCCAAAGTATGTAAAGCTTGTTCTCCAGAATGAGAATGTGGTTTTGGAAAGAAAACAGGTAGAACAATGGATTGGTTGAGATGGAATTCAGAGACAACCTTAGGGAGAAACTTTGGATGTGTACGCAGAACCACCTTGTCATGGTGAAAAACCGTAAAAGGTGGATCTGCGACCAGTGCATGAAGCTCACTGACCCTCCTGGCAGAGGTAAGAGCAATAAGGAAAAGCACTTTCCAAGTGAGAAACTTGAAAGGAGAGGTAGCCAAAGGTTCAAATGGAGGCTTCATTAAGGCAGAAAGAACCACATTGAGATCCCAGATAACAGGAGGGGCTTTAAGAGGTGGTTTCACATTGAAAAGCCCTCGCATGAACCTGGACACCAGGGGATGAGCTGAGAGAAGTTTTCCATGGACTGGCTCATGAAAAGCTGCAATGGCACTGAGGTGGACTCTGATGGAAGAGGACTTAAGGCCAGAGTCAGACAAAGAGAGCAAATAGTCCAACAACGTCTCCACTGCCAGGGAAGTGGGATCAAGATGATGAAGAAGACACCAGGAGGAAAATCTCGTCCACTTCTGATGGTAACATTGCAGAGTGGTTGGTTTCCTGGAGGCATCCAGAATGGAACGAACAGGCTGAGATAAAAGAGTATCATGAGATGTCAGCCCGAGAGATACCAAGCTGTCAGGTGCAGAGACTGGAGGTTGGGATGTAGAAGGGTTTCCTGCTGTTGCGTAAGCAGAGAAGGAAACAGAGGAAGAAGAAAAGGTTCCCTGGAACTGAGTTGAAGTAGAAGGGAGAACCAATGTTGCCTGGGCCACCTCGGAGCAATCAGAATCATTGTGGCTCGTTCCCTCTTGAGCTTGAATAAGGTTCTCAACATTAGAGGCAGAGGAGGGAAGGCGTACAGGAACAGATTCGACCAGTCGAGGAGAAAAGCATCCGCTGCCAGACGGTGAGGAGAGTAAAGTCTGGAGCAGAATAGGGGCAGCTGATGATTGTGAGGAGCTGCAAAGAGGTCTATCTGAGGAGTGCCCCATTGAGTGAAGATAGACTGCAGAGTTACAGGATCGAGTGTCCACTCGTGAGGCTGGAGAATTCTGCTGAGTTTGTCCGCTAAAGAATTCTGTGCTCCCTGAATGTAGATAGCTTTCAGGAAGAGATGGTGATCTATGGCCCAATTCCAGATCTTTTGGGCTTCTTGGCATAAAAGGCGAGAGCCTGTCCCACCCTGTTTGTTGATGTAGTACATCGCAACCTGATTGTCTGTGCACAACAGAAGGACCTGAGGAAAGAGAAGATGTTGGAAGGCCTTGAGGGCATAAAACATCGCTCTGAGTTCCAGGAAATTGATTTGATGCTTCTTTTCCTGGGCTGTCCAAAGACCTTGAGTCTGGAACTCGTTCAAGTGAGCTCCCCATGCATAAAGAGAGGCGTCGGTGGTGATGACTAGTTGATGAGGAGGCTGATGGAACAGAAGACCTCTGGATAGATTTGAGGATACCAACCACCATTGAAGAGACTGACGAAGAGATGATGTCACAGATATGTGTCGTGAGCAAGGATCCGTCGCTTGGGACCACTGAGTAGCAAGGGTCCATTGAGGAGTGCGCAGGTGAAGACGTGCGAGGGGCGTGACATGAACTGTAGATGCCATGTGCCCCAAGAGTACCATCATTTGCCTGGCTGAGATGGAAGGTAGTGAAAGCACCTGCTGACATAGAGACTGAAGGGTCTGAAGACGATTGGATGGTAGGAAAGCTCTCATGAGGAGTGTGTCCAGGATCGCTCCAATGAATTGAAGTCTCTGAGTGGGGATGAGATGAGATTTGGGTAGATTGATCTCGAACCCCAGAATTCGTAGAAACAAGATGGTTTGGTTGGTGGCCAGTAGAACTGCTTGAGCGGATGTGGCCTTGATTAACCAGTCGTCCAGGTAAGGAAAGACCTGGAGGTGGTGAGAGCGTAGAAATGCCGCTACCACAATGAGACACTTGGTGAAGACCCTTGGAGAGGAGGCAAGGCCGAAGGGCAGCACCTTGTATTGGTAATGACAATGATTGATCATGAAACGGAGATACTGTCTTGAGGTTACATGGATCGGTATGTGAGTGTATGCCTCTTTGAGATCGAGGGAGCATAGCCAGTCGTTTTGATTGAGAAGAGGATAAAGGATGGCTAAAGAAAGCATCTTGAATTTTTCTTTTACCAGATGTTTGTTGAGATCGCGGAGATCCAAAATTGGTCTGAGATCTCCTGTTTTTTTGGGGACTAGAAAATAACGGGAGTAGAATCCCTGCCCTTTTTGATCTAAAGGAACTTCTTCTATAGCGTTCAGAAAGAGGAGGGATTGAACTTCTTGAATAAGGAGGGTAGATTGAGGACTGTTCAAAGCAGACTCTTTTGGCAGACTTTGAGGCGGAAGAGTCTGAAAGTTGAGGGAGTAGCCGTGGCGGATGATGTTGAGGACCCATTGGTCCGAAGTGATAACTTCCCACCGGCTGAGGAACAGAGAAAGTCGACCTCCTATAGGTTGAGGCAGGAGAACAGGAATAGGAATACTGGCTATACTGTGGAGAATGAAGTCAAAAGGGCTGTGACTTCTGCTGAGGAGGTGGTTTCACAGGTTGCTGCTGTGACTGCTGTCTGGGAGGCTGACGTTGTTGCTGCCTCTGACGCCTGCGTTGCTGAGCAGTGGTAGGTAATGGCCGAGCTGTGAAGCGGCGTTGATAGGCCGACTGCTGCCTATATGGTTTTGGCGGAGGAGGCTTCTTTTTATTTTTAAGCAGGGTATCCCAGCGTGTCTCATGAGCAGAGAGCTTTTGTGTGGTTGAGTCCATGGATTCCCCAAAGAGCTCATCCCCTAGGCACGGGGCGTTGGCTAACCGATCCTGATGATTAACATCAAGCTCGGATACCCAAAGCCAGGCCAGGCGACGCATAGCCACCGACATTGCTGTCGCTCTGGATGTAAGTTCAAAGGTGTCATATATGGATCTAACCATGAACTTACGTAATTGAAAAAGAGACGACAAGCAGGTATGAAAAGAGTGATGTTTTCGTGAAGGAAGGTACTTTTCGAAGGAAGCCATGGTGGTAAGGAGATGCTTCAAATAAAAAGAAAAATGAAAAGCATAATTGCTAGCTCTATTTGCTAACATAGCATTTTGGTAGAGCCTCTTACCAAATTTATCCATGGCTCTACCCTCTCTGCCAGGAGGTACCGATGCATATACACTGGCTCCTGAAGATTTTTTAAGGGTGGATTCGACAAGTAAGGATTCTGTTTCAGTTACCTTTGCAAGCTCTCCTTCTCTGCCGCCGCTGTGCGGCGGCACGTTCCAGGCTCCGCCCCTCCCGGTACATGTGCTATAAATTTCAACACTTTGCGGCGCGCGCCAAAGGAGCGCGCTTAAGGAGCAGGTCCTGCTCCTTAATGCGCTCCTTTGTGCGATCCTGCAGTGCGTTAAGCTAATCACCAATAGGTTCATTATTCAAAATATTACTCCTCAGATTTTATTAGGTTTCTTTTTCTTTTCCTTGATTAATCTTCCTCTAAATACAAATAATTTATTCACAACAATAAAACTAGATCATTATTCTTCTTCTACTATGGATGAAACCATGTTACCAATTCAAGTTATTTGGGGGAATAGACCTTATAAATCTGATCATATTAAAAAGATCCCTCGTTCCTTTGAACGTCAAAATATTTGGTTAAAACCATCATTCTCAGATTCTTTACACAAACAATTTAATATTAGTTTTATAAATACTCGTTCTATTAAATCAAAATATCATCTGATACATGACATCGTCGTACAACAAAATCTTGACATACTCTGTCTAACAGAAACTTGGCTCTCCACTGGTGAAGAGGCATATCTATCTTATGCTTGTCCACAAGGCTATTCATTTTTTTTTTAACCATCGTAGCAAAAAAAGAGGAGGTGGGTTAGCTATTATCTTTCGAGACTCATTACTGATACAAGTTGATTATTCACCAAAAAATTCCGTAATTGAATTTTTACAATGCTCCTTAGTGACAAAGCCTAGGACTGAAATGTTATTAATATATTTACCACCTCCTATCTCAGCTGATACTGTCACCCAGCTACAATCTTTACTTTTTGACTTCTGTAGCTCTACATTAAATCCAATAGTTTTGGGAGACTTTAACATACATTTCGATGAACCTAATAACAATTATACAAGAACCATTCTGACACACATAAACCAACTGGATCTCTATCCTGTAATTTCTCAACCCACTCATCAGGCAGGTCATACTTTGGATATGGCTCTAATATCAAAAACCACAAACAATATTTTGTCATTAAATAACTGTTCTGCAGTTCCATGGTCTGATCATTATTTAATCTCATTAACATATAACTCCATCCATTGTACTAATAATAATCTAAAACATCAAATAATAAATTTTAGAAACTACAATAATATTAATATAGAATCTATTCTCTCTTCATTTGAAATTGATTTAACAAAATCAAATTCAATAGATGAATTAGTAAATGTATGGAATGTAGCTCTATTAAAATTCTTAGAAAAAGTAATCCCTCTTCAAACAAAGACAATTTCTAAACGTAAAATTCACAATCCCTGGTTCTCATCAGAATTGAATTTAATTAAACAACAAGTCCGATCTCTAGAACGTGCATGGAAAAAAAATAAAACCTTAACAAATTTACAATTGTTCAAGGAACAAATTATATATTACAAATCAAAAATAAATCAAGCAAAAATGCAATATTATTCAGAGAAAATAACAAAGGCCAAAAATCCATCAATGTTATATAAAATATTAAAAAGAATATCAATTTCAACTAGTAAGGAGAAGTCAAATGAAACTAATAACACACTTACAGCACAAAAATTGGCAGATCACTTTACAGAAAAAATTAAAATTATAAGAAACTCCTTTGTAATAAATCAACAAGGTAACATTGTTCATGATCAGTTAAAAACTGAACTTTCAACCTCAAAATGCTCTAAGTTTAAACTTCCAAGCCAAAAAGAAATTGAGTTGGCTATTAAATCTATCAATATTAAAAGCTCAAAAGCAGATCTTCTTCCCCCGTTCATTTTGAAACAATACTTTCAAATTTTTGGACCAGTTATTCATACTTTAATTACAGAAAGTCTAACCCAAAGTAAAGTACCAAAAGACTGGAAAAAATCAATAATCCGTCCAATTCTCAAAGATAATAATGCTAGTAGTACAGATCCAGCAAACTATAGGCCTATATCTAATATCCCTTTTCTGGCCAAGTTAACAGAAAAGATAGTTTATTCCCAAATATTAGATTTTGTGGAAAAAACAAACGTTCTCCACCCTAATCAAACAGGTTTTAGAGAACATCACAGCACAGAATTATCACTAATTGGTTTAACTACATCCATTCATTATTTTCTTGACCATCACAAAACTACTTTATTAATTTCACTAGATCTTTCCGCAGCATTTGATACAATTGATCATAAACTTCTCATAAATCGACTTCAATCTATTGGGATCACTGATCAAATTCTTTCCTGGTTTAATTCTTATTTTACAGATCGCTCTTCTTCTGTTTTCTTTAAAGAATCTATATCTAATCCTATTTCATCCACTTTCGGTGTTCCTCAAGGGTCTATTCTTTCTCCTCTACTATTTAATATCTTTCTAGCACCACTCCTTACATTGTGCCAATCTATAGGTTTTCAAGTTTTCGGATACGCTGACGATATTCAGCTGTTACACCCTGTAGATACGGATAATATTTCAGAAATACATGAGATTAGTAAGAAACTCGATCAAGTTCAAGATTGGCTAAATACTAATAAACTGGCCCTTAATATAAAAAAAACAAATTTGATGATTTTTCCTTGGAAGGAAAATCCCACACTTGTCACCCCTATTACTATAAGAAATATCCCTTTACAGATAGTCAATAAAACGAAAATATTAGGAGTAATTGTGGATCCCAAACTAAATTTTCATGACCATATAAGTTATATTGTTAAAACTTCATTCTACAGATTACGACAAATTAGATCCATCTCAAAATTTCTGAATGCACAATCTTTAAACATTCTTATCCACTCATTAGTCATATCAAAAATAGATTATTGTAATTCTCTTTTTAGAGGTATTGCATTAAATGAAATTAAACGTTTACAAATTATACAGAATATCTCTATAAAACTTATTACAAAATCTAAAAAATTCGATCATGTTACTCCCCTACTTGAAAAGGCACATTGGCTACCTGTCATCCATAGAATAACTTATAAAATCTGTTTACTTACATTTAAAACACTATTATATAAGACTCCTGCTTTTATTCATAGACTTTTAATACCTTACCATCCAACTAGAACATTAAGATCTACTGATCAAAATCTATTAACAATACCTTCATTGAAATTGATTAATACAAGACGACAATTTATATTTTCTGTAACAGCCCCTCAAACCTGGAATGCTCTTCCAATTTTTATACGGAACGATCAAGATTTGGTAAAATTTAAATCACTATTAAAAACATTTCTTTTTAAGGATGCTTTTAATTCCTGATTTTTTATTTATTATTTTTCCTAATGTGTTTTCCTATGTTTAATCTTTTATATAACGAATGTATTTCATAACCCTATTTTTACCCAATGTAGTTTAACAAGTTTTAACCTTTGTAAGCATTGTAAATCCCAATGTTTGGTTTGTCTGTTTGTTTGCTCTCTTTTAACTAAATTTGGATTTGTACATCGCTTTGAATTAGAGAAAGCGATTAATCAAGAATAAATAAAAAACTTGAAAACTTGAAGTTGAGGTTTGTCGAACCCAGGAATGGGAATTACCTTATATAGAGAATCCAGTTTACGTGGGGCCCCTGGAACAGTTAAAGGAGTCTCTAAATTCTTATAGAAAGTCTCCCTCAAGATGTCATGAAGAGGGAGTTTCAAAAATTCCTTTGGAGGCTGGTCAAAATCAAGGGCATCCAAAAAAGCTTTGGACTTTTTGGATTCAGCCTCCAAAGGAATGGACAAGGAGTCACACATCTCTTTCAAAAAGCAAGAGAAAGAGGAAGTGACCTGTTTGGAGGATGGGTCAGGGACAGTTGAATCCTCCTCCTATGAGGAACATTCGCCTTCAGAAAGAAAGGGTTCCTCTGAGTCTCCCCACAGATCAGGATCCCTGACATGGGAAGCATGGTCCCGAGACTCAGGTGTCGATGATTGTAAGTGTCGGGTTTTGTGCATCGACTTACCCGACCTTATCGATATCGAGTCAGGAGATGTTATCGGCCGCACCGGTGCCGAAGTCTGTACCGATTGATGGTGAGCTCTCGGCTCCGGTGCAAGAACTGGCATCGATACCGATGAGGTTAGTTGAAGCGGTACCGAAATAGTGGAAGCAGGTAACACAGGCTGTTCCACAATCGGTACCGGTAGCTCGGTGCGGGCCGGCACCGGAAGGTTCGGAGCCAGGATAGCAGGGAGGAGCTGTTTTAATTGGTCCTTAAGCTGCTCCTGAAGGATGGCCGTGATGCGGTCATCAAGGGATGGCACCGGTACCGCCTTTTTCTTCTGCGGTACCTGCGGTGCCGCTCGACGCCCCGGAGATGAGGAGCCCGATGTCGAGGGACTCACCTCTATAGGGGCGGAGCGCTTCCGCTGGCGTCTCACAGTCGGCAGGATTGGACTCACTGCACTCGAGACCGGAGGACGCTCCAGCGGGGAAGGCTTCTTAGCCGGCTTACCTGACTGGTGAGACGCCGGTGCGGAATCACGCGGCGTCGAAGAAGAGGGTGCCGACTGAATCGGTGCCGAAGCTGGAGTCGATGGAACGGGGTTGGACATCTCGGCACCGAACAATAATCGCTGCTGGATTTGGCGATTTTTTAATGTCCGTTTTTTTAGAGTGGCACAGCGGGTGCAAGTAGAGGCCTGATGCTCAGGACCCAAACACTGTAAACACCAGTTGTGTGGGTCCGTGAGAGATATAGGCCGAGCACACCGCTGGCACTTTTTAAACCCTGGCTGAGGGGGCATGAACGTAAAAACGGCTTCAGCCAAATCGAAGGCCGAGGCTTCGATGGTGGCAGAAGGCCCCGCCGGGGAAAGATCAAATTAAAGAAAAAATTAAGGATTTTTTTTTTTTTTTACCAAATAGAAAAAAGAAAAGAAATAATGTAAATAGTCAAAAGTTTACGCGAGTGGGAAGGCAAAGAGAAAAAAGTTTCAACAGCCGTTGAAAAACGCGTCTTCTTAGCTCCGCGGAAACTAAGAAACTGAGGGACCGCGCGCCTCTGTCGGGCGGGAAGGCACTCGCGCGTGCGCGGTGCGGCCGAGCTAGAACTTTCTAAAGTTCTTAGAGTGCAATCACTCTAAAATTGTCCGTACCGGGGCTCCGTCGGTGCCGTCACCCATCAGTCAAGAATATGCTGCCTGCTTGTCCTGGGATAAAGGTTTTTTTTCATAATTAAGCTTAAGTCTAAATTCGGACATCCATCCCTCAAATCAAAAACTTCCTCAACCATGTGTTTAATATTAGCAACAGAAGAACATGGTATTATGATGGGTCAGACCAGTGGTCCATCATGCCCAGCAGTCCGCTCACCCGTCAGCCCTCTGGTCAAAGACTAGCGCCTAACTGAGACTAGCCCTACCAGCGCACGTCCTTGTTCAGCAAGAACTTGTCTAACTTTATCTTGAATCCCTGGAGGGGGTTTTCCCCTATGACAGACTCCGGAAGAGTGTTTCAGTTTTCTACCACTCTCTGGGTGAAGATGAACTTCCTTACGTTTATACAGAATCTATCCTCTTTTAACTTTAGAGAGTGCCCCCTTGTTCTCCCCACCTTGGAGAGGGTGAACAACCTGTCCTTATCTACTAAGTCTATTCCCTTCAGTACCTTGAATGTTTCGATCATGTCCCCTCTCAATCTCCTCTGTTCGAGGGAGAAGAGGCCCAGTTTCTCTAATCTTTCTCTGTAGGGCAGCTCCTCCAACCCCTTAACCATCTTAGTCGTTCTTCTCTGGACCCTTTCGAGTAGTACCATGTCCTTCTTCATGTACGGTGACCAGTGCTGTACGCAGTACTCCAGATGAGGGTGCACCTTGGCCCGGTACAGCAGCATGATAACCTTCTCTGATCTGTTTGAATTGGGCAATGCCTTATGTGAGGAAATAGGGCTAGAAGCTGTAGATTGAAGTCCCATAGACTCTGTGGTCTGGATTGAGGTATCTTGATGCACTCCCAAAGACTCGACTTCTTGCACAGAGTGTGAAGATTCCAGACCAGACACTCGCAAAGACTGGACTCCTTGCATAGAGTGTGTAGATTTACCTTGAGGCACAGGCAAGGACTCGACCTCTTGTGAAAATCCTGAGTACCTAGGCTGGACTGCAGGAAGCAGAGTCGAGGCAGGACTATATTTGGTCAGTAACTGAACAAATTCCCGCTCTAAAATGGTCTGGATGGTAGCCTGCAATTGTGGATCCGAGTCTGAAACTGGACCACTTGCTGAGGCTAAAGGGTCCGAGGATGAAAAGGAAGAATACTTCGACTTGGAGGAATGATGTTTGGGTAGCTTGAGGACTACCACTGGAACTGTCTGCTGAGGTATCTGACCTGAGGGAAGCTCAGGAGAAGACTTGGCAGATTTACTCGAGGTCGAGGAGGTTCTGAACGAGGAAGGTCTGATGAAAGTCGAGGCCAAAGTCATGGAGGCAGGAGGACACCCCGTAGCAGATTTGACCGAGTCGGAGGTCGAGGGTATAGCAGAGGTCTCCTTACCGAAAATCTTCTCCACTTGCACTCAACAGCTTTTGAGGGCTCAAGGTTGAAGAGTAGCACTATTATTGAGAATTATGACATGCTGCTGTACTGATTTTGGACATTCAAAGAGTCTTGTATATGCCGGACTTTGGGGGGGGGAGGGGAAGAAATAATTGGTCTAAAAAACAGAGGAGAGAGAAGTCTTGGTTGTTGTAGTGTTCCAAAAGGAACCAAGTTATGTGACTTGTGGGCCAGGTCAATCACTGCAATAACCCTAGTGCAAAAGAGAGAAGTTCCAGTTCAAACAAATTGCATTATGAGTGCCTCACCTCCTGCTCACCACTTTCTCACTGATCTTATTGGATGTGAGCTCAACTAAAGACCAGTGATCTGAAAGAAGCTCTAAGGGGGGGGGGGGAGGGAGGGAAGGAGTAAAGGGCGAGGCTTAGAACCTCACGGTACAGCGGTATATAAGAAATAAAATTATTATTATTATTATTTATTGTACATCTGCAGGTTGTACGCCTGTTCCCAAAAGTGCAAGCCGACTTCATGCTCCAGCGTGCAATGTGCAAGACTCGGGTCCCAGTCCACGTTGCCCACTGCTGCCAATAGGCGGGTAGAGCAGAGCCGGTAACGGGAAGCGAGGATTCATCTGACCGTCCGTCCCTGTTCCCATCTGCCCGGTGGAAACAATAATTAAAAAAACGAAACCCACACACATATGCCAGCGAGGGAGTTAGATCTGGATTGTCCCAGGAAATCTTACAACCCCCCATCATTGGCTGGGTGCCATTTCTTAAAATTATGTGATTTTTTTTATCCCCTTCTACAGCCTACCTGCAAAATCTATGAGAACTAAATAATGCTCCTGCCCTGACAGATACTTTCGCTCTTTGGGGGGAAAGACGAGGTGAGATGGAGCCCTCAGCAGTCACTTCAGCTCACTTCCGCGCTTCGCAGCTCCTCTAGGGTCGTCCCTGGCCCCTCCCACACATTCCTAACCGTTGGACGTTCAAAAACAAAGCCCGCGCGCGACTCTCTCGTCGCCGGATCTGGGTAAAACCAGGATTTGCAGGATCCTCATTGACTTGCATTGAGATTCCCTTTTCCTCGTATACATTGTGTTTCTTGCCGTCAGAGAGTTATTTTCTCTTACTTCTGCAACATATAGTCGTTGCTTTTTGTGAGTTCTGCAATGGAACTACCGCTATATGGTTCTGACAAACTGATTCTACTGCTTCATAAATAATTAAGGAGGGAGGGCGCGTGATAAGTGACGGCGATAAGTTGCGTCGCAGGGCAATAGGATGTCTTAAGAAGATAGCAGCACAACTTTGATCTGTCTGTTATAAAAGACGTTTAAGCACTGTTGGAAGCTCCTACAGTTTTGTTTCAGAAAACCTGATTATCACTCACTTTGCTATCTAAGGAAAAGGCAATTCAAACTGCTAGAAAAAGAACCTTAGAATAGTAATTAACTTTATGAAATGTTGTGCATCCCTAACCACAGTTGAAGTGTGAGTTGATAAAAAGAAAGCAAGATGGTGTGTGTGGCACCCTGCCGCATTTCAGAGATGCAGGTGGCTATCAGGACGTTCTATATCCTTTCAAAATATTGACTGGTTGATTAATTACGGCATCTTGGAAACGACTGAAACAGCTATTTTAGAGGTGGCTTGGATTCAGCTCCCACACTTTCAGTGGTGGTGTAGTCAGGTGAGCTCAACATTTCCCTGTCCATAAAGGGTTAGGGGTGTCAGAGTCAGTCCTCGAGGGCCGCAATCCAGTCAGGTTTTCAGGATTTCCCCTGTGAATATGAATGAGATCTATTTGCATGCACTACTTTCATTGTATGCTAATAGATCTCATGTATATTCATTGGGGAAATCGGGTCTGTTTTACTAAAGTGCATTAAGCCCCAGTGTACGCTTAGGGACAGATTTTGTAAATGATACCCTACTGCCGCCTAACTTAATTGTTTTAATTGGCATGGTAATTGATCTTGTCGCTAATAATCAATTAAAAACTCATTACAAAAAAGTAGGCATCGTAATCACGTCTACAGCAAGCTGCCTAATGGCAACTAAGGTCTAGTACGCATGGTTAAGGGTGATGATTTTAGGTCAAACAAACCAAAAAACTGCAGGAGAATGTACACGATGAAGGCAGTCTTTATTATGACAAATAAATCTTTTGAATAAAAACCTTTTACCAGGTAGGGGACCCAACACGGTCCGTGTTTCGGACTAACCTTCATCAGGGGTCCACTTTTGATAAAGGAGAAATTTTTCAAAAGAAAAAAGAGCCTTGAGCAAGTAACTGGGTTTCTTCCCTTCTAGATTCTCAAGACTTATCAATCCCCTCTTTTTGGCCTAGGGAAGCTTTCGTGGAGGTGAAAGACGACCTTTTCCACAAAGTGCTGAATGTTGCTGTGCTCCGGCCCTCGGACAAACACCATCCAGTCGTGAGTGAAGCCTTCCACAGTGGGTTTCTTCCTGACCTGGGCTCGGTGTCCCAGCTCAAGCTTCACCTGATGATTTTAGGAGCCATTAGACTTAGGTGTCTGCAATGTAGATCTGCGAAACCCTGGCCTACATTGCAGACGCCTATGTTTTGTGGTAGGTGCCTTTAGCTGTGATTCTTTAAATGGCCCCCGAGTGTAATTGGCCCACGGTTTGCGCCGTTTTTGTGGGCGGCTGCTATCCCTCAGGGCCCAGTTCTATTTAAGATGCCTACAAAATCGGCAGCAACTACCACCGTGCTAAGTACGATTTTGTAAAAGTTACACGCACCTTATAGAATCACTCTTAAGGCCAGTGCGTGTCATAACTTTTACACAGGCCAGCGAGAGCCAGGCCTAAATGCCTGTGCCTAAGTTATGAGCCAATCAGTTGATCAATTCTTAACTTAGGAACACCCATGATTTGCCCATGATCTGCCCATGACCATGCCTTTTCCAATTCACCCACTGGACATGGCGCATCACACTTTCTACAATGCATCTACCACGTTGTGCGTGTAACTCCTAATTTATGCCAATTAGTATCAATTAACAGGTATTAATTGGCCATTATTGGCACTGATAAAACCAATTAATCAATTAAGTTGTGCACGCACATTGGCTCGGAGCTAGATACAGAATTTGGGGATTAGTGCATGGGAAAAGGCTCAGTGTAAAACACATTAAAGCACGTCACAGCACCTCGCTGTTTGTGCGCACTAACATATGCATTAATTACTTTTGCATAATATTTTTAGCAGAGGGCATGTCACAGGTGAAAAATGGGCATGGAAGTGATAACCGACAAGCAAGTTAGGATTAGCATTCGGTAGCTGCTTAATACTAGATTAACTCAGGAGCACTTAACCCCTTCCTAAATAGGAAATGGGAAGTGTTCCTGTGTTCATTTTTTGCAGGTCTCGGGCTAATGGACAAATTAGAACAGAAAATTAAAAATTAAAAAAAGAAAAAGCCCCATTGTACTGCCACATTAAAAATGGGCTTTAGCATGTAGGACAGTCCCCCATTAAAACATGCTAAAACCATGTCTTAATGCGTTTTAGTGAAAGAGCCCCTCAGTTGTGATGTGGAATAATTTGCCAATACAAATAAGAAGGGAAGTTAATTATTTGAAGTTTTGTAAAATGCTCAAGACTCTTTATATGATATTGTTTAATTCTTTATTATTATTGTTTAAGTATTTAGGACAGTGTATCTCAAACCGTGTGCTGAGGCACGCCTGTGTGCCTCCTGAGATTCGAAGTGTGCCGCGGCACACTGAGGAGGAACAGCTGCGCTTGCCAACTGACTTCCCTACACGGTACTCCTTAGAGTATTCTGAGCTAGTATCTAATTGAAGATCCAAGTCCACAGCCATCTGACGAAGAAAAGATGAGAAAGATAGCTGATTCGCTAATGCTTTGCCTCGAGAAGGACTCGAGGTCATTGAAGTAGCCTGGGTCGAAGATGAGGCTTCGGCATGAAAAAAGACATCAAAAGAATAGGAAGACTTGGACGAGGCAATCGAAACCGCTGCATCCTAGAGGTTCGGCATTGGAGACCTCGATCGAGGAGTCGGTGTCGAGGGAGGAAGATATAGAGGCTTAGTTGAAGAAGGTCGTTCTTTGGAAGAAGAACTATGCCTGGAAGTATGCCTCGATGAAGGCCTCGATCGTCGATGAGAACTGTGCCTGGAAGTGGATCTCGAAGATCGAGGAGACTTCGCCTCAGAGACAGAAGCAGCCGATACTATCAAAGAATGGATAAGACTGGAGGCTATAGATCGAAGCTCCGGAGGCTTGGTGGAGGAACCTCGATGCACTCCCAAAGATTCTGCTCCTTGATTTACGTGCTTTAATACCAGACCAGACACTTACAGAGACTCTGCTTCCTGCAAAGAGTGTGGAAGCTCAGACTGAAGCAAAGGAAGCGGCTCAACCTCGCGGGAATCTGATGAATGCCCATGCTGGATAAGAGGAAGACGCTTCGGTCCCATATTGGTAAGGAACTGAATAAATTGCTTCTCCAACATGGTCTGGAAGGAAGCTGGCAAGGATGGATCCGCGTATGAAACCGGACCATCTGCTCTGGCTGGAAGTTCCACCGAGGTAGTGTGATTGTGCTTCGACTTGGAAGTCTTAGGCACTTTAATAACTACCGGTGGAAGTGGCTGCTGAGCTATCTGACCTGAGGAAACAGGGGAAGATACAGCAGATGTCGCCAAAGAGAGAGCCGCTGCAAATGACGAAGGTCTGATAAGGCTCAAGGTGGAAGCAGTCAAAGCAGGAGGAGCCTCGGTCGAGGCCGAGGTCCCAACGAGGAAGAATCCATCCCGAAGAGCTTATCCACTGAAATACAACGACGTTTGAAGGCTCGAGGTTGAAGTGTAACACAGCGCAGGCACGACTTCGGGTGATGTTTCGGCCCAAGGCACTTGAGGCAGCGACGGTATGGGACCGTAAGAAAAATCGCACGCTGGCACTTGCTACACTTCTTAAAGCCTGTGACAGGCCGGGACATAGAAGGAAAAATAGCCGCCGCAAGATCGAAGCCCTCGGAAGAGGAAAAAAATTTTTTTTTAAAAAACCAACTAAAAATGAAAGAAATAAAATAAGAACAGCGATTCGTGAGGAAAAAAAGTACAAACCGCGGTTCAGAGAAGGCACGAAGTAACAAAGTTCACGCAGAGAGTCAAAGAAGGACTTCTCGGCTCCGCAGAAAACTGAGAACTACGCTGGGTGGGAAGGCACTCGCGCATGCGCGGTGCAGCAGACTTGAAACTTCCAGTTTCTTCAAGCAAGTCTGCTTGTGAGGCGTCCGCATCTGGGCTCCGACGATGACATCACCCATATGTAAGAATAGCTGCCTGCTTGTCCTGGGATAAATGATTTTATTTTCAGGTAGGGAAAATGATTTTATTTTCAATATAGTGATTGAAATTTGTCAGTTTTGAGAATTTATATCTGCTGTGTATATTGTGTGTATATGAAAAATGAATGGAAAATAATTGCATTTCAATTATGGGGGCAGGATCTGGGGAAGAGCTTGGGTGGTATAGGGTAGAGTTTGGGAGGTCTGTGGTTGGGGGTACTCAATTGATATTTGTTAGACTTCACTGCTGGCATGCCCTACTGGCATTTCAGGGTGTCTGGAGGGCCTCTGTGCATGCGTGGATATCAATGTGATGATGTCATGCATATATGTGATGTCATCACGGCAACGTCTGCACCCTTCTGGGTGCCTTGAGCCATGGCCACTACCTTTAGTGTGCCAGGGCTCGAGCAAGTTTGAGAGACACTGATCTAAACAGATAATGTCATGGATACAGTTAAGGGGAAGTTAATCTGCTGGCTCAGTTGGTGGGAGAGGAGTAGGATTAAGGATTGAAGGCTATATCAAAAAGGTGGGTTTTCAGTCTGCTTTTAAACAAGGGAAGGGAAAGGGCTTGGCATACATGATAAATCATATACACTTACCCATCCCCATTTGCGGTTTTCGGCAATCGCAATTTCACATATTCGCGACTTTTTGGGGAGGGGGAATAAAAGAAAAAACCCCACAGTTTAGCCTTCCACCCAGCGTCCTGGCCTTACCTGGTGGTCTAGTGGGCTTTCGGGGCAGGAGCGATCTTCCTACACTCCTGCCCTGTGTAGATCGCCAATAAGAAATGGTTGTGAGGAGTCCCATCGTAGTCTCCAGAGACTACGGAAACTCACGGCAGCTATTTCTTATTGGCGATCTGCACGGGGCAGGAGCGTAGGAACATCGCTCCTGCCCCGAAAGCCCGCTAGACCACCAGGTGATGCCGGCGGGAAGGCAGGAGGGAGGCGGGGGTGGGTCAGAGCTGGACCAGAAGATATTTGCGGTATTTCACCATTCGCGGTCCGGCTCTGCCCCTATCCCCTGCGAATCCGGTGGGAGAAGTGTACTTTAGATATGATTCCTACCAAACCAAAAGGGCTAAAAATTCAATTAAATATTACCCAAACTGATCTTCATTTAAGAAGTTTATGTCCTGAGAACTTGGCCTATTGATTTATTGTACTACATTATTGGCTCCTTTTACGAAGGTGTATTAGGGCATTAACTCACGGAATAACGCGTGCTTAAAATGCTGCACGCACTAGCCACTACCACCTCCTCTTGAGCAGGCAGTAGTTTTTCAACTAGCGCGCACTAATCCGGTGTGTGAGCTAAAAACGCTACCACACCTTCGTAAAAGGAGCCCTATATGTACTTTATATCTAAATGTATAGCCCCAAAAGTCATTCCTTTCTCTCTTTTCAAATATTGTATCTATGCTCCTTTATTGTTGTTGTTAGTGTTTCTTTTACAAAAAAGAGAACAAGGAAACTAGCCCCATGGAAAACAAACAGAAATTGCCAAACTGGGGATGGAACTGTACACATCAACCAGAGATTAAACCAATGAATAAATATTTATTAAGAACCAATAAAACAGAAATTCTGTCCGCAAACAGATAAACAAAATAACTGGATATACACAAACAGACTAATATTAGTCTAAACTAGACTGTGGTGTAAAAAATGCAAGGAAAAGGACTTCAAACACCCGCACTGTGGGTTAACGATATTATCATTGTCCCCAAAACCTTGCAAAATAATTTTATTTTAAATCAACAACTTATTTATTTGGTAAATTAAGTTTTAAGAGGAAGAAACACTTGAGGAGAGGCTAAGATAGTTTAGATGAGCTGGTGTGAGCTTCAACGTGACTCCAGTGGATGCACAATACTGGGCAAAGTTGTGGGTTTCTGGCCCACAAATATCTAAGAAAAAGAAGAATTTAAATTAAATCATTAAATTATAGAGAGTGAATGTTTGGGTAAATTGGATGGACCATTCAGGTCTTTATCTGCCATCATTTACTACATTACTTAGCTTTGAATACCCAACAAAGATTCTGCCCTTTCACACAGGGCTTCTTCAAAGAAGTAAAAAAAATCCATAGGGCCCTAAGGGGGTTTACAAAGCCCACAGTAACTGCCACACTACAGGGGAAAGGGGAAGCAAGGCTGAAGACAGTGACTGAGCAAGTCTTCAGGTCAAGCAGCTGTTGAAAGGCTTGCACTGTGACATCTAGCAATTTATTCAGGGTAGGTGGTGGCATGGCTCTGGTTATTTGTCAGCTTCAGGCGATAATTTCATTAATTGCCTGCTTCATTCTGTCAGGAGTCCTGCCTCTCGAAGACTGCTGAAGCTGATGACCTTTGCGGTGCTGTTCAGCTCAATATTGCCCATAAAGAAAATAGGCAGTGAGAAAAAAAGCCCATGAGGATAGAAGTCGTGCCCTTCCCCCCTCCTCAGTCACACCTGCTGCTGTGCAATGAACTTAAGCGTGGGCAGAGTCTTGTTTACCTTTTGTCTGGTCCGGCTCAAATGGCTCAATCTCCGAATCTTGACCAGTTCCAAAGCATACGAGACAATGTAGGTCAACCAGAAACAGTGCAGTGCTAGTCGGACACTGTACCCAAACCATTCTATTGACCTCACATGCAAGTCATGCATCTGCATATGTGCCTCAGTTACTGTCAGCAGTACAGTGTTGATAGTCTCGTAGATGAAGATCCAGCCAATGTACATGAGCAAGCCCCGATATGACTGACGGTAGATGGATAAAAGCAGGAAGCAGCACATGAATAAGGCGATGGTAAGCAGGAAATAGACGAGGTAGTACAATGATGGAATAAGGCTCAGCACCCATTTCTCTTCTTCATGCTCTGATATTTGGTTTAGCCTCTGTCTGGCATCCCGAAGGTTGCCCCGGTTGAATACCATCTGCATGAAGCACACTATAATCATATAGATTCCTGCCATTTGGGATCCGGTCCTGGGGTTCATCCCACAGCAGCCAGTGGCAAAGTAGCTCCTCATTCTCTCTGTTCATTCAAGAGCCTGCAAAGGGAGAAATCAGCAAGTCACAATAATCCATACAAGATGAACAGAGGGAGCAAATGGCTGGGTCTTGGAAGGACCTTTGGGGAACATTATCTTTAGGTGAATGGCCAAAATAACCTATGGGTTTCATTTAGATACAGAAATAGGAATTTCAAAGGAAGGAGGCCTGGGGAAATATTTTATTTAAAAAGCTGTGACTATTACGAATCAATGCTAATGTGAGTTCTTTTCCTGTCCCTGCCCTATTTCTGCAAGCTCCGTCCTCATCTGCACAAGCATCAAACACTTTAAAATCATAAGTGTTTGAGGCTTGTGAGGTTAAGGCAGAGCTTACAAGAATGGGATAGGGACAGTGTTGGTCGAGTTAAGAGTAGACATGGATGGGAAGCAAGCAGAAGAGGAGGTCCTTATTAGGATTGATTTACTACTTTTTCAAGTAGTTCACTTGAGGCAGTGTACATACATTTCAGATTACAATACAAAGTATGACATAGTATGTTACATTACAATATCAACATATCAACAAAACATTTTAATAGCATAGGGCAATGGGTGCCCACAATTTTTGGGCTTGCGAGCTACTTTTAAAATGACCAAGTCAAAATGATCTACCAACAATAAAATTTTAAAAACCACACTCAAAATGGTTTTTATCTACAGGTACTTCAAGAATTTTCCCTATCTGTACCGGTAGGCTCACAATCTGTCTAATGTACCTGGAGCAGTGGAGGATTAAGTAACTTGCCCAGGGTTTGAACCCACAACCTCTGGATGCTGAGGCTGTAGCTCTAACCACTATACCACACTAATTTGAAGAAGGTTGCGCACGAGGTCAGACTAGTGCTTGAAAATGATCTCATCTAGGGTAGGAGTAGATGTTTAAATATTTTCTATTAAATGTCAAAGTGCACGCAAACATAGTGGACAAAACAGAACATTTTTCTTTTGTATACATATTCCCCATTCTTCCCCCGTCCCCTAATGCAAACCCAGTTCGTGAGCACTATAAATAGTCAAGAATCAAAGTCACATTCAAAAGTCGACTCCGTGCGTGAGGAGTGAGATCCATCCAGAAGTGTTCCCACATTGCCTGGAAGTGACGGCCTGGACCCCTGTCAAGGGCTGCAAAGTGCGTAAGCTCCAAAGTGGCTTGAATGATCATTAACGATCTTAGGGTAGGAGTGGATAAACATGTCCTGCTCTAGTTAGGTGCTGCCAAGTGTCACTCCTTGTGTGTGTGATTAGCTTTTCAGGGCCTGTCTGGAGTTAGCTACTTCTTCCATTAAAAGCCTGGGTGAAGAGAGATAGTCTTGTGTTAAATGAAGCCTTTCAGGGAGAATATTCCAGAGTGTCACCAAGCAGAGCTGTACATTTTCACTCATAACATAAAATCCATTTCTAGACAGCATCACCTTTAAGTTCTATGCGGTTTACAAAAGATTAGCTAAAAATAAACAACTAGAAATAGTTAGGAGTCTAGGAGCCTAAGAACTTAGAAAATACATAGAAACATAGAAGATGATGGCAGAAAAGGGTCATAGCCCATCAAGTCTGCCCACTCTAATGACCCACCTACTTGATTTTACCCATCCTAGAGATACCACATGTGTATCCCATTTCCTTTTTACCCCTCTAGAGATCCCACATGTGTATCGCATTTCCTTTTAAAATCTGGCACGCTGCTAGCCTCAATCACCTGAAGTGGAAGTTCATTCCAATGATCGACCACCCTTTCGGTGAAGAAGTTCCTGGTTTCGCCATGAAATTTCCCACCCCTGATTTTCAGCGGATGCCCTCTTGTGGCTGAGGGACCTTTAAGAAAGAAAATATCATCCTCCACCTCAATACGGCCCGTGATATATTTAAACGTCTCTATCATGTCTCCTCTCTCTCTACGTTCTTCGAGTGAGTATAGCTGCAATTTATTCAGCCTTTCCTCATATGGGAGATCTTTGAGTCCCGAGACCATCCTGGTGGCCATTCGTTGAACCGACTCAACTCTCAGCACATCCTTTTGGTAATGTGGCCTCCAGAATTGTACACAATATTCCAGATGAGGCCTCACCATGGATCTGTACAACGGCATTATAACTTTGGGCTTCCGGCTGATAAAACTTCTACGGATACAACCCATCATTTGTCTTGCCTTTGATGAAGCCTTCTCCACTTGATTGACAGTCTTCATGTCTTCGCTAATGATCACCCCCAAATCACATTCCGCCTTAGTCCTAGCTAAGGTCTCACCATTTAGTGTGTAAGTTCTGCACGGATTCCTGCTGCCAAGGTGCATGACCTTACATTTTCTAGCTTTGAAGCTTAGCTGCCAAGTCGAGGACCAGTGTTCCAATAGAAATAGGTCCTGCGTCATTCTGTCTGGCAAAGTGTTCTCACTTACTATATTGCATAGTTTGGCGTCATCGGCGAATAATGTGATTTTACCCTGAAGTCCCTGAGTCAGATCTCCCACAAATATGTTGAAGAGGATCGGGCCCAAGACCGAGCCCTGCGGTACGCCACTGATCACCTCTGACGTTTTTGAAGGGGCACCGTTCACTACCACTCTCTGAAGTCTACTGTTTAGCCAATCACCGACCAATGCAGTTAATGTTTCTCCCAGTCCCATTGATTTCATCTTGCTCAATAGTTTGCGGTGCGGGACGCTATCAAAAGCTTTACTAAAGTCCAAGTACACGACGTCTAGGGACTCCCCCACATCCAGTTTCCTTGTTATCCAGTCAAAGAAACTAATTAGATTGGATTGGCAGGACCTGCCCTTGGTAAATCCATGTTGGCGGGGATCCCGTAGATTCTTCTCGTCCCGGCTCGTATCTAATTTATGCTTAATTAGTGTTTCCATGAGTTTACTCACTATGGATGTGAGACTCACCGGTCTGTAATTCTCAGCCTCTGTCCTGCAGCCCTTTTTGTGGAGTGGGATTACATTGGCTGTTTTCCAGTCCAAGGGGACTCTTCCCGTACTCAAGGAAAGATTGAAGAGCACGGATAACGGCTCTGCCAGGACATCACACAGCTCTCTAAGCATCCTGGGGTGTAGATTGTCTGGTTCCATGGCTTTGTTCACTTTGAGTCTTATAGTTTACAGTAGACGCTGCTGGGAGTCTTCAACTGTCTCCTAAAATGTAAATATGAGACAGACGTCAATAGAAAAGGTTTAAACTCCTTATCCCAGTTTGCAACCTGGTATGAAAGTATCCAATAGTAATATCTTTTTAGTTTACAACCATTCACTTCAACAACAAGATTGCCACTATTAGAGCCTCCTTCAACAACTCACCTACCCTCCTAGACGAGATCATAATAAATCCTACAACAGATGAAGCCATTGCAGCCACTGGTCCAACTTTACAAAGGTGCAATGGTTGGACATGAACCGACTCTACAGAAAATATAGTCGAGCGTCATGCGACCTGAACAATTGCCTCTCATATTTACTTACAAATGCATCCCCCAAATTAAGAGCTTGCCTCTTGCAATGGATCCAAACAACTCTCACGGAAGGCCAATTCCCACAAGACCTAGGAGAAATCATAATCACCCCAATACTGAAAGATCCCAAAGGACCAATAGACACCCCCTCCAGCTACCGACCCATCGCCTCAATTCCATTATATGTTAAACTAATAGAAGGTCTGGTTGCCCAATACCTCACCAACTACCTTGAAGACCACTACCTACTCCACCCAACTCAATCGGGGTTCAGATCTAACCACAGCACCGAGACACTGCTAGTTTCCCTTCTAGATATAGCCCGACAGCACCTTAGCAAAGGAAGAAGGATGCTGATAATTCAAGTCGACCTCTCTGCCGCATTTGACCTGGTCGACCACACTATACTTCTTCAGATATTAGAAGCAATAGGGATCTCAGGCGAAGTATACAACTGGTTCCAAGGATTCCTCAAAACAAGAACATACAGAGTAAAAACAAAGGATCTTATATCGGAGCCTTGGACCAATCGCTGCGGAGTACCTCAAGGTTCCCCACTGTCACCCATGCTCTTCAATCTTTTCATTTCCTCCCTCGGTACCCTGTTAGACAAACTCAAAGTAACCTCATTCAGCTATGCAGACGATATAACCATACTCCTCCCCTTTGACACACAAGACCCGACCACAACAGACATCCTGGAAAAAACTCTAGAAGCAGTGGAAAAATGGATGACAGAACACAAACTGAAGCTCAACCCAGATAAAACTAAATTTCTACTGCTTGAAAAGGACAAAACCCCTTCTATAACTGAACTAAAAATAAAAAACACCAAATATCTCATACAGCCCACTCTCAAACTCCTTGGAGTAACAGTAGACAGAGGTTGCACTCTTCAGGTGCAAATCAACAAAATCACACAAAAAGCATTCTTCATCATGCGCAACCTTCGCAAAATTAGAAAATTCTTCGACAAAGAACAATTCAGACTCGTAGTCCAATATATAGTCCTAAGTCTAATGGATTATTGCAATATCCTCTACCTTCCTTGTTCCACCTACTTAATAAAACAACTACAGACCGTGCAGAAGAACACTGCCCTCAGAATGATCTATTCCCTTGGAAAATTTGACCACATCACTAACGCATTCCTAGATTCACACTGGCTTCCAATACAAGCCCGCATCCAATTCAAACTATACTGCATGTTATTCAAAACATTAAACGGAACGGCACCCACCCACCTAAACAACCGTCTAAACAGGAACCTCTCAACCAGACAGAGGAGAACCCAGTCCCCTTTCTCCTATCCCCCTTTTAAAAGAACTAAACGCAAAAAGATGTATGACAACTTACTAGCAACACATGCAGCTAAATTGGATCCCAACTTCAACTGACCTCAAGGCTTTCCGCAAAGAAATCAAGACCCTACTATTCAAGAAATTCACCCAAATGTCCTAACCCCTTCCTTTTCCCCTCTCGCCCCCTCTTAGCATCCTCACTTCAAAATTGTCTTAGACCTTACACCTTTAATTGTATTCCTCTTCCTGGAAAAGTCCAGCTATCTTTTTGATGTACTAGATCCAACATCTTTAATTGTATTCCTCTTCCTGGAAATGTCCAGTTATCTTTTTGATGTAATCCGCTTAGAACTGCAAGGTACAGGCAGAATATAAGCCATTAATGTAATGTAATTACATTACATTAGTGATTTCTATTCCGCCATTACCTTGCGATTCAAGGCGGATTACATCCAACCTAAAACAAGAATTACATTCAAAAGAGCTTTGAGAGAATTTTTGAATAGAAAAGCAAAATAATTCAATCAAATAGGAAGGAGCATGGCCAGCTAAAACCTTGTAATACACACAGCCCAACTTAAAGATAACCCGTTCCTCCACTGGCAGCCAATGCAATTTGCAATAAAACAGGATACGTGGTCATACTTTTTCAAGCCAGAAATAAGTCTTATCCCAGGACAAGCAGGCATGATATTCTCACATGTGGGTGACATCATCTACTGAGCCCCGACGCGGACAGCTTTTCAAGCAAACTTGATTGAAGATTCAAGTTTGCTGTGCTGCACCACGCATGTGTGCCTCCTGCTCCACTAGAGGGCGCATCCCCTCCTCGTGGTCTCCAGTTCGTTTTTTTTCCGCAGAGCCAAGAAGTCTTGTATTTTTAGGCTCTGCCCCAAGTGCCTTCTAGCACCGCAATTTTCTTATTTTTCTTCATTTAAAGTCGCTATGCTTATGTTGTTTCTCTTTTTCCTGCTTCGTCGCGAAGTCGCGGTTCAATTTGGTCAACCCGGGGGCTCCCGGGTTGTCGCGGCCGCGTGGCCTCATTGGCCGCGGCCTGTTCATTTTTCTATGTCCCGGCCTTTGACCGGATTCAAAAAGTGCACCTGATGCGATCGTCTTTTGTCCATCACAGATCCGCATCGCTGGTGCATTCTCTGCCTGGGGGCCGACCATCCGACTTGAGTCCTGCCCCCGGTGCACTACTTTTCAACACCGGGCCCTCCGTCGAAGAAAAGCCCGTATGGCGGATCTGTTTGCCGCCGACCAGCGATCTTGACCTCGAGGTCGGCCTCGGCCCCGGCCTTGACCTCGGCCTCGGGTACCTCGGCCCCGCCTCGAGACTCGACCCCAAAGACCTCGGGTTCGCAGAAGTCCTTGGCTCCGGGTAAGTCCCCTCTTCTTTCCTCAGGTTCCCCGCCGGCGAAGAAGCCAGCCTCGGGGACGCCGGCCGGGCATGGTGGGAGTTCCTTGCCTACGGTCCCGGCGAAGTCCTCTAAGTCCTCGGGACGTGCCTCCACCACCCGGGAATACTCTAAATAGAGGTCGCCCTCGGTGGAGTGCACTGCGGCCTTGGACATGCCCTCGATGCTGTCCGTGCCGGTTTTTCAGGACATACTCTGGGCGATGATCTCGTCGGAGCTGTCTGCTGCGCTAGCCCACCTTCACCCGGCCCCGACCTCGAGCTCGCGTGTGCCGGACCAGCCTGAGCCCCGTGTCGAGGCCCCTCGGAGCAAGGTGTGCCAGTCTCGCCGCCTCTTGTCCTCATCGGATTCCTCGCCGAGGCGCTCTTCCCCCACGGAGCTCCGCGGGGCGAAGCGTTGGTCGAAGCATGTCAAGTCCTCGAGCCGCAGAACTTCCAAGAAGGCCCTGAGTTCTCCTCCGATGCGGGGCCGCTCCCCGACGTCTCGTACGGGACCGCTGAGGGTAGCTGAGTTATCACTCTATAACCCTCGGATTCTATTAACTTCCCCTCGGTCCGGGGCTCCGGTCCGAGGCTCCAGGCTTTCACCGAGGGAGTTTGGGGACAGGTCTCCGACTTGACGTCGGTCGGTGCCCCTTACCCCGGCGTCGTCCCCGAGGGGCTCCTCGAGGCGACGCAGATCCTCGACCCCAGAATGCTTCCCCAGTGTCTCCCCGGTCTCGGAGCGCGGGTCGGAGCGGGAGCCTCGTTATTCGAGGGAGGCTTCCCCGTCCTTTTCCGCGAGGCGGAGGTTACGTTCGCCGTCCCCTCACGGGGCTCCGGGAGCGTCTCGCCCCTCTTTCACTCAATTTGTCCAGGACAGGGTCGCGCACTTGACTTAGACCTTCAGTCCGATTCGAGGTATTCTAAGGAGTATCTGGCGGAGCTGGATATGCCATCTCCGCCTAGGGAGTCCCTTCGGCTGCCGTTGAACCCTGTGCTCCGGCAGACCTTTCTCAGGAACCTGGAGACTCCCTATATGGTGACGGCTGTCCCCTCCGAGATGGAGTCAGAGTACCGTACGGTGCCTTGCCCGGGGTTTGAGCAACCGCAGCTTTCTCACCAGTCGTTGCTGGTGGAATACTCTTTGAAAAAGGCTCACCCTTCCCGGGTCTCCGCGGCGGTCCCTCCGGGTCGAGAGGGAAGGACCCTGGACAAGTTCGGCAGGAGGCTGTACCAGAACTCGATGATGGCCTCTAGGGTGCTAAATTACACCTTTACATTTACGTTCTATCTGAAACACCTGATTGGACTATTGGGGGCTTTCACGGCGGATTTGCCGGCCTCCCGTCGAGGGGCATTTGGCCTGCTCCTAGAGGATTTCTCCAATCTACGCCTCCATCTGTTCCATGCAGCCTATGATGGCTTCGAGCTTTCCTCCAGGGTAGCAGCCTTTGCTGTGGCCATGCGTCGGCTGGCTTGCTTGCGCCTGGTCGACATGGACCCTAACTTACAGGATAGGTTGGCGAACCTCCCCTGTGTTGGCAAGGAGCTATTTGATGATACCATCGAAGCAGCTACGAAGCGCCTCTCGGAGCATGAGAGGTCATTTGCTTCTCTTGTTCGGCCTAAACCTAAGCCGCCCACTTCCAGGCCTTTCCAGGCCCTCCCGCGCCGCTACCCACAGAAGTCCACTCCAGCTTTTTCGCAGCCTCTGCCCAGGCGCCAGCAGGCTCATCCTAGGGCTTTGCCCAAGTCCCAGCCGCCTGCAGCTGCCAAGCCGTCCCCGTCTTTTTGACGGGATGCGCGGATGGGGGCTGGCCTCCTCCGCTCCTCCGTCAGGCCTTCTTCCCATCGGGGGCCGTCTCAGAGCCTTTTACCCTCGTTGGGAGGCCATCACGTCGGACGCGTGGGTCCTTGGCGTGATCTCATCCGGGTACTCTCTCAACTTTTGGGAGATTCCTTCCGACAGCCTTCCAAGTGCGTGTCCTCCCAATCGGGCGCAGTTGCCCCTCCTTCTCTCGGAGGCTCGAGACCTTCTTCACCTTCGGGCGGTGGAGGTGGTCCCTCTCAGTCAACGAGGGTGGGAGTTTTACTCCCGTTACTTCTTGGTACCGAAGAAGATGGGGGACCTGCGCCCGATCCTGGACTTGAGACGCCTCGTCCCCTCGAGTCTTCACGAAGTGCCTCGTAGTGGTTGCAGCGGCCTTACGGTCCCAGGGTCTTCAGGTGTTTCCCTACCTGGACGACTGGTTGATCAAGGCTCCATCCAGGGAGGGGGTTATCTCAGCAACCCGACAGAGTCTGGGGTTCGAGGTAAACTTTCCAAAATCCCAGCTGTGCCCTCTCAGTCCTTGCAGTTCATTGGGGCCGTGCTGGACATGGTTCGCCTCCGTTCCTTTCTTCCTCCTCCGCGTCTGGCGGCGTTGGTAAATCTGAGTCGCCGGATTTCGCTACACGCTTCAGTCTTGGCGCGAAATGATGACTCTGCTGGGCCATATGGCCTCTACCGTCCATGTCACACCATTCGCCCGTCTACATCTGCGGATTCCCAGTGGCGTCAGGACCGGGACTCGATCGCCCGTCCCGTGACGGTGACTCCTTCTTTGAAACAGTCGCTCCGTTGGTGGGACAACTCTTCCAATCTTTCCAAGGGTTTGTTATTTCTCGCCCCTTCACACCAGAAGGTCCTCACCACGGACTCCTCGGAGTATGCTTGGGGGGCTCATCTGGACGGCCTGCACACTCAGGGGATGTGGTCAGCAGAGGATCGATGCTGTCACATCAACGTCTTGGAACTTCGGGCCATTTATCTAGCGGCCGTGGCCTTCCGGCACCTGCTTCACGACCGGGTGGTTCTGGTTCATACGGACAATAAGGTGGCAATGTATTATGTAAACAAGCAAGGGGGAACGGGGTCCTGGTCCCTCTGTCAGGAAGCTCTTTGGCTCTGGGAGTGGGCGATTTTCCAGAACATCTTCCTTCGAGCTGTTTACATTCAGGGGGAGCGGAACTGCCTGGCGGACAAGCTCAGCCGACTTCTTCAGCCGCACGAGTGGTCACTGCATTCTCAGGTCTTGCGACAGGTGTTCGACCGGTGGGGGACTCCTCAGATAGATCTGTTTGCCTCTCCCCTCAATCACAAACTGCCTCTCTTCTGTTCCCGGATGTACTCTCCGGACCGTCTCGAGGCCGACGCCTTCCTCCTCGATTGGGAGGGGAAGTTCCTCTACGCGTTTCCACCGTTTCCTCTGATCTTGCGGACGTTGGTACATCTCAAGTCGGTGCGGGCCACTCTGATCCTGATTGCTCCTCGATGGCCTCGCCAGCCATGGTTCTCCCTGCTTCTTCAACTCAGTGTCAGGGAGCCACTGCTTCTGCCGGTGTTTCCTTCTCTGCCATCTCAGAGTCGAGGTTCTCTTTTGCATCCCAATCTTCAGTCTCTTCATCTGGCTGCTTGGTTTCTTTCCCCCTGACTCCTTTCCCTGTGTCTCAGTCGGTCAGGGAGGTGTTGGAGGCTTCTCGTAAAGTCTTGACTCGCCTTTGCTACACTCAGAATTGGACACGATTCTCGTCCTGGTGTTCCTCTCATCATCTAGAACCTGTGTCAGTTCCTGTGTCTGCGGTTCTGGAGTATTTACTTCATTTTTCTCAGTCCAGTCTGAAGACGACTTCTATTCGAGTACATCTTAGTGCGATTGCAGCATTCCATCAGCACTTTGACGGGAAGTCCCTTTCACTTCACCCCTTGGATTCTCATTTCATGAGGGGTCTCTTGAATGTTCATCCTCCTCTCAAACCTCCTCCTGCGGTTTGGGATCTTAATGTGGTTCTGGCTCAACTTATGAAACCTCCGTTTGAGCCTCTGGATAGGTGTCATCTCAAGTTTCTCACTTGGAAGGTGATCTTCCTGCTTGCCCTCACTTCTGCTCGGAGAGTTAGTGAGCTGCAGTCTCTGATGGCGGACCCGCCTTTCACTGTATTCCATCATGACAAGGTGGTTCTCCGCACTCATCCTAAGTTCTTGCCTAAGGTGGTGTCTGATTTTCATCTCAATCAGTCCATTGTTTTGCCAGTGTTTTTTCCCAAGCCCCACTCTCATCCTGGGGAGGTGGTGCTTCACATTCTTGACTGTAAGAGAGCGTTGGCTTTTTATCTTCAATGCACTCAGTCTCATCGGACGGTTCCTCAATTGTTTTTGTCCTTTGACCCTAATCGGTTGGGACGCCCAGTTTCCAAGCGCACCTTGTCCAACTGGTTAGCTGCTTGTATTTCTTTTTGCTACGCTCAGGCTGGTCTTGCACTGCATGGTCGAGTAACGGAACATAGGGTCCGAGCGATGGCAGCTTCTGTTGCTTTCCTCAGGTCCACGTCTATTGAGGAAATTTTCAAGGCTGCCACGTGGTCTTCGGTTCATACTTTCACCTCACACTACTGTCTGGATACACTGTCCAGGAGCGATGGCCGTTTTGGCCAATCGGTTTTGCGTAATCTGTTTTCTTAAATTGCCAACTTCCCTCCGTCCCTCTTTCATTAGCTTGGAGGTCACCCACATGTGAGAATATCATGCTTGCTTGTCCTGGGATAAAGCACAGTTACTTACCGTAACAGGTGTTATCCAGGGACAGCAGGCATATATTCTCACAACCCGCCCTCCTCCCCGAGTTTGGCTTCTTTGCTGGTTATGTGAACTGGAGACCAAGAGGAGGAGATGCGCCCTCTAGTGGAGCAGGAGGCACACATGCGTGGTACAGCACAGCAAACTTGAATCTTCAATCAAGTTTGCTTGAAAAGCTGTCCGCGTCGGGGCTCCGTAGATGACGTCACCCACATGTGAGAATATATGCCTACTGTCCCTGGATAACACCTGTTATGGTAAGTAACTGTGCTTTACTGCAGTGTTTTGAATAACTTTCAATCTTGAGAGATTTTTCTTAGTTCCAGCCAAGTAGACTATATTGTAATAGTCCAAAATGGCTCATTACCAAAGATCGTTCCAACAATTTAAAGGCTGAAATTTGAAGTATGCCCTAAGAGTACACAATTTCCAGAGAATATGAAAACCTTTTATGAACTATTAAAGATAACTGATTACACATAATCAGGTTCTGATCAGTGGTAACCCCCCAAATCTTAATGGTTGGATGAATCGGATATTGCACCATCTTTAACGTTAATAGAAGTCTTGAAATTATTCTGAAGAGATGAAACAAAAAAGGTTTTTTTTCATAATTAAGCTTAAGTCTAAATTCAGACATCCATCCCTCAAATCAAAAACTTCCTCAACCATGTGTTTAATATTAGCAACAGAAGAACATGGTATTATGATGGGTCAGACCAGTGGTCCATCATGCCCAGCAGTCCGCTCATCCGGAGGCCCTCTGGTCAAAGACTAGCGCCCTAACTGAGACTAGCCCTACCAGCGCACGTCCTTATTCAGCAAGAACTTGTCTAACTTTATCTTGAATCCCTGGAGGGTGTTTTCCCCTATGACAGACTCCGGAAGAGTGTTTCAGTTTTCTACCACTCTCTGGGTGAAGATGAACTTCCTTACGTTTATACAGAATCTATCCTCTTTTAACTTTAGAGAGTGCCCCCTTGTTCTCCCCACCTTGGAGAGGGTGAACAACCTGTCCTTATCTACTAAGTCTATTCCCTTCAGTACCTTGAATGTTTCGATCATGTCCCCTCTCAATCTCTGTTCGAGGGAGAAGAGGCCCAGTTTCTCTAATCTTTCTCTGTAGGCAAGCTCCTCCAACCCCTTAACCATCTTAGTCGTTCTTTTCTGGACCCTTTCGAGTAGTACTGTATCCTTCTTCATGTACGGTGACCAGTGCTGTACGCAGTACTCCAGATGAGGGCGCACCATGGCCCGGTACAGAGGCATGATAACCTTCTCTGATCTGTTTGTGATCCCCTTCTTTATCATTCCTAGCATTCTGTTTGCCCTTTTTGCCGCCGTACATTGTGTGGACGGCTTCATTGACTTGTCGATCAGAATTCCCAAGTCCCTTTCCTGTCCCTTTTCGTATATACTCAAATATAAGTGGATCTGAATATAAGTTGAGACTAGAGAATGACACTGGGAAAATATTTATCACCATCCTTGACCTGTCCTCGTGAGCTCAGTCCCCGTCCCCGCCATGCAAACTGTCAGATCCCATCCACACAAGCCTTGATTAGTTATGATTTTATACTGAACTTATTTTATTAAAGTATAAAGAGACAACATTCTGTACAATTGTCATTTTATAAACATAAATAATACAGAGCAAGGATCAACAAAACTCCTGTCTCCCCTCTCTTTCACAAATATCCCCTCCATTATTGTGAAAACTGAACAAACCAAATTACTACAGAATGTTACATAAAAAAATCAAGCTAACAGAATACTTCAGTCACACATTGCAGGAATAGTGTTATGGGAGTGCAACTAGGACAATTGACCCCTGGTCAGAGAGAGAGAGTCCTAAGCCAGCTGGAAGTTAAAGAAGCACAGCCTGGATTTTGCGGTCCCCAGTTATGTCTAATACCAGCTCTAGCAGGATATATATTTCAAATCTGAAATATTCTAATCACAAAATATAAAATAAATTTATTTTTTTCTACCTTTTGTTGTCTGGTAATTTTATTCTTCCAATCACATTAGTCTCAGGCTTTGGTTTTGGGTTCTTTCTGTCTTCATTGTGGCATGGCTGGCTCCTGAAGGTAAAATAGGTGCAAGAGGAGCTGGGAAGAAGATGCCGCTTCAGACATGAGTGCAATTTTTTTTTACCCCTCCCCCCATGTATTTTAAATCATCCCCCATCCCCCACGTGCCCCCAGTACCTTAGATCAACCCCCATACAACCACATGCCCCCAGTACCTTAAATCATCCCCCACATACCCCCCAGTACCTTTAAATTCCATCCCAGTCCCCCAATCAATCATCACTTTTATATACCCCCAACACATTTAAATTCAATCCCAGCCCCCCAGAACTTTTAAATTCCGACCTCCCCAATCAATCATCATTTTTACATACCCCCCCCAGCACCGTTAAATTCTGTCCCAGCCTCCCCCTGTGGTACCTTTTAATGTTGGCGTTTGCCAATGTAGCAATGACTTGCTGGAACTCTGAAAGCCTGTGTTGACCAAGGTCTTTTGAAAAACCAGGGAGAGTATCAAAAAAATACTTAAAATAAGTAGTAAAGATAAAATTATAATTTAAAACCCTGGAGGCCATCATCAAATTTTGATAAAGACGACGGCCAAACTTGTCCATGGTCCTGCCCTCTCTTCTAGAAGCTACGGTAGCATAGACCGTGGAAGGATGACTCCTCTTTAAGGAAGATTCCACAAGAAGGGACTGATGAGATAGTTGTGAGTTCTCAAAGTCCTTGCAATGTACAGTTCTGTAACTCGTTTCCAACTTGCCTAGAACAGCAGGGATGGCATAAGGAGTTTCCAGGTTTCATTTGAAAGTTTGAGTAAGAAGCCTGTTAAGAGGGAGTTTGAGAGACTCCGCAGGAGGCCGAACCATACTCATTTCCTCTAAATACTCCTTAGAGTACTTAGAAACAGAGTCCAATTTGAGATCCAGGTCCTCAGCCATTTGACGGAGGAAGGAGGAAATTTATCCACAAGAGGATGGCCTCGAGAGGGACTCGATGACCTCGAGGTGCCTCGAGTGGAAAACGAAGGCGAAGCCTCCCTGGAGTATTGATATCCCAGCGAATAAGCAGACTGGGATGAGGCACTGGGAGAAGCTGAGCCCTCAGGTTCTGCTATTGATATCCTGGATCGAGGAGTTGGAGGCCTCGAAGAGCTTGAAGGCCTGGACGAGGAAAGCTTCTCTCTGGAGGAAGACCGGTGCCTCGATGAGGGCCTCGACTGGCGATGAGGGTGCTCTCTGGAATCAGGTCTCGTGCGAGGTTGAGGAGACTTCGCCCTATGCCTCGAATTGGGCAATGCCTTATGTGAGGATATAGGGCTAGAAGCTGTAGACTGAAGTCTCATAGACTCTGTAGTCTGGATCGAGGTATCTTGAAGCACTCCTAAAGACTCAACTCCTTGCATAGAGTGTGAAGATTCCAGACCAGACACTCACAAAGACTGGACTCCTTGCATAGAGTGTGTAGATTCACCTCGAGGCACAGGCAAGGACTCGACCTCTTGTGAGATTGCTGAGAGCCTAGGCTGGACTACAGGAAGCAGAGTCGAGCAAGACTATATTTCGTCAGTAACTGAACAAATTCCCGCTCTAAAAAGGTCTGGATGGTAGCCTGCAATTGTGGATCTGAGTCTGAAACTGGACCACTTGCTGAGGCTAAAGGCTCCGAGGATGAAAATGAAGAATCCTTCTACTTGGAGGAATGATGTTTGGGTAGCTTGAGGACTAGCTTGGGTAGCTTGAGGACTTGGAACTGTCTGCTGAGGTATCTGACCTGAGGGAAGCTTAGGAGACTTGGCAGATTTACTCGAGGTCGAGGAGGTTCCGAATGAAGAAGGTCTGATGAGTCGAGGCCGAAGTCGTGGAGGCAGGAGGACACCCCGTAGCAGATCTGACCGAGTCGGAGATCGAGGGTGTAGCAGAGGTCTCCTTACCGAAAATCTTCTCCACTTGCACTTGACAGAGTTTGAGGGCTCAAGGTTGAAGAGTAGCACCATTATTGAGAATTATGACATGCTGCTGTACTGATTTTGGACATTCAAAGAGTCTTGTATATGCTAGACTTTGGGGGGATGGGGAAGAAATAATGGGTCTAAAAAACAGAGGAGAGAGAGGTCTTGGTTGTTGTAGTGTTCCAAAAGGAGCCACGTTATGTGACTTGTGGGCCAGGTCAATCACTGCAATAACCCTAGTGCAAAAGAGAGAAGTTCCAGTTCAAACAAATTGCATTATGAGTGCCTCACATCCTGCTCACCACTTTCTCACTGATCTTATTGGATGTGAGCTCAACTAAAGACCAGTGATCTGAAATAAGCTCTAAGGGGGGGGGGGGGGGGGGAGGAGTAAAGGGTGAGATTTAGTGTACATCTGCAGGTTGTACTCCTGTTCCCAAAAGTGCAAGCCGACTTCATGCTCCAGCGTGCAATGTGCAAGATTCGGGTTCCAGTCCACGTTGCCCACTGCTGCAAGCAAAGGGGAACAGGCGGGTTTGCAAGAGTAGAGCCGGTAAAGGGAAGCGAGGATTCATCTGACCGTTCGTCCCTGTTCCCATCTGCCCCATGGTGGAAATAATAATAAAAAAAACGAAACCCACACACATATGCCAGCGAGGGAGTTAGATCTGGATTGTCCCATTTCTGGGTGCCATTTCTTAAAATTATGTGATTTTATTATCCCCTTCTACAGCCTACCTGCAAAATCTATGAGAACTAAATAATGCTCCTGCCCTGACAGATACTTTCGCTCTTTGGGGGGGAAAGTCGAGGTGAGATGGAGCCCTCAGCAGTCACTTCAGCTCACTTCCGCGCTTCGCAGCTCCTCTAGGGTCGTCCCTGGCACCTCCCACACATTCCTAACCGTTGGACGTTCAAAAACAAAGTCCGCGCTCGACTCTCTCGTCGCCAGATCTGTGTAAAACCAGGATTTGCAGGATCCTCATTGACTTGCATTGAGATTCCTTCTTCCTTGTATACATTGTGTTTCTTGCCGTCAGAGTTATTTTCCCTTACTTCTGCAACATATAATCGTTGCTTTTTGTGAGTTCAGCAATGGAACTACCGCTATATGGTTCTTGCAATCTGATTCTACTGCTTCATAAATAATTTAGGAGGGAGGGCACGCGATAAGTGACAGCGATAAGTTTGCGTCGCAGGGCAATAGGATGTCTTAAGAAGATAGCAGCACAACTTTGATCTGTCTGTTATAAAGACGTTTAAGCACTGTTGGAGCTCCTACAGTTTTGTTTCAGAAAACTTGATTATCACTCACTTTGCTATCTAAAGAAAAGGCAATTCAAACTGCTAGAAAAAGAACCTTAGAATAGTAAATAACTTTATGAAATGTTGTGCATCCCTAACCACAGTTCAAGGTCTGATGAGGCTCAAGGTGGAAGCAGTCAAAGCAGGAGGAGCCTCGGTCGAAGTCAAGGCCGAGGTCCCGAGGAAGAATCCATCCCGAAGAGCTTATCTACTGAAATACAACGACGTTTGAAGGCTCGAGGTTGAAGTGTAACACAGCGCAGGCACGACTTCGGGTGATGTTTCGGCCCAAGGCACTTGAGGTAGCGACGGTATGGGTCCGTAAGAAAAATTGCACGCTGGCACTTGCTACACTTCTTAAAGCCCGTGACAGGCCGGGACATAGAAGGAAAAACAGCCGCCGCAAGATCAAAGCCCTCGGAAGAGGAAAAAAAATAATAATTAAAAAAAAACTAAAAATGAAAGAAATAAAATAAGAACAACAATTCGTGAGGGAAAAAAGTATAAACCGCGGTTCAGAGAGGGCACGAAGTAACAAAGTTCACGCAGAGAGTCAAAGAAGGACTTCTCGGCTCCGCAGAAAACTGAGGAGACGCGCCCTCTGGGTGGGAAGGCACTCGCGCATGCGCGGTGCAGCCGACTTGAAACTTCCAGTTTCTTCAAGCAAGTCTGCTTGTGAGGCGTCCGCATCCGGGCTTCGACGATGACATCACCCATATGTGAGAATAGCTGCCTGCTTGTCCTGGGATAAATGATTTTATTTTCAGGTAGGGAAAATGATTTTATTTTCAATATAGTGATTGAAATTTGTCAGTTTTGAGAATTTATATCTGCTGTGTATATTGTGTGTATATGAAAAATGAATGGAAAATAATTGCATTTCAATTATGGGGGCAGGATCTGGGGAAGAGCTTGGGTGTGTATAGGGTAGAGTTTGGGAGGTCTGTGGTTGGGGGTACTCAGTTGATATTTGTTAAGACTTCACTGATGGCATGCCCTACTGGCATTTCAGGGTGTCTGGAGGGCCTCTGTGCATGCGTGGATATCAATGTGATGATGTCATGCATATATGTGATGTCATCACGGCAGCGTCTGCACCCTTCTGGGTGCCTTGAGCCATGGCCACTACCTTTAGTGTGCCAGGGCTCGAGCAAGTTTGAGAGACACTGATCTAAACAGATAATGTCATGGATACAGTTAAGGGGAAGTTAATCTGCTGGCTCAGTTGGTGGGAGAGGAGTAGGATTAAGGATTGAAGGCTATATCAAAAAGGTGGGTTTTCAGTCTGCTTTTAAACAAGGGAAGGGAAAGGGCTTGGCATACATGATAAATCATTTACACTTACCCATCCCCATTTGCGGTTTCGGCAATCGCAATTTCACATATTCGTGACTTTTTGGGGAGGGGGAATAAAAGAAAAAACCCCACAGTTTAGCCTTCCACCCGGCGTCCTGGCCTTACCTGATGGTCTAGTGGGCTTTTGGGACAGGAGCAATCTTCCTACACTCCTGCCGCGTGTAGATCGCCAATAGGAGGTTGTGGGGAGTTCCTATCGTAGTCTCGAGAGACTACGGGAACTCACGGCAGCTATTTCCTATTGGCGATCTGCATGGGACAGGAGCGTAGGAACATCACTCCTGCCCCGAAAGCCCGCTAGACCACCAGGTGATGCCGGGGGGAAGGCAGGAGGGAGGCGTGGGTGGGTCAGAGCCGGACCAGAAGATATTTGCGGTATTTCACCATTCACGGTCTGGCTCTGCCTCGATCCCCTGCGAATCCGGAGGGAGAAGTGTACTTTAGATATGATTCCTACCAAACCAAAAGGGCTAAAAATTCAATTAAATATTACCCAAACTGATCTTCATTTAAGAAGTTTATGTCCTAACTGAGAACTTGGCCTATTGATTTATTGTACTACATTATGGGCTCCTTTTACGAAGGTGTGTTAGGGCATTAACTCACGGAATAACGCGTGCTTAAAATGCTGCACGAACTAGCCACTACCACCTCCTCTTGAGCACACTAATCCGGTGTGTGCGCTAAAAACGCTACCACACCTTCGTAAAAGGAGCCCTATATGTACTTTATATCTGAATGTATAGCCCCAAAAGTCATTCCTTTCTCTCTTTTCAAATATTGTATCTATGCTCCTTTATTGTTGTTGTTAGTGTTTCTTTTACAAAAAAGAGAACAAGGAAACTAGCCCCATGGAAAACAAACAGAAATTGTCAAACTGGGGATGGAACTGTACACATCAACCAGAGATTAAACCAATGAATAAATATTTATTAAGAACCAATAAAACAGAAATTCTGTCCGCAAACAGATAAACAAAATAACTGGATATACACAAACAGACTAATATTAGTCTAAACTAGACTGTGGTGTAAAAAATGCAAGGAAAAGGACTTCAAACACCCGCACTGTGGGTTAACGATATTATCATTGTCCCCAAAACCTTGCAAAATAATTTTATTTTAAATCAACAACTTATTTATTTGATAAATTAAGTTTTAAGAGGAAGAAACACTTGAGGAGAGGCTAAGATAGTTTAGATGAGCTGGTGTGAGCATCAACGTGACTCCAGTGGATGCACAATACTGGGCAAAGTTGTGGGTTTCTGGCCCACAAATATCTAAGAAAAAGAAGAATTTAAATTAAATCATTAAATTATAGAGAGTGAATGTTTGGGTAAATTGGATGGACCATTCAGGTCTTTATCTGCCATCATTTACTACATTACTTAGCTTTGAATACCCAACAAAGATTCTGCCCTTTCACACAGGGCTTCTTCAAAGAAGTAAAAAAAATCCATAGGGCCCTAAGGGGGTTTACAAAGCCCACAGTAACTGCCACACTACAGGGGAAAGGGGAAGCAAGGCTGAAGACAGTGACTGAGCAAGTCTTCAGGTCAAGCAGCTGTTGAAAGGCTTGCACTGTGACATCTAGCAATTTATTCAGGGTAGGTGGTGGCATGGCTCTGGTTATTTGTCAGCTTCAGGCGATAATTTCATTAATTGCCTGCTTCATTCTGTCAGGAGTCCTGCCTCTCGAAGACTGCTGAAGCTGATGACCTTTGCGGTGCTGTTCAGCTCAATATTGCCCACAAAGAAAACAGGCAGTGAGAGAAAAAGCCCACGAGGATAGAAGTCGTGCCCTTCCTCCCTCCTCTGTCACACCTGCTGCTGTGCAATGAACTTAAGCGTGGGCAGTCTTGTTTACCTTTTGTCTGGTTCGGCTCAAATGGCTCAATCTCCGAATCTTGGCCAATTCCAAAGCATACGAGACAATGTAGGTCAACCAGAAACAGTGCAGTGCTAGTCGGACACTGTACCCAAACCATTCTATTAGCCTCACATGCACATTGAGTAGCTGCATGTGTGTCTCAGTTACTATCAGCAGTACAGTGTTGATAGTCTCGTAGATGAAGATCCAGCCAATGTACATGAGCAAGCCCTGATATGACTGACGGTAGATGGAGCAAAGCAGGAAGCAGCACATGAATAAGGCGATAGTAAGCAGGAAATAGACGAGGTAGTACAATGATGGAATAAGACTCAGCACCCATTTCTCTTTTTTATGCTCTGGGATTTGGTTTAGCCTCTCTCTGGCATCCCGAAGGTTGCCCCGGTTGAATACCATCTGCATGAAGCATACTATAATCATATAGATTCCTGCCATTTGGGATCCGGTCCTGGGGTTCATCCCGCAGCAGCCAGTGGCAAAATAGCTCTTCATTCTCTCTGTTCATTCAAGAGCCTGCAAAGGGAGAAATCAGCAAGTCACAATAATCCATACAAGATGAACAGAGGGAGCAAATGGCTGGGTCTTGGAAGGACCTATAGGGAACATTATCTTTAGGAGAATGGCCAAAATAACCTATGGGTTTCATTTAGATACAGAAATAGGAATTTCAAAGGAAGGAGGCCTGGGGAAATATTTTATTTAAAAAGCTGTGACTATTACGAATCAATCCTAATGTGAGTTCTTTTCCTGTCCCTGCCCTATTTCTGCAAGCTCCGTCCTCATCTGCACAAGCATCAAACACTTTAAAATCATAAGTGTTTGAGGCTTGTGAGGTTAAGGCAGAGCTTACAAGAATGGGATAGGGACAGTGTTGGTCGAGTTAAGAGTAGACATGGATGGGAAGCAAGCAGAAGAGGAGGTCCTTATTAGGATTGATTTACTACCTTTTCAAGGAGTTCACTTGAGGCAGTGTACAAACATTTCAGATTACAATACAAAGTATGACATAGTATGTTACATTACAATATCAACATATCAACAAAACATTTTAATAGCATAGGGCAAGGAGTGCCCACACTTTTTGGGCTTACGAGCTACTTTTAAAATGACCAAGTCAAAATGATCTACCAACAATAAAATTTTAAAAACCACACTCAAAATGGTTTTTATCTACAGGTACTTCAAGAATTTTCCCTATCTGTACCGGTAGGCTCACAATCTGTCTAATGTACCTGGAGCAGTGGAGGATTAAGTAACTTGCCCAGGGTTTGAACCCACAACCTCTGGGTGCTGAGGCTATAGCTCTAACCACTTTACCACATTAATTTGAAGAAGGTTGCGCATGAGGTCAGACTAGTGCTTGAAAATGATCTCATCTAGGGTAGGAGTAGATGTTTAAATATTTTCTATTAAATGTCAAAGTGCACGCAAACATAGTGGACAAAACAGAACATTTTTCTTTTATATACATATTCCCCATTCTCCCCCCGTCCCCTAATGCAAACCCAGTTCGTGAGCACTATAAATAGTCAAGAATCAAAGTCACATTCAAAAGTCGACTCCGGGCGTGAGGAGTGAGATCCATCCAGAAGTGTTCCCACATTGCCTTGAAGAGACGGCCTGGACCCCTGTCAAGGGCTGCAAAGTGCCTACGCTCCAAAGTGGCTTGAATGATCATCAACGATCTTAGGGTAGGAGTGGATAAACATGTCCTGCTCTAGTTAGATGCTGCCAAGTGTCACTACTTGTGTGTGTGACTAGCTTTACAGGGCCTGTCTGGAGTTAGCTACTTCTTCCATTAAAAGCCTGGGTGAAGAGAGATAGTCTTGTGTTAAGTGAAGCCTTTCAGGGAGAATATTCCAGAGTGTCACCAAGCAGAGCTGTACATTTTCACTCATAACATAAAATCCATTTCTAGACAGCATCACCTTTAAGTTCTACGCGGTTTACAAAAGATTAGCTAAAAATAAACAACTAGAAATAGTTAGGAGTCTAGGAGCCTAAGAACTTAGAAAATACATAGAAACATAGAAGACGGCAGAAAAGGGTCATAGCCCATCAAGTCTGCCCACTCTAATGACCCACCCCCTTGATTTTACCCATCCTAGAGATACCACATGTGCATCCCATTTCCTTTTTACCCCTCTAGAGATCCCACATGTGTATCCCATTTCCTTTTAAAATCTGGCACACTGCTAGCCTCAATCACCTGAAGTGGAAGTTCATTCCAATGATCGACCACCCTTTCGGTGAAGAAGTTCCTGGTTTCGCCATGAAATTTCCCATCCCTGATTTTCAGCGGATGCTCTCTTGTGGCCGAGGGACCTTTAAGAAAGAAAATATCATCCTCCACCTCAATACGGCCCGTGATATATTTAAACGTCTCTATCATGTCTCTTCTCTCTCTACGTTCCTCGAGTGAGTATAGCTGCAATTTATTCAGCCTTTCCTCATACGGGAGATCTTTGAGTCCCGAGACCATCCTGGTGGCCATTCGTTGAACCGACTCAACTCTCAGCACATCCTTTTGGTAATGTGGCCTCCAGAATTGTACACAATAGTCCAGATGAGGCCTCACCATGGATCTGTACAATGGCATTATAACTTCGGGCTTCCGGCTGATAAAACTTCTACGGATACAACCAATCATTTGTCTTGCCTTTGATGAAGCCTTCTCCACTTGATTGGCAGTCTTCATGTCTTCGCTAATGATCACCCCCAAATCACATTCCACCTTGGTCCTAGCTAAGGTCTCACCATTTAGTGTGTAAGTTCTGCACGGATTCCTGCTGCCAAGGTGCATGACCTTACATTTTCTAGCATTGAAGCTTAGCTGCCAAGTCGAGGACCAGTGTTCCAATAGAAGTAGGTCCTGCGTCATACTGTCTGGCAAAATGTTCTCACTTACTATATTGCATAGTTTGGCGTCATCGGCGAATAATGTGATTTTACCCTGAAGCCCCTGAGTCAGATCTCCCACAAATATGTTGAAGAAGATCGGGCCCAAGACCGAGCCCTGCGGCACGCCACTGATCACCTCTAACGTTTTTGAAGGGGCACCGTTCACTACCACTCTCTGAAGTCTACCGTTTAGCCAATCACTGACCCATGCAGTTAATGTTTCTCCCAGTCCCATTGATTTCATCTTGCTCAATAGTTTGCGGTGTGGGTCACTATCAAAAGCTTTACTAAAGTCCAAGTACACGACATCTAGGGACTCCCCCACATCCAGTTTCCTTGTTATCCAGTCAAAGAAACTAATTAGATTGGATTGGCAGGACCTGCCCTTGGTAAATCCATGTTGGCGGGGATCCCGTAGATTCTTCTCGTCCAGGATCGTATCTAATTTATGCTTAATTAGTGTTTCCATGAGTTTACTCACTATGGATGTGAGACTCACCGGTCTGTAATTCTCAGCCTCTGTCCTGCAGCCCTTTTTGTGGAGTGGGATTACATTGGCTGTTTTCCAGTCCAAGGGGACTCTTCCCGTACTCAAGGAAAGATTGAAGAGCACGGATAACGGCTCTGCCAGGACATCACACAGCTCTCTAAGCACCCTGGGGTGTAGATTGTCTGGTTCCATGGCTTTGTTCACTTTGAGTCTTATAGTTCACAGTAGACGCTGCTGGGAGTCTTCAACTGTCTCCTAAAATGTAAATATGAGACAGACGTCAATAGAAAAGGTTTAAACTCCTTATCCCAGTTTGCAACCTGGTATGAAAGCATCCAATAGTAATATCTTTTTAGTTTACAACCATTCACTTCAACAACAAGATTGCCACTATTAGAGCCTCCTTCAACAACTCACCTACCCTCCTAGACGAGATCATAATAAACCCTACAACAGATGAAGCCACTGCAGCTGACAGGCACTGGTCCAACTTTACAAAGGTGCAATGGTTGGACATGAACCGACTCTACAGAAAATATAGTCGAGCGTCATGCGACCTGAACAATTGCCCCTCATATTTACTTACAAATGCATCCCCCAAATTTAGAGCTTGCCTCTTGCAATAGATCCAAACAACTCTCACGGAAGGCCAATTCCCACAAGACCTAGGAGAAATCATAATCACCCCAATACTGAAAGATCCCAAAGGACCAATAGACACCCCCTCCAGCTACCAACCCATCGCCTCAATTCCATTATATGTTAAACTAATACAAGGTCTGGTTGCCCAATACCTCACCAACTACCTTGAAGACCACTACCTACTCCACCCAACTCAATCGGGGTTCAGATCTAACCACAGCACCGAGACACTGCTAGTTTCCCTTCTAGATATAGCCCGACAGCACCTTAGCAAAGGAAGAAGGATGCTGATAATTCAAGTCGACCTCTCTGCCGCATTTGACCTGGTCGACCACACTATACTTCTTCAGATATTAGAAGCAATAGGGATCTCAGGCGAAGTATACAACTGGTTCCAAGGATTCCTCAAAACAAGAACATACAGAGTAAAAACAAAGGATCTTATATCGGAGCCTTGGACCAATCGCTGTGGAGTACCTCAAAGTTCCCCACTGTCACCCATGCTCTTCAATCTTTTCATTTCCTCCCTCGGTACCCTGTTAGACAAACTCAAAGTAACCTCATTCAGCTATGCAGACGATTTAACCATACTCCTCCCCTTTGACACACAAGACCCCACCACAACAGACATCCTGGAAAAAACTCTAGAAGCAGTGGAAAAATGGATGACAGAACACAAACTGAAGCTCAACCCAGATAAAACTAAATTTCTACTGCTTGAAAAGGACAAAACCCCTTCTATAACTGAACTAAAAATACAAAACACCAAATATCCCATACAGCCCACTCTCAAACTCCTTGGAGTAACAGTAGACAGAGGTTGCACTCTTCAGGTGCAAATCAACAAAATCATACAAAAAGCATTCTTCACCATGCGCAACCTTAGCAAAATTAGAAAATTTTTCGACAAAGAACAATTCAGACTCATAGTCCAATACTGTAATTACATTAGTGATTTCTATTCCACCATTACCTTGCGGTTCAAGGCGGATTACATCCAAACTAAAACAAGAATTACATTCAAAAGAGCTTTGAGAGAATTTTTGAATAGAATAATAATAATAATAATTTTATTCTTATATACCGCCATACCCGGAGAGTTCTAGGCGGTTTACATCAGTTACAGTAGTATCTGCGTTGACACGCAGATTTACAAACATTTTGAACAATTTTAAACAATTTATCAGCAATACACAATTTATCAGATAAAAACAAATGTTAAAGCAGGTTTACAGCATTTTATCATGTAAAGACAATTTATCCGATATAAGTAGTTTATCGGATATAAGCAAGTGTTAATCGAACTTAACAGAGGATGACGGGCGGAGGGGAGATAGGGAGAGGGGAGCAATTAAGGGGAGGAGAAGAGCGGGGGGGAGGGCGGGGGGGGGGGTGTTAGGGGTCTTGTTTGCCAAATAGGTAGGTTTTGAGTGATTTTCTGAAGCCGAGGTAAGTGGGGGCCTCGAGTATCATTTGTGCAAGCCATGGGTTGAGCTTAGCTGCTTGGAAGGCGAAGGTTTTGTCTAGGAATCTTTTAAGGTGGCAGAGTTTTAGAGACGGGAAGGCGAACAACTGAATTCTACGGGATTTCTTGTTTGTGTTGTAGAGGCTAAAGTGAGAATTGATGTAACTTGGTGCTGAACCATTTATCGATTTGTAGCAGAAGCATGCGAATTTAAAGAGGACTCTAGATTCAAATGGCAGCCAGTGAAGTTGGTGGTAGAAGGGGGTGACGTGTTCCCATTTCTTTAGGCCGAAGATGAGACGCACCGCGGTATTTTGGATTATTTTTAGTCTCATGGTGGTTTTCTTTGTGGCATTGAGGTAAATGATGTTGCAGTAGTCGAGGATACTGAGGATGGAGGATTGTACAAGTAGGCGAAAAGAGGTGTCGTCGAAGTATTTTTTTATGGTGCGGAGTTTCCACAGTACGGAGAAGCTTTTCCTGACCATGAGATCGGTGTGGTTTTCTAAGGATAGATTTTTGTCCAGAGTGACTCCCAGTATCTTTAGGGTGGGTTCGAGGGGGAAAGTTTGTCCTTTTAGTTGAATTGAAGTGTCCTTGATTTTGTCCTTGGGGGTGGCTAGGAAGAATTTTGATTTGTCGGGATTGAGTTTCAGTCTGAAAGATAACATCCAGAGTTCGATCTGGTTGAGAATGTTTGTAATGTAGTTGAGTCGTTCTTGTGAGAAATTGGTTAGTGGGATGGCTATTGTGATGTCGTCTGCATAGATGAAGGATTTAAGTTTGAGGTTGTGTAGAAGGTTCCCTAGGGAGGCCAGGTAGATATTGAACAGGGTGGGTGACAGGGGGGAGCCCTGAGGGACCTCGCAGGTATTGTCCCAACTATATGAGAACAAGTTGTTCTTGAGCACCGTGTAGGATCTATTTCTTAGGAACCCCTGGAACCAGTTGAGGACCTGGTCGGAGATGCCGATGTGGGCCAGGCATTCAAGGAGAATGGAGTGGTCGACCAGGTCGAAGGCACTGCTCAGATCAAGTTGTATAATTAGGGCGCTTGAGCCCTGGCTAAAGAGGGTGTGGAGGTGGTCGAGAAGGGAGGCTATGATGGTTTCAGTGCTGTGATCTGCGCGGAAACCTGATTGATTGTCACTTAGAATGTTGAATTTTTCAAGATATGCAACGAGTTCCGCCTTTACCATCCCTTCTGCTATTTTGGTAAATAGGGGGATGCTAGCAATTGGTCTATAATTAGCAGGGGAGTTTGATGGTTCTTTCGCGTTTTTTATAATTGGGGTGATCATAATATGACCATGCTCTAATGGGAAGTTTCCTGTGGATAAAAGTGAATTGACCCATATCATCATGTTTGCTTTGAAGTGGGGCGGGGTGGCTTTCATGATGTTTGGTGGGCATGTGTCCAGTTTGCAGAAGGAGTGTGTGTATTTGTTGTAGTAGGTATTAAATGTATGCCAGTCGATTGTTGCGAATTGTTTCCAGCTTAGGTCTGTTCTAGTTCCTGTGTCTGGGTTCGATATGTCCGGGTCCAGGAGAATGGGGAACAACTCGAGTGGGTTGGGCCTGGTAGGTAGTGTTGATCTTAATTTTTGAATCTTGGTGTTGAAGAAGTCTGCAAGGGTGTTGGCGGTTAAAGTGGATTCTTCTTGTGTGTTTGTGAAGGTCTCGATGTTGTATTGGTCATTAACCAATTTGAAGAGGTTACTACTGTTGGTTTTTATGTTACCAATTTTGTGGGAGTAGGAGTTTTTTCTTTTTTCATTAGTGAGGTTTTTGTAATTTTTTAGTTTTAGTCTCCAGGCCAGTCTATGTTCTAGGGTACCAGATTTTTGCCATACTCTTTCTGCTTTTCTGAGGTCCTTCTTTAATAGCAGCAGTTCTGAGTCGAACCAGCCCTCTTTGTTTGAGGTTCTTATTCTGCGTGTTTTAATGGGGGCGATCTCGTTTAATATGTTGGTACTATCCTTGATCCAGGAGCTCATGAGCTGGTCCGTTTCTTCTGTTGGGTTGGTGTTGATTTCAAAACGGGACCAAAATTCAATTGGGTCAATCTTTCCTCTGGTAGTGTGGGATATGGTAGTTCTGGTTTTGCTGTTTTGGGGGGGTTTATGTTGGCATCCAATGGTGAAGGTACATAGACGGTGGTCAGACCAAAGCGAGTCTGACCAGTTGCCTTGTTTCCAGTAGAAAGTGGGGTTGGTCTGATCCTTAGATGAGAGAGTACTTTGGTGGGTTTTGATGGGGGGGGGTTTGTCATAGCCTAGTTGGGTGAGGAGTGACCAAAAATCTAAGATTTCTGGTTGGTCAGGTTGCTCGAGGTGGATGTTAATGTCCCCGCATAGTAGGTTGTAGGGACTTGTTAGAGAATTGGTTAGTAGGGTTTCTGCGAAGTCCTCTTTGGATGTGGTCCATTTTTTTGGAGGGATGTAGAATAAAGTGATAGTTAGTGAGGAGGGTAGTGATTTTGATGTTAGGGAGATGGTTAGAATTTCTGAGTTGGGCGAAGATGTTGTGTTGAGAGTGGTACAGTTTAGTTGGTCTCGGAAGATTATTGCAAGACCACCTCCTCTTCCCCATGTTCTGGCTAGTGAGAGAATTTTGTATCGTGGGGGTAGGCAGTCTTTAATGATGATGTCTTTGTCTGATAGCAACCAGGTTTCCGCAAGAAGGACGAAGTCGGGGTTAGTTTCAATCAGCCAATCTTTGATCAATGTCGCTTTATTCCTCATTGATCTGATATTTAGGTAAAATCCAAGTAGTATTTGGTGGTTGGTGTGATCGAATGGGGAGTAGTGGGAGTGGGTCAGTTTTTTTAGAGTTCGTGGTTTTTTTGAGTGGGGCTTGGTCCGTTTGTGTGGGGGAGGGGGGATGGTGGAAGGACTGGTATGTGGATGGTCTTGTGAGGTGAGGAGGGTGTGAGTAGGGGTTTTGGGGTTTGCTGGTCGGTGTGTTGTGAAGTGGATGGGGATGGGGGATGCGTTAGAGTTGTCTGCGTTGCAGAGCCTAGTGAGGAACAGGTAGAGTAGGAGTAGTGCAGCGCATAGGTGCGTGCTTGGCCAGGCCATTGTGAAGGGCTCGTCCTATCGGAGTGGGTAGAATTTGGGCGTTTGCGGGGAGACGTTGAGGGGCAATGAGAGGGCTCTTCCTGCCGCAAAGGATGGAATTTGGGCGCTTGTGGGGGGGGCGTTGTGGGGCGATGGTTGGGTGGAGGGTGTCGCCGTGTGCGTTTGGAGCGTTATTTCTCTTGGCTTGTCTCTTGGCTAGTAAGGGGTAATACTAAGAGGTGGGAAGAGGTTGGGGGATGTGGGTTACGTAGGTCGAGAACAGTGTGGGAAGACCAGTACAGTACAGTACATTAGAATCTCATGTTGTATCATACAGTGCAGTGTAGTGTCGTACCAAAATAATCCAGTGCAATACCGGACAGTATCAAAACAATGCAGTACAATTAATGAGTTAAAAACTGACACAGTATCTAGGCAGTAAGGGGGTGAAACGAGTTAAATTATTCCTATCCTTCGTATATTGAATATGAGGGTATGTTGGCTGCTGTTTTTGAGGATATGTTGGCAGCTGTTGTGTGGTGTTAGAGTACTGGGTGCTGTGTGGTATTACTGTATGCAAAGGTCTAGCAAGGAAATGCAGCAACGTAATTAGGCAGCAGTTATACTTATCCGGTTGGACTATCAGGTCTGGCTCCGTGAGGGCTTGACGACTAGAGAGTTCGGCCCTGTTGGGGTTGACCCGTGGTAGGGAAGTCTCTTGTTGATTGATCCGGCTGTGTCTCTGTCCGGCTGCAGTGCCTATGCCTGTAGAAGGGATCTGTGGTTGGCACTGAGTTTTCCGCGGTCTGGACTGTGTTTTCAGAGGTCTTGGCTGGGGTTGAATGGATCTGGATGATGGGGGTTCCGAGGCCACCTGTGCAGTTGCCTCGCGCAGGTGCTTCGCCAAGGCGCGAGCTAAGGCGCATGCGCCTTTGATGTGCGCCTTCGACGGCACACCAAACGGCTGCACGCCGTTGGTGCTGCTAGTTTTGAAGTCGGGCTCCTGCTGGTTCGGGAGGGGGGCGGAGCAGTGCTCCCACGCTCCTCTCCGGTTTCTGCAGGCACGAGGCTGTCTTTCTGCGGCCCACCGAGCGATGCCTGAAGCAAAAAAGGCTGCACGGCGTTGGTGCTGCTAGTTTTGAAGTCGGGCTCCTGCTGGTTCGGGAGGGGGGCGGAGCAGTGCTCCCACGCTCCTCTCCGGTCTCTGCAGGCACGAGGCTGGCTTTCTGCGGCCCACCGAGCGATACCTGAAGCAAAAAAGGCTGCGCTCCGGTGGTGCTGCTAGTTTTGAAGTCGGGCTCTTGCTGGTTCGGGAGGGGGGCGGAGCAGTGCTCCCACGCTCCTCTCCGGTCTCTGCAGGCACGAGGCTGGCTTTCTGCGGCCCACCGAGCGATGCCTGAAGCAAAAAAGGCTGCACTCCGGTGGTGCTGCTAGTTTTGAAGTCGGGCTCCTGCTGGTTCGGGAGGAGGGCGGAGCAGTGCTCCCACGCTCCTCTCCGGTCTCTGCAGGCACGAGGCTGGCTTTCTGCGGCCCACCGAGCGATGCCTGAAGCAAAAAAGGCTGCGCTCCGGTGGTGCTGCTAGTTTTGAAGTCGGGCTCCTGCTGGTTCGGGAGGGAGGCGGAGCAGTGCTCCCACGCTCCTCTCCGGTCTCTGCAGGCACGAGGCTGGCTTTCTGCGGCCCACCGAGCGATGCCTGAAGCAAAAAAGGCTGTACGCCGTTGGTGCTGCTAGTTTTGAAGTCGGGCTCCTGCTGGTTCGGGAGGGGGGCGGAGCAGTGCTCCCAAGCTCCTCTCCAGTCTCTGCAGGCACGAGGCTGGCTTTCTGCGGCCCACCGAGCGATGCCTGAAGCAAAAAAGGCTGCACGCCGTTGGTGCTGCTAGTTTTGAAGTCGGGCTCCTGCTGGTTCGGGAGGGGGGCGGAGCAGTGCTCCCACGCTCCTCTCCGGTCTCTGCAGGCACGAGGCTGGCTTTCTGCGGCCCACCGAGCGATGCCTGAAGCAAAAAAGGCTGCGCTCCGGTGGTGCTGCTAGTTTTGAAGTCGGGCTCCTGCTGGTTCGGGAGGGAGGCGGAGCAGTGCTCCCACGCTCCTCTCCGGTCTCTGCAGGCACGAGGCTGGCTTTCTGCGGCCCACCGAGCGATGCCTGAAGCAAAAAAGGCTGCGCTCCGGTGGTGCTGCTAGTTTTGAAGTCGGGCTCCTGCTGGTTCGGGAGGGGGGCGGAGCAGTGCTCCCACGCTCCTCTCCGGTCTCTGCAGGCACGAGGCTGGCTTTCTGCGGCCCACCGAGCGATGCCTGAAGCAAAAAAGGCTGCGCTCCGGTGGTGCTGCTAGTTTTGAAGTTGGGCTCCTGCTGGTTCGGGAGGGGGGTGGAGCAGTGCTCCCACGCTCCTCTCCGGTCTCTGCAGGCACGAGGCTGGCTTTCTGCGGCCCACCGAGCGATGCCTGAAGCAAAAAAGGCTGCACGCCGTTCGTGCTGCTAGTTTTGAAGTCTGGCTCCTGCTGGTTCGGGAGGGGGGCGGAGCAGTGCTCCCACGCTCCTCTCCGGTCTCTGCAGGCACGAGGCTGGCTTTCTGCGGCCCACCGAGCGATGCCTGAAGCAAAAAAGGCTGCGCTCCGGTGGTGCTGCTAGTTTTGAAGTCGGGCTCCTGCTGGTTCGGGAGGGGGGCGGAGCAGTGCTCCCATGCTCCTCTCCGGTCTCTGCAGGCACGAGGCTGGCTTTCTGCGGCCCACCGAGCGATACCTGAAGCAAAAAAGGCTGCGCTCCGGTGGTGCTGCTAGTTTTGAAGTCGGGCTCCTGCTGGTTCGGGAGGGGGGCGGAGCAGTGCTCCCACGCTCCTCTCCGGTCTCTGCAGGCACGAGGCTGGCTTTCTGCGGCCCACCGAGCGATGCCTGAAGCAAAAAAGGCTGCGCTCCGGTGGTGCTGCTAGTTTTGAAGTCGGGCTCCTGCTGGTTCGGGAGGGGGGCGGAGCAGTGCTCCCACGCTCCTCTCCGGTCTCTGCAGGCACGAGGCTGGCTTTCTGCGGCCCACCGAGCGATGCCTGAAGCAAAAAAGGCTGCGCTCCGGTGGTGCTGCTAGTTTTGAAGTCAGGCTCCTGCTGGTTCGGGAGGGGGGCGGAGCAGTGCTCCCACGCTCCTCTCCGGTCTCTGCAGGCATGAGGCTGGCTTTCTGCAAAATAATTCAATCAAATAGGAAGGAGCATGGCCAGCTAAAACCTTGTAATACACACAGCCCAACTTAAAGATAACCCGTCCTTCTGCTGGCAGCCAATGCAATTTGTAATAGAAACAGGATACGTGGTCATACTTTTTCAAGCCAGAAATAAGTCTTACTGCAGTGTTTTGAATAACTTTCAATCTTGAGAGATTTTTATTAGTTCCAGCCAAGTAGACTATATTGCAATAGTCCAAATGGCTCATTACCAAAGATCGTTCCAACAATTTAAAGGCTGACAATTTGAAGTATGTCCTAAGAGTACACAATTTCCAGAGAATATGAAAACCTTTTATGAACTACTAAAGATAACTGATTACACATAATCAGGTTCTGATCAGTGGTAACCCCCCAAATCTTAATGGTTGGATGAATCAGATACTGCACCATCTTTAACGTTAATAGAGGTCTTAAAATTATTCCGACAAGATGAAACAAAAAAGGTTTTTTTTCATAATTAAGCCTAAGTCTAAATTCAGACATCCATCCCTCAAATCAAAAACTTCCTCAACCATGTGTTTAATATTAGCAACAGAAGAACATGGTATTATGATGGGTCAGACTGGTCCATCATGCCCAGCAGTCCGCTCACCCGGAGGCCGTCTGGTCAAAGACTAGCGCCCTAACTGAGACTAGCCCTACCAGCGCACGCCCTTATTCACCAAGAACTTGTCTAACTTTATCTTGAATCCCTGGAGGGTGTTTTCCCCTATGACAGACTCCGGAAGAGTGTTTCAGTTTTCTACCACTTTCTGGGTGAAGATGAACTTCCTTACGTTTATATAGAATCTATCCTCTTTTAACTTTAGAGAGTACCCCCTTGTTCTCCCCACCTTGGAGAGGGTGAACAGCCTGTCCTTATCTACTAAGTCTATTCCCTTCAGTACCTTGAATGTTTCGATCATGTCCCCTCTCAATCTCCTCTGTTCGAGGGAGAAGAGGCCCAGTTTCTCTAATCTTTCTCTATAGGGCTGCTCCTCCAACCCCTTAACCATCTTAGTCGTTCTTCTCTGGACCCTTTTGAATAGTACCGTGTCCTTCTTCATGTACGGTGACCAGTGCTGTATGCAGTACTCCAGATGAGGGCGCACCATGGCCCGGTACAGCGGCATGATAACCTTCTCTGATCTGTTTGTGATCCCCTTCTTTATAATTCCTAGCATTTTGTTTGCCCTTTTCGCCGCCGCCGCCACCATACATTGTGTGGACGGCTTCATTGACTTGTCGATCAGAATTCCCAAGTCCCTTTCCTGTCCCTTTTCGTATATACTCAAATATAAGTTGATCCGAATATAAGTTGAGACTAGAGAATGACAGGGGGAAAAAATTTATCACCGTCCTTGACCTGTCATCGTAAGCTCTGTCCCCGTCCCTGCCATGCAAACTGTCAGATCCCATCCACACAAGCCTTGATTAGTTATGATTTTATACTGAACTTATTTTATTAAAGTATAAAGAGATAACATTCTATACAATTGTCATTTTATAAACATAAATAATACAGAGCAAGGATCAACAAAACCCCTGTCTCTCCTCTCTTTCACAAATATCCCCTCCATTATTGTGAAAACTGAACATAAGAACATAAGCAGTGCCTCAGCCGGGTCAGACCACAGGTCCATCCTGCCCAGCAGTCCGCTCCCGCGGCGGCCCAAACAGGTCAAGACCTGTCTGAATCCCCAGAGGGGGTCCCCTTGCCACCCTGGTTTCCCATTTAAGTCCTAGCTTCCCATCGAAGTCCTAACCCTCCAGTCTTGCACATGCACGACCTGGTTGGGTTTCTATACTTATTACCTGGTTAGCTTTCTATACCTGTGATACATCCCAGCACCTCTCTCAGTATCCCACGATCCCTTTATCCCTCAGGAATCTGTCCAATCCCTGTTTGAATCCTTGTACCGTACTCTGCCTGATCACTTCCTCCGGTAGCACATTCCAAGTATCCACGACCCTTTGGGTGAAAAAAAACTTCCTTGCATTTGTTTTGAACCTATCTCCCTTCAGTTTCTCTGAATGCCCCCTCGTACCTGTTGTCCCCTTCAGTCTGAAGAATCTGTCCCTATCCACCCTCTCCATGCCCCTCATGATCTTGAAGGTCTCTATCATATCTCCCCTGAGCCTCCTTTTTTCCAGAGAGAAGAGCCCCAGCCTATCCAACCTCTCGGCGTATGGGCAGTGTTCCAGCCCTCTTACCAGTTTGGTTGCTCTCCTTTGGACTCTCTCAAGTACCGCCATGTCCTTCTTGAGGTACGGCGACCAATATTGAACACAGTATTCCAGATGTGGACGCACCATCGCTCGATACAATGGCATGATGACTTCCCGCGTCCTGGTTGTTATGCCCCTCTTTATGATGCCCAGCATCCTGTTGGCTTTTTTTGAGGCTGCTGCGCACTGTGCAGATGGCTTCAGTGATGCATCCACCAGCACACCCAAGTCCCTCTCAAGACCACTGTCTCCCAACAATGCCCCCCCCCCTCAATTTGTAGTTGAACAACGGATTCTTTTTCCCTATATGCATGACCTTACATTTTTCCACGTTAAAGCGCATTTGCCATTTGTTTGCCCAGTCTTCCAGCTTGTCCAGGTCCCTTTGCAGGTCCTCACACTCCTCCCTGGACCTAACTCTGCCGCACAGTTTGGTATCGTCTGCAAATTTTATAACCTCGCACTTTGCCTCCTTTTCTAGGTCATTGATGAATATGTTGAAGAGTAACGGCCCCAGCACCGATCCCTGTGGCACACCGCTCGTGACTCCCCGCCAGTCAGAATATTGGCCCTTTACTCCGACCCTCTGCAGTCTACCCGACAACAAGTGCTTGATCCATCTGTGCACATCCCCTCCCACCCCGTGGTTCCACAGCTTCCTAAGCAGCCTTTCATGTGGCACCTTGTCGAAAGCCTTTTGAAAATCGAGGTAAATGATGTCTATGGGTTCCCCATTGTCCACCCGACTGCTTATTCCCTCAAAGAAGTACAGAAGGTTTGTTAGGCATGACCTTCCCTTACAGAATCCGTGCTGGCTTGTTCTCAGTAGGCCATTTCTCTCGATGTGCTCGCAAATGCCGTCCTTGATCATAGATTCCACCATTTTTCCTATTATTGAAGTCAGGCTCACCGGCCTGTAGTTCCCGGGGTCACCCCTCGATCCCTTTTTGAAGATGGGTGTGACATTTGCCAATTTCCAGTCCTCTGGTACCTCTCCAGTTTTCAAGGATAGGTTGCAAACATGTTGGATTGTGCCCGCTATTTCTTGTCTTAGTTCCTTCAGAACCCTTGGGTGGATCCCGTCTGGGCCCGGTGATTTGCCGCATTTTAACCTGTCTATCTGTTTGAGGACATCCTCCTTACTTACCTCTATGTGCTCCAATTTTTCAGCCTGTTCCCCACTCATGAGCTCCTCTGAGTCCAGTATATTAGATGTGTCTTCTCTCGTGAAAACCGAAGAGAAGAAAGTGTTCAACCTCTCAGCTACCTTTTTATCCTCCTTAATCACTCCCTTCCTATCCCCATCGTCCAACGGCCCCACCTCCTCTCTCGCTGGTCGCTTCCCCTTAACGTAACTGAAGAATGCCTTGAAGTTTTTCACCTCCCTGGCCAGCCCCTCTTCGTATTTCCCTTTTGCTTTTCTAACCTCTCGGTGGCATTCCTTTTGGCATTTCCTGTGCGCCTGGTGATTTTCCTCCGTTGGGTCCTTTTTCCATCTCCGGAAGGATACTTTTTTGTCATTTATTGCCCTCTTTACTTCTGTTGACATCCAAACCGGGTCCTTTGACCGCTTGTTCTTGCAGCCTTTCCTGAAACTGGGGACATACATTCTTTGTGCTTCCTGCAGGGTGTCCCTGAATAGGGTCCAGGCGCTTCCTACAGTCTCCATCCTAAAGATGTTTCTGAGCTTCCTCCCCACCATTTTCCTCATAGCAACATAGTTCCCTTTACTGAAGTTGAGCGCAGTTGTTGCGGTCCTCCTTACTATGGGTGTCCCCCTTTCTAATGTGAATCTGATCGTGTTGTGGTCACTGTTGCCCAGTGGTCCTCCCACTTCTACCTCTCTTGCAGGCCCCCCTAATCCGTTTAGGATGAGGTCAAGAGTAGCACCCCCTCGCATCGGTTCCCTGACTAGTTGCTCCATGAAGCAGTCCCTCACAGCTTCTACAAATCCTGTTTCCCTAGTGCAGTTGGAGTGACCCGTACTCCAGTCTATCCCCGGGTAGTTGAAGTCCCCCATCACTGTTACACTTCCAGTCCCGCATTCCTGTCTCAGTTCAGTTTCCAAGTCGTGTCCGACTCCTTCTGGCGTACCAGGTGGGCGATAGTACAGCCCCAGTTTTATGCCTGCACCCTTGTTTCCCGGCAATTTGATCCATAGTGATTCCAGCCCCTCTGCCTTCGTTGCCATATCCATCCCGACCGAGTAGATAGAGTCCTTTACATATATTGCTATGCCTCCCCCCTTTTTGTGGGTCCTGTCCCTCCTGTAGAGCTTGTACCCCGGCAGCGCCACATCCCAAATTACTACAGAATGTTACATAGAAAAATCAAGCTAACAGAATACTTCAGTCATACATTACAGGAATAGTGTTATGGGAGTGCAACTAGGACAACTGACCCCTGGTCAGAGAGAGAGAGTCCTAAGCCAGCTGGAAGTTAAAGAAGCACAGCCTGGATTTTGCGATCCCCAGTTATGTCTAATACCAGCTCTAGCAGGATATATATTTCAAATCTGAAATATTCTAATCACAAAATATAAAATAAATTTATTTTTTCTACCTTTTGTTGTCTGGTAATTTTATTCTTCCAATCACATTAGTCTCAGGCTTTGGTTTTGGGTTCTTTCTGTCTTCATTGTGGCATGGCTGGCTCCTGAAGGTAAAATAGGCGCAAGAGGAGCTGGGAAGAAGATGCCGCTTCAGACATGAGTGCAATGTTTTTACCCCCCCTCCCCGGTGTATTTTAAATCATCCCCCATACCCCCACGTGCCCCCAGTACCTTAGATCAACCCCCATACAACCACATGCCCCCAGTACCTTAAATCATCCCCCACTACCTTTTATATACCCCCCAACACATTTAAATTCAATCCCAGCCCCCCAGAACTTTTAAATTCCGACCTCCCCAATCAATCATCAATTTTACATACCCCCCCCCCCCCCAGCACCGTTAAATTCTGTCCCAGCCTCCCCCGGTGGTACCTTTTAATGTTGGCGTTTGCCAATGTAGCAATGACTTGCTGGAACTCTGAAAGCCTGTGTTGACCAAGGTCAGGGAGAGTATCAAAAAAATACTTAAAATAAGAAGTAAAGATAAAATTATAATTTAAAACCCTGGAGGCCATCATCAAATTTTGATAAAGACAACAGCCAAACTTGTCCATGGTCCTGCCCTCTCTTCCAGGAGCTACGGTAGCATAGACTGTGGAAGGATGATTCCACAAGAAGGGAATGATGAGAGTTGTGAGTTCTCAAAGTCCTTGCAATGTACAATTCTGTACCTCGTTTCCAACTTGCCTGGAACAGCAGGGACGGCATAAGGAGTTTCCAGGTTTCATTTGAAAGTTTGAGTAAGAAGCCTGTTAAGAGGGAGTTTGAGAGACTCCGCAGGAGGCCGAACCATACTCATTTCCTCTAAATACTCCTTAGAGTACTTAGAACCAGAGTCCAATTTGAGATCCAGGTCCTCAGCCATTTGACGGAGGAAGGAGGAAATTGATCCATAAGAGGATGGCCTTGAGAGGGACTCGATGACCTCGAGGTGCCTCGAGTGGAAAATGAAGGTGAAGCCTCCATGGAGTATTGATATCCCAGCGAATAAGTAGACTGGGATGAGGCACTGGGAGAAGCTGAGCCCTCAGGTTCTGCTATCGGTGTCCTGGATCGAGGAGTTGGAGGCCTCGAAGAGCTTGAAGACCTGGATGAGGAAAGCTTCTCTCTGGAGGAAGACCGGAGCCTCGATGAGGGCCTCGACTGGCAATGAGGGTGCTCTCTGGAATCAGGTCTCGTGCGAGGTTGAGGAGACTTCGCCCTATGCCTCGAATTGGGCAATGCCTTATGTGAGGAAATAGGGCTAGAAGCTGTAGACTGAAGTCCCATAGACTCTGTAGTCTGGATCGAGGTATCTTGAAGCACTCCTAAAGACTCAACTCCTTGCATAGAGTGTGAAGATTTCAGACCAGACACTCGCAAAGACTGGACTCCTTGCATAGAGTATGTAGATTCACCTCGAGGCACAGGCAAGGACTCGACCTCTTGTGAGATTGCTGAGAGCCTAGGCTGGACTGCAGGAAGCAGAGTCGAGCAAGACTATATTTTGTCAGTAACTGAACAAATTCCCGCTCTAAAAAGGTCTGGATGGTAGCCTGCAATTGTGGATCTGAGTCTGAAACTGAACCACTTGCTGAGGCTAAAGGCTCTGAGGATGAAAATGAAGAATCCTTCAACTTGGAGGAATGATGTTTGGGTAGCTTGAGGACTAGCTTGGGTAGCTTGAGGACTTGGAACTGTCTGCTGAGGTATCTGACCTGAGGGAAGCTCAGGAGAAGACTTGGCAGATTTACTCGAGGTCGAGGAGGTTCCGAACGAAGAAGGTCTGATGAGTCGAGGCCGAAGTCGTGAAGGCAGGTGGACACCCCGTAGCAGATCTGACCGAGTCGGAGGTCGAGGGTGTAGCAGAGGTCTCCTTACCGAAAATCTTCTCCACTTGCACTTGACGGAGTTTGAGGGCTCAACGTTGAAGAGTAGCACCATTATTGAGAATTATGACATGCTGCTCTACTGATTTTGGACATTCAAAGAGTCTTATATATGCCGGACTTTTGGGGGGGGGAAGAAATAATGGGTCTAAAAAACAGAGGAGAGAGAGGTCTTGGTTGTTGTAGTGTTCCAAAAGGAGCCAAGTTATGTGACTTGTGGGCCAGGTCAATCACTGCAATAACCCTAGTGCAAAAGAGAGAAGTTCCAGTTCAAACAAATTGCATTATGAGTGCCTCACCTCCTGCTCACCACTTTCTCACTGATCTTATTCGATGTGAGCTCAACTAAAGACCAGTGATCTGGATTACATCTGCAGGTTGTACTCCTGTTCCCAAAAGTGCAAGCCGACTTCATGCTCCAGCGTGCAATGTGCAAGACTCGGGTCCCAGTCCACGTTGCCCACTGCTGCCAATAGGCGGGTAGAGCAGAGCCGGTAACGGGAAGCGAGGATTCATCTGACCGTCCGTCCCTGTTCCCATCTGCCCCATGGTGGAAACAATAATTAAAAAAACGAAACCCACACACATATGCCAGCGAGGGAGTTAGATCTGGATTGTCCCAGGAAATCTTACAACCCCCCATCATTGGCTGGGTGCCATTTCTTAAAATTATGTGATTTTTTTTATCCCCTTCTACAGCCTACCTGCAAAATCTATGAGAACTAAATAATGCTCCTGCCCTGACAGATACTTTCGCTCTTTGGGGGGAAAGACGAGGTGAGATGGAGCCCTCAGCAGTCACTTCAGCTCACTTCCGCGCTTCGCAGCTCCTCTAGGGTCGTCCCTGGCCCCTCCCACACATTCCTAACCGTTGGACGTTCAAAAACAAAGTCCGCGCTCGACTCTCTCGTCGCCGGATCTGGGTAAAACCAGGATTTGCAGGATCCTCATTGACTTGCATTGAGATTCCCTCTTCCTCGTATACATTGTGTTTCTTGCCGTCAGAGAGTTATTTTCTCTTACTTCTGCAACATATAGTCGTTGCTTTTTGTGAGTTCTGCAATGGAACTACCGCTATATGGTTCTGACAAACTGATTCTACTGCTTCATAAATAATTAAGGAGGGAGGGCGCGTGATAAGTGACGGCGATAAGTTGCGTCGCAGGGCAATAGGATGTCTTAAGAAGATAGCAGCACAACTTTGATCTGTCTGTTATAAAAGATGTTTAAGCACTGTTGGAAGCTCCTACAGTTTTGTTTCAGAAAACCTGATTATCACTCACTTTGCTATCTAAAGAAAAGACAATTCAAACTGCTAGAAAAAGAACCTTAGAATAGTAAATAACTTTATGAAATGTTGTGCATCCCTAACCACAGTTCAAGTGTGGGTTGATAAAAAGAAATCAAGATGGTGTGTATGCACCCTGCAAAAAACAAAAGGAATTGACCCCAAAATATCCACAAAGAAGAAAATCCAGAGAAAACCAAAAAAACTCTGTTTAGTGACGATGTTCCCAAATGGACTTTATTTGAAAGTATCAAAGTTCCAAAGGTACTCTAAAATCAAACACATAAAATAATTCCATCCACATAAAAGTAAATCATCCACATAAGAACCTTAAAGGACCTAGTCTGCTAGGGATACAGGACCCAACACGGTCAGCATTTCAGAGATGCAGGTGGCCAGCAGAGCGTTCTATATCCTTTCAAAATATTGACTGGTTGATTAATTACTGCATCTTGGAAACGTCTGAGACAGCTATTTTAGAGGTGGAATGGATTCAGCTCCCACACTTTCAGTGGTGGTGTAGTCAGGTATGCTCAACATTTCCCTGTCCATAAAGGGTTAGAGGTGTCAGAGTCAGTTCTCGAGGGCCGCAATCCAGTCAGGTTTTCAGGATTTCCCCAATGAATATGAATATGAATGAGATCTATTTGCATGCACTATTTTCATTGTATGCTAATAGATCTCATGTATATTCATTGGGGAAATCGGGTCTGTTTTACTAAAGTGCATTAAGCCCCAGTGTACGCTTAGGGCCAGATTTTGTAAATGATACCCTACTGCCGCCTAACGTAATTGTTTTAATTGGCTTTAATTGGCATGGTAATTGATCTTGTCGCTAATAACCAATTAAAAACTCATTACAAAAAAGTAGGCATCGTAATCACGTCTACAGCAAACTGCCTAATGGCAACTAAGGTCTAGTACGCATGGTTAAAGGTGATGATTTTAGGTGCCATTAGACTTAGGTGTCTGCAATGTAGATCTGCGAAACCCTGGCCTACATTGCAGACGCCTATGTTTTGTGGTAGGTGCCTTTAGCTGTGATTCTTTAAATGGCCCCCGAGTGAAATTGGCCCACGGTCTGTGCCGTTTTTGTGGGCAGCTGCTGTCCCTCAGGGCCCAGTTCTATATAAGATGCTTACAAAAGCGGTAGCAACTACCACCGTGCTAAGTACAATTTTGTAAAAGTTACACGCACCTTATAGAATCACTCTTAGGGCCAGTGTGTGTCATAACTTTTACACAAGCCAGCGAGAGCCAGGCCTAAATGCCTGTGCCTAAGTTATGCGCCAATCAGTAGATCAATTCTTAACTTAGGAACACCCATGATTTGCCCACGATCTGCCCATGACCATGCCTTTCAAAATATTGACTGGTTGATTAATTACGGTATCTTGGAAACGTCTGAAACAGCTATTTTAGAGGTGGAATGGATTCAGCTCACACACTTTCAGTGGTGGTGTAGTCAGGTATGCTCAACATTTAGGGGTGTCAGAGTCAGTCCTCGAGGGCCACAATCCAGTCAGGTTTTCAGGATTTCCCCAATGAATATGAATGAGATCTATTTGCATGCACTATTTTCATTGTATGCTAATAGATCTCATGTATATTCATTGGGGAAATCGGGTCTGTTTTACTAAAGTGCATTAAGCCCCAGTGTACGCTTAGGGCCAGATTCTGTAAATGATACCCTACTGCCGCCTAAATTGTTTTAATTGGCTACAATTGGCATGGTAATTGATCTTGTCGCTAATAACAAATTAAAAACTCATTACAAAAAAGTAGGCATCATAGTCACGTCTATAGCAAGCTGCCTAACGGAAACTAAGGTCTAGTACGCAGTAGCGTACCTGGGGGGGGGGGGCGGGGAGCGGTCTGCCCCAGGTGCACACCCCAAGGGGGTGCACAGGAGAGAGCTGGACGGGGGACCCGCGGGGTTAAATATAACTCGAGCCGCAAGGCTCATCTTCTGCTCCTATTGCCTTGCCGCTCACATATAGCCGATCGGAAGTCTTCCCCGATATCAGCGCTGACGTCGGAGGGAGGGCTTAAGCAAAGCATGCCCTCCGACGTCAGCGCTGATGTCGGGGAAGACTTCCGGTCGACTATGTGTGCGCGGCTGGACAGGCAGGAAATAGAAGACAAGCCTTGCAGCTCGAGCTCAATTTTGCTGAGAAAGTTGCTAAGATGGGCTGGGAGGCAAACGCAGAACGCAAAAGGGGGAAGGAGTGCGTTGTGGACACAAGGCATGAACTTGGGAGAGAGGAAGGGAGGGAAAGAGATGCTGAGGTGGGGGAGGGAATGCATTTTTGGACACAGAAGGTATTGGAGAGGGAGAGATGAAGGGAGGGAAAGAGATGCTGAAGTGGGGGAGGGAATGTATTTTTGGACACAGAAGGCATGGACTTGGGAGAGAGGAAGGGAGGGAAAGAGATGGTTGTGTACACAGGGAATAGAAGAAAGGAGAATTTTTGGTCATAGGGAGGGAGTGAGGTACAGACAGTGGCATACCAAGGTGGGGGTGGGGTGGGAGTGGGGGCAGTCCGCCCCGAGTTTACGCCCCAAGGAGGTGCACAGCTGGTCACCCTCCAGTGTTCTCCTTAGGCCGGCAAACTGCGTCTCTTTAGCCACTTGAGTGCCACCGCCACCATCGGAAACAGGCCGGCGCCGAGTTCTCCCTGCTTTTCCCTGTGGGGCCGACCAACTCTCGCCACCCACGTCAATTCTGACGTCGGAGAGGACGTTCTGGCCAGCCAATCACTGCCTGGCTGGCCCAGAACGTCCTCTCCGACGTTAGAATTGACGTCGGGTGGCGAGAGTTGGTCGTCCCTGCGGGGAAGAGAAGCAGTGCAAACTCGGCGCCGGCCTGTTCCCGATGGCGGCAGTGGCAGCCTATTCCCCAGTGGTAGTGGCAGCATTTTCCCAATGGTGGTGGCATAGGGGAGGGCAGGGAGAAAGAAAGAAAGGGGAGGGACAGGGAGCCAGAAAGAAAGGGGGCAGGGTGAAACAAAGAAAAATGGGGCACGGAGAGAGAGAGAAAGACAGACATACAGAACGAAAAAGGGCATGGAGAGAGAAAGAAAGAAGGGGGCAGGGTGAAACAAAGAAAGAAATGGGGCACGGAGAGAGAGAGAAAAACAGACATACAGAAAGAAAGGGGGTATGGAGAGAGAGAAAAAGAAAGAAGGGGGCAGGGTGAAACAAAGAAAAAGTTTGGGGAGGGAATGAGGTCTGGAGGAAAGGAAGCATACAGGAGGCTGAAAGAAGGGAAGAAATATTGGATGCACAGTCAGAAGAATAAAGTGCAACCAGAGACTGGTGAAATTACCAAAGGTAGGAAAAATGATTTTATTTTCAATTTAGTGATCAAAATGTGTCCGTTTTGAGAATTTATATATGTGTCTATATTTTGCACGAAATCGCAATAGCATTTTTTAGTGCAGGGAGCCTATGAGCGTCGAGAGCAGCGTGGGACATTCAGCGCAGCTCCCTGCGCTAAAAACCGCTATTGCAGTTTAGTAAAAAGGGAGGGGGAATATTTGTCTATTTTTGTATAGTTGTTACTGAGGTGACATTGCATAAAGTCACCTGCTTTGACCTCTTTGAAAACCCGCAGAATATAAATGATAATTAACATTTTCTCTGCATACAGCGCGCTTTGTGTTTTTAAAATTTTATTGTTGGTAGATCATTTTGACTTGGCCACAAAGGTAAGGGGGAGGGAGGGAGGGGAGCTGCTGAAAAACATCTAGTAATCCTTGCAGGCTTGACTGTGCAGGGAATTATTTTTGTAAAATCATGTTTTGTTATGTGACTGGCATTATTTAGACTTTAATTTCTATGAATGAATAGAATGAAAATGATATAAAATTACTTGCTTGTTTTTATGTGCATGCGCTGAAGGAAAGTGGAGAGAGAGTGAGCTGAGGACGCTGAAGGGAAATGGGGAAGAGAGAGTGGGGAGAAGACGCTGATTTATAAATTGACAATTGTACAGAATATTGTTTCTTTTTATACTTTAATATAAACAATTCAAGGCTTGTGTGGATGGAATCAGGTGGTTTGCGGGGATGGGGTCCGAGCTTTAGGGGATTAGTCCAATAAAATGGTATTTTTTAATTTCTCATTATTTGTTATATTTTTATTTGTTAATTTGTAAAGTGGTGATTGTTATGTATCAGTTTTTTCAAATTTATATCTACTGTCTTTATATTTTGCACTGTATTAGAGGACATGTGTTACTGTTTTTGTGGTGTTGCATTGTATCCAGGGTCTGGTTTCTTGGCGGTTCAGTTTAACTTTTGTCTACATATTTCTATTTTTAGTTTGTGATTATTCCACATATTCTGTGTGTATGAAAAGAACATAGTTTTCAGTTGGCATTGACTACAGGATCAATTGACTGTGCGGGATCTGGCTTGTTTAGTTTTACAATGTATGTGTTGGTGTTCTAGTGCTCACTGCAGTGTTTAAGATGCTGCCTTTTCCTAGGTACACTCTTGTTGTGCGATATGTGGATTGTTACTAAAAATCATATTTTTCATATAGATGGGGAGGGTGTGTGTCAAAAAATGATGGGCCCCGGGTGCCACATACCCTAGGTACGCCACTGCTAGTTTGCATGGTTAAGGGTGGAGATGATTTTAGGTGCCATTAGACTTAGGTGTCTGCAATGTAGATCTGCGAAACCCTGGCCTACATTGCAGATGCCTATGTTTTGTGGTAGGTGCCTTTAGCTGTGATTTTTTAAATGGCCCCCGAGTGTAATTGGCCCCCGGTCTGTGCCGTTTTTGTGGGCAGCTGCTGTCCCTCAGGGCCCAGTTCTATATAAGATGCGTACAAAAGCGGTAGCAACTACCACCGTACTAAGTACAATTTTGTAAAAGTTACACACACCTTATAGAATCACTCTTAGGGCCAGTGCGTGCCATAACTTTTACACAAGCCAGCTAGAGCCAGGCCTAAATGCCTGTTCCTAAGTTATGTGCCAATCAGTTGATCAATTCTTAACTTAGGAACACCCATGATTTGCCCACGATCTGCCCATGACCATGCCTTTTCCAATTCACCCACTGGACATGGCGCATCACACTTTCTACAATGCGTTTACCACGTTGTGCGTGTAACTCCTAATTTATGCCAAATTAGTATCAATTAACAGGTATTAATTGGCCATTATTGGCACTGATAAAACCAATTAATCAATTAAGTTGTGCACGCACATTGGCTCGGAGCTAGATACAGAATTTGGGGATTAGTGCATGGGAAAAGGCTCAGAGTAAAACACATTAAAGCACGTCACAGCACCTCGCTGTTTGTGGGCACTAACATATGCATTACTTACTTTTGCATAATATTTTTAGCAGAGGGCATGTCACAGGTGAAAAATGGGCATGGAAGTGATAACCGACAAGCAAGTTAGGATTAGCATTCGGTAGCTGCTTAATACTGGATTAACTCAGGAGCACTTAACCCCCTCCTAAATAGGAAATGGGAAGTGTTCCTGTGTTCATTTTTTGCAGGTCTCGGGCTAATGGACAAATTAGAACAGAAAATTAAAAATTAAAAAAAGAAAAAGCCCCATTGTACTGCCACATTAAAAATGGGCTTTAGCATGTAGGACAGTCCCCCATTAAAACATGCTAAAACCATGTCTTAATGCGTTTTAGTGAAAGAGCCCCTCAGTTGTGATGTGGAATAATTTGCCAATACAAATAAGAAGGGAAGTTAATTATTTGAAGTTTTGTAAAATTCTCAAGACTCTTTATATGATAGTTTAATTCTTTATTATTATTAAGTATTTAGGACAGTGTATCTAAACCGTGTGCTGCGGCACGATAGTGTGCCTCCTGAGATTTGAAGTGTGCCGCGGCACACTGATGAGGAACAGCTGCGCTTGCCAGCTGACTTTCCTACACAGTACAGCACCAGCGCTGCCTGATTCTCCAAAGGCTTGCATGTTAACCCATTCTCTCTAGCATCCTCCAGCTTCCCCTCCCGGTCTCACCTCTAAAGCTAATTACAGCAGCCTACAGCGGATCACCTGTAGGTAAAATTATTTTTATTTTCAATATAGTGATTGCAATGTGTCAGTTTTGAGAATTTATATCTGCTGTGTATATTGTGTGTATATGATAAATTAATGGAAAAAATTGCATTAAAATTAGTAAAGGGGATGGGATCTGGAGCAGAGGGAGGTCTGTGGTTGGGGTACTCAGTTGATATTTGTTAGATTTAGGGTGTACTTACCTTGAAGTAGTTGAGAAAAACTGCTGTAGGCAATCAGCTGGCACCAGTGCCTCTCTTTCTCTTCGGCCCTCTTCCCTGCTGGCGTCTGAGGGCCCAGCTGGAGGGCTTCTGCACATGCACGGACGTTGACGTGATGATGTCAAAAAGATATAAATAGGATGGAGTCGGTCTAAAGGAAGGCTACTAAAATGATTGGTGGTCTTTGTCATCAAGGGATAAGGAGACAGACAAAGATCTCAATATGTATACTTGTCGGAAGAGGGGAGATATAATAGAGATGTTTAAATACCTACGTAACATAAATGCACATGAGGTGAGTCTCTTGCAATTGAAAGGAAACTCTGGAATGAGAAGGCATAGGATGAAGGTGAATGGGGATAGATTTCACAATCTCAGTTCTGGAATGTTGCAACTCTTTGGGTTTCTGCCAGGTATGTGGGACTTGGGTTGACCACAGTTGGAAACAGGATACTGGGCTTGATGAACTTTCGATCTGTACCAGCATGGGAATTCTTATCTTATTTAATCAATTTGTAGCGTCTGACCAAATTTTCCCTTTTTTTCTTCTGAACTCTAATACAAGGATTCTAACACCGGAACCTGGATAGGCCCGCTCCCCAAACACCACCCTTCACCTATGCCCCACCACTCCTTTTCTCATCCCAACATAAACACACAAAACTCTACTGATGGTGAAAATTAGCCACAGCCCTGTTTATTGCAAAATTACACATTAAATATATTAATATCACAACACAATATTCCCACGCTACCTTAAACAAAAGTTATGGCCCCCAACCCTGCTAGCAAGGAGCTGAGGGGTGGCATGTCCCCCATATTCCCCATTCTCCAGGGTCACCTGACCCACCAGGCACAGCTCCCAGCCGGTCCACCGCTCATCCCCTGATGAGCCCAGCAGCCAGTAGCTCGGGATACGGCATACCAAGTCACCACAACCCAGCCCTCTGATGCTCTCTCCCGTCCTCTCGGGCCTGCTCCGTCCCTGCAGGACACCCTGTCGGCCCGGACCACAGCCTGGTCCCCCTGCAACTTTAAGAGCGATTGCAGCATGGGCCGGAGCATGAGAATGCCATGGCAACAACAATCGCTCCCAATAGGCTCCACCCTCACCGATGCCTCCTCCTCGTCGAAGGAATCCCCCGCAGCAAAGGACAGCTCTGCTACATCTCCGCCAGGTGCTGCACTCGCCACCATTCGCCCACCAGCTAAACACTGCCAGAGCCGCCCTGAAAAGCCGCCTCGGGTGGGCCATGTAAGCCCTGAGTCCTCCAAAGTCCCGTCTTTTAAACCCACCCTCCTGACACTCTCTACAGCCATGGCCCGCCAATAGCAGGTCTTCCCTGTGGCGAGAAAGACCCACCAGCCTATCCCCTTACAGTCCAGGGGTGTCCAATGTCGGTCCTCGAGGGCCGCAATCCAGTCGGGTTTTCAGGATTTCCTCAATGAATATGCATTGAAAGCAGTGCATGTAAATAGATCTCATGCATATTCATTGGGGAAATCCAGAAAACCCGACTGGACTGTGGCCCTCGAGGACCGACATTGGACACCCCTGCCTTACACCAACCCTCTACCCGACTGAACCTGCACCTACACTGGGCTACCATGCGGGCCTTCCAGCTCCATATTAGGTTCACCCTTTGAGATAGGCTCTCGGGCTACCTATTTTTTTTAGCAGTGAAAGTAGCTCTATCTGAATCTCCTATTGTTACGCATTGATTTGTTCTGGCTGCATCTGCATGACAAAACACTTTTTGGTAGCTGCTACAATTTTGTAAATCTACTTTTACAAGTTTAACCAAATAGCACAGTCAGACTTCATCAGTCATTACAATTAGATTGCCTTTGTGCCTGGTCCTTCAGATTTATTAAATTTTGGTGTTTGGTTTTTGTACTCAGCATATGCACCTAAGCAGTGCTCAGAATTAATTATGATATTGCTTGTTCAATGCTTTTCGGACACATTAAGCATTTGTAAAACATTGTGGTAGAGTCTCTGTTCTGGCCCTTGAGTCGCGAATCTTACTATAATGGAATTCTGGCAGTGGTCACTGTGAACTCCATTTAGCCTCATCCACAAACACAATTAAGGGTTGGCTTGCTTTCATGGAGAAATGTTTCACTGTTAGAAAAAATGAGGTCACTTTTATGCAAGAAAGAAATTCTTATCCCTATCTTCCAAAAGAAATCATGATGGTCTTCAGAATGAAACATGGAAACTGCTATCTCCACGAGACAAAGGCCCGGATACTCTATAGCAGGGATCTCAAAGTCCCTCCTTGAGGGCCGCAATCCAGTCGGGTTTTCAGGATTTCCCCAATGAATATGCATGAGATCTATGTGCATGCACTGCTTTCAATGCATATTCATTGGGGAAATCCTGAAAACCCGACTGGATTGCGGCCCTCAAGGAGGGACTTTGAGACCCCTGCTCTATAGGGTGCCAATATTGGCGGCCACCTACTAAGCAGTCACCAATCGCGCGTCAATCACTTGACAGCACCCTAAAGAGAATCACGGCTCAGCAAAAGATAGGCACCGGAAATGTAGGCCAGTGTTTTTCAGGCCTATATTTCCAGCACCTAACTTTGTTGTGAATCACGCCTAATGCCACTTCCAGTGTTAGCCTTGCTCAAAGTGGTGTTCGGCCTAATGCACCTTACATAGGCGCAATTGTGGCATGTATTATTTAGGCACCAGTAGGCACATTAACAGTGCCATTTTAAATGGAATTTGTTAATTAACTGGGTAAGTCACTCAACCCTGCATTGCCCCAGGTACAAATTAAGTACCTGTATGTATGAAAACCATTTTGAATGTGTAATCACAAAAAGGCAGTATACAAATCCCATTCCCGACCCCTTCACCGCCCCCCTTCCCTGGATTATAATTTCAGCTTTTCATTTCTTTCCCACTTGTTTTTGGTTAATGTTTCCTCGCCTGTCTTTCTCTAAGTCTTCAGTACTGGTCTGCATTCCATCCCACTTCATACAAAGATTGAACACTTATGGGTTCCTATCTTATTTTCTGCTTTTTCCTCATGCCTGACTGCATTATTTATTTATTCATTTTTCTATACTGTTCTCCCTGGAGAGCTCAGAACAGTTTATATGAATTTATTCAAGCACCCAAGCATTTTTCCCTGTTTTCCCCGGCAGGCTCACAATCTATCTAATGTACCTATTCCACCCAGCCCCGCCCAAGTCACACCACATTCTGCTCCACCCCCCCCCCCCCCCAACCTCTTCTCGTGCAGGGAGCTGTATCAGGAGGACATCTGCGCATGTGCAAATATGATGCGATGACATCACACCCATGCATAGGCAGATGCCCTTCCGACGCGGTCCTAAGCTGAAAACTGTTCAAAACCCGTCCCAGACAAAGTGCCGGGTTTTGAAAAGCCGGCTGAACGCCCAGACAGTCCTCTAGAAAGAGGACAGATCCGGTAAATCCGGATGTCTGGTGTAAAATCTGGACTTTGGGGTGTAAATTCAGAATCAGTTCGTCCAATAAAATAGGTATCACCTTATTTCCTTTATGTTTTTGTTTTATTTCTATATTTTACCATTTCACCTTCATCATTTTGAAACAGCACCTTAGCTGACAACCTGCCCAGTTTAACAGACCTATTAACATTTTTCTCAGTGCTTTACAACATGTTTCACCCTAGTATTTCATTTAAATAAAATGACATTTGAAACTTAAAAAGAAAACATGTCACTTGAAATGCATCTCTGTCATTTCCTACAGTCAGTGAAACCTTGATGTATAATGAAGGCAGGTGTGAACCACTGAGAATGAGCCAGAAACCCAACTGCATCTCTTCCTCCTATCACAGCTGACTCTTTCGTGGATTTTCACCTCCATGCTGCCTCAGAAAGTCTTTTAAAAACTCTCTAGCTTATAAAGTGTACTAAGGTTTGTTTTGTTGGGTTTTTTTAAATCCAAGGTAAAAAATGTAGAAAACCAATAGTTTACCTTTCCCATGATATTCGATTTCTTACACTGCATTGTACAGAATTGTAAAAAAAAAAAAAAAAATTGCAAAAAACAGAAACCAAAAGCAATTGCTAGACCTTCAAATGCTCTCCTCCTACCAGAAAATAGTAATGCATTAAAACATGTCTTTCAAAAGATCTTGTCACAGATTTAGCAAGTACACAGACTGGAAGACAAATGGACATTGGACAAACAGGAGAAAGGTTAAAACCTAAGTGGAAAACAATCAAGTCATAGTGCCAGAAAAGATGAAAGGGGAAAAGAGGGAGTAAAAGGACTGGAGGCTTTCTCATAAGGACATGAAGGCAGAAGCCACTTCGTCTCTCAACAGACAAGCTGAAGATCATAGGAGAAAAGTGAAAGACTAAAAAGGTTAGGGCTCTTCAGCTTGGAAAAGAGACAGCTGAGGGGAGATGCGATTGAAGTCTATAAAATCCTGAGTGGAGTAGAACGGGTACAAGTGGATCGATTTTTCATTCTGTCAAAAATTACAAAGACTAGAAGTTACAGGGGAAATATTTTTAAAACCAATAGGAGGAAATATTTTTTCACTCAAGAGAATAGTTAAGCTCTGGAACGCATAGCCAGAGGTTGTGATAAAAGCGGATAGCGTAGCTAGTTTTAAGAAAGGTTTGGACAAATTCCTGGAGGAAAAGTCCATAGTCTGAGACATGGGGGAAGCCTCTGTTTGCCCTGGATTGGTAGCATGGGATGTTACTACTCTTTGGGTTTTGGCCAGGTACTAGTGACCCGGATTGGCCACTGTGAGAATGGGCTACTGGGCTTGATGGACCATTGGTCTGACCCAATAAGGCTATTCTTATGTATTCATTAGGGTACATTTGGTTAGTTGGATGCCATAAATTTCTGTATGCAAAATGGATTTAACTCATAAGGGGGGGGAATTCATCAAAGGGCGCTAACTGATTTAGCGGATGCTAACCAATTTAGGCCCTCTTTTAGACAGCATGCGGTAATCCACTGGGAATTAATGGGCTTTGGTGCCATTACCATGTGGCTTTGTAAAAGGGGTGGCTTAGTGCATACTAATGATTAGCATGCACTAAAGGCCTTGTTCTATGGTGCCTATGTTAGGTGCCGCTTGAGGATGCCTAGCAGTGCCAAACTGAAATCAATATGGAACTCAAATTTTTTTAATTGGTTAATTGGCATGGTAATTGACCATGCCATTAAAAAAAAAAAAAAGTTTATAAAAATTAAAAAACCCATTAAAGTTATATGCGGATATCTGCGCAAAGTCACCTAACGATGCTTACCTGGAAAGTAAGGGAAAGGGATTGGGACTTGAATACTGCCTTTTAGTAGTTAAAACTGTTTGCATACAGGTACTTCAAACGTTCTCCCTATCTGTCTTGGTTGGCTCATAATCTATCTAATGTACTTGGGGCAGTGGAGGAGTAAATGACTTAATCAAGGTCACAAGGAGCAATGTGAGATTTGAACTCACAACTTCAGCGTGCTGAGGCTGTAGCTCTAACCACTCCACCATGATTAGAGGTAGAGATTAGTCATGGTAAATTTAGGCATCATTAGGCAAAAAAAAAAAAAAAAGGAGTCCAACAATTTTTTGCCTGTGCATATCCCTACAGAACAGCCTCAGAAGTCAAAAGCAATAGCTCGCCATTGAGATTGTGTGCGTTAGGAGGTGAGCTGAGTAGGATCTGCATACAAATTTTGGAGATGCACATCTCTAGCAAAAATAAAGGTATTTTGAAAACCTTAAAAACAAGACCTCAACATATATAAAAAAAAACTTCATTGAAAGAAGTACATGTAGTACCTTCTGTGAAAGGTAATTGCTGTTTTAAAAAATCCCAAAACAAACATTGCATTCAGAACTCAGTGCATTAAGTTTTGTGATGACCGAGCTGTTCAGTTTCACATAATAATTTAAAAAAAAACAGTTCTGCCTCAACATTAACGGCTTTTTAAGCCATTCAGACTTTTGAAGTCACTTGGACTGATTCAGTCAGTTTACAGGATCATATGTTCAGTGACCACAATATGAATGGGTTACATCCTGCATCTTCCAGTAAATATGACTTTACTCCCATACAACTGTAGTCCGTTAGCAGGAAGAATCTAACAGTCTCTGGCGAACTTTTTTATCTTCTTGGCTTGTTTTTGTGTCATCACCAGAAGCCAGATCTGCCAAAAATATAGAAAGGAAGATAAATCGTAGCAAACAACACTGTAGAAATTTACTCCATTGCATAAGTAGCAGAAGGACCAATAAGCAGAAAAAAAAGGTTCTAACTAATCATTTACTACGAAAGCTACTAAGGAAGTATATGAACTTTTGAAATACACTGCCCTCTTACTAATCATCTTAACTCTGTACATCCCGAAGTAAGGCTGTACATTTGATTGAAATGACATGGGAGATGTTAATATCTCCTATGGAATTTCATGTAGTTTCTCACAAAAAAATAACAGGAACCCTTTTCGCACTAGGATGAGCTATTGACAATATTGTTCCTGAAATGAAACATTTTAAAAACCAAATTAAAGGGTCTGTCTCATAGAACACGAAGTTTGCTTTTTGAACTTTTGACACTGGAGTGGGGGGGGGGAGGGTGTCTTTGGTGAGGGGTGTGGCTCCTTTAGGTCTTCGTGAAAGATTAACACGGAAGACCTTTCTGGTTCTGCTGTTGTCTTATTGCTTGCTGTTGTGATGTTGTTGTATTCACAAAATATTAATAAAAATTATTAAAAAAACAAAACCAAATTAAACACAATCCCACAGAAGCACTGGCATAATAAGGGAGGAGGACAGGGGCTGGACAGCCTTGGAGGGGACACCAGCACCTCTCTTCTTCCCTGCACCCCCCTATACCTCTTCAAACCTCCGTCTACCATGAGCAGCTGGCCTCATCCTTCTCTCTGACAACACTTCCTGTTCGTGGGGACCAGTGGCGTACCTAGGGTATGTGGCACCCGGGGCCCATCATTTTTTGACACCCCCCCCCCCATGTAAAAAAATATTTTTTGTAATGACCATGAAACGGAATAAATGGTCAGAATAGAAACAGGCAGTGAAAATTTTCTTATATTCCAAACATAACATAACATAAATTATGTCTGAATTGTCATGATATCAGAAGTACATATGGAGTAGTTGCAGGTGATGCTTGGGACAGTTCTGATTGTGTTAGTTCGGTTTTATGTGTTTTTTGAATAGAAGGGTTTTTATTTCTTTTTGAAGGTTTTGCAGTATGTGGTCGATGTCAATTGGTTGTAGGATTGGGGGTCGAGTGTTGCAGCTCGAATGGCTAGGAGGTTGTCGAACAGTTTTTTTCTTTTGACGTTTTTGGTTGGAGGGTGTGTGAATGGTGCGTGAGTTCTCCTATGTCTGTTTGAAGTGGATTGAATTATTTAGCTGAAGAAATTAGTTACCCCCTCATCCCACACACATTAATTCTCTTCCATTTTTGTTCCCATTATAAAAAACACTGATAAGTTCCCAGAAAAAAAATACATTAAAATAAGAAGTGAAAACAAAGGCCCCTACAGATGAGAACATAACATAAGAATAGCCTAACTGGGTCAGACCAATGGTTCATCATGCCCAGTAGCCCATTCTCATGGTAGCCAATCCAGGATACTAATACCTGGTCAAAACCCAAAGAGTAGCAACATTCCATGCTACCGATCCATGGCAAGCAGACACTTCCCCCATGTCTCAATAACAGATTATGGACTTTTCCTCCAGGAATTTGTCCAAATCTTTCTTAAAACCAGCTACACTATCTGCTTTTACCATAACTTCTGGCCACTTCATTTTTAAGTTTAGATCTTTCCTTTCAAACAGAGACCTTGCTAGATGTCAAATACAGCACAAGGTAACTTCACATGGACTTAGCTGTGCAGGAAATGTGAATCTCCTCATACACCCACCATATAGTGCAAAAATGTGCAAAGGTCTGTTTTTTTCTTTCGATCACTACATAGCCTAATGCCACACAAGCAGCGCTGTTACAAACATATTCTGTAGGTCAATGCTAAGAATAACAAAGTTTCCTTCCTTGGACCAGAAGGAGATACTGATAAACCACTGGAAGAGATCCCAACACAACACCCAAAGACCCACTCAGTGTGTGAACCAATTGAGTGGAGTGGACTAACTGGGGGGTGGAAATGGGCCCGGAGTTTGCTCAGCAGAATTTCCCAGACCACCTCTTCCTCTCAACACATTGACACGCTGCCACCACCACCACTAGAAACACCTCACTGGGTAGGCCAGCTATGCTATAAACTTTATAAAACACATTATTATATTTTCTTATAAAGCACATATTTTAACTGAACTCTCTGACATCCTCAGCCTTTCCATTCACAAAAATAGAAGGAAGAAAAGTTCCCATTTCTTGCTGTTTCATGTCCCCGGCCTATACAATATTTTTTTTCTGCAGACCCTTCAAAAGTCTGACCAAATCCTCATTTCACTTGCATTATAAAGTACTGAGGATGCCATCTCTCCCCAATCCCAGGTCCTAAAGTCTAAGACAGTAGCGCAAACTAATGCTGCCAGATTCAGGGAAAAAAAATTTTGATTCGATTCAGCCTATTGAATTGGTTTTTCAATTCGATTTTCTTGCCCAGTTGGGTGATTTTTTTCAAAACTCCTGGTGGGTTTTATAGCTTTTTCACCCCCTTTGGCTTCTCCTAACCACACTGGCGCTGTGGTGTAAATAAAATAAAGAAACAAAAAGGACTTTTCCTCTCTCTGTTAAATCCTAGCTCACGTTTGCAGTCCAACACCAGCTCTGGCAGGATACACATTTCAAATCTGACATATTATAATCACAAAACAGAAAATAAAGTTAATTTTTCTACCTTTTGTTGTCTGGTTATATTTCAAATCTTGTTGGTCTAAGGCTCTGGTTTTCTTCTGATAACTTGCTTGCCAGGGTCTCCTTCTTTCTTCTTTCTGCGTGCTAACCATCCATCTGCCAACTCTGTCCTCCCTTTCCATTTCCCTTCCCTCCCCAGGAAGTCTGGTATCTTTCCTTTTTTTCATCTCCCTCCACAGATCCACCTTTTCTTAACTACCCTTTCATCCGGCATCTCTCCCTCCTTCCCTACCACCCCAGAGTCCACCATCTCTCCCTTTCTTTTCCCAATTACCCTCCTATCCAGTATCTCTATCCCTCCTCCACACCATCCCTTGTGTCCAATTTCTCTCCCTTTCAGTTCCTTCCCTCCTTAAATCCCATGGTCCATCATTTCTCTCCCTCTCCTCTATTTTCAGACCCATTATTTCTTCATCCCCCCCCCCAAAGTTTGGCATATGCACGTCTCTTTGAACACCCCCTTCCCTCCGTGTACTTCCCTCCGTGTCCCCCCCTTGAAGGCCTGTCCCTCCCCCTTGTAGGCCTGTCCCCCCACCTTGAAGACCTGCCTGCCTGTCCCCCCCCCTTGAAGGCCTGTCCCCCCCTTGAAGGTCTGCACCCCCCCAAAGGCCTGCACCCCCCTGAAGGCCTGTCCCCCCCTTGAAGGCCTGTCCCACCCCCTTGTAGGCCTGTCCCCCCCTTGAAGGCCTGCCTGCCTGTCCCCCCCTTGAAGGCCTGCACCCCCCCTGAAGTCCTGCACCCCCCTGAAGGCCTGCACCCCCCCTGAAGGCCTGTCCCACCCCCTTGTAGGCCTGTCCCCCCCTTGTAGGCCTGTCCCCCCCTTGAAGGCCTGCCTGCCTGTCCCCCCCTTGAAGGCCTGCACCCCAGCTGAAGTCCTGCACCTCCCTGAAGGCCTGCACCCCCCCTGAAGGCCTGTCCCACCCCCTTGTAGGCCTGCCCACCCCCTTGTAGACCTGTCCCCCCTTGTAGACCTGTCCCCCCTTGAAGGCCTGCCTGCTCCCCCTTGAAGGCCTGTCCCTCCCCCTTGAAGGTCTGCACACCCCCCCCCCGAAGGCCTGTCCCCCCCCCTTGAAGGCCTGCCTGCCTGTCACCCCCTCGAATGCCTGCCTGCCTGCCCACCCGCCCCACCCTGAAGGACCGCTCGCCCCCCTGGCCTCCCCGCACCACCTATGAAGCAGCACTACCTATGCTCCCGGCCTTGCCGTTCAATCCCCACCACCCCCGAAGGACCGCTCGCCCCACTGACCTTCCTGCACCACCTATGAAGCAGCCGCAGCAGGATCGCGACGTCAGCTATCTCTGCGCTGCTTAGGCGCTGCTTCCTGCGCCGCGTTCCCGCCCCTCCTCTGACGTCAGAGGAGGGGCGGGACCGCGGCGCTGGAAGCAGAGCCCAAGCAGCGCAGGGATAGCTGACCTCGCGATCCTGCTGCAGCTGCTTCATAGGTGGTGCAGGAAGGTCAGTGGGGCGAGCGGTCCTTCGGGGGTGTGGGGGGACTGAACGGCAAGGCCGGGAGCACCCCTTCAGGGCTGGCACCCGGGGCGGACCGCCCCTCCCGCCCCCCCCTTGGTACGCCACTGGTGGGGACCAGGAAGTGACATCAGAGGGAAGGATGAGGCCAGTAAAAGTTTGAAGAAGTATGGGGGTAGGGGTGGGGCATGGTGAAAGGTACATGGGGCGGGGGAGGCACACAACCTGGTAACGCTGGAGTCACACAACCGGGCAATGCTGTTGACTGTAACAGTAGACACTGGTTATTCGAGCAGAAGTGTTTTTTCATGACACAATGAACAAAAGAATTATGTGAATTTGTATATCTTATCAATTATGATCTAACTACAAGACTCCTGAGGCAGGCCCCTTTGGGCCGAAACACAATCACAGAGTCAATTGCAATAAAAGGGACTGATCACCAATTGGTCACCTTTGTTGTTTTTTCTCACTATTCACTGGTGTGAAGGTATGTTTCTCCTGTTCGTCTCTCAAGGGGTTCGTCTCCCTTTCTGGTTATGGTTTCATGAGAATTCCTTTTATTGCTGAAGATCTTTTGATGATTTCTTATTCTTTTGAAAATGTCAATCATTTCTGCCTTCGTTTATTACGGCTATTTTTTAACTAGAGTCTAGGAAGATACATTGAAACCATTTAAGAGCCGCCAGCTCAGCGCAGTCTCTTCATCAGGGAACTGTTCAGTGTGGCCCGGGTAATATGGTAATACCCCCCTATCAGCATTCATCTGAGGAGCATGTGGTAGTGGGGGGCGATGCTCCTTCAACCCCCCCCCAAGCCAGCAAGCCTATTGGCATGTAGTGGTAGTGGTGGTGGGAAGGGGCGATGTGTCCCCTACGCCCCTCTATCAGCACTCCACCTCAATCCAGCAACATCCCTGATACAGCACACCCTCGCCCCCGATCCAGCACTCCACCTCACCTCGATCCATAATGAAGGGTGGTGCTTAATAGTGCTGCAATGAAAAGGCAGAGCTGAACAGTCCCACGATGAAAGGGTGGCACTGAGAAGGCAGCTCTTAAATGGTGGCAATGAAAGGGCCACACTGAACTGGTGGCTTTTACAGGGGCGCTCTGAATGGTCCCATTCCCTTATAACCATTATGTATAGACATCAATTTTTGTAGACATCTATTTATTGAAGACATCTGAATTCTGAAGACATTGCACTTTGGATCTATAATTGGGTCTCCTGAGGAATCAGTGTGCTAGAAGACAAATCAAAAATTATTTTTTAAGTTTTGGCCAAAACCGAAACTGCATCCAAATCGTCTGGTTTCAGCCAAAACAAACAAAAAAATCATCAAAAGTTTGGTTGTGCGAATGTGAACCACTGAGGCCTACTGGATATTGTCACAGACTGCAGTCGGAAGCCCTCCACTAAACCCACAGGAGATTATTCCCAGAAGCAGCAAGCACAGTCTGACAACTGGGAGAGCCATTTTAGTATAATTCTAAATAAGTCTGGCATGGTTAGGTTCCCAAGTCAATTGATATGTAGTTAAATATCATACGAGACAGGACCTTTGTGAGAACGTGTGAAAAAAAAAATAAACCATGGACTATCAGCTTTGGGAAGTCACTGCTTGCCTTGGGATTGGTAGCATAGAATGCTGATACTATTTGGGTTGCCACCAGGTACTTTTGACCTAGATTGGAAACAGGATACTGGGCTAGACCCAGTATGGCTATTTTTAAACTCTTTTTATGCCTACCCATGCTGTACACAAATAAGAGAAAGTAGCTCTTAGATTTCCTGTTTTCTGTTTAGTTAAAGGTCAAATGTAATATAGATTCTTACTAAAATAAAGGAGTCCAGACACTGGTCTACACTGTGGGCATTATTTATACCAAAAAATAATAATTATCACAGTATTCCCATATATCTGATAAAGTGTAAATCACTTATATCTTAAAAAGTGTCTGTGTAGGAAGAGGCCTCAGTAACGGAGCCCACGCACAGTCGTATTCACAGACTGAGGTATTCGGCGTGGTTGTACTGCTCCTTGACTCCAATCATCGGCCTTCTTCCTATGTTTATATGTGTATTCTATCTATAATTACTCAATAATAAATATAATAAAAATAAGTCTTCTTATTAGTGTCATATGAATCAATGTCTTTTTAAAATCTTTTTTAATGCTAATATCATTTAATCTTTTATAGTGTATCTACACTCTTTCATCTCATTACATTCAATAGAGACTGAACTGACAAAAATTTCAAACAAATCTAGTTTTGCTGTTATTAAACACTTTGGTAATGAAAAAAGTACTTAGCTTTAACAGTGCTTGTGTATCAGAGAGATACCAACGTGGCCAGCGTTTCGTGGAACTCAACTTATGTCCACTGCTTCAGGGCCATTTTTATACGTACCAAGCCACTGCAAAAAGAGTAGAGAGTTGCGCGGGGACAGAAATCCCACCCGTCCCCGCCAAAGTCCCACCCGTCCCCACCCGTCCCCGTGAGGAATCCCACCCGTCCCCACCCGTCCCCGTGAGGAATCCCTCCGTCCCCACCCGTCCCCGCGAGGAATCCCCTCCGTCCCCACCCGTCCCCGCGAGGAATCCCCTCCGTCCCCGCCCGTCCATATAAACTTCAGAAATAGTTATTTCATTTAATTATGCTACTGAATTAAAGGCTCTGGTAGAAACCATTTACAAATAAGCAAAAAGACTTTATTAATTTGAAAATATTAATTGGGAAGAATACATACTTTGCAAATGGGTTTCTACCAGAGCCTCTAATGTTTATAAATTTTTATCAACACAACTAATATACTACTTTATCCTGAAGCAAAATAAAAAAAAAGAAATATAATTCTTTTCCTACCTTTGTTGCCTGGTTTCTGCTTTCCTCATGTTCTCATTCAATTCCTTCCATCCACTGTCTCTCTTCCTTCTGTATCTTCCATTTGCTCTGTTACTGTGCCTCTCCCTTTCTTCCCCCTTCCAAATTGGTCTGGCACCCATCTTCTTCTCTCCGCTCCCCCCATAGTCTGGCATCTGTCTTCTTCCCTGCCAGCGTCTTCTCCCTACTCTCTCTTCCCCATTTCCTTTCAGCGTCCTTCTCCCCCCATCTTCCCCATGTCCTGTCAGTGTCCTTCTCCCCCCTCTGCTTCCCCATGTCCTTTCAGCGTCCTTCTCCCTCTCTGTCTTCCCCATGGCCTTTCAGCGTCCTTCTCCACCCCCCCCCCGTCTTCCCCATGTCCTTTCAGCGTCCTTCTCCACCCCTTTGTCTTCCCCATGTGCTTTCAGCATCCTTCTCCCCCCTCTGTCTTCCACAAGTGCTTTCAGAGTCCTTTCCCCCCCCCGCCCTTCCCATGGCCTTTCAGCGTCCTTCTCCACCCCTTTATCTTCCCCATGTCCTTTCAGCGTCCTTCTCCACCCCTTTGTCTTCCCCATGTGCTTTCAGCATCCTTCTCCCCCCTCTGTCTTCCACAAGTGCTTTCAGAGTCCTTCCCCCCCCCACCCTTCCCATGGCCTTTCAGCGTCCTTCTCCACCCCTTTGTATTCCCCCATGTGCTTTCAGCGTCCTTCTCCCTCCTCTGTCTTCAAGTGCTTTCAGCGTCCTTCTCCCCCCCTCCTTCTCTACCGCCCCGGGTGCAGCACAGCCGGCCAGGTCCCCTTACTTTTGTGGCACTTCCCCGATCGACTGACAACAGCCCCGGTCCGACAAACCTCCCTGCCCTTAACTGCGAATCTAAATTACCTTATTACAGCTGCTGTAAGAAGATAATTTAGATTCGCGGCTACAGGGCAGGGAGGATTGTCGGACCGGGGCTGTTGTCGGTCGGTCGGGGAAGTGCCACAAAAGTAAGGGGACCTGGCCGGCTGTGCTGAAACCGGGGCGGGGTGTGGCGGGGCGGACCGCCCCGTCCCTTGGTAGCCACTCGAACCGCGAGGCTACTCTCCTCCTTACCTGCACTGCCTGCAGCACAGAGCTAAACGGAAGTCTTCCCGACTCAGTCGCGCGGCTCTTCTCTCTACCTTCTCTGCTTGCAGCACAGAGCCAAACGGAAGTCTTCCCGACGTCAGCGCTGACGTCGGAGGGAGGGAGGGCTTTAAGCTTTAAGCCCTCCCTCCCCTCCGACGTCAGCGCTGACGTCGGGAAGACTTCCGTTCGGCTCTGTGCTGCAAGCAGAGAAGGTAGAGAGAAGAGCCGCGCGACTGAGTACATCCAGCCCCGCAGGAACCCCGCGACCCTCGGAGGCGTCCCCACGGGATCCCCGCGACCCTAGGGGGCGTCCCCACGGGATCCCCACGACCCTAGGGGCGTCCCCACGGGATCCCCGTGACCCAAAGGGGGAACCCGCGGGTCCCGCGGGATTCCCGTCGTCCCCGTTCCCGTGCAGCTCTCTAAAAAAGAGTCCAAAATTAATACAAGATAGTCTATTTAGAAGTCTCATATTATGGCAAGTTCTTACTTACTTTTGTGTAACAAACTAACAGCAGTCTCCGTGGAGCTGAAAATGGCGACAGCCTCTATTTCACAGGCTAGGTAACGTGATGACGTCAGACCGACTGACAGCTTGTGTTGGGACGTAACTAATTACCGTATTCGTAACTTAAAGACACACAAACTGAAGTTATAAATCAGAAAAGTTAATAGAAATGTTGCCATTCTATATGTTTATTCAACCCGTTAGGATATAGGGTATTTAAACGATTGATCCAGCGTTGTTCATGCTGGGCTAAAGATCTACGAAAATCTCCCCCTCTCATGTTTGGTCTAAGTACTTCTATGATGTTAGCCCGTAATGTTGAAAAATCATGATTTTTAGCTATACAATGCCTAGCTAATGGGGTACCCAAATTGTGGTTCTTAATAGTGCTCTTATGTTCAGTGAGACGAACACTAAATCTACGGGATGTTTGTCCAATATAGATTAGATTGCACGGACATTTCAGAGCATATATAACACCTTGTGTTTTGCAATTTGAAGTGTGTTTAAGGATATATTCTTTTTTGTCTTTTGGATTCTGAAATCTGTTGGTACATTCCATTATCCCGCACATCGAACATTCCCCACACTTATCATGACCCCGATGTTCCACAGTCTCTAATTTTTGATTCTGGGGGAGCTGTGAGGGGCATAATATTTCTTTCAAATTTCTAGTGCGACGATAAGCAATCCTCAGAGAGTAATCTTTAAACGTACTAGCTATTTTTAACATCTCCCAGTGTTTCCTGAGCGAGCGTGCAATTTGAAAACTGTTCTTAGAGTATGTCAGCACACACGTCATCTGCTTCTCACTTGTTGTAATGTCTGTCATTTGTTTAGGTCTCAGTAAAAGTTCACGGTGGTTATAATAAGCTCTTTTATAAGCTTTAATGATAACATTCATAGGATAACCACGTTGTAAGAACTTTTTCTTCAACCGATTTGCCTGATACTTAAATTCAATATCAGATGTACAGATTCTTCTAATTCTCAGGAACTGCGAAAAAGGTAGACTTGTTTTAAGGGACCTGGGATGTGCACTAGAGAAATGCAAAGTTGCATTACAGTCCGTGGGCTTCGTATACACTTTAGTGCTGAATGCACCATCTATAATTTTAATATGCACATCCAAAAATGATATTTCTGTATCACTCCAGACGTGAGTGCATTTCACTTTTGGGTGACAGGTATTGATATAATCCAGGAAAATGTTCAATTCGCTAGGACCTCCGTTCCAAATCATGAAGATATCGTCTATGTAACAGATCCACAACTTCATTTTATCATGAAAACGAGAAGAGTATATCCATTTCTGTTCAAAATTATCCATAAAAAGGTTGGCTACCGATGGAGCCATCGTGATGCCCATCGCAATGCCAGAACTTTGCTGGAATAACTGGTCTTCGAACATAAAAAAACTAGTTTGAAGAACTATTTTGGCTAATTGATAAAGAAATTCAGTGGGAACTTAGGGTTATTTCTCATATCCAATGTGTTCCCAATGATTTCTAGTGCTTCCTCTTGGGGGATGATGGTGTACAGAGAACAAACATCGATGGTCACTATTATAGAATGTTCATCAGGTTTAATCTGATCAATTGTTCTCATAAATTCAGTTGTGTTTTGGATGTACGAAGCAGTTTTTTTCACTGCCTTCTGAAGAAATTTGTCAATATAAATTTAGGAAGCTTCTAAAAGAGCACCTCTATTTGAAACTAACTCAGTCCTAGATTTCCCCACTACATTAAATTGGGAAAACTCCACTATGAGTAATGCGACCTTATGGGATGACTTAATGATTTCATCTAAACGATACATCCGTGCTGAACTACACGGTGCGACCCTTACTGAATATTGTAAGAAGGAACTTATCCCGAGGGTACTGCGGGTCTATAAAGAACCTCGCATGTTCAATGATGATTTAGAATTTGGTCAAAAATGGATTTCGATCCTAAACAAATGTTCTCTTGACCTGATGGTCTTAATTATAGAACGCACCAGACAAGCTATGACCATCATTAAAACCGAAATAGAAGATAAATTAAAAGTTTTGAAGCAGAATGTAAATGAAAATGATTTCAAACAGCGTCAGGATGAATTGAAGAGTAAAGTAGATGAATTTAGAATAGAGATTCAAAAAGATAAATACAAAAAATTCAAAAGGGACGAAAATGATAACTTACAGAATAAAGTTTACCCATGGATGAAAACTCAGGACTCAGCTGATTCTACAAAAGGCAAGAAAGTTTCATTCGATCAGACATCTGACTCATCAAATTTTGGATCAAGCTCTGAGGAGGATTTTTTAGCCCCAAAACCACAATACTCCCGCAGAGGACGGCGACGAAGAGGCAACAATCGCGGACAAAGAGGTTATCAAAATCAGGGCCAATACTTGAACCAGGGCCAATTTTCAAATCAAGGCCAATATCCGAATTTAAGATCTCAAACTCGACTACAACGAGGACAGAGGTTCCCGTGAAGAGACGAACTCCAAAATGTGGAACGGACCAAACTGAGAAAATTTCATCGATGGAGTCTTTGATTGTAAATCTCTCCAAGCATTCGCTTACAATTGATGAATGCACTTGACTGTCTAAAGGATTATCGTTTGTCCCCCTGACCTCAGTGGATGCATTTCAGAATAATATAGATATTGAAAAATTTTATCTTTGAGAATTAAGGCTTTTTTCTCTCAGAGTGAAGGTGGCATACAAGAGAAGCCAGAATCTTTAGTGATTCCCAAATCGACCTGGATCCCCCCGGGCCCGGTAGATCCAGTAATAGAAACTTTTCACAAACTTATGAAAGCTGATATTTCACAAATTAATGCTAAAGGTCAGCACATACGTGCTCACAATATCAGTAGGAATGAGAATATGGCCATTAAAATGCTTATAGCTGATGAAGAGCTTATCATCAGAAGAGCTGATAAAGGTGGAAAAATAGTCCTGCTGAACAGAGAGGACTATTTGAGAGAAGCTCATAAACAGCTCTTCAGTGAAGACTATATAGCTTTATCTTCAGATCCTACGGAAGAAATACAACTTAAAATTAATAAACTCACCAAAAAAGCTCTAGAGAAAGGTTTTTTAACCAAAAAAGAATTCCGTTTTCTCAATGTTCTGCATCCAAAAATTCCTATTTTCTATCTGCTTCCAAAAATTCATAAATCTTTGAGCACTCCTCCGGGCAGGCTGATAGTTTCAAATAGAGGTGCTCTTTTAGAAGCTTCCTCAATTTATATTGACAAATTTCTTCAGGAAGCAGTGAAAAAAACTGCTTCGTACATCCAAGACACAACTGAATTTTTGAGAACAATTGATCAGATTAAACCTGATGAACATTCTATAATAGTGACCATCGATGTTTGTTCTCTGTACACCATCATCCCCCAAGAGGAAGCACTAGAAATCATTGGGAACACATTGGATATGAGAAATAACCCTAAGGTTCCCACTGAATTTCTTTATCAATTAGCCAAAATAGTTCTTCAAACTAGTTTTTTTATGTTCGAAGACCAGTTATTCCAGCAAAGTTCTGGCATTGCGATGGGCATCACGATGGCTCCATCGGTAGCCAACCTTTTTATGGACAATTTCGAACAGAAATGGATATACTCTTCTCGTTTTCATGATAAAATGAAGTTGTGGATCCGTTACATAGACGATATCTTCATGATTTGGAACGGAGGTCCTAGCGAATTGAACATTTTCCTGGATTATATCAATACCTGTCACCCAAAAGTGAAATGCACTCACGTCTGGAGTGATACAGAAATATCATTTTTGGATGTGCATATTAAAATTATAGATGGTGCATTCAGCACTAAAGTGTATACGAAGCCCACGGACTGTAATGCAACTTTGCATTTCTCTAGTGCACATCCCAGGTCCCTTAAAACAAGTCTACCTTTTTCGCAGTTCCTGAGAATTAGAAGAATCTGTACATCTGATATTGAATTTAAGTATCAGGCAAATCGGTTGAAGGAAAAGTTCTTACAACGTGGTTATCCTATGAATGTTATCATTAAAGCTTATAAAAGAGCTTATTATAACCATCGTGAACTTTTACTGAGACCTAAACAAATGACAGACATTACAACAAGTGAGAAGCAGATGACGTGTGTGCTGACATACTCTAAGAACAGTTTTCAAATTGCACGCTCGCTCAGGAAACACTGGGAGATGTTAAAAATAGCTGGTACGTTTAAAGATTACTCTCTGAGGATTGCTTATTGTCGCACTAGAAATTTGAAAGAAATATTATGCCCCTCACAGCTCCCCCAGAATCAAAAATTAGAGACTGTGGAACATCGGGGTCATGATAAGTGTGGGGAATGTTCGATGTGCGGGATAATGGAATGTACCAACAGATTTCAGAATCCAAAAGACAAAAAAGAATATATCCTTAAACACACTTCAAATTGCAAAACACAAGGTGTTATATATGCTCTGAAATGTCCGTGCAATCTAATCTATATTGGACAAACATCCCGTAGATTTAGTGTTCGTCTCACTGAACATAAGAGCACTATTAAGAACCACAATTTGGGTACCCCATTAGTTAGGCATTGTATAGCTAAAAATCATGATTTTTCAACATTACGGGCTATCATTATAGAAGTACTTAGACCAAACATGAGAGGGGGAGATTTTCGTAGATCTTTAGCCCAGCATGAACAACGCTGGATCAATCGTTTAAATACCCTATATCCTAACGGGTTGAATAAACATATAGAATGGCAACATTTCTATTAACTTTTCTGATTTATAACTTCAGTTTGTGTGTCTTTAAGTTACGAATACGTAATTAGTTACGAATACGTAATTAGTTACGTCCCAACACAAGCTGTCAGTCGGTCTGATGTCATCACGTTACCTAGCCTGTGAAATAGAGGCTGTCGCCATTTTCAGCTCCACGGAGCTGTTAGTTTGTTACACAAAAGTAAGAACTTGCCATAATATGAGACTTCTAAGTAGACTATCTTGTATTAATTTTGGACTCTTTTTGCAGTGGCTTGGTACGTGTAAAAATGGCCCTGAAGCAGTGGACATAAGTTGAGTTCCACGAAATGCTGGCCACGTTGGTATCTCTCTGATACACAAGCACTGTTAAAGCTAAGTACTTTTTTCATTACCAAAGTGTTTAATAACAGCAAAACTAGATTTGTTTGAAATTTTTGTCAGTTAAGAACATAAGAACATAAGAAGTTGCCTCCGCTGAGGCAGACCATAGGTCTCCCGCGGCGGCCCATCAGGCCCATTGCCTTAGCAATGGTCTATACCTATCTATACCCCTCAATCCCTTTTTCTTCTAGGAATCTATCCAAACCTTCTTTGAAACCATTTAATGTTTTCTTGTCTACAACAGCCTCTGGAAGCGCGTTCCATGTATCCACCACCCTCTGAGTGAAAAAGAACTTCCTAGCGTTTGTTCTAAACCTGTCCCCTTTCAATTTCTCTGAGTGCCCCCTTGTGCTCGTGGTGCCCCTTAATTTGAAAAATCTGTCCCTGTCTACTTTTTCTATGCCCTTCAGGATCTTGAAGGTTTCTATCATGTCTCCTCTAAGTCTTCGCTTCTCCAGGGAGAAAAGTCCCAACTGCTTCAATCTGTCGGTATATGGGAGATTTTCCATTCCCTTTATCAGTTTAGTTGCTCTTCTTTGTACTCCCTCAAGTACCGCCATGTCTTTCTTGAGGTACGGTGACCAGTACTGGACACAGTACTCCAGATGCGGCCGTACCATTGCACGATACAATGGCATGATGACTTCCTTCGTCCTGGTTGTAATACCCTTCTTAATGATACCCAACATTCTGTTTGCTTTCCTAGAGGCTGTGGCGCATTGCGCCGATGCCTTCAGTGATGCGTCTACCATCACTCCCAGGTCTCTCTCCAGGTTACTGACCCCTAGTGGTGTTCCCCCCATTTTGTATGTGAACATCGGGTTCTTTTTCCCCACGTGCATGACCTTGCATTTCCCCACGTTGAAGCTCATCTGCCATTTTTCGGCCCACTTTTCCAGCTGCGTTAGATCCTTTTGGAGATCTTCGCAGTCTTCCCTGGTTTGAGCCCTGCTGTATAGTTTGGTGTCATCTGCAAATTTAATGACTTCACACTTGGTTCCCGCCTCTAGGTCGTTTATGTAGATATTGAACAGGAGCGGTCCCAGCACCGACCCCTGCGGAACTCCGCTCGTGACCCCTTTCCAGTCTGAGTAGTGGCCCTTCACGCCAACCCTCTGCTTCCTGTTTGCCAGCCAGTTTTTGATCCATCGATGGACCTCCCCTTGTACCCCATGGTTCCATATCTTTTTAAGCAGTCTCTCGTGTGGCACCTTGTCGAAGGCTTTTTGGAAGTCAAGGTAAATGATGTCTATAGATTCCCCTTTATCCACCTGGCTGTTCACTCCCTCAAAGAAATACAATAAGTTTGTGAGGCATGACCTACCCTTACAGAAGCCATGTTGACTCGGTTTTAGTTGCCCATTTTTTTCGATATGCTCACAGATGCTGTCTTTAATCAGTGCCTCCATCATCTTTCCCGGGACTGAGGTCAGGCTCACCGGCCTGTAGTTTCCCGGGTCCCCCCTTGCGCCCTTCTTGAAGATGGGCGTGACATTTGCTATTTTCCAATCCTCCGGGATCTCTCCTGTTTTTAAGGATAGGTTGCATATCTGTCGAAGTGGCTCCGCTATTTCGTCTTTTAGTTCCTTGAGTACCCTTGGGTGAATGCCGTCCGGACCTGGCGATTTGTCGCTCTTTAGTCTGTCAATCTGCTTGAGTACATCCTCTTGGCTCACCTCTAAATCTACCAGCTTATCGTCTTGGTCTCCTATTACGATCTCCTCGGGTTCCGGAATGTTGGTTATATTCTCCATCGTGAAGACTGACGTGAAGAACTCGTTTAACCTGTCAGCTATCTCTTTCTCTTCTTTTACTACTCCCTTTCTGTCTCCATCGTCCAATGGTCCCACTTCTTCTCTCGCCGGTTGCTTCCCCTTGACGTAACTGAAGAACGACTTGAAGTTTGTTGCTTCCTCTGCCAGTCTCTCTTCGTATTCTTTTTTTGCTTTTCTAACCACTCGGTGACACTCCTTTTGGTGTTCTTTAGGCACTTTTTGGTTCTCCTCTGTTTGGTCTTTTTTCCATTTTCTGAATGATGCTTTCTTGTCGCTTATAGCCTTCTTCACAGCATTTGTTATCCACACTGGGTTTTTTGTTCTATTTTTTTTGCACCATTTTCTGAACTTGGGGATGCATATGTTTTGCGCTTCGTGCAGAGTCTCCTTGAGTAAGGTCCAGGCTTTTTCTACGGATTCCGTCTTCCCAATGTTGCCTTTGAGTTTCTTTCCCACTATTTTCCTCATGGCATCATAATTTCCTTTTTTGAAGTTGAGTGCCGTCGTTGTGGTTCTTTTCCCCTTTGATGATCCAATTTCAAGCCTGCACTGGATCATGTTGTGATCGCTGTTACCTAGCGGGGGTAATACCGCCACCTCCTTTGCTGGCCCCCCTAGTCCGTTGAAAATTAGGTCAAGAGTGGCATCGCCCCGTGTTGGTTCCGTGACCAGTTGCTCCATGAAACAGTCCCTCGTGACCTCTATGAATTTGGTCTCTCTTGCGCAGTTTGAGTGTCCAATACTCCAGTCTATCCCAGGATGGTTGAAGTCCCCCATCACCACCACATTTCCGCTTCTGCATACCTGCCTCAGTTCAGCCTCCAGCTCCTGGTCGATTTCTTCCGGTTGTCCAGGTGGGCGGTAGTACAGACCCAATTTAATGTCTGCTCCTGCTCCTCCCTGTAGCTTAACCCATAGTGATTCCAAGCCATCCGCCCGTACTGTTGTTTCCATCCTGGTTGATGGTATGGAGTCTTTTATGTACAGCGCTATTCCTCCACCCTTTTTATGTGTCCCGTCTCTCCTGTATAGTTTGTACCCTGGTATGGCCACATCCCATTGATTGTCTCCTTTTTTGCTTGAAAATAACCCAATTGAATCTGTCTCATCCATAAAAATTTTAGGAGTTATAATTGATACGAATTTATCTTTTCATGATCACATAAGTCAAACGGTTAAATCCTGTTTTTATAAATTACGTCTGATAAGATCCATTTCATCCTTCTTAGAACTAAAATCTGTTAATATCCTTATCCACTCTGTGATCATTTCCAAATTAGATTATTGTAATTCTTTATTATACAATATTTCCCAAAAAGAAAAGAAAAGACTCCAAATAATCCAAAATACGGCCATAAAACTTATACATAAAGCAAAAAAATATGACCATGTAACACCCCTTCTTATTAAATCACACTGGCTACCTATTAATCATCGAATAACTTTTAAAATAGCATTTCTAGTCTTTAAGGTTCTACTATATAACACCCCTCAATTTATATCTAGAATGATTATCCCATATCATTCTAATCGAACCCTTCGCTCATCACAACAAGAGTTACTTTTGGTCCCCTCACTCAAAATTGTGGGAACAAGGAGAAACGATATGTTCTCTGTTTTAGCTCCCCAACTCTGGAACACTCTGCCTCTTTTTATTAGAAAGGATAGAGATATTATCTCTTTTAAAAAACTCTTAAAAACTTTTTTATTTAATGATGCTTTTAATGAATAATTTCTTCTCTTTTTTATTTTTTCATCCCTACTTTGTTTTTTCCTAATATATGTTGTTTTTTTTCCTTCACCATTAGAAAAATATGTAACTTTTCCCCCCTTTCCCTGTTTGTTTTTAATGTATTATTTAACTATTTAACAAATATTTGTTTTGTTGTTTTTAATGTTTTACTAATATGATTGAATGTTCTCTTATAATCTGTTTTTAAATATACATCGCTTAGAATGTTTTAAATAGGCGATTCATCAAAAATAAAGTGAACTTGAACTTGAACTCGGTCCACCACGTTTCTGTGACTCCAATTATGTCTAGGTCCTTATTGCTGGCAGTGATTTCCAGTTCTCCCATTTTGGCCCTCAGGCTCCTAGCATTTGTGTATAGGCAGTTTAAGACCCAGTTTTTTGTCCTCTCTTTTTGTTTCCCTTGTGCTTTGGTACTCCTGCAGTTTTCCTCATGGTTTGCCAGCCCCTGAGCTTCGTCCTCCTCCTGTTGTGTGTGTGTGACGTCCTCTGCCTGTTTCCCCTGCACCTCCTGCTCTCCTAATTCCCACTCAGTCCTGGGCTCTTTTTCACAATGTCTTTGCCCCTCTGGCTCCTGTTGTTCTGTGTTGGTGCCGCTTACCAGGTCCATTTGTGCCCTCGATCCCTGCAATGCGTCCTTAGGTCCTTTTTCAACACATACACACTCAGTCCCGAGTCCTCCTTTACAATGTCCCAGTTCAGTATCCTTGTCAGGTACTGATGTCCAATGTGTCGAGGTCAGGTCGACTATCGGCTTTCCCCTTCTCCTCAGTTTAAAGCCAAGTCTATGACGTTCTGGACGTTGCGTGCCAGCATCCTCGTCCCAGCTGTGCTAAGGTGCAGTCCATCTCTTCTGTAGAGCTTGTTCTTCCCCAAAAAAGTAGTCCAGTTCCTAACAAAGTGGAAACCCTCCTCCTCGCACCATCTCCTCAGCCAAACGTTAATTGATTGTAGTTCGCTCTGTCTCTTCGTGTCCGCTCTCGGTACTGGCAGGATCTCTGAGAAGGCTATCTTCCTTGTCCTTGGTCTCAGTTTCCTCCCCAGGGTCCTGAACTGGTCAGTTAGTGTAGTCCTGTTGAAGTTTCTCCTGCTGATGTCATTGGTTCCGATGTGGATCACTACTGCTGTCTCCTCCGTCTCGGCTCCCTCCAGGATCCTCTCGATATTGTTGATGATGTCCTTTGTTCTTGCCCCCGGGAGACATGTTACCAGTCTGTCCTCTCTCCCTCCGGCTATATGACTATCTACTCCTCTCAGGATTGAGTCCCCTACCACGATAGCCGATCTCCCCTTCTTCAACTGTCTCTCTGGTCTCAGATCTGTGTCATATGTGCAGTCCATTTGTCCGTCCTCTGGGCTCTGCTGTGTCTCCGCCCCTGGTCTCAGGTCTGTGTCATCTGCGCATTCCGCTAGTCCTTCCTCCTGGCTCTGATGGATCTCCTCCTCCTCTGCCTGCCCAGGTCCTCCGCAAGGTCCTAGTTACATGGTGTCTGGTGGTTCCTGTCGTCCAACTGTCGGTTCTCTCCTGGTGTGTTGGTGGTCCTGTGCCTCCACCATCCTGCAGGCCTCCTCAATGAATTTCTCGAGCTCCCTAACTTGTTCTGCAATGTGGCTCTCTCTGGCGGTGTCCACGGTTGTCCAACACTGTTCTTCCATGGTGCACAGTCCCTCCAGTTCTTGTACTCGAACCTGCAGTCTCCCGACCTCCTTCTTCAGGCTATCTAGTTCCTGACATCGATTGCATATGTATGCCTGCCTCCTGGAGGGGAGGTAGTCATACATATGACACTCGATGCAGAAAACTGGGTAGCTCCCCTGGGTTCCTGTAGCCTCCATTCCTGTGGCCTCGGTGATTTGGGAGTGGTGCCTGGCTTGCAGTTGGCTGAAAAAGTAGAGAGAGAGAGAGAAAGAGTGATAAGGGGAGAATAGAATTTTTTATTTTTTTTTTTAGTTAGAAGTTGGATTAGATTTGCTGCTGGGCTGCCTGGGCTCCTTTACATGGCTTCCTTCGCAAAGGCGCTCTCGCTAAGGCGAGCGCCCTTGCCACTCGCCTTTGCCGCGCGCCGAATGGCTGGGCGCCGTTGGCTCCCCTCTACTTAAAGGGGAGCCCGGGCGCCGATGCGACCTGTGACGCGGTGGGGGGGGGGGCGGAGCTACCTCTCGCCGCGACCCCGGGTCTTTTTGCCTGCCTCTGGCTTCCTCCCTCGCTGTCTCTCCTGCCTTCTCCGGCCCCTCCAGTCTCTATTGAATGAAATGAGATGAAAGAGTGTAGATACACTATAAAAGATTAAACGATATTAGCATTAAAAAAGATAAAAAAAAGACATTGATTCATATGACACTAATAAGAAGACTTATTTTTATTATATTTATTATTGAGTAATTATAGATAGAATACACATATAAACATAGGAAGAAGGCCGATGATTGGAGTCAAGGAGCAGTACAACCACGCCGAATACCTCAGTCTGTGAATACGACTGTGCGTGGACTCCGTTACTGAGGCCTCTTCCTACACAGACACTTTTTAAGATATAAGTGATTTACACTTTTTCAGATATATGGGAATACTGTGATAATTATTATTTTGTGATATTTTTCCCATTAGGGGACCATACCCTAGTGCATTATTTATACCAGCCTAATGCACAGTCCAGAATAAAAAGCACATTGAGGTTACTGAAAGCAAGGACTATGTACTTTGAAAAAATTACAAAAATCAAGAATACATTTCTCAAATTGTTTTTAAATCTATAAAATTCATTTCATTGTATTATTTCCCTGCTAGCACTATAAGCTTGACCAACACTTGTGCTCGAAAACAAATCACAGCAGGTTCCTCTCACAGAATCTAACCTCTGTGAGACACAAATCTGGTTAAAACGTTGCATCCTCATCATACCCGAAGAGCCTGGAAATTGTCTAAAATCACCCAAATAGTATCCAAGCCAGAATATACAGTATATAATAATTTAAATAATTAAATACTATATTTTACCTGCAAGTAAAATAGCCTCTGCACACATGGACCTCAGCTAATGAAAAACTAAAAGCCGTAGTGCATTTACAATGGGCTGACTTTGTACCACATTTGGAGGGAGTGACAGCTGACATCTCCACAGACAGGCTAACTCCTAAGGAGCCTGGTGTTGTTAAGGTGCCATCGACTTGTGTTTGGGTCCTAGCAACTTGATGAATTGCAGATCTATAAAGAAATCAGTGTTGTGTTAGTCCAGAAAGGTCTTCCAGCATCATCCCCATGGTTGTTAATGTATCCAGCCATCTTCGCCCTCTTCACCTGGTTCCTTCAATCTTCCCAAACCTGATGTCCATCTCCAGTGATCTCTCTCTCTTCTGCTGGTGTGACCAAAATAAGACAGTTGTAATTTATCACTTGGGCTTTGAGTGACAGTCAGTTTGAACTCTTCCAAAATCAATTTGTTAGTTCTTCTGGTGGTCCACCGCACCAAAGCTCAAATGAGTCAATCTTCTTTCTGCCTTATTTCTGTAGTGTCCAGCTTTCACATCTGTAACTGACCACTGAGAAACTGAGTGTATGGACAAGTCTGATTTTTGTTTGGAGCATTACCTCCTTGCCTTTAAATACTTTATTGAGAGCCTTAAAGAGCAACCAAGTGCTATTCTGTAGAGTATTTCTTACCTGCTAGTTGCTTCTTTGTTTACAAAAGAGCACAGGAGATAGAATAGAAGTTGTAAAGGATTTCAATCACCTTCAAGCTCAAAATCTTAATCATTATCTGTGTTCATGATCTTCGTCTTGTTTATGTTCAGTTCTAATCCAATGTTATGACTTTGGCTATCATCCCAAAATTTATGGATTCCTGATAAACTTTTCTATCAAAAGCATTTATTTTGAGCACTCTATTTACTATATATGATTAAACTACTATGCAAAACCATAACTACACACACACACAAAGATTTCAAAGAGTAAGCTCTCCCTTCCCCTACAAACTCGTTGTGGTCTAGTGATGTAGTCAGGACAAGAGTGATACCCAGTTGCTCTTGCCCGTGTCAGCTCTACTTTCAAAATGGCTGCCATGACTTTTTTGCAGCAGTCTCACATTATTACCACTAGAGACCATGACAACCATTTTGAGAGCAGAGCCGGCATGGATAAGAGTGACTGAGGATCATTCCCTTAGAACACCTTAAGAAAGCCTTGAGAGGGGCAGAGAATATTCCTGTTCAGTAAATAATTAAAGTATTAAAAAAATATATATATATTCCTGTTCGGAGGAGAAGGGGAGGGAGGGAGACGAACAAAGAGGTCAAAGAACAAATATTTTCAGCTTCTGACAAAACCGAAACTATGGCTGTTGCCTTTTGGCTGAAACCAAAACCAGGCTGAAAGGATTTTGGGCCAATTTTTCTACTGTAACCGAAATTCGGTCGGCTTCTACAGTGCATGAAACATGGCCCATTTTAGGACCCTGTTTCTATGGACTTTAACTCCTTATGAATTCTTCAAAATAAGTGTATTTTTGAAGACTTTAGGTTGAAGTATATATTTTGTCTGCAATTTGAATCAGTCTATTAATAACCCAAGAATGTGTACTTAACAGTAAATCAAGAAAATACAACTCCCTCCCTCTCACCACTAAAACTGGATGAACAAACTAAATGAAAAAATTTATCCATAAAATATGCCGTGGGATAAAAAGGTAATAGCTTTACAAAGAGTTAACAAATGGTTAAAGATGTAGTGCTTTGGCAATGCTAAGCCTCCTGCTTTACATCCTCTTGACTTGGAGAAAGGTATAATCTCTGCTCAGTTGTAGAAATGGAGGTCTATTCATCTTGAAAAGCACTGAGTTAAACCAAATAAAAGAAAACTGGCCGAGTGCATAACACTACATGTCCTTTTTCTGAAAACACCCTGGAGAGTAGATAAAAATAAGCTAGTAAACAGGCCAGAAGTAGAAGGTACATTCTGGGGCTTTTGAACTAAAAAAAAAAATTCATCTTTTCTAAAAATCTTGCTAAAGCCAAAGCAAATCAATTGTACTGGCTAAAAACTTCAAAATGTTTCCATCTCAAAAAAGTGGCGCAGTGAGGGAGGTTGGCTCCCTGCATCGTCGCATCATAACCCCCCCTCCCAACACTCTTCCTTGCCACTTGAGTGTCTGCCCCCGCCCCCTGTGTATCTCTTGAAATGTTCAAAGCGAGCAGCAGCTTCCGCCCGCTGCTCGTGCCAGCTCCCTTCTGAAGTCACATCCTGGTCTCGCAACCAGGAAGTGACATCAGAAGGGAGCTGGCACAAGCAGCGAGTGGAAGCTTCTGCTCATGCCAGCAAACATTTAAAGAGGTACGAGGGTGAAGAGGCGCTGGTCCCCCCCTCCCCATGAAGACAGCACCCAGGGTGGTCCACCCCCCTCACTACACCATTAGTCTCAAACTAATGAAATGCTCAGTGAAACGAGAACACACAGCATCACTTTGGCCCCCTTTTATAAAGCTGTGGTAGTGGTATTTTTTTTAGCAAGGGCCGACGAGGTAAATGCTCTAACGCTCTACCACTGCTTGGTTAAAAAAAACAAAAAAACGTATAACTTGTATAATGTTACAAAACTAACAGAACTAACTCTAAAACTTAAAACCTTGATGTTACTCATGGGCTGACATAACTGTTCAAAGAATGCCAATTCCTATCTTTGAACATGGTTATTTGATAAGATTTAATAGTATTGTCAATATTTTGTTCGTTATACTGTACTTCTCAGGTACAAAAATTCTTTTTTGTATGCAATAGGCATAAACCAAGACTGAAATGCACCATGACAGTATACATGGCATCCTATTTTCCATGTTATACAAGAGAAGCTCAAGACAAAAAGCGTTTGACAAGGTTCCGCACGCAAGGCTTATGAGTAAACTGCTAAGTCATGGAATAGGAGGAGAAGTGCACGGATGGATCGGAAATTGGTTAGAGAACAGAACGCAGAGGGTAACCATAAATGGGAAATTCTCGGAATGGGAAAAGGTGACCAGCGGCATGCCCCAGGGCTCGGTTCTTGGTCCCATTTTGTTCAATATTTTTATAAATGACCTGGAAGAGGAAACATCTTGTAATATAATCAAGTTTGCGGATGATACAAAACTATGTCGGGCGGTTGGCTCTCAAAGGGACTGTGAGGAACTTCAGAAAGATCTAAATCAGCTGGAAACGTGGGCGATAAAGTGGCAGATGAATTTTAACATAGACAAATGCAAGGTGATGCATCTGGGAAAGAAAAACAAAGAACATGAATACAAGATGTCGGGGGTGACATTGGCCAAATGCGAACAAGAAAGGGATTTGGGGGTACTGATAGACAGAACCCTAAAGCCATCAGCTCAATGTGCGGCGGCGGCGAAGAAAGCAAATAGGATGTTAGGCATGATTAAGAAGGGGATCACGAGTAGGTTGGAAGATGTTATAATGCCACTTTACAGAACAATGGTCAGACCACACTTAGAATACTGTGTCCAACATTGGTCTCCATACCTTAAGAAGGATAAAATTCTGTTGGAGAGAGTGCAGAGGCGAGCCACGAAACTAGTCAAAGGCATGGAGAATTTAAGCTATGAGGAACGCCTCGGAAAACTGGGACTGTTCACACTCGAAAAGAGAAGACTGCGTGGGGATCTGATAGAGACTTTTAAAATATTAAAGGGATTTGATCAAATTGACTAGGAAGCAGCATTACTGACATTTTCAGATGTGACACGGACAAGAGGTCATAGCCTAAAACTGAATGGCAGCAGGTTCAGGACAAATGTCAGGAAGTTCTGTTTCACACAAAGAGTGGTGGGCACTTGGAATGCTCTCCCGGAGGAGGTGGTGGCAGAAAATACTGTGCTGGGTTTCAAACCCAAGTTGGATGCACATCTTCTTGCAGATCATATTGAGGGATACGGGAAATCCGGGTCTCCAAAAAGGAGCACCTAAATGGGCCTCCGCGTGTGCGGATCGCCGGACTAGATGGACCTTGGTCTGATCTGGTGAAGGCGTTTCTTATGTTCTTATGACAACTGAATGCTCTAAAGGTGGGCTGTGGCCCTTGTCTGCCGTCATCTTCTATGTTGCTATACTAATTTCATATTTAGGACTGCAGCTGTATAAGTGAAATGGTGACATATGAATTAAAGAATGGTGGAATTTAACCAGAGGAGACCTACCATGGTGGATAAGGATTCTTTTTTTATGTCATTCTGGCGATATGCAGCAACTCTCTCAAGTCTATTTTATGGACTTTCTCCTACTTATCCAAAACTCCTTTGAATCCTGCTATATTGGTTGCTTTGAACACATCCTTCATCAACAGATTCAATAGCTTAATTAAGCATTGCAAAAACATCTTTCTATGATTTGTTTTCATTTTTCTGGTCATTAATTTCATGCCGTGTCCTTTTGTTTTCAGACGTTTAAAAGGTTAAACAATTATTCCTTATCTAACATTGCACTCCACTGATGATTTTTTTGTTTGTATGATAAAGCAAAAGGACAATTATTTTGCCTCAAAGAAATACAACAGGAGTCTCCAATATAATATGAGGGTTCTTTGAAGACCACTTTGTTTAAGAAATTCTTGTCCTAGCCAGACACTCTCCCGCGAACATAACTTCAATACCTTATCCCGAATTTCTTCCTCACACTAGGTATCCACATTCCCTGTCTGCTAAAAATTCCCTCTTCATAATTGTATCCTGATATTCGCTGATGTTAGAATATTTTCAATTGTAGGATGTAAAATAGTTATTTATACATTACTTGTTGGACTATTCATATTTATCTCTATATTTCTACCTCTGTCTTTATATCTTTATCTTTACTTTTCATAAATTGTTTCTTCAGGTACTTTAGTTAAATTGTGAGCCTTTGGGACATTTAGGGAAATTTTCCAAGTACCTATCTTATTTATTTTTATCTATTGTATCTTTTTAATGCATCATTTTTGTAAACCGCTTAGAAACCTCACGGTAATTAGCGGTATATAAGAATTAAATTAAATTAAAAAAAATTAAATTAAAGGCGCTGCAAACCAGAAGTCATTGTCATCTCTGCACAGAAGTAGACTCATTCATTTTAATAAATAGTCACTCCACTTTCCACAGCCCTCCACTGGTTTTGAAGCAATTTCAGTTATTCTTTATAGCAAGAGAATGTATGCCGTTAGCAAGCTATCTCCTTTTTCGCTGCTGAAAATGATTTCAATTGTTAACTTGTTTTTTTTTTTAAATACCAATTTACAAAACTTTGTTCACTTTTCTATCTCTGATGTAGGGCAGCATCTCGTCTCTAGTTCAGATAAGTAAGAGAGATCATGTATCTCTATGGGGGTCATTTAAAAAAAAAAAAAAAAAAAAAGTCCAAAATATGGCATAAAGAGGAAGACTGGACATTTTTCTCACCGAACCCTTTCAGTTAACTATTTTGAAAACCCTTGTTCTAGATGGACTTAACATACTAACCTAGTAAATGATGGCATATAAAGACCCGAATGGTCCATCCAGTCTGCCCAACCGTACATGCTCTATAAATTAATGATTTAATTTAAATGGTCCTTTTTCTTAGATATTTCTGGGCCAGAAACCCAGAGCTCTGCCCAGTAGTGTGCTTAGGTTCCATCTACTGCAGCCTCCCGCTCAATTACAGCACTTTTTTATTTCATGGATATTAACTGAGACAGGTCTAATGTAGGATGTCTTTCTTTTCAGACTTGGAAGCTTCTTCCCATTTGGTTATTGCTGTTGGACCTTCTGATTTGGGCCTTCTCTAGTCCTGCCAAAAACAGGCCCCAACCCCCCCTTGCTAGGGTTACCAGATTTTCCCAAAGGAAAATCCAGACCCATGGCCAAGCCCCCAGTTCCGCCCATGTCACGTCCCATCCCGCCCCCATCCCCTTAAACTGTTTGTGCGTTGGGACGGCATCCGTCCCAATGTCGGAAGCTTTTCAAAACCTGGACAAAGTGCCAGGTTTTGAAAAACCATTCAGACCCACGGACATGTCCTCAAAAGGTGTCAGGTAAATTAGGGAAATCCCTTTTCTTCAAATTCACTGAGTTTTGGAATAACCTCCCTGCCCTGCTGCGGATTCTAGGCTCATTCCAATTATTCCGAAAGCATCTGAAAACCTGGATTTTCTCCAAAACGTAAAGCTATCCATTTAAAATGTAAAGCTAGCTATCCTCTTCATAATCTTGAATTTCTTATTATGTCTTTCCCTCATTTATTGAATTACCTGTAAACTATGTCATGCTCTATCTTTATGGAGATGATGCGGTATACAAACTTAAGGTTTAGTTTAGTTTAATTTCTCTTCCTCTTTTTTTTCTCTCTTTCTCTCCCTCTCTCTCTTTTTTTCTCTCTCTCTTCTTTTTTTTCTCTCTCTCTCTTCCTCTCTCTCTCTTCCTCTCTGTCTCTCTTCCTCTCTTTTTTTTTCTCTTTTCTCTCTCTCTTCCTCTCTCTTTTATTGCTCTCTTTTTCTCTCTCTCTCTCTCTCCCTCTCTCTCTCTTCCTCTCTCCTTTTATCTCTCCTTTTCTCTCTCTTTCTCTTTCTAATTCTCATTAAAAGGCGTCATGTATGCAGGTAAATTAAGGAAATCCCTTTTCTTCAAATTCACTGAGCTTTGGAATAACCTCCCTGCCCCGCTGCGGAACCTAGGCTCATTCCAATTATTCTGAAAGCATCTGAAAACCTGGCTTTTCTCCAAAACCTAAAGCTATCTATTTAAAATGTAAAGCTAGCTATTCTCTTCATAACCTCTAATTTCTTATTATGTCCTTCCCTCATTTATTGAATTACCTGTAAACCATGTCGAGCTCTATCTTTATGGAGATGGTGCGGTATATAAACTTAAAGTTTAGCTTAGTTTAGACATGCCCAGGGAAATCTGGATGTCTGGTAACCCTACCCCTTGCTATTTGCATAAACTGCATTGCTGGACATCCCTTTTCTGCCTTTGCACACGGGATGCCCATTTAAGCATTTTGAGATGTTCATATACTTTGAAAAAAAAAAAAAAACCTCTTAAGTATTAACTCTGTATTTCATATTGGATATGAATTCTGCTTATGCATAAATTTATGTTCCCTTTTTTTATTTCTAAGGTAGCAACATTAATGGTATTTTAGTAAATCTGAGTAGGAACAATATTCACTAATTCAGGATTGAAAACTTTTTAAAAAACTGCCACAGCATTTAAATGAATATATATATATATATATATATATCATATAGGATTATTTTGCTCAAAGCTCAAAGTTAACATGAAGGGAGTAATTAGAGGTTAGGCCCTTTCAAGAGCATCCCAGGATACACCGGGCAGGGGCGGGGCACTGCATTTTGAAGAGCGTAGGCCTAGAAAGAGGGAGTAAGCATCCCTCCTGTTTCTTTACAATGGTATGTGGAAGGGTCAGGGTTAGTGATGACTAGGAAGTTAGGTCAATGGACAATTTTTAGTTTGGGATGGGAACAGTCCATCGGAACAGCAGGAATTATTTTTAGGTTGTAGGAGGAGAATCTTTTAAGTTGGGGAGGGGTCCACTGGACATCAGCACAAGAGCTATGCCTACTGCAAAGCTCTTGTAGGTATGCCCAGCAATGTTCTGATCCTGTTACCGACCAATGCTCAACATATAATTGCATGCTGTTAGTGTTAAAACATTAGACACACACAAAAAAATAAAGGTTGGTGTTTTTCCGAGCTTTATGCATCTCTCCCTGAGTAAGCAATAGTTTTAAGGCATCACCAATAAATGTAGCTGGCATGGTCAAAACTTGATTTTATGCCTTTTTTTAAAAAGTTCCACACTGTAACAAACAAAGCAACTTCATCTTACCTTTAAGTTCTGCAGCTTTTTGCCCATTTTTTATTTCAACTTTGTTATCAAGTTGGATGATTGCATGTTTTCCATCTATTGTATCTGTCTTTACTGTCCCAAGATTCAGCAGCAGCTGCATTGGGTTAATGTGCTCTGAACAGCTTGCAATGTTCTCCAGCACTTTTAGACACTTGTACGATTTAAGCTCACTAATATTTTCTTCAATGAAAAGCAGAAAGAGACTTAAGTCATCATAATATCCAGAAGAGACTTGGAACACGCTGAACGTCGGTAAAATATCGTACACTTTGAGAACGTCCGACTTCTTCCTGAATGGAATAAGCATTGTATAGAACACAAAAGGCATGACCAAAACATACACAATGAGGTTAATGTAACTAAGAAGTTGGAACACGCCCACTGCAATAAGTTTGCACTGAATCAGGGCAGGAAGTGCCGAGTCATTCTTTAGAATTCCAGTCCTGATGTTGCACGTAAATTCATCGGTCAACGAGAACAGACTGATATAGTAGCCCAAATAGACACAAGCCAACAACATGATGATGAAGGTCAGGCATCTGCAGATGAGGTACTTGATTATTAAGCTCTGTGAATGTTTCTTTGACTTTAGGTATTGCTCTACAAAAGGATACTTAAAGTGTTGGTTTTCAGATATTTCCCATACACTGAAAAGGAAGAAAATAAAAAATTCAGAATATAGAACATCTGACATATGGAAAAGAAAAACATATTTCAGTGTCTTATGGTGATGCAACTATAGAACACAAAATTTTAAAAAATTCTATTCCTCTTGAACCCATCAGATGTGGTAATTCTAGCAGTTGGTGTGGTTATCACCATTCTGTTAGTGTAGCACCATACAGCATTCTGTGCCTGTTCACCAGCCCCTTCTTATAAGCAGCATATCTTAGGACAGGTGTTATTAATTTGGTCTTTGCACAAAGTCCTTGCTTTAATGGGTTAGCTATAACCATTGGGGGTATGCAGGCTGCCTGTTGGAGATACGCGGCCTAGCAGCCATCGGGGATCCCTCCCTGCCTCTCACCGGGGATCCCTCCCTCCCCCCCCCGCTGATGTTGCCACCGCCGGAGATCCTTCCCTGCCTCTGTCTGCCCGCCCACTGCACCACACTCTACCCCCGAAGCCGACCCTGCCACCTCGCTGGAGCTGACATGCTCCATCCCCCCCCCCCCCAACAGCAACTCTGCGCAAGGAAGGGCCACAGCGAGTGCAGCGACTCACACTTTTGTACGCGGCAGCCAGACCACAAGCCTTCCCCCCCCCCCCCCCCCGACGTCAATTCTGACGTCAGAGAGAAGGTTCCGAGCCAGCCAATCGCAGAATTGCAGACAAATCAAAGTGTGTGGGTAAATTAGAGTTAAGGGAAGGTAGTATAGGCGTGATGATGGAAAGTAATGGTGAAGAGAAGATGAAGGGCAAACTGTATGTCCAATACCTTTGTGTCTTTTTAAAAATAGGGTAAAAATAGGTGCTTGTTTTGTCTTTACACATGAGCAATCTATTACAGAATAACCCAGTTAATTCTCATTAACACCTGTGGAAAATAGTGTAGTATTTTGCAAGCAATTCCTAGAATAACCCCTAGCCAGTCTGGTTTTCATGATACCCAGTGGCGTACTAAGGGGTGTGCAGGGGAGGCAGTCCACCCCGGTCGCCGTCTTGGTGAGGGTGCAGGCACCCATCCTCTCTGCCCGTTCCCCACTGCCATGCATATGTGCTGCTTCCCTTCCCCCGTACCTCTGTAACATTCCTGGTGCTAGCAGCAACCCCTCAACCTGCTCTCTTGTCAGCGTCTGCTCTTCCTCCGATGTCACTTCCTGGATCCGTGCCCAGGAAGTGACATCAGAGGAAGAGTCAACGCTGGTTTGACAGCAGCTTGGGGATTGCTGCTCGTGCCAGGAACATTACAAAGGTACGGGGGGGGGAAGGGAAGCAAAACACATGTGGCGGGGGGGGCACCACTGCCCTGGGTGCCACTCACCCTTGTTACGCCCACCGATGATGCCTACAATAAATATACATGAGATATTTGCACTGCTTCCAGGAATTTGTTGAGAAACACTGCTTTAGTGCATATTTAGTACAATGGCATTTTAGCAAATTGATAAAACTTAAAATGTCATAAATGCAATAGTTTACCTCTGTGCCAGGTTCTCTACTGTAGGAGATGAACTGGCGGCTTCCTTTTTGTCTCCACTTGAATAGCTATTTGCCGCTTTGATCGCCCTGTTGTAGGCTTTATCTAGCTCTTCCAGGATAAATTTCAAGTCCGAGAAAAGATGAGGTGCAGCAGTGAAACGCCAAAATAAGGAAGGTAAGTATAACAGGACAGCAACTAGTAGAAGAATGTATGGGAAAAACTGGAGAGAAGAAAAAGGAAAATTAAATTCAAAAAGGGTGATTCTATCCAACACACAGAAATATAAATTAAAATAACCCTTATTTAAAATTTCTCATACGCTTACAATCAATACTAATTACAATTGTAAGTCTGGTCCTTTGGATAAGGTGTTGGGCCAAGGGTTACTTTTTTGTTTGTTTAGATGGGTCTTGGTGGTAAGGAAAGGACACGTGCCCCAAAGCCCTCAATAACTGAATGAGATGTAGATGAACAGACTAACTAGACTGTACAGTAGAGAATGACACGGGGAAAATATTTTTCCCCGTCTCCGCACCATCCCCGTAAGCTCGTCCCTGTCCCGCCTCCGCCCCACAAACCATCTGATCCCATCCCATCCACACAACCCCTCATGCGGTCCAAACTCTCCCTCCCTCCCCTGACTTATTTTAATTTTCTCTTAACAAGCAGCAGGAGCTTTGAAGTCACGTGCGGCTGCCGGAGAGACCTCCTCTGACGCAACCGGAAACAGGAAGTTGCGTCAGAGGAGAACTTTCCGGCAGCTGCACACGACCTCAAGGCTCTGGCTGCTTGTTTTTTTTTTTTAAACATCTGTTTATTAACAATGAAGCAACACATACAGTCAGGTGGCAACAGCGCCAGCTCATAAAAGCAGATATCAGATGACATATAGAGAGAACAGGCATAGGCAAAACAAGCCAAAAGCATCAGGAGTTCTAAAGGAATCCATTAACAAGAATTACAGGAAAAATCCCCACCCGAAGTCTGTGCAAACTTCACCTATTTTTACTTGCGCCCACAAACAACAACAAAGGAGACAGTCCCCAAACCCAACTCAAAAATCCATGCACACCAAGCATACTCAGAGCAACAACAATCACACCCCCATACACTCTCACCCCCCCCCAAGCAAGCAAGCAACCCCCCTCCCTCCCACTCCTAGAGAGAAGAGCTGTCAGGTATAAAGAAAAGGAAAAAGGCCTATAGAATAGAAGTAAAAGTAGCAGTGAAAGCAGGAGGTCACCCTATTGAGCGTAGGACTCCCGAAAACCCCCACTAGGGAACCGTTCCCCGAGACTAGAAACCCAGGGCTGTCGATCATGGGAGTACTGGCTCCGGAGCAGAGACCGAGCACAACAAGCTCTCCCACAGAGCCACATAATATTGTTTATCATAGTTAGAAGAGCCCACATACCATTGGCGTTCAAAGGTGGCCATGTCCCGTAATTTGGCATGCCACAGCGCAATGATAGGGGGGGGCTTCGGAAATCCAGCTAGAAAGAATTGTTTTCTTAACCACTAGAAGGACATTATAGATGAAGCGCCGCTGGGGGGCGAACAGGCCCTGTGCCCGAAGCGGCTCCTGCATCCCCAATAGTAAGACCCCATAGTCCCACTCCACCGACCTTTGAAGGATAGCCTCTAGCATGGGCAGCACCTCCCTCCAGAGGGTAATTTTAGAGCAGTCCAGAAAGGAATGGAGGTACGTACCCGGCTGACTTTTGCATTTAACACAAGTGGCATTGTCCCAGAGTCCCAAGCTGGCTCCCCGCTGTCGAGTTAAGTAATAGCGGTGCAGGAGTTTAAATTGAGTGTCCTGGTACTCAACAGATTTAGTGAAAGTATAAAGGGTGTGAAAACACTCCTGAAACTGATGCTCATCAATAGATACACCCAGATCACCCTGCCAGGCCTCTCTCACTCTGGAAATCCCATCCGTGGGACTCGAGAGCTTCAACATTTTATACCAGTGTGAAAGCTTATTCAAAGAAGCTGGGGTGGCGTGAAATTGAGTGTCGAGCCTCCCAGACGCCCATGCTCCCGGGCTATGGGTACGTTCCGTCTCCCAGTAATGGCGGACCTGAAGATAAGAAAACAAAAAGTGATTGGGGAGGTTCCAGGTCCGCTGAACCTGGGAGAAAGATGGGAAAGTCTGAGGGTCCAACTCAAGCAACTGCTCCATGCCCTTGCAACCCCGAGATACCCAGCCCCGAAACACAGAGTTCCTCCAGCCCGGCTGAAAGTTGGAGTTACCCAGAAAACGGAGGAATGGAGACACCGTGGGGCTAAGCCCCTGTCGGCGCCTCCACCAACGCCAGGCCTGCCGCAATGGCCACATAGATTGCAGATGAACTCTATACCAGTGAGAGGGGTCGGATTGGGAATGGAGCAGATTCATAAACTGAAAAGGGTGAGTCCAGCCCTCTACCCATCCCGGTGGAGAGTATCGTTCACAACCCGAGTGCCCTTCATGTATCCAATGCATGAGCGCAGCCACATTGTAGAGACGAATATCAGGGACATTCAGCCCTCCATCAGATTTATCCAACATCAGTTTCGCCATACTAATTCGCGGAGCCTTGGAGCGCCAAATAAACTTGGAGATAATCGACTTGAATTTGAGTTCTTCTCTACGAAGCAACCAAATTGGAATGGTCTGCAATGGGTATAACAGTTTCGGCAGCATGATCATTTTGACTAACGCTATCCTGCCCATCAGGCCCAATGGCAAGTCCTTCCAACGCTGACAAAGCTTGCTTATCTCCTCCAAAGGCCGCAGAACATTCTCCGCATAGAGAACGGAAGACTGTGTGCTTAAGAAAATACCCAGGTACCTCATAGGCGCTGCCTTGGGCGGGATAGCCAAAAGCGCATGCTACGGCTCCGGTGGGCCCCCAGACAGCAGTAAAAGTTCCGACTTAGAGCAGTTAACCTGAAGTCCAGAAAGCAACCCAAAAGCCCTCACCTCTGCAAGAGCCCTATCCAGATGAATGGGAGCCTGATCTAAATACAAAAGGATATCGTCCGCGAACAAGCTGATCAAGTTTCAAGTTTATTAGGATTTTATATACCGCCTATCAAGGTTATCTAAGCGGTTTTACAATCAGATACTCCAGCATTTTCCCTATCTGTCCCGGTGGGCTCACAATCTATCTAACGTACCTGAGGCTATGGAGGATTAAGTGATTTTACATTCGTGGCCCCCCACTCTCACCCCCCCGGATATGGTCACACCCTCTAATTTTGATGGCTAAGGGCTCCATGGCCAGCAAGAATAATAAAGGGGACAGTGGGCAGCCCTGCCGGGTGCCCCGCTGAAGGCCAAAACGAGCTGTCAAATACCCATTAATTAATAGGCGAGCCTGCGGCTCAACATACAGAGCCTTCACCCATGCCAGAAATGAGTCCCGAAATCCATACTGTTCCAAAGTCCAAAAGAGATATTCCCAGGAGATGCTGTCAAACGCCTTTTCCATGTCCAATCCCACAATAGCTGATTGTCCCCCCTCCCCGCATGAGTCCGAATGGCTCCCAACACTTTCATCAAATTCATGGAAGCGTAACGGCCTGGAACAAAACCCACCTGGTCGTGGTGAATAAGGTCGGGCAAAACGGCGTTCAGCCTGTGCGCTAGGGTGGCTGCCAGCAGCTTAATATCCTGATCTAATAGTGAGATGGGCCGATACGAACTCACCAATGCATGGTCCTTGCCCGGTTTCGGCAATAAGACCACATGAGCAAGGTTATCAGGAAACGCGGCAGCGCCTGTGGACACTCCATTATACAGGACGCACAAGGGCGGAGCCACCAAATCCTGGAGAATCCTATAATATTCCGGACCTAAACCGTCAGGGCCCGGTGCTTTCGCCAAGGTAAGGGAGCGGATACTCCGCAAAAGTTCCTCTGTCGTAAGCGGAGCATTTAAGGCCTGTAGCTGCGAGGGCTCAAGACCCGGAAGACGAAGATCAGAGAAAAAAGAGAGTAAAGCCTCTCGATCCAAGGAACGTGCTTCGTACAGCTTCGAGTAAAAAGAAACAAATTGCTCCTCTATTTGCTGAGCTGTGGTGTACTCGGTACCCCGGGCATCCTTAATGGACGTAATAACTTGCTTCTTTTTAGGTGGTCGCACCAAATTAGCTAAAAGCTTCCCAGCTTTACTCCCCCAGCGATACAGTTGGTATCTGTGATAGTACAAAGAGGTCCGCATACGATCATTAAGCAGCCCCTCTATCTGTTCCCTCAGCGACCGGAGTTCTTGTTTATTGGAGTCGGACATCGACTGAATATGGCGCTGCCTAAGGGTACGCAGTTCACTCGTAAGTTGCAGTATCTTCCCGTCCCGCTCTTTCCTCTTATGGGCCGTGTACGCTATGATATGCCCTCTCATCACCGCTTTAGAGGCATACCAGTACGTACTTGGGCTCACATCATTGGTCTGATTAGTCAGTTGATAATCTACCAAGCGCGCTCTAAGGTATTCCCGAAACGCCTTATCCATATACAATTGAGGAGACAGTTTCCAGGACATACCCCTAACCGTAGAGGAAAAAGAAAGGGTTACCACCACTGGAGCATGATCCGAGACAGTGCAGTCCAAGATATCTGCTCGTAAAGCCGCAGTAAACAACCGGCGATCTAGAAGAAGGTAATCCAGTCGGGCATACGTGGTGTGAGCATGAGAAAAGAAAGTAAAGTCCCGGTCATTGGGATGTAAGGTGCGCCAAATATCCACAATGTCTAAGTGGCCCAGCAGGAAGTTAATCCCCCTTGCAGCGTGATCACGAGGCGTCACTCTGGGCGGTTTACAATCAAAACTAGGATCAGCAGTGATATTAAAGTCTCCACCCAAGATAAGGTTATACTCGGTATATTCTGACAATTTAGAGAGGAGTGTAGAGAAGAAGCTGTGGGTTAGAGAATGACACGGGGAAAACATCTGTCCCCGTCACCGGCCCACCATCCTCTGCACCGCCCCGTCACCGCCGTTCCCTTCACCGCCCCGTCACCGTCACCGCCATCCCTTTCACCGCCCCGTCACCGCCACTGCCATCCCATTCACCGCCCCGTCACCGTCCCCGCTGCATCCATATAAGCCTTAGTACTGTAATATTTAGCTTATTCCTTTCTTATAAATCAAAGTTCCTGCTGCTGAACTAGAGAAAGAGATGTTCAGCTGGCAGGGCTTTGTTTATAAATTTTTATCAACACAACTAAAGCAAAAAATAAATAGAATTTTTTTTCTACCTTTGTTGTCTGGTTTCTGCTTTCCACATCTTCTCATTCAATTCCTTCCATCCACTGTGTGTCTTCTCTCTGCGTCTTCCATTTGCTGTTACTGTGCCTCTCCCTTCACTCCCCCCCCAATTGGTCTAGCACCCATCTTCTTCCCTCCGCTCCCCCATAGTCTGGCATCTGTCTTCTTCCCATTCTGTCTTCCACATTTCCCTTCAGGATCTGTTCCTCTCCACCCTCCTTCAATGTCTGTCCTATTCCTTTCCACCACCACCCTTCCCTTCCTCCTTTACCATCTGTTCCTTTCTACCACCCTTCAGCTCCTCTCGCGTGGCCTATCTATCTACCTTCCTCCCTCTTATTTTCATGGCACGTTACAATGTAATTTGTGCAAGCCACTGGAGCCTGCGAGCTCGGTCCCTGTCCCATTCCCACAAACCATCTTGCTTCTGTGCTCCTATTTTCCCCATTTCTAATATCTCCCCTAAGCATCTGCCATTGCCCCCCCCCCCTGTGTCCATATACCATCCCCATGGCATGTCCCCTTTATGTCTCTATCCCTATGCCCCATGCACATAATTTCCCCTCTTTCTGTTACCTTCCTGTGTCCAGATTTCCCCTATCTTCCTCTTCCATACCAGTGTGTCTCTTCTTTTCAACCCCATCTAGCTTTTTTCCCTCTTTCTTCCCCCCCCCCTGCTTCTAGCATCTGGCTCACCTGCCTGTCCTTCCCTTTCTTTCCTGCTGTGGATTTTTCTTCCGTTTTCATCCCCTTGGCCCAGAATCCTTTTCCCTTTCACTCCCTCCTTCCAATTTGAGCCGGGAACACTAGCGATCGCACGGTCCCCGCAGCCACTACCTGCCTGCCCAATCGATCCTAGTGTTTAGCCAGCTCTCTCCCTTCTCCTCACCTTAGTTTATAGGTTTTCTTTTTCGGCGACCCGCACGCACGGCTGCTCAGTGTTCAATCTTCTGCTCTGCTGCAACTTCCTGTTTCCGGTTGCGTCAGAGCAGAAGATTGAACACTGAGCAGCCGCGCATGCGCGGCTCTCTGATAGCGTGCGGGTCGCCGAAAAAGAAAATCTACAAACTAAGGTGAGGAGAAGGGAGAGAGCTGGCTAAACACTAGAATCGATTGGGCAGGCGGGTGTGAGCTGCGGGGACCGCGCGATCCTTCATGCCTCACTGCGGGGACAAGACCATTCACCGCCCCGCGGGCGGTGAATGGCCTTGTCCCCGTCGCCGCAGCGACTGCTAGTATTCTTCCCCGTTTTCGGCGGGTGACCCGCGGCTAAAATGCGGTGGCCGCGGGTAAACCGCCACCGTGTCATTCTCTACTGTGGGTGTACACATTCGGAGCATAGATATTGCAGAGCATCAGTCTCTTTCCCCAAAGTTCCCCCAAGACCAGAACAAATCTCCCCTCGCGATCTTGAACCAGCTTGTGAAACTGAAAGGGTAAGTGTTTGTGAAGAAGGATCGCGACTCCCCGCCGCCGACCCCCAAAGGAAGAGGAGTACACCTCCCCTACCCAACTTCTACGTAATTTAAAATGTTCCAACTGAGACATATGAGTCTCCTGGAGAAAGGCCACGTCGGCACTCAATCTACGCAATGAAGCCAGCACTCTCGATCTTTTTATAGGTGACCAAAGGCCATCGACGTTAAGGGTGACTACCTTCAAATCAGCCATTGTCAAAAGGCCAACACACTTGGAAATAAACAATAGTAGATGACATCCACCCCATCAGGACCTCCCAGCTAAGTCCCTGGGTAGAAAGGAGATGATTGCCACTCCCCCATCTAGGACCATGCACACCATACCTGCAGCTCCCCCTTCTGTAGTCAAGCACTCCCCACAAACTCTCCCCCGCCAACACCCACACCCCCCATGCAAACACAGTCATACAATCCCAGACATTCCCCTGCAACCCTCGCCACCCCACCCTACGAAGTTCCATAGCGGTAGCCCCCTCCCCCCAAGCCCCGCAACCCAAAATGCACACTACCCACCCCGCTCGCAAGGGAATCCCCCCAAACCCCCCTAGATAAAATCCCAACAGAAAGCAGTAAAAGGCCTAAAATCCCAACAACTTTACCAGTCAGAGACAATGAGCGAGACCAAGAAAACAGATGAAAACACTGTCTGATTCATAGGCCAGAACCTCACTCAGATAACATTTAAAGAACAGCAAGAATACCAACTGAGTCAGAGAAAAGCGATAATCAACAATCCAAGTCAGGCAGAAAAGGTCCAGTGCCAATCCACAAGGCCTGGGCTAGTGCAGGCTATACATGATAGGAAGACCGCAGCACGTAGACACCGCTGTCCCCCAAGACGGAATCCAGCAAGCCAGGCGCAAAATCCAGTGGCCAGTATCCCAAAGTGAGGCCAAAGAAGCAGAGGTGGACCAGCCAGTCAACAAATGCAATCTGGACCCCAAGAAGCAAGCGGACTTAGAGGTTGTCCACAAATCGGCGAGCTTCATTCACATCCTGTAGGCTGAAGGATTTACCATCCTTCCAGACACGCAGCTTTGCTGGAAAAGTAAGGGCAAACTGGATGCCTTTGGAGTGGAGTGTGGTGCAAAAAGGAGACATGAGCTTGCGTTGTGCTGCCACTCGAACAGAATAATCATTAAAGAGGAGCAGCTTTGCTCCCTGGTAGTCCAGGGGTCCTTTCTTTCGGTATGCCCTCAGAAAAGCTTCCTTCTCCCGCCAGCTGTTATAGCGGGCGATCGCGGTGCGAGGTCTCCTATTCTCCATTTGTTGCGGAGATCCAATTCGATGTGCTCTTTCACAGGCAAAAAGCAAGCCAGAGTCTTTCAGCTGCAACTGGTCTGGGAGCCATGTAGAGAAAATATGATAAAGCCTCTGCATCCTTAACAGTCTCCAGGAGCCCCACCAGCCTAAGGTTATTCTGGCGGCTCCGGTTCTCCTGCTCATCAAGCTGCTCTTTCAAGTGCTCTGTTTCCCTTTGTAGCACGAGCACTCTAGCATCAAGGCCGCTGCACGTGTCTTCTTGCGCGGCTACTCTTTGTTCTACCTCAGTAATTTTGCGGGCATGAGAGTCAAATTTCTCATGCATTTCTTCCATGCCCGATTGCAGTTTATTTAATCGGTCTGCCAGCGCTGCTGAGACGGAGCGAGTGATCTCTTGCACCCACTCCCCTGCGGGGACCGTAAAAGTCGCGGTCTCGTCCGCCATCTTGGCAGGGGTCAGAGCGGGCCGATCTTTCACTGCTCGCGCCGGTTTTACAGGCATACCAGACCCCCCAATGATCGCCGGATCCTCTACCTCCTCCACACGGCACTGCTCTGCTTCTCCACACCGCTCCGAGTCGTCGGCAACAGTAAGTAGCCAGATTTAAAGGCCGATTTTTAGGGGATTCGGAGGGAGCTCCACTCGCGCGCAACCTCTCAGGCAGGCTGCATCACGTGACCGGCTCTGGCTGCTTGTAAGAGAAAATGTAAATAAGCCAGCGAAGGGAAGGGGAGGGAGGGCGATGCCTGGACCACGATTGGGAGGAAGGAGGGATTTTGCCCACGTTTCCTCAGCTAATTGCGGGGACAAGGCCATTCACCGCTCCACAGGGCCGTGAATGGCCTTGTCCCTGTACCCGCGGTGACCATATTTTTTACGTCCCTGTTTCGGCGGCTAGCTGCGAGTAACAGTCATCATGTCATTCTCTACCGTACAGTACGTACCCACTGCAAGTCACTTTCTGTTTTTTTATATAGTAATGAGATGCAAAACATTCAAATGCTTGTAAAACAGTTCATTAACTATCTAACCTATTGCAACCAAAATATTGCTACAGTAAAACAAACAAGACAAACTGAGTTAGATCCCTTAAGTTGTGTTAAGGGGCAATTAATTCAACTTGAAGTCCTAACTGCTTGATAACTTCCCCTTTATAACCATAAAACACTGTTGGAAAATTCTCACTCAGCCTTAATCTCACTCTCTGTGGCAGTAAATACTTTCACACCGACCACCCATGGCATCTCATATAGTACCGTTGCTAGAGCTATTTTTAGGATGCATGTAAATACGTAGTTGAAATGGTTAACCTATTTAGGATGATATCAATATAGTATACTAAGTTAGAATGGTTAACTATAATCTTTAACATCATACATTATTTGCTAGAATTACTTAGGATGTGTGTAAACATAATATACATATATAATAGTGTAACAACGCTAGTGCGTAAGATAGTATTACTGTATGTAACACCATTACAGAAGCTCATGTAAACAGCTCTAAATTGACTTACCCAGTCATTAGTAGCGGTATAGAAGCTTTCTAAAAACATGAACATATATAGGTTGTTATAATCTAGCTACAGTACTGCCTGTTTGGATTATTTTGAACTTTTCCCCAAGACAGCAAGAACTGAAAATCATCACTAGGTGTGCCTAAAAGCCAGTAAACCAAGAAGTAGTACTATAGCGCCATCTGCTGTCACTGAAGAAAAGCAACTGTCTAAAAGCACAATAAGGGCTAGATTCACTAAGCAAACCGATCGTGTACCTTTGCGACCCGATTTCCCACCGACTCAATTCACTAGCCTGTGTACCGATCCAATCCTAATCTGTGCATGCAGATGAGGGGAATCGGCATGCAAAGCAGGAAGGATGCGATTCACTAAACTTTCTTCTGGCACACTGACTGGCTGGCTGATCAAAAAATTAGCGACTGGTAAGAACCAGTCGCTTCTGCTGAAACCCTTTCTGCCCCAATTCTCCTGCTCTGGCCACCCTACTCTCTGCCCTGATTCTCCTGCTCTGGCCGCCCTGCTCTCTGCACCGATTCTCCTGCACTGGCCTCCCTGCTCTCTGCCCAGATTCTCCTGCACTGGCCTCCCTGCTCTCTGCCCAGATTCTCCTGCTCTGGCCACCCTGCTCTCTGCCCAGATTCTCCTGCTCTGGCCACCCTGCTCTCTGCCCAGATTCTCCTGCTCTGGCCACCCTGCTCTCTGCCCAGATTCTCCTGCTCTGGCCACCCTGCTCTCTGCCCAGATTCTCCTGCTCTGGCCACCCTGCTCTCTGCCCAAATTCTCCTGCTCTGGCCGCCCTGCTCTCTGCCCAAATTCTCCTGCTCTGGCCGTCCTGCTCTCTGCCCAAACTCTCCAACCCTGCTCAGCCCCAACTCGCCAGTCCTTACCCGCAGTGCGAGCCCATGGTTTTAACCCGCGGGTTAAAACCACAGGCTCACAAAGTTTTTTTTAATAAAAAACAGTAAAGTAAAATAAACAGCAATAAGTAAAAAACAAATAAACAAAAAAAAAAAACTGACGGGCACGAAGGACCACCAGCGCATTCGCAGACCATCTACAGTCAAGGAAGATGGTCTGTGCATGCTCAAAGATCGCTCTCCAGCGATCCGTGCAGTCGGTGGGGGGCGTGCCCACGATCGCCCCCATTTGCATGCAGGCCTTTGGTGAATTTGTCGGCCTGCCTGCAATCGGACACGGATTTCAGGTTAGTGAATCTATCCCTAAAACAGGAAATATAGAGCTATTTCAGAAGCCACAAGTAGATTGAAACCTGAATGCCTGAAAATGAATGGGTGGGTGGGGGTGGCGTGGGGGGGGGGTTGAATTTAAACAAAGGATGAGAGAGAATGAAATGCCGCAATGTCAGTGGACTAAACAATATGGTTCAGTCAGCATAGAAAAACTAGTAAGAACAACACAAATACAGATTTTGTAATACTGAACAGAAAAACAGTCACATCTCATTAGGTGTTATATGCAAATCTAAGAAAAATTTGTACACAGACACGCAGCAAAATAGCATGTTATCTAAGGCAAGTCCTCTATAATACCATCTCTCCCAAGGTAGAGGGGACCGAGAGGGGAGTGAGGGGGAGCAATCTCTTCAAGGCTCCAACAAATAAACCCTGAAAAAAAGCAGAGTCCTGTAGTGAAGGAGTTGGGATTCAAAAGCTGGAGTAGATTCCTTCTGCACAGCTCGCAAGCATGGAGATATTACCTGTCTGTCCAAAATTACACACCTATTGCACTAGAACAGGGCTAGGCAATTCCGGTCCTCAAGAGCTGGAGCCAGGTCAGGTTTTCAGGAAATCCACAATGAATATATATGAGATGGATTTGCATGCACTACCTCCTTGAGATGTAAATCTATCTCATGCATATTCATTGTGGATATCCTGAAAACCTGACCTGGCTCTCGAGGACTAGAATTGCCTACCCCTGCACTAGAAGAAGAAATATCTCATTGACAGAAAAACTCCAAGTGATGCAAAGCCTGTAGGTTTTTTATGTGTTGTGTGCTGGGTTAGTTAGTCTGAGCAATGTATTTGAGCCATGTAAGTTGGTTTTATAGTGATAAGGACAGACTGTTACTCTTTCTCATATTAATCTCTCATATAAACGGTTCTAGCAGAAACTGAAACTAACAGGCATACTACAATGAAAGTTATTGCTTGTGGTTATAACAACATGCAATAAGCCCAAGATAAGATCAAGGTAGTTGTATCGGACAACTTTAATTAGAGAGGGTGGACTTTTCCCTTTGTTCCTACACCTTTCCCAACTCCATCTCCCAGATCCCATCCTCTATCAGCACCAATCACTACAATCCCTTTCCCCTCACATAAATTAAGCGATCACACAAATACCAGAAGAGAACAGGTTATCAACTTCTTGTAAAAAATAATCTTATAAGCAAATCTATGACATTGTGCCCTTTAATCGCCACAGAATTTGCATAGAATATTGAAAAGTCTGTTGCAGGGAACTCAGGCCATGCCACCTCTGCCTGCTACCGAGCAATAGATAAAAAGTCTCTTAGCAGAAACCAAACTCCAATACTATTTTCTCAACAACTGGTATCTTTGGGCCTCTCTCATTCCTATAATTTAATTTCACACGGAAAATACATAGTTTTCTGCGACAGGTTTTGTGCTGGGCCATGCAGCTAATCAATCTGTAATTCATGAAATGACATCAATTTGAGTGGTATTGAGGGCCATTTTCAAAAGGACGTCTTAAGTCAGACTTTGGACGTTTCCTGCAAAACGTCCAAAATTGGAAATGTCAAAGCAGCCATTTTCAAACAGCAAACCACTAGGAGTCCAAATATATTTTTTCTAAAAATCGTCTACTTGGATGTCTAGGCCACCAGAATGTGCAGACCGCCAAAACATCCAAAATTATAACCGATTTCAAACCAAAAAAACATTGAAAACATTGAAATGGTCTGCATTTGGACGCAGGAGGGGCCAAGCTTGTAGAGGACTGGCCACCAAAACATACTAATGGAGCAGTGGGACCACTTTAGAGGGCACTGCAGTGGACTTCACATAAAAAGTACCACATGTGCATCTCACCATAACCCCCTTATAATTTATGGTGATCCCTCCAAAACACCCCCAAAACCTACTATACCCATCCGTCTCCCACCCCAATAGCCCTTATGGCTGTAGGTGGCACTTATATGGAAATATAGCAGGATTTTGGTGGACTCAACCCCCACAAAAAATGAATAAAAACTATATATACCTGTCCGTAGAACAGCATCTGGTATGGGAAAGCCTAGTAGAGCACCACACAGGTGTCTTAAGTAGATTGGTGGATGGGCTAATGAGCCATAGCGAGGAAGACCCAGGCCCATAAGCCACACTAACCATTACATTTATAGTGGAAAGTGTGAGGCCTCAGAAACATCCAAATCTAGACCATTTGGACATGCCAATAGAGCAGTGGGACATCTTAGAGGGCACTGCTGCGAACTTCACATAAAGGTGCCAGACATACATCTCACCATAACCCCCTTATAATTTATGGTGATCCCCCAAACCTATTATATCCACCTGTCTCCCACCCCAATACTCAAAAGCTACGTATAGGCACAAAATTTTCAAGTCCAAAATATCATAATCAGTTTAAAATCCACCACTGAATTTATGCTCAGATCACACCTTGTTCCTCAGAATGCCACACGTTAGACTTGTGTGGTAACCGTCCTCAGTGGAACTTAATATAGTGTGATTGTTTCATCAAATGTGCTACTATTTGCGTTTTATGTCATAATAATTTATAAAGTGTCAGTGCTTACTTATAAAACGTAATAGTTATAACGTAATAGCTTATAACTATTATTATGTTTGATAAGTAAGCAGTGACACTTTATAAATTATTATGACATAAAACGCAAATAGTAGCACATTTGATGAAAAAAATCACACTATATTAGGTTCCAGTGAGGACGGCTACCACACAATTCTAACGTGTGGCATTCTGAGGAACAAGGTGTGATCTGAGCATAAATTCAGTGGTGGATTTTAAACCGATTATGAAATTTCCCACCCCAATAGCCTTTATGGCTGCAGGTGGCACTTATATGGCAGTACAGTGGGATTTTGGTGGACTCACACTTTTCACCATAAATGTAATGGGTTGAGTGTCTTATGGCCCTGGTTCCTCTTCTCTATGGCTCATTAGCCCATCCACCAGGCTACTTAAGAAACCTGTGTGATGCTCTAATAACCTTTCTCATACAGATGCTGCTGTTCTACTGACAGCTATGTACTGTTTGTTCATATTTGGGGGGCTTTGAGTTCGCCAAAACCCACCAGAGCGTTACATATGATTTAATATCCTGTCCAGCAAGTATATAATTGCTTCCCCCCCAATTCAAAATGTGGGATAATCAGCATTATGATTAGCAGTCTAATTGATACAGCAGTGGGCTGAGAACAAGGGGAGCCTGGTCCAAAATCAACTAAAGCTCTTTGTGATCTTGGGCGAGTCCCTTCACCCTCTCGTACTGCCTCAGATACAGGCAGACTGTGAACTCTCCAGGGCCGGAAAAACACTATACCTGAATACACACAGTTTAAAATAGCTTTTGAGCACAGGCCGTAAATGAGAAATTAAACAAAATAAAAACAAAATCATCATCAGGGATGTATATTTGTTAATTCACATACTTGTTAGTGCACCTTAAAATTTTTTTACCCCCCCCCCTTTTTTTTTTTTTTACAAAACAGTAGCACAACCATAAACCCGAGACCTTGTAAAATTTGTTATATGACTGATAAATGTAAAAATTTGGATTGTGCCGTGATGCTTAAGGACTGAAAGTGACCCCTGAGATTTTAAGTTTGTAGTACTTCATTTTACAAAATGCAGTTTTTAGCACTGACTGTGTCTATAACAGCTCAGATACTCACAGAATTCCTATGAGCATAAGAATAGCCTTACTGGGTCAGACCAATTGTCCATCAAGCCCAGTAGCCCGTTCTCACGGTGGCCAATCCAGGTAACTAGTACCTGGCCAAAACCCAAGGAGTAGCAACAGTCCATGCTACTGATCCAGGGCAAGCAGTGGCTTCCCCCATGTCTCTCTCAATAACAGACTATGGACTTTTCCTCCAGGAACTTGTCCAAACCTTTCTTAAAACCAGCTACTTTATCTGCTCTTACCACAACCTCTGGCGTTCCAGAGCTTAACTATTTTCTAAGTGAAAAAAAAATTGTCTCCTATTGGTATTAAAAGTATTTCCCTATAAATTCATCGAGTGTCCCCTAGTCTTTGTAATTTTTTGACAGAGCGAAAAAAAAAAAATAAAAATAAAAAAAAATCGATCCACTTGTACCCGTTCTACTCCACTCAGGATTTTGTAGACTTCAATCATATCTCCCCTCAGCCGTCTCTTTTCCAAGCTGAAGAGCCCTAACCGTTTTAGTCTTTCCTCATACGAGAGGAGTTCCATCCCCTTTATCATCTTGGTCACTCTTCTTTGAGCCTTATCTAGCGCCACTATATCTTTCTTGAGATAAGGAGACCAGAATTGAATGCAATACTCCAAATGAGGTTGCACCATGGAGTGATACAGGGGCATTATGACATTGTCTTGTTAACCATCCCTTTTTAAATAATTCCCAGCATCCTGTTTGCTTTTTTGGCCACCACCGCATATTGGGCAGAAGGTTTCATCGTATTATCTATGATGATTTCCAGATCCTTTTCTTGGGCGCTAATCCCCAAGGTTACTGCTGCGGCCGGCGCTAAAAACCATACTACAGTTTTGTAAAAGGGGGGGATTAGTGCATATTAATTTGCACTAATTGGCATACACATGCAGACAAATTTTTTAAATCTATGCATCATCCCTAGTCAGGGCCGGATTAAAGGGTAGGCCCAGGAGGCACGTGTCTAGGGCCCAAAATTATCAAGGGGGGCACTAGGGTAGCTGCCCTGGGCCCCACAGATCTAGGGTGCCCCGTGTTCCGAATTTCTGCCCATCCAGTTAGCGCGAGTTCCTATAGTGTTCTATCACGGTCTCCTGGCCACACTAGAAAGGGTTTTTCTTTCTGTTTCCCCTAGCAAAGTTGAACACATTTTTGGATCAATGAGAATTCACCACCTCAACCCCCACCTTTTTGACTAATACTTTCACTTTACCGCATTCAGCACTGCTATTTTGTGCTCAGCATTTTGGCTTCTTTTTTTTTAATTTATTTATCATTTTTCAATTAACATATCAAGTATAAAAACTTGTACAAAAAGGTAAAGTTAAGTAGAAAATACAATACAAAACAAAACATTATTACCTGCTATCATAACACAAATATATATATACATATACATATATACACATTGTGGCCGGGCCCGTCCCCGAGTAGGTGGGAACCTACGGCCCGGACCACAAGTAAGAATTTTAGTACGCCTTTTATATGGTAGGGAAAGGAAGACCCGGATACCGGATTCCTTGGAAAATAGTACCAGGTTTATTACGGTCCCAAAGTATAAAGAAAAGAAAACATAAGCAAAAAGAAAACATTCACCTTGGTTGGTTACAGTCCTTTAGGTGCCTCCTGCACACTATGATATTACAGTCCAGGTGTTTTACTGAGGAGCTGGATTGCACCTCCTGATCAACAGCAAAAATTATTATAACATCAAAATATTATCAGTTCAGTGCCTTCCTTGGCTCATATCCCCACTGGGATTTATTGATCTCTCTGGACCTTTAACACCTTCTGGCTTCTCTAGCTGAGCACGGCTTGCGTCAAGCCTTTTCCCCTCTCAGCTCTCCTTATCTGCTTAACACGTTGTTCTCACCGCATTAGCTTTGCCAGCACTGCTCTGGCTTTCGGGTGAAACACATAAACAATGAGAGAACGTTCTTCAGGAGCTTAGCTGAGGACTCTCACATATTGTATTCCCCCAGGTCCATGTCCTCTTCACTCATATCACTACTCAGGACACTGTACATTTCCCATTCACCCTCATGGGAACCTTGGCTCAAAGTTTCCTTACTTCTCTCAGGTTGTGCTGCCCATCCCCCTCTCTGCAAGTCTGCCAAAATACCTGCAGCCTTTCCCTGGGGATAATTTCCCAGCCCTTCTCTCTGGGGTTTAAGCTGCCAGTCACTGTACCTCCCAAGTGCTGTACCACCTTTCCTTAGGTGCTGGCTTCCTGCCATACGCTCATGCTGGGATTTAGGCACCCTCTGTGACCTGGAAACTCCTGGAGTAGTTTGGCTGCTCTCATCAGAGACAGCTGTGTCCTCATTCTCTCTCTTCCTCCTGCTCTCCTCGTCTGTAAACTGACTCTGCCTATAAGGCAATCTCCTGGGTCTGACTCCACCCCTCTCTATATTGGTCTCAGGTTTCTCCCTGACCTCAGGAAAGGAGTGATAGGGGAAATTAGTGGTTTTCAGAGCCTTCCCTAATTGGCTCTTCAGCTGTGCTGGAACCTGCCTGGGCTTGCATTCTTTTGGCTGAGCCAGCTGTCCTGGCTCCATGCCGGGTTTTACAGAGCCCTGTGCTGCATTCTGGGGAGTTTTAGCAGTAGTTTTCACTGTGACAGGAGCTTCCCTGTCACAACATATATATAGCTTAACTTTAACTCAAGTCCTCATTAAACCAAGATGTAGAATCGACAAAAATTATAATAAGAAATTACAAATTAGAAATCTATAAGATTGAAGATTGTATAGGCTGAGCTAGAAGGTCAAACAATCAAAGAGTACTCATATCTCTCCTCCTTTTTTCAGGCAAGCCATTGACAAGAAGGTTGTAAGTTGGCTAGGCTCAAAGAATACATATTTTTGCATTTGATGCAATATCATACATTTACATGGGTGACGAAGAAAAAAGGTCACCCTAGAGCTATAACACCTGGTTTTAACAACAGAAATTCACGTCGACGTTTTTGTGTATCTCGTGACAGATCTGGGAACATTTGTATCTTATACCCAAGAAATTCTTTGTTTGTTTTTAAAGAAAAGTCTCAATAACCAGTTCTTATCAGGTGCTAAGAAGAAGAGTTGCTGGCATTGCTATTTCCCTATCCGAAAGTTCCAAAACCGTAGAAATGTTTAGCGTTTGTTGATCATCTTCCTTCAATTTTTCTTTCCTTTTAATACATTTTGGCTTCTTTATTTCTGGTGTTTTTTCCCTTTGATATTTTTTTTGTTTAGATTTAGTACCTCTGCCTGCTCTCTCGGTTCACTTGTTTGCTTTACATTATATTGCATTTTGGCAGTTTAGGCTTCGTGTTCTCAGCTCTCATTAGGTGGGTAGTGAGCCTTTTGCTACTCTGCGATTGAAGTTTCACTTCGGTTCTTAGCCCAGTTCTGTGCATTTTTTATTTTCTCTTTTAGATATGTCGGCAGGGGTTTGTGAGTCTGTGTTTTACTTCTACTTTTTAGTCCTTAGATCATAATCAGGGTCACAAAGTGGAGAGTTTTTGCATTTTTTAGTTAAATTTTCTCTAGTTTATTAGCAGTCAAGCTGAGGCAATCCTGTCAAGCCTTGATGGAAGTGGGGACTGGAGAAGGGGGCAGATGATGGAAGTGGGAGAACTTGTGCCATCAGTGTCAGGCGCATATGGGAAAGCAGCAGTAGCAGTGAGGGGCCCTCACCTCCTCACCACTGTTGCTGCTTTCCCACATGCTGGATGGGGGAAGAAGACAGAGTTAGTGAGATAGTGGTGGCAAGCTGAGTAGATAACAGTGAAAAGAGGGAAACTGAAGATTGAATAGTAAGAAATAATTTAATTTAGAAGGAGGCAGAAAATAGAGAAGGGAGACCAGAGAAGAAAAGGAAAGGGAAGAGAGAGGAGAGAGAGATGCCAAAGAACGGGGAAGGAGACAGAGATATCAGATCTGAGTGGAGGAAATGAGAAGAGAGAGATGCGAAAATCACAGGGGGGAGGAAAGGAGATGGAAGGAGAGAGATGCCAGACCATGAGGGGAACAGAGGGAAGATGATGGATACCAGACCAAAGGAGGCAGGAGGAGAGATGGCAGGGGGAGACAGAGTTTCTGGAAGGGACAGACAGTGGATGGAAAGAAGAGAATGACAAGAAGATGAGGAAAGCAGAAACCACATGCCAAAGGTAGAAAGTAGTATTGTAGCTGTTTTGATAAATGGTTAGAAATAGAAATGGTGATCCTTTTATTGGACTAATTATAATTTTTACTAACTTTCAGAAAACAGGGGGGAAATAAATGGGGGCAAAGCAGGGGTGGGGTAGTGGGGCTAGGGGGCCCAGTGTACTTGTGTGCCTAGGGGCCCTTGAAGAATTAATCCTGTCCTGTCCCTAGTCATCATCAATTTGCAGTAATAACAGAAGCCTCAAATCTAATCTAATGCACAAATTTCTTCTATGATCAACATGACACAACAAAAACAGCGTCTTCCCAAACATGTTTTTCTTGTTCCCTAGGCAACACCTTTTCATTTTTTTTTAGTTACAACCTCTTGCCTACAGCATAACAGATCTGTTTCAAAGTTAAAAGTACACAACAAATACAAAATATTTGTGGCACTATAAGATGGTAGCTAATTTTCTCTTAAAAATAGAACCAGGATATTCTCCTGTTGTAGGATGAGTCACTGATTTAAAAAACAAAACAGATCAAAACATGTCCTGAATAGAGGTTAATGACAGCAACAACCAGAGGTTTGAAACAGTTAAGCACACTCATGTGGTGTATTAAATGTTAATGCTGGGTTCCCTCACCCCAAAAAACAAAGCAACAGAGTTATGATATTATGGCATTTCAAGAATGGTGTGTAGACTTAATTCCCCTTCATGGATGTCAATTAACACAGAAATGCAAAGTAACCCAGTTCCAGGATGGAGATTTTGGGATAGTCCTGGTTTTCAACTTACATTCCAAAGCAGCATGGAAGTTGTAGTGCCTAATCCTGCCCTTTGAAACTAGTGCTACAGGTTCCATAATGCTACAGAATAGAGCAGTCAGAAATTCAGGACTGTCCCATAAACCTCAGCATGGAAATGGGCATTTCTGTTAAAACCGGTTGTCAATAACTTATTTACCCCCCCATATCTGGATGAATGTTTCTAATAATCAAAATCTATAGATAGTAAACACAAGACAGTGTAAGACAAGTGTTCTATCATTTCCTAAAATCTCACAAGGATAACGTTGCATTTTTGTTGAAAAATTGTTGCATTAAATTTTAAATAATAAATTTTTAACTAAAAAATGTGTTTTCCCTAAACTATTCCACATTATACCCTTATGCAGGTAACTTTTTAGCACAGTTTAACCTGGATATTGTTTTTCTTTTTAACATCTGTGTTTAATGAAGTGCTACAAACTTAAAATCTCAGGGGTGACTTTCGGCACTTAAGCACCACAGCACAATACAAATTTTTACATTTATCAGTCATATAACAAATTTTACAAGGTCTCGGGTTTATGGCTGCTGCTGTTATTAGATTTTAGAAACATTACCTATTTCTGTTTTCATTGAAACTCATCCCGTAAGACTGGCATTTAAATACTTTGATGTTTTACTCTTATATACGGATAACTATCTTCATTTGCTTATCTTTGATCTGAAGAAGGATTGCCTTCCAAAGGTAATCTAACCATGCTCTAGTTCAGGGGTCCTCAAACTATGGCTCGGATAAGGCCCTCCAAGGTTACTAGGAGCTGGTTGTTGAAGGGGCAGAAGTTCTCATGGTTTACGCAACTTTGTTTTAAACCAGAATTTGACCCAGGCAGAGGGCAGGAGGTATTTTAGTGGTGGGAAGACAATGGACTAGTTTGTGTGGGTCAGTGTTATGATAGGGATACGAGGCAGGCTTGAACTTCTGGGGAGCTGTGAGATACAGGGCAGGCTTGAACTTTTGGGGAGCTGTGGACTTCCTCTTTGAGACCAATTCCCCCTTTCTGCAGGTTATGCAATATATTCACAGTTCTGGTCTATTGGATGAACTGGTGTGAGGGAAAACAGCCTTTGAGCAGTCCCTGTTTCTGCAGAAGGGGTCCATTTTTCAAATTTATAAGTGTCTTAATAGTCAAAAAGGAAAAAGGCTGGGATATACAGTAATAATAATACAGTATACCGTAGGACCTTGAAGTTCTATGCGGTTTACAATGATTAGAAATGTTACAGATTGAGTAAATAAACAAAGTTACAGATTTAGCGACAGGTGGTTCTTGCGCTCAGTTGTTAAGGACTAAGATTGAATAGGTTGGGAAGAGGCTTTGTATTTGAGATGTCCCTGGGAATAGCAACTATCTTAGTAGAGGTACTCCTGAGGTGGTACTATACGCCTGTTCAATTGCATAAAATGTATGGAGGGAGCAGAGAGATAGGTTGGAGAGGTTGTGGGGTAGTGGGCACTTATATTCATAAGTAGTGGGAGAATTTGTGGGTGTGAAATTTTTGTAAGAAGATCTTCTGGTTGTTGTCTCTGCATCTGTAGGTAGCTTTACTTAATAGGTTTGTGGGGGATAAGCTTTTGTCAACTGGGGTTAACTGCAACATGCATAGTTCTGGCATCTACATGGAAGCAACAAAAATGTACTAGATTGGAAGTTGGTGGTAGAGGGCCTGAAGTGCTAGTACGATATATACAAACAGCTCTTAGAAACCATCAAGTGGGGCTCCTTTGACAGAGAGTAGAAAGCTTTTCAAGACTGGCAACGGCACAATCTTTGCTTGTGAGTTTATGGATGCATAACTACAGACTGTTCTGTTTTTGGGGGTGGGTGCATAGAAATGGTATTCGTAATCTGTTTCCTGTGAACTTTATGTAATGTTCTATACATTTCGTTTGCATAAAGTTTAAAAAAAAAAAAAAAAAGCTTCCATTTCAGCTGACACAATAGTAACAGTAGGTATTAGTGCTGCCCGATTCACGATTCGAATCGGTTCGTTTTTGTAAAAAAAAAAAAAAAAAAACGGACTTACCGATTCATCCCGATTAAAGTTCATTCTTTTTTCACTGCCGGCCGCCGGACTTGTTCCCATCTAACGTAACTTCCGGTTTTGCAAAACCAGAAGTTACATCAGAAGAAACGAAAGGATGTGGGAGCGTCGAGGGGGAGCGAGCAGACCTCGTGCAGCGGACCAATCGAAAGCAAAGGGTATTTTTTGGCTGTCTCTGCATTTCTCCTCTCTTCCCCGTGATTCCACATCCAGTCGAGTAAGTAACTGAATCGGCAGGGGGGCTAGAGAATCGGCAGAGGGGGCTGAGAATTGGCAGGGGGGGCTGGTGAGTCTTGGGGGCTGGGGATGGAAGCTGAAATCGGCAGGGGGGCTGGGGATGGAAACTGAGAATCGGAATGGGGGCTTGTGAATCTTGGGGCCTGGGGATGGAAGCTGAAATCGGCAGGGGGGCCGGGGATGGAATCTCAGAATCGGCAGGGGGGGCTGGGGATGGAACCTCAGAATTGGCAGGGGGCTGGTGAGTCTTGGGGGCTGGGGATGGAAGCTGGGAATTTTTGATATGATATTGCCTTGGTTAAATAAAATGTTTAAACTTAAAAAGCTGTGTCATTAACAGTGAATCGAATCGAAAAAATCGATTCAACAGGGTGAATCGAATCGAAATACTCTGAATGGGGCAGCACTAGTAGGTATGTCATGAAAAGGGCTGTGTCAGCGATGTGATGTAACTTGAGTTTTTGGATACCACTTCCCTTTAGATTGTAGTTGGCTAACCACTCTATTAAAATTGCTTCCACAGCTAATGACAAATTTATTTTACTTTGGATACTGTTCCTGCTTCTGTTACCATAGTTGACACCCATATAATTATGTTGGCATTCCTTCGTCCTTTCTGCCACCTAAGAACAGAGTTTCTTTTCATTCTCTTCTGCTCCACCCAGCTGATGAATCTTGGAGAACGACTAATAACTTATAGATTTATCTGAAAACAGAATATATTAAAGGCGTTTGCTTCACACAGGGCCGTTTTACTAAAGTGTGTTAAAAGTTAGCACAAGCCCATGTTGATTCCTGCATTAACTTAAAAAAATGGAATGAGGCAATGAACTGGCAGGAATGCGCCTTACACTTAACAGATACAATATCACATGTTTATGTTTAATGCAGCAGACAACATGGAGCATCTAACATAGCGTGGGTGTGAGTAATCAAAGTTCTGGGCCTGTGGGGAGGCTGGTTGAGAGAAACAAGACAGCCAAGACCAAGTACAGAGCAAACATTTAACAAAAACTAAAACACAAAAACACAACCCCAATGCTCGACTTACCTTGCAGGCGCAACAAGATCAAAAAGGCACTTTCCACATGCTACCGCCTTACCCCACTCTGGGTTTGGAGTTTTAAACTTTGCTTGGGCTCCACCCATCAAACCCCTTACCTCCCGGTTCCCTAACTCTGCTTCCCTTAAGGTGGGCCAGACTCTTATCCTTTATCCTCTCACCTTGGGTTCTGCATCCCCAAGCCTATATGTCACGTCTGTCTGTCCAGGTTAGACGGAAAGCTCTTCCAAGCAGGGAGCATCTATAAAATGTCAAAATGTACAGCGATACATACGCCTTTCAGCGCTATAGAAGTGATAACTAGCTACTACAACATTTTTATTTGGATTTATATCCCATCCTCCCAGAAGAGCTCAGAACGGGTTACAAGTTTACATACATAATAAAAGAGGACAGGATATAATAATGCAGAGCATGACAGTACATTTTAGATCACACATTTACTTATTTCTACCAAATTGCCATGTAAGAGCAAGACCCCCTGCTCAACAGAGCTTACAATCTAATCAAAGCAGATAAACAGGACAAATAGGGGTTAGGAAATACTCTTTTACAGTCACCTGAAAAAGTGGGAGGGAAGTTTCGTGGAGACATCAGGAAGTACTTTTTCACGGAACGAGTGATAGAGCATTGGAACAAGCTTCCAGTACAGGTGATCGAGGCCCGCAGTATCCCAGACTTCAAGAATAAATGGGAAACCTATGTGGGATCACTGCGAGAGTCATACCAATGAATAGGGTCGCTAGGATATAGACTTAATAGAGCAGGTCAGTAGAGTTAAGGGGGTCAGTAGACTTAAAAGAGGGTCAATGGTATGGGCAGACTTGATGGGCTGTAGCCCTTATCTGCCGTCATCTTTCTATGTTTCTAAGTCAGGAGTGTCAAAGTCCCTCCTTGAAGGGCACAATCCAGTCGGGGTTTCAGGATTCCCCCAATGAATATGCATGAGATCTATTAGCATAGAATGAAAGCAGTGCATGCAAATAGACCACATGCATATTCATTGGGGGAATCCTGAAACCCCAACTGGATTGCGGCCCTCGAGGAGGGACTCTGACACCCCTGTGTTAAGTGCATCTGCATTACCTGCAGTATAATTAATGCATGGTAAAAATATCTATCCATCCCAATATTCAGAACTATTTAAACCAGAAATAGCCACTAATCAATTAAATAGCATTTTGGTGCCTAACTGCCATATTTGTGGTCAGTGCTGAGAAGTTAACCAGCTCTATCGCACAATAACTGTCAATATTCAGTGCTGACTAACTAATTTTAGTAGGCAAATCAGGCTGCATAAATAGCAGTCCTATTTTTGCCTGCTATTAACTTAATCGACCAGTGCTAAACCACAGAAAGGTGAGTTTATTAGCTGAGCTGGTTAACTTACTCCCCTTTTACAAAAAGTGTAGCAGTTTTTAGCACCAGATGTGTTTTTTTAGTTTACGGATGTTGGAGGGTACATTGTTTTTTTCCAACAGCATCATTTTGCTGTGCTGGTCCAGGCTATTATATTAGCTCATCTGGATTATGCAAATTCTCTTTACATCAGTTTAAGTAAGGGCAATTTAAAGAGACTGCAGCTGCCAAATTAATTTTTGGTAAGAGATGATATGATCATGTCACTCCATTACTGAGTTCATTCATCAATATACATATCCTCATTTATTAATAGACTAGTGTTTAAGCCCGTTACATTAACGGGTGCTAGAATAGATGTCTGTCTGTCAGACAGATGTCTTTCTCCTGCCCCCCTGTCTCTCACCCTGCTCCGTCTATCTTTTTTCTTTCTGTCTCTTTCCCTGCCCTGTCTATCTTTCTTTCTCCATCCTGCTGTCTATCTTTATTTATTTATTTATTTTTTCTTTCTGTCGCTCTCCCTGCCCAGACCCTCACTGAAGCCGCCTTCCAGCCGTGCCAGCTAAGGGATCCCTTGCCCTTTCCTCAATCCTGCTGTGGTCAATTGCCCGCACATTCCTGGCGGGGGAGGGGAGGGGTTCTTTTAGCTCTCGTTCGCTGAGGTGGTGATGGCCCACCCCATCCATGCACTCTCTCTCTCCTACCTGCACTCTAAATGCCTGCTTCTCTCATCCGCCCAAAGCCTCTCTCTCTAGTAGCTATCCCATGTCTCTCTTCTCCTCACCAACCCAGGCCCCAACTCCCAATCAGGCATCTCTTTCCGCCCCCACCCAACTATCATTCTCCTCCTCGTCCTCCACCCTCATCTCATGACTGATTCCCTTGCTCCTGCCCCCAGCTGACCGTCTAACCTGCCGGTTTCTTCTTCGGACAGATGGGAATGATCTCCCTCTCCCCCCTTGCTCCAGGGGAGTTTACTTTGGGGGGGGGTGTCACAGTTGCATGCATCGGGAGTTTTTGTTGTTGCAAGCTCCCCTTTCCCCCTACATGCCAGCGATTGTTGGGTTTTTTTTGTTTTTTTTCGGCAGACAGAGAGAGGGGGGGAGTGGCTGCCATGGTGATCTAGCCCAGTGTTTTTCAACCGCTGTTCCGCGGCACACTAGTGTGCCGCGAGATGTTGCCTGGTGTGCCGCAGGGCCGCCGGGCCCGGAGCTGACAGGGGGCCCGAGGCAGGGGCGCCAGTAGCTCGCCAAGGCAAAGTGAGTCGATCACCCAGGACTCACTTTGTCTTGGCGATCTAATCTATCGAGCCGATAAGTCTTCTTCTCCCCGACGTCAATTCTGCAGTCGGAGAGGAAGTTCGGGCCAGCCAATCGCTGCCTGGCTGGGCGGAACTTCCTTTCCGATTGTAGAATTGACGTCAGGGAGAGCATGCGTCGGCGTCGGCTTTGGGGCCTGTTATCCATTGGTGGGTCCTGTTCCCCGATGGCAGCGGCAGTGGCAGTGGCTTGGGGAACGGCAGGGAGAAAGAAAGAAAGGGGGCAGGCAGGGAAACAGAAGGAAAGAAGAGAAACAGAAAAAAAGAAAGAAAGGTCAGGGAGAGAGGAAGAAAAAGTTGGGGGAGGGAATGAGGTGTGGAGGAGAGAAAGCATACAGGCTGATAGAAGGGAAGAAAGATTGGATGCACAGTCAGAAGAAGAAAGTGCAACCAGAAATCACCAGACAAGGTAGGAAAAATGATTTTATTTTAAATTTAGCAAAGTGGAGGCAGTATTACCACAGTTTTCAAAGGAATTTGCCCAAATAACTTAATAGTTAACTGGGTAAATTCCCAGAGATGAAAACTTCCCTTCACTTACTATGCACAGTTCTGAATTTATATCTGCTGTCTATATTTTACAATATGGTCACCTTTTACTAAACCGCAATAGTGGTTTTTAGCGCAGAGAGCCTATGAGCGTCAAGAGCAGCGCTGGACATTCAGCGCAGCTCCCTGCGTTAAAAACTGCTATTGTGGTTTAATAAAAAGGATGGAGGGTATATTTGTCTATTTTTGTATGCTATAAAAACCAAATACAGAGAGAGACTGAGAGCTGTTGACGAAGAGCTACGTGTGTGTCTTTCTTCGATTCCAGCCAGAATATCAGCTTTGTGTTCAGCCAAACAGGCCCAGGTTTCGCACTGAATAAAGTATTTTATAATTTTTATTTCGTAATAAAGTAATTATAAAATACTTTCTTTGTGTTTATTTGATTCCTATTCAAGAGAATTACTTTATATATAGTCAATATAGGCAGAGAGTTAAATTTTTTAACATTTTCTAATGGTGGTGTGCCTCGTGATTTTTTTCATGAAACAAGTGTGCCTTTGCCCAAAAAAGGTTGAAAAACACTGATCTAGCCGACTCCCTTGCAGGAGTTATTTTTCAGTTTAAAGGTGCCGCGGCGGCTCCTCTAACAATCCCCGCCTGCATTAGAAGTCTTCTCTGAAGCAGGTGCGGCTCGTGATAGGAGCCGTGGCGGCACCTTTAAACTGAAAAATAACTCCGGCAAGGGAGCCGGCCAACTGGCAGTTCAAGTTGGAGCTTCGGTCTGGCCTGCTCCCTGCTCGCCTTGCCGTATTGTATTTTTTAGTTGAAAGATGCGGCGGTGGCTCCTCTCATGATCCCCACCTGTGTCAGAAGTCCGACACAGGCAGGGATCGTGAGAGGAACCACCGCCGCGTCTTTCAACTAAAAAATACTCCTATCTGCGGGTCCCTACAGCTCACGGAAAACGGGAGCACGCAGTGGGAGTGCGCATGCGCGGCTTAGGGTTTTATATATTAGATGAAGGGAATTATGAATACATCTTCTAATATAACTCAATATTTCATAGTATGTGTGTCTGTCTTTCTTTCTCTCCTTGGCCGCTGTCTGTCTGTCTTACTGTCTCTCTCTTTCCTTGGCTGTCCACCACCACCCTTTGCCTGCTTCCCCCGTCCTATAGTAGCCCTTCTCCCTTCCTTGTACCTCCCCCGTGTCCAGCAGCACTCCTTCTCTGCTCCCCATGTCCAGCAGCAGCACTTCTCCCTTCCTTTTACCTCCCCTGTGTCCAGCAGCACCTCTCCCTACTCCCCCTGTCCAGCAGTAGGCCTTCACCCTAACTTTGACTTTCCCCCTGTCCAGCAGCACCCCTTACCTGATCCCTCTTTCCAGCAGTAGGCCTTTTCCCCTTCCTTGTACTTCCCCTGTGTCCAGCAGCACCCCTTCCAGCAGGGAATTTTTACCTGCATGGGACACCTCACAGCACCCACACGCCACCCTCCAGCCATTCCTCTAGGCGCCAGCTATCAGGAGTGAAACCTCCACCGCCGCTCAAATGACTGCACGTGCCGCCAGCTGTCACAAGCCGTCACACACGCCGCCAGCCGTCACACATGCCTTAAGCCACCATGCGCCACAAATAGAATATGGCCACAGAAGGACCACAGTCTCTTAAGTGCGCATGCGCGCTTAGGGTTTTATTATAGAGGATGAATAATGGATTGTAATAGTTGTACTTCCTGTTTAATTATTGTTTTCTCCTACCCTTTTGGGTTAACTTTGTGAACCGGATCGAGTCCCTTTTGGGAAAGACCTGGTATATAAAACTAAGGATTGGATTGGCAGTAACAGCTCTGACACTCATAGAATTCCTATAAGTGTAGGAGCTGCTACGGCCATGGCTGGCACTAAAAACCGCTTTACGCTTTTGTAAAAAAGGGGGCCAACAACAACAACAAAAAAACCTCAGGTACTCAAAGCCGGAATCAGCCCAGCATGAAATATCCAGGGTCAACTCCGACCACAGCACTTAAGAGACTGTGAAGCCGATATTTGGCCAGCAGGAGGCAGCCTGCATGAGTTAACTGTATGGAAAGATGCTAGTCATGCTTTCAGTAACTTTGCAGTTCACACATTAAAAATTTTGTCCATTTCTATGTGGTAAAAAGCAAAAATTTTACCATAGGTTTAAAAAAAAAAAAAAAAAAAAAAAGAAAGAAAGAGATTGCAGTAAGAAAACAAAAATTTGAAAAGCCTTTACCTCTTGCAAAATGGTTATAATCTCATAACTCAACACATGTTAGGAAACAAACACTGCAGAGAAATAAAGAATTTACAGGCACATGGGAAATGCTAACCCATGTCCAAGCTAGCTTCCACAGATGTAATAAATATTTTCAGGAAGTGCCTGGATTTCTTTTAAAACCAAGAATGTGTTGCCGAGTGGAGCAGAGCTGTTCAGATTCCATATTAAGTAATGGCCACATGAGTTCTATGTTAAAGCAATACTACTAATTGGAGGGGGGCTTGAAAAGCTCTGCTAGGCCTCTCCTCAAGTGCCAGCAGCTGAGGCGAGCACAACCAAGTCGCAAATTTTGCGAGACCAAAACAGATTCCTGTGTGTTCAGTAATTACAAAATTTAAGTGAAAAAAAAATTTAGGGCCCGTTATTCAGCCTGCAGGATCAAACCTCATCTCTTTGGGCCGGGTCTGGAATGCATCTACGCATGTGCAGGCGCATGCCAGACTCGGCCCTGATCTTACCAGCTTTTCAAAACCCAGACAAAGTGCCGGATTTTGAAAAGCCATCCGGACAGTCCTCTGAAAAGGACTTGTCCGGGTAAATCCGGACATCTGGTAGCCCTACTAAATGAGACCTATATATTCCATGCTATTCCTTATTGTACAAATGCCAGGGAATTATCCGAGCATGACTAGTATTCAGTATCCCCAACTAGTGCTGCCCGATTCGAATCGGTTCACCTTTTCACTTCGGGTGAATCGATTCAAAATAGATTTAAAACACCAAAAAATTAGCTTCCCAATTCGGACCCTCCCCCCTTGCCCCCTAAAGCAGGAGCGGCAGCACTGCTCTTGCTGGCCGACCGCTGCCGCACCTGCTTTAGAGGGCGAGGAGGGAGGGTCAGTCGGGAAGTGCTGCTGTCGGCTCACCCTCCCCCGGCTTCCCCTTGGCCTCCCCGCACCGTTTACCTTATAGGTGAAGCCTGCAGAGCAGATCGCGGTACTAGAGTCTTTGCAAAGTGCTTCGAGGCTGTTTCATCCGCTGCGATTCTGCCTCTAATATCAGAGGAGGGGCGGAACCGCAGCAGAGGAAACAGCTCAAAGCAGTTTGCAAAGACTCTAGTACTGCGATCTGTTCTGCAGGCTTTACCTATAAGGTAAACAGTGCGGGGAGGCCAGGGGGAACACAGAGGCCTTCCCGGAGGGGGGGATGTGCAGTCCTTCGGGATGGGACAGGCCTTCAGGGGGACAGGCCTGGGGGGATGCAGGCCTTCAAGGGAGGAGTGCAGGCCTTCAGGGGGGACAGGCAGGCCTTTGGGGGGGGGGGGGGGCAAGCCTTCAAGGGGGGGTGCAGGCCTTCAGGGGAGTGGGGCCCTGGTGTAGAAGTACACGGAGGGAGGGAAGGGGGGATTTCAAAGAGACGTGCATATGGGGGGGGAAGAAATAATGGGTCTAAAAATAGAGGAGAGGGAGAGAGATAATGGATAATGGGATTTAGGGAGGGAAGGAACAGAAAGGGAGAGAAGTTGGACACAAGGGATGGTGTGGAGGGGAGATAGAGATACTGGATAGGAGGGTAGTTGGGAAAAGAAAGGGAGAGATGGTGAACCTTGGGGTGGTGGGGAAAGGAGGGAGAGATGCTAGATGAGAGGGTAGTTAAGAAAAGGTGGATGGAGACGAAAAAAAAGAAAAATGCCAGACCTCTGGGGGAGGGAAGGGAAATGGAAAGGGAGGATGGAGATGGCAGATGGATAGTTAGCACGGAGAAAGAAGAAAGAAGGAGGACCCTGGCAAGCAAGTTATCGGAAGACAACCAGAGCCTGGGACCAACAATATTTGAATAATGATCAGGCAACAAAAAGGTAGAAAAACTAATTTTATTTTCTGTTTTGTGATTACAATATGTCAGATTTGAAACGTGTATCCTGCCAGAGCTGGTGTTAGACTGCAAACGTGAGCTAGGATTTAAGAGAGAGAGGAAAAGTCCTCTTTTTGTTTCTTTATTTTATTTACACCACAGCGCCAGTGTGATTAGGAGAAGACAAAGGGGGTGAAGAGGCTATAAAATAAACCCACCAGGATGTTTGAAAAAAATACCCAATTGGGCAGGAAAATCAAATCGAAAAACCAATTCAATAGATTGAATCAAATTGAAATCGAATCAAAATTTATTTTCCTGAATCGAATTTGAATGATTTCCTGTGGCTGATCAGATATGTTTCTTAACAGAGCAGAATTAAGAACATAAGAATAGCCTTACTGGGTCAGACTAATGGTCCATCAAGCCCAGTAGCCTGTTCTCACAGTGGCCAATCCAGGTCACTAGTACCTGGCCAAAACCCAAAGAGTAGCAACATGCCATGCTACTGATCCAGAGCAAGCAGAGGCTTCCCCCATGTCTTAATAACAGACTATGGACTTTTCCTCCAGCAATTTGTCCAAACCGTTCTTAAAACCAGCTGCACTATCCACTCTTACCACAACCTCTGGCAATGCCTAAGTGATTTTGCCCAGAGTCCCAAGGAACAGGCTGAGATCAAACTCACCACCTCAGGGTGTTGAGACAGCAGCTCTAACCACTAGGCCACTCCTCTCCTCCTAAATATTTTACAATCCCTTTGTTTCAATACATAATGGCCCCTCTCATGCCTTCAAGTGATTCACAGCCTTGTGACTGCAGCAAACACTCTAGGGTGCAAGGACGACAGTGAGTGACTGAGAAGTCGCCATCCAACAGCGATGGTAAAAATCCTAATTATACTAGCCACTGAGGCTGTTTAAATTAATGCTTTATTTATGCACATTAGTATTTATTGGTACTATGCCTAAAACCTTTTGCAATACCATGTGAAATGGGCTGTTTCCAGATATTTCCTTCTTGTGTATGCATTTTTATATTTTGCAATGCACAGGCATTATGTAAACATCTGGTTTTGGTTAGTACACCAAGCATGAGATGACAAAACAGTTGTCTTGTGTAATTTATATCCTTTAATTAGTACAGTATTACCCCCACTCTATTTCATAAATTAATACTTTAAGCATCTCTCCCTTCTTCCTTATAAAAAAAATAATCAAGTAATGTTCCGGAAAAATGTAGATAGCCAGTATTGACCCTGTCCCATGACATTATAAAGAGAGAAGGGGGAAAGGGTTTTTTTTAAACTAACGTGTGATAAGGGAACAATACATATTTGGCCTTAAATACAAGCTACTTTATTCATGGAAAGTAAGGCTATAATTTTTATTCTTGCTTAAGAGCATTAGGCCACCGACACACGGTCTGAAGCTTTCCGGCTCCATCTTAGAAGAGGCCAAAGCAACAAATATAGCAATAGAGGACTCCCCCCACTCTTTATAACTTTAGCTCAGGCCCAAGCCCCCACCTCCACAGTCAATGACCATAAGAGTTGCCAAATATCAGAGTCTATAAAGTTTATATTCTGAACTGCTATCAGTGGCATAGTAAGGGTAGGAGGCGCCCAGGGCATTGGCACCCCACCCGGTTCCCTCTTCTCTGCCTCTCTCCACCACCACCACCACACTCACGCCCTGCCCTCCCTTCCCACCCCTGTACCTCTAAATCTTCATCTGCGCGAGCAGCTTTTCTAGCCTGCTGCTCGCGCTGGTGTTCCCTCTGACATCAATTCCTGGCCCTGTGACCCGGAAGTAATTTCAGAGGGAGCCAGACTGGTGCGAGCAACAGGCCAGAATAGTTGCTCATACTTGTGAAGATTTTTAAAGAAGGTACAGGGGTGGGGAAGGGAGGATGCGAGCGTGGTGGTGGTGGTGGGGGAGGGTGGAGAGGTGCCAATGCTCGTAGAGGTCCGCCCCCCCCTTTACTACACCACTGACTGCAATCACAAATTGTGAACATAGGTATGAGATCACAGCCAAGTCTGAATGTGCAACATTATAAACTGAGTGGCGCAAAGGCTAAAATGATATCTAGACCCAAGTGACTTTCCAATTGATGATACAAACTTTAATCTTTCCCCATCTTGACTAGTGTAATGTGCATGCAGGTCTACCAGAGTTGGCGATTAAACTTTTGCAGATACTTGCTGCTACATTATTAGTGGCACTCAACGATTCAAACATATTATACCAGTATATCCACTTGTATTGGGTATGACTGATATGTGGATGGTCATTTTCAATACAAGTTTAGATGTTTTGCGGAAGATGCCCAAAAATCCAGTAACAAACACGCCCATTTTCAAAACTGCTAAACATCTATCTTGGCTGTTTTTTTTTTTGTTTTGGTGGTGGTGGGGGGGGTTCAAAAATGACCATGTCTCAGATGTATGTCTATCTTTTTGAACCAATTAAAAAAAACAAACAACAAAAAAACATCCAAAAGAAAGATGCACAATACAAGCCATTGCGATGTAGGAGTAACTTAGTAAGAAAGTAAAATGAGAGCAGATAGATGCAAAACTACTGGACCCAACTCTACACCATACCAATAGCCCTTATGCCTGCAAGTGTCACCTATACATAGGTACAGTGGGATTTGGGCAGATTTTGGAAGGCTCACAGATTCCATCATAATTGTAGTAGTTAAGATAGGCCCCAAGTTCCCATCTCTATGGTTTGCTACACTACCCAGGTGAGACCTTTGTGTAACCTGTTGATTGAGTTCCTTTTGGGCTTTTCTACGAGCATCGCATATGCTTACAGTCTTTTTAAAAATTGTTTTACAGTTTGTATTCCCAGCACTGGAGTGACCCCTAGTGGACCAACAGACACACCCCTGAGGCAGGTCTCCACCTGGGGGCTGAAACACGGACCGTGTCGGGTCATCAACTGGATCCTTTCAACACAAGGAGATCACATTTATAGGACTTTTTTTAATGCATGTGTTTCTGTATTTATTTTGAATGTATAGAAATAAAAGATTGTTTGTCTCGAGGTTGACGTGTTCTATCCCACTGCCCACTTGTTATCTCTTTGTTGCTATACTGCCCACCAGGCTACTCCAGAGACTTGCTTGCTGCTGTACTAAGATGAAGCTATCATACAGCCAGGTATGTACATTTCATTCACATGGATGGGAGGGGGATCGTGTTGACATCCCTCCAGTGGCCTTCTGGTCAGTCTGTGCACCATTTTGGCACTTATTTGCTATTAAAGCAAGACTAGCTCTAGAAGTCCAAATAGTGCCTTTGACGTAATTCTTAAAATGTTTCGATTATGGCAGAAAAACATCCAAGTCGTAAGCCTGTCCTAGTTCCGCCCACACAGCACCTCCAGTGTGGCCCCTTGAGATTTAGACGAACTACTAATCAAGAGCACCGATATCCATCTAGGATGTAGGTTTTGAAAATAGCAAATTGGAAGGGTTTGGCAACAAAAACATCCATCTGCCCCTTTATGCCACTTTTTGGATGGTTTTCTGTTTAGAAAATGAGCCCCATAGAACCATACTTGCATAAGCTGCACGAGGCAAAGTTCTGACTACTATTTAAGCTGTCCAGCTTGCCTAGTTAGCTATGCAGGTATGGGCAGTGAATACTGCCGGTGCCCCACACAACTTTTGGAGACTGCCCTGATTCTGCTGCAACAGTCAGAGGAGATGTTAACCAGGCCGTGCTACCAAATATCCCTTCCCAGCCCACTGGCTTAACTAGGCAAGAACCTATCTGCCAATTAAATCTTTTTTTTTTTGAATATCGGAGCCCTTGATCCTAGATCACTAAAAGTGGAATCCAGTTATGTGGAATTTCTCTTGTAATATTCATTTCATACATTTTAGCTAAGAAACACCCTTATTAGCAAAGGCTACATTGGTTACCAGTCGAGGCCAGGGTCAGATTTAGGGCTCCTTTTACTAAGGTGCGCTAGCGTTTTTAGCACACGCGCAAGATTAGCGCATGCTAGCTGAAAAATTACCCCCTGCTTAAAAGGAGGCGGTAGCAGCTAGCACGTGCTAAAACCGCTAGTGTGCCTTTGTAAAAGCAGCCCTTAAAGTTTGGTTGTATATGCTATAAAGTCTTACATGGTTTAGCACCCGATTATCTTGTGGATCGTTATTTATTCATTAATTCACAACGCCCAAGACGCGATTGTAATTTGTTTGCTTTTCCATTGGTAAAGGGTCGTTTATGCAAGAGCTATTTTCAACGACCCCTATCTTTTCAGGCAGCTTCTTGTGATAAAGAGTTTGTAAATCTGTTAGTTAGCTCTGTCTCTTACCAGCAGTTCAGGAAATGATTGAAAACCTATTTAATTTAAGAAATTTTTGTAATTTCTAGGTCATGTGCTTTTATTGTCACGGTTTCAATTTTCTTTTGTAAATCGCATAGAACTCCTAAGGTACTGCGTCATATAAATAAATTTGTATGTTATATTATTGGCATAAATTTAACTAGCCTGAAAACAAGATCTACCGTATTTTCTCGCATATAACGTGCGCGTTATACGTGGTTTTTACAAACCGCGCATAACCTTGTGCGTTATACGCATGAGCGCGTTGTACAAATTTTTTTTTACATAGTTCCCCCCCCCGACATCCGATTCACCCCCCCCCGCAGGACCGCTCGCACCCCCACCCCGAAGGACCGCTCGCACGCACGCACTCCCACCCGCACCCCCACCCTGAAGGGCCGCTCGCACTCCTATAGCCTCCCGACCCCCCCATCATGTAGAAGCTCCTACCGGGGTCCTGCTGCTTTCTCTTGGCGGTCCCGGCCCTTCCGTGAGCCCTGCGCCTGCGCTGCTTCCTCTTCCAGCGGTTCCCCCTTTCTCTAACGTCAAGCCCTCTTGCTCAGCCAACTGCGGCACCCCTGACACGATCGGGGCAAGAGGGCTTGAGCTCCCTCTTGCCCCGATCGTGTCGGGGGTGCCGCGGTTGGCTGGGGCAAGAGGGCTTGAGCTCCCTCTTGCCCCGATCGTGTCGGGGAGTTGGGGAGTCGGCGGGGCAAGAGGGCTTGACGTTAGAGAAAGGGCGAAACGCTGGAAGAGGAAGCAGCGCAGGCGCAGGGCTCACGGAAGGGCCGGGACCGCCAAGAGAAAGCAGCAGGACACCGGTAGGAGCTTCTACATGATGGGGGGGGGGGGTCGGGAGGCTGTGGGAGTGCGAGCGGTCCTTCAGGGTGGGGGTGCGGGTGGGAGTGCGTGCGAGCGGTCCTTCAGGGTGGGGGTGCAAGCAGTCCTGCGGGGGGGGGGGGTGAATCGGACGTCGGGGGGGGGGGGCATCAGGCTTTCAGGGTGGGGACAGGACTTCAAGGGGGAGAGGAGAGTTGGGGCGGGCGAAAGGAGAGTCGGGGTGGCCAGAGGAGAGTTGGGGCGGGCGAAAGGAGAGTCGGGGTGGCCAGAGGAGAGTCGGGGCGGGCGAAAGGAGAGTCGGGCGACATGCGCGGTATACAAAAAATTCTGTACATAAATTTGTGTTTTCCGTGCGCTATACCCGTGTGCGTGTTTTACACGGGTGCGCGTTATCTACGTGAAAATACGGTACTCAAGGAGCTCAAGGGTCACAGCTCACGGTAGCTCCCTAGATCTTTTTCATCATATTTCAAATCGATAGATTAGCAATAGACTAGATGCAGTGCCACCAGTTAATATATATACACACACACAATGTAATAAGAATTTAAGATTGCTATTAATACCTGGATAGGTTTTTTTGGACAGACAACATTAACCAATGAATCACGGTAACAGCCCTGTTGTGTAACCTCTCTCAATACCACCCAAAAACTGGGTGGATTCAGGGTAGGTCACTTCTAAAAGATGCACAACTGCTCCTCCACCCACAAATAGTGTAATAACAACTATTCAAATGAAACATCAGCTACAGGCATTGAACTGATTTTCCTCAATCCATACTGTTACTCAGACTCTTACAGGAAGTAAGTCAAAAACAGCATTTACATGTTACACAATGTTCCTCTGAGAGTGTATGCTTATAAAAAAAAAAAAAAAAAGATTCCCATCAAGTTTCTTCTTCATTCTAACTACAGGAAACATGTCAACTAGAAATAAAATACATCCCGCACAGAATAGCAAACAGAATTCTCACATGCACTGCAGAAGGGTCTACAAAACATTTATTGCTATGTACTCTCCGGGGAAAAAAAAAATACAGACCTTTGAAAGTAGAAATGTTACTGAATATACTTGTGTATAAGTCATAAGGACATAAGCAATGCCTCTGCTGGGTAAGACCATCCTGCCCAGCAGTCCACTCGCGCGGCGGCCATCAGGTCAGGGAGAGGTAAGTGAATCAGGCCGAAGGGAAATTTGATTGTAAAGGGGTTGCATGATTGGTTTGCTTTGTGAATCTAGCCCTAAGTGGCCCTTTTTATACCTATGGGCTCGTTAGCATTTAGTACACATTAAGCTTAGTAAAAGGGCCCCTTCTTGAGGTAATTTTATAGTTACACAGGCACCTATGTTGCCTAAATAACATTGCTCCAATATAGACCCCCTACTTGGACTTCCTACTTAGGCAACCTGCTATAAAATTACCCTGTATAAATCTGGCTTTTATTGTACGGTAGCTGCAAAACCTAAGGTCTTCATTTACGAAATGAATATGAGGCATGAATCAAATGGTTGTGGATTTGGGTAAAGAAACATTTCTCTGTGTTCCTAAAGGGGAAACAAAAAGACATGGCTAAAAGATCAGAAAATAGTAAGAAATTGAGTTTAGAGGGTAAAATGTCAATCTCACATGTTAGGATTAGGACAACAATGCTGTCTGTGGCAGGTGCTAAGCTTTGGAATGCGCTGCCTGGAATTTTGCGATATTGTGCTGGGAGGATGAATTTCAAGAAAATGTTGAAAAGGCAACTGTTTGTTTATGCCTTCCTGTGTTAGTTGTGTTGAAACTGTGGAGCTTAAGTCGATTTGTATGCGGTATATACATTTTTAAATAAAATAAATAAAAGTATTTGTGCAATTGCTTGAGAGCCCGACTTCCCAGAGCACTTACTTTATGCAGCCAGAGTGGAATATTCCCAGCTTCACTGTGTGATAAGTGCTTTTGCTGTACTGCAGCCCAACAGAAGGAGTCCACATAGGCAGCCTGGCGCCAGGAAAAGGAGGTTGGAGCAAAACAACTGATCTGGGTACCTGTAAATGTAAACAGGAAAACTATATCAGAGCGTACCAGATTTAAAGATGTTTTTAGTACAGTAGCTGTATTGGTCTAGAGCAGGGTTGTCCAACGTCGGTCCTCAAGGGCTGCAAACCATTTGGGTTTTCAGGATTTCCCCAATGAATTTGCATGAGAAATATTTGCACGCACTGCTTCCATTGTATGCAAATAGATCTCATGCATATTCATTTAGGAAATCCTGTAAACCTGACCTGGCAAGGACCAAGGTTGGACACCCCTGGTTTAGAGAGAAAATTGATTCTTTGCAGGGGCATGCCATAACTCAATATTTCGGGGTGGACTGGGGGGAGGGCTCTAAATTTTTCCTCCATCCCCCCCACATCATACCTTTGCTGGTGGAGATGCTCAAGCTCCAGCAGTGGAAGAAATTCTCTGCCTGAGCCATCTCTTGTCTGCTGAAGCGGCAAGGAAGCCGGCAGGGTGTTCCAGCTTCCAACATCAGCAATTCTGCACATGTGTGCAATTCTGGAGGCCGCATTACTGTAAGGATGTGCTGAGACTGGAGTCGGTCCAGAGAATGGCCACCTGGATGGTCTCGGGACTCAAGGATCTCCCATACGAGGAACAGCTGGATAAGTTGCAGCTGTACTCACTCGAGGAACGCAGAGAGAGGGGTGACATGATCGAGACATTCAAGTATCTCACGGGCCGCATCGAGGTGGAAGAAGATATCTTCTTTTTCAAGGGTCCCGCGGCAACAAGGGGGCATCCGTGGAAAATCAGGGGCGGGAAACTGCACGGGGACACCAGGAAATTCTTTTTCACTGAAAGGGTGGTTGATCGCTGGAATAGTCTTCCACTTCAGGTTATTGAGGCCAGCAGCGTGCCTGATTTTAAGGCCAAATGGGATAGACACGTGGGATCTATTCACAGAGAAAGGTAGGGGAGGGTCATTGGGGTGGGCAGACTAGATGGGCCGTGGCCCTTATCTGCCATCTATTTCTATGTTCAGTTCAATGTCACGCATGCTTTGGCAGATTGGCACAACTCAGGCAGAGAATCTCTTCCACTGGCAAGGCTTCAGCCATTTATCTAGTGCCACAATTTTAAAAGGGGCTTGAGCCCAACCGGGGATGGGGGGACTAGGCTTGCCACTTCTTTATGGACTATAATCATCATTCATTGATCATCTTTAAAGATTACTGATTGAAAGATAATGATGTATATAAAATATATATATATATATATATATACATATACATACATACATACACACACACACACCCTATATATAAAATATATATAAGGTTGGCTCTAACACACAAGAAAGGCAATGCCATAGACTATAGCTGTACAAGTGAAAGCAATGTTGCCCTCTAACTGAAGAGGACCCATGCTCCGGACTACATGGACTAAAGGTGGCAGGTGGGATGGGAAGAAAAACAGCCCATATGCGCCTCAGGAGGAACTAAGTAGTATGACTGAAAGGAGTGGTGCTAAGGCCCATTTGGGGTGAGAAGGTGAGCTGGGGTTTGGCTATGGAGGGCTGGTTTCAAGTGGCAGGGCTAGATTTAAGATGCTGGCACCCAGAGCTCTCGCAAAACTAATGGCAGCCATTCAGGAAGTGGTGCGCACCCACGCAGCAGCGCTCTTGTGCGCAGCTGGCCCCGACATAATCATCAGGCAGCCATCCAGCTACCACCACAAGTTAAAGGTACCGCCAGGGGTGGTGGGGTGTATATTCGCTTTATAAGACGCACCCTTATTTCCACCCACTTTTTTGTGGGGAAAAAGTGCGTCTTATGGAGCGAAAAATACAGAGACCTGGTGGAAGGAGGACAATCAATAGGACACTATATTACCTGGGTACAAATTATATCACAAGCATAGAGTAGATTCTTGCGCTATATGTGGGGGTTGCACTATATGTTAAAGAGGGAATCAAATCAAATAAACATTCTGCATGACATAGTGTGGAATCCATATGGATAGAAATTCCATGTTTGAAGGAAAGGAATATAAAGGCAGCAAAAATAGATAACCAAATCTCCAACCTATTGATAACAACCCCAAACTACAAGATGTTCAGAAAGAAAATAAAAACTATACTCTTCAAGAAATCCCTTAATAAAGCTTAATACCATGAATACCCCTTCTTACCATCCCCTCCCCAACCCCTGGTACTGGGGTTCAAGAAAGGATTGGACAAATTCCTACTGGAAATGGGGTTAGAGGGGTATAGATAGAAGATTACTGCACAGGTCCTGGACCTGTTGGGCCGCCGCGTGAGCGGACTGCTGGGCACGATGGACCTCAGGTCTGACCCAGCAAAGGCATTGCTTATGTTCTTATGTTCTCATTCTGGAATTTATCTGGACAAGGAACACTGTTAAGCAGAAATTAAGTGGGTAACGTTTCCTAACCTTTTGTCTCCTTACCTATCCTTTTTCATTTATTTTGGAATTGTATTTAATCCAATTTTTTTTAACCCCCCTCCTTCTCAATTGCATTTTTATGTCATAATTGTTTTTAATGTCCTGTTTTGTTGGATTTTTTTTATTTTTCCTATTTTTAATCTTTGTAAATCGCATTGGATTTGGATATTGCGATTATATCAATCAAATATCTTAAACTTGAAACTTGATATTTGCTGAGAACGACACTGCATCTGTACTTTTTTTGTGACTGACAGTGCTATGAACGTTACACTTTGTGTGCTTTAAAGTAGTCGTCGGAGACTTTCAAACTTCAGAATCTTCACATAAATTGCAGGACTGTGAGAGTTTATGGGACCACACTATGAAATGGAAGATTGTGCCCTGTAAATTTCTACACTGTTGAATGTTTTTGTGCGTATTTTTGAAATTTAAGTGGAGGTCCCAATGGGGGCTTTTTTTCTCCACAGAAGTTCATGCTGCAGCACAGCTGATAAGTAGAGTTTTATAAAGACCTTTGAAACTGTAACCGAGGTCTTTTTTTTTTTTTCTCCACAGCAGCGTGTTTTCAGTTTTTCCTGGATAAGCTGTTCCTGCAGTGGTATAGAGTTCTGGTTTGTTTAGGGCTGGTGGCTTCTTTTTATCAATGTCCAGCATAATTTTTCTTTATTTTTCACTGGTTTGTATTATGCTGCTCATTTGAATATAGTAGGATTACAGTAATTGAAATTGCCCATTATTATAATGTTGCCCAGTTCTCCAGCTTTCCTAATCTCAGAAAACATTTCTTCATGTCTGCTCATTTTGTCCCAGGGGATGGTACTATTACATTACATTACAGATTTCTATTCAGTCATTACCTTTCGGTTCAAAGCAGATTACAAAAAGAGTTATGGAAGAAGGGTTACAAAGTTAGATCAGAGATCGTTTCCAAGAGAGGGATAAGAAGGATCGTACTCTGCCCTATTACGTCCTCTGGTCATATGATTTTAAATGGGTCAGTTAAAGGCGTCTTAACAGCTGTACTCCTCAGTGTTAATGCTGCTAGCACTAATGCCCAACAGGGAATCCCCGTTTTATATTACACTAGCTGATGCCCCGGCGTTGCACGGGTATTAAATTATAGCAATAACACTGTAAATGGATTCAAATAAAGATACTTTATAGTGGTGAATGAAATTATTTGTTTACAGCTTTATAAAAAGTACAATATTCAAATTATAATGTGAAATATTTGACAAAATGAATATAATACAACTAACACAAAACTTGATTATAAACAACAGTTTTAGTTTCACCTCCAGGAGCAAGAACATATAAATTCTTGGGTGAAGAGACCCCCAGAACATATCACCCCAGGTAGTGAGGGATCTGCATACCAAGTTTCGTTCAAATCGGTCAAGCCGTTTTTGATTTACTGTGAGAATGGCAGCTGTTTACATTTTTTTGAACATATAAATTCTTGGGTGAAGAGACCCCCAGAACATATCACCCCAGGTAGTGAGGGATCTGCATACCAAGTTTCGTTCAAATCGGTCAAGCCGTTTTTGATTTACTGTGAGAATGGCAGCTGTTTACATTTTTTTGAACATATAAATTCTTGGGTGAAGAGACCCCCAGAACATATCACCCCAGGTAGTGAGGGATCTGCATACCAAGTTTCGTTCAAATCGGTCAAGCCGTTTTTGATTTACTGTGAGAATGGCAGCTGTTTACATTTTTTCCATTGACATGAATGGGTGAAATCTGATTTTCTGTTTGTAGCTCCGCCCACGTGTGCAGGTGGGCCGTGAGACCCCCAGAACATATCACCCCAGGTAGTGAGGGATCTGCATACCAAGTTTCGTTCAAATCGGTCAAGCCGTTTTTGATTTACTGTGAGAATGGCAGCTGTTTACATTTTTTTGAACATATAAATTCTTGGGTGAAGAGACCCCCAGAACATATCACCCCAGGTAGTTGGAATTACTGTGAGAATGGCAGCTTTTTACATTGACATGAATGGGTGAAATCTGATTTTCTGTTTGTAGCTCCGCCCACGTGTGCAGGTGGGCCGCGAGACCCCCAGAACATATCACCCCAGGTAGTGAGGGATCGGCATACCAAGTTTCGTTCAAATCGGTCAAGCGGTTTTTGATTTACTGTGAGAATGGCAGCTGTTTACATTTTTTCCATTGATATGAATGGGTGAAATCTGATTTTCTGTTTGTAGCTCCGCCCACGTGTGCAGGTGGGCTGCGAGACCCCCAGAACATATCACCCCAGGAAGTGAGGGATCTGCATACCAAGTTTCGTTCAAATCGGTCAAGCCATTTTTGAATTACTGTGAGAATGGCAGCTTTTTACTTTTTTTCCATTGACATGAATGGGTGAAATCTGATGTTCTGTTTGTAGCTACGCCCACGTGTGCAGGTGGGCCGCGAGACCCCCAGAACATATCACCCCAGGTAGTGAGGGATCTGCATACCAAGTTTCGTTCAAATCGGTCAAGCCGTTTTTGAATTACTGTGAGAATGGCAGCTTTTTACATTTTTTCCATGGACATGAATGGGTGAAATCTGATTTTATGTTTGTAGCTCCGCCCACATGTGCAGGTGGGCCGTGAGACCCCCAGAATATATCATCCCAGGTAGTGAGGGATCTGCATACCAAGTTTCGTTCAAATCGGTCAAGCTGTTTTTGCGTGATCGCGGCACATACACACATACATACATACCTCCGATTTTATATATATAGATTACATTAGAGATTTCTATTCCGCCATTACCTTGCGGTTCAAGGCGGATTACAAAAGAAGATCTCTTGTCATTTCCAGAGTGAGTAAAGAATAGATCAGGTTGATTTGGGGGGTCAGGAAGAAAGATGGGAGGAAGGAATGTACTCGTAGTGTTAAGACTTTTTCAGGGATTTCTTGAAGAGTATAGTCTTTGTTTCTTTTCTGAACGTCTTGTAGTCTGGGGTTGTTATCGGTAGTTGCCAGTCTGGGGTTGTTATCAGTAGTTGACAGTCAATCCCCATTTTGCAGCCTTCCTCATGTTTTCCATACCGTCAGGGATTTCTATTCTATTGCAAATTTTGTTATCATCTGCAAGGAGGCAAATCTTACCTGGCAGACCTTAGCAATATCAGTTACAAAAATGTTAAAAAGAACAGGGCCCAAGAACAGAACCTTGAGGCACACCACTGGTAACATCCTTTTCCTCAGAGCGCTCTACATTTATCACTACCCTCTGTTGCCTTCCACTCAACAAGTTCCTGACCCAGCCCGTCACTTTGGGACCCTTCCTGAGGGCATTCAGTTTATTTATTAGACATCTGTGTGGAACACTACATGCTATAGAATATTATTCCAAAATTGAAGTGTGGCTCCTAAAATTTCATGCTCTTCTTACCATCAACTTCAACTTTAAGAAGGGATTGTAAGCCTGTAAACTGAGACACAGCATGCCACAAATGCTTTTTTGGTCCAATTTCATATAAAACTTTAAAATTAATTCTTAAAATCTATTAGCAACCAAAGCGGGTTAATTAAGAATATCTCTCTCCCACCTAGTGACTTAGCACCCAGAGTAGAGGCGCCAGGCATTACTGCGAACTCCCCAATACATTCTTCCTTGCTACCCTAGCTTTGCCGTGTCTCTATACCTCTTCAAAACTTCACCAGCAGCGAGCAGGAAGTTATGTCAGATGAAACCTTCTGCCCAATGTGAAGCGGCGGCCAAAAAAGCAAACAGGATGCTAGGAAGGGATGGTTAACAAGACTAAGAAAGTTATAATACCCCTGAATCGCTCCATGGTGTGACCTCACCTGGAGTATTGCATTCAATTCTGATCTCCTTATTTCAAGAAAGATATAGCGGCGCTAGGAAAGGTTCAAAGAAGAGCGACCAAGATGGTAAAGGGGATGGAACTCCTCTCGTATGAGGAAAGACTAAAATGGTTGGGGCTCTTCAGCTTGGAAAAGAGACGGCCGAGGGGGAGATATGATTGAAGTCTACAAAATCCTGAGTGGAGTAGAACGGGTACAAGTGGATCGATTTTTCACTCCGTCAAAAATTACAAAGACTTGGGGACACTCGATGAAGTTACAGGGAAATACTTTTAAAACCAATAGGAGGAAATTTTTTTTCACTCAGAGAATAGTTAAGCTCTGGAATGCATTGCCAGAGGTTGTGGTTTTAAGAAAGGTTTGGACAAGTTCCTGGAAGAAAAGTCCATAGTCTGTTATTGAGAGAGACATGGAAGCTACTGCTTGCCCTGGATCGGTAACATGGAATGTTGCTACTCCTTGGGTTTTGGCTAGGTACTAGTGACCTGGATTGGACACCGTGCGAATGGGCTATTGGGCTTGATGGACCATTGGTCTGACCCAGTAAGGCTATTCTTATGCTCTTATGTGTGCCAAGTATAGGACAATCAAGCCATTATGACATCACTAATGAGGTTGGTACTGTAGAAGGAGGCATTATGACATCACAATCTCAGCTGTGGAATGTTGCTCTCATTGGGGTTTCAGAATCTTGCTATTCTTCGAGATGCTGGAATGTTGCTACTTTTTGGGTTTTGGCCAGGTACTAGGGACCTGAATTGGCTACTGTGAGAACGGGCTACTGGGCTTGATGGACCATTGGTCTGACCCAGTAAGGCTATTATGTTCTTATGTAATGTGAACAGCAGATAGGAGAGTCTGCTCACTGCCAGCATAGGGGGAGTGCCCCTGCCAAGTTGTTACTTGGGACATTCCCCCCCCAACTCTACACCACTGCTCCCTCTTTTTCTCTGACACAGCCTTAGCTGCAGTAATTTTGCAGGAGCTAAAAAAGTAATTTAGGAGCCCCTTTACTAAAGTGCGCTGAAATGTGAGCTTATGTTCTAAACCAGGGGTAGGGAACTCCGGTCCTCGCTGCAGTCCAGTCGGGTTTTCAGGATTTCCCCAATGAATATGCATTGAAAGCAGTGCATGCAAATAGATCTCATGCGTATTCATTGGGGAAATCCTGAAAACCCGACTGGAATAGGACCGGACTTCCCTACCCCTGTTCTAAACCCAGATTTTTTTAGGGCAGTCTCCATTTTTTTTAAATATGAATCCATTTAACCCTCTCATCCTCTCTTGCTTGTTTTAGGCTACACCTCCTACAACTGTCATTGCCTGCAGAGTGTCAAGTTTTCGGCTTAACGTTGCTTCGGCTCAAACGCCACCGCCGGGACAGTAGTCCCTCTGCACGTGCAAAAAGATCCACAACAATCCACAAACGTATGTACTGTATATACCGTATATAGTGCTCACATGGTGGGCTAATAAAAGACATTATCATCTACCAAGCACCTATTTTCTCTGAGCCATAATAAGGTGTTTTGTTTTGTTTTTTTGTTCAATCAGTTTTATTGATTTTATAGGAAAATAGAATCCAACAATAGAGCGCTCCCAAAAGGAGAACACAAAAGACTCTGCACTTACAAAATATCCGAGAGGCTTTCGTCGATTTCCCTCTTAATTTAATCATCAAAACAATTATTTCAATCCAACAGCGCTCGGTCTGACTTTGATCCAAAAAACACAGACTCAGATTTGCATGCCCAGGGGAATTTCATGAGTCTGCAGAGGATACCCCTAAAGCACCGACCAGCAATGAGCTTAATTCAGAAAAGAATGGAGCGGTACCGGTCTGTACTCACCCATGGAGATCTCCTGGGCGAAGGCGAGCGAGATGAGGAGCAGGGGCAGCCCGACGCCGATGAAGGTGACGAGTTTGTCCACGGCCAGCTCCAGACGCAGCCCCTTGTACTTGCTCTCGGACGGCTCCTTCAGCAGAAAGTCGGAGAAAACGTACTCGGTAGCCAGGTGGGCGATAGCCATGACCGCTAACCGGTAGCTAAATGAACGGAGGGAGAGCGCGAGCCGCCTCTTCCGGGACGCCGGCGAGCATTCACGCGCCAACAAAGTCGGAATAAACAGTCCGCAACACCAGCGTTACAGGCGTCACCTGCTGCTACAATGTAAGGGGGGGGGGGGGGCGCGAGTGCCTTTTGTCTCATGCAGCTGTGACAGACGCGCGCGGCTCGGAGCTCGCGGTGGGGCCCGCCTGTGCACGAGCTAGCTGAGTGAGCGCAAGGGTGTGCCATGCTCCTGCACGCGCGGCCTGAAAGGAGAGCAGCTGTGCATTTCTCGGAATCGCAGAAGAAAAAAAAAAAAAAAATGCACTGAGGGGGGAAGGGGGCGAGGGTGGAAATCCCCTCCTTACGAGTACGATGCTGAGCCGTCCCAGCCTCTTCGTTTAAGACCAAAACACTAAAATAGTCTGGCGCCTGTTTACCAGGGAGCGCCCTGTCAAGGTGTATTGTCAACACAGCACATAGTAGTGACAAAGGGGCAGCCGGTCACTTTAGTAATGTGGATCCCCTAGTGGTGGAGTGGTGTGCTACTTGCTCAATATAAATTAAACAGATATCCCACTGCACACTATGGGGCTCATAATCGAAAGAGAAAAACGTCCAAAAACCGGCCTAGGTCGGCACTTAGACGAACATTGTCAAAATACGTCCAAGTGTCGATAATAAAAACGGGTTTTGGACATATTTCTAAACGACTTAGGTCTTCATAGTGCCGCTGAACGACCATAGCTACATGGGGCGTTTTAGGAGGAGTCAGTGGCGTCCCTAGTATATGTGACACCCGGGGCCCATCATTTTTTGACACCCCCCCCCCCCCCCATCTATATCAAAAATATGATTTTTAGTAACAATCTACATATCGCACAAGAGTGTACCTAGGAAAAGGCAGCATCTTAAACAGTGAGCACTAGAACACCAATACATATATTGTAAAACTAAACAAACCAGATCCTGCACAGTCAATTGATCCTATACAGTCGATGCTATCAGAAAGCCATGTCCCTTTCATACACACAGACAGATACACCCTCGCCCAATATGGAATAACACAAACTAAAAATAGAAATATGTAGACAAAAGTTAAACTGAACTGCCAAGAAACCAGACTCTGCATACAATGCAACACCACAACACCACAAAAACAGTAATACATGTCTTCTAATACTGTGCAAAATATAAAGACAGTAGATGTAAATTTGAAAAAAACTGATACATAACAATCACCACTTTACAAATTAACAAATAAAAATAAAACAAATAATGAGAAATAAGAAAATACCATTTTATTGCACTAATCCCCTTAAGCTCAGTCCTCATCCCCACAAACCACCTGATTCCATCCACACAAGCCTTGAATTGTTTTATATTGAGCTTATTATATTAAAGTATAAAAATAAACAATATTCTGTACAATTGTCAATTTATAAATCAGCGTCTTCTCCCCACTCTCTCTTCCCCATTTCCCTTCAGCGTCCTCAGCCCACTCTCTCTCCACTTTCCTTCAGCGCACACACATAAAAACAAGCAGGTAGTTTATATCATTTTCATTCTATTCATTCATAGAAATTAAAGTCTAAATAATGCCAGTCACATAACAAAACATGATTTTACAAAAATAATTCACTGCACAGTCAAACCTGCAAGGATTACTAGATGTTTTTCAGCAGCTCCCCTCCCTCCCCCTTACCTTCGTGGCCAAGTCAAAATGATCTACCAACAATAAAATTTTAAAAACACAAAGCACACTGTACGCAGAGAAAATATTAATTATCATTTATATTCCGCGGGTTTTTAAATGACTTTATGCAATGTCACCTCAGTAAAAACTATACAAAAATAGACAAATATACCCCCTCCCTTTTTACTAAACCGCGATAGCGTTTTTTAGCGCAGGGAGCTGCGCTAAATGCCCCACGCTGCTCTCAACGCTCATAGGCTCCCTGCGCTAAAAATTGCTATTGCAGTTTAGTAAAAGGGGCCCATAGTGCAAAATATAGACAGCATATATAAATTCTCAAAACGGACACATTTTGATCACTAAATTGAAAATAAAATCATTTTTCCTACCTTTGTTTGGTAATTTAATCAGTCTCTGGTTGCACTTTATTCTTCTGACTGTGCATCCAGTATTTCTTCCCTTCTTTCAGCCTCCTGTATGCTTCCTCTCCTCCAACTTTTTCTTTGTTTCATCTTGTCCCCTTCTTTCTTTCTCTCTCCATGCCCCCTTTCTTTCTGTATGTCTGTCTTTCTCTCTCCCCATGCCCCATTTTTTTCTTTCACCCTGCCCCCTTTCTTTCTTTCTGGCTCCCTGTCCCCCCCCTTTCTTTCTTTCTGGTTCCCTGTCTCCCCCCCCCTTTCTTTCTTTCTCCCTGCCTTCCCCCATGCTACCGCCATTGGGAAACATACTGCTGCCACCACCGCCGGGAAAAGCTGCCACTGGCCATTGGAAACAGGCTGGCGCCAAATTCACCCTGCTTCTTTTCCCGCAGGCCGACTAACTCTCGCTGCCCGACGTCAATTCTAACATCGGAGAGGATGTTCCGGGCCAGCCAGGCAGCGATTGGCTGGCTCAGAACGTCCTCTCCGACGTCAGGATTGACGTTGGACGGCTAGAGTTGGTCGGCTTGTGGGGAAGAGAAGCAGGGAGGGAGAACTCGGCGCCGGCTTCTTTCTGATGACGGCAATGGCAGCCTTTCCCCGGCAGCAGCCTATTCCCCGGTGAGTGGCCAGCTGTGCACCCCCTTGGGCCGTGCACTCGGAGCGGACTGCTCCGCCCCCCCCTTGGTACGCCACTGGGAGGAGTGTCTAGGGCGGGAGTTGGGCGGAACATGGGCTGGCTTAGACTTAGTCATACAGCATGTATAACAGAAAATTATACAGCACAGGATCGACGGAACTTGGACGTTGTGATTTAGACCATTTAAAACATGGTCTAAGTCACAAAAACCCACCTAAGTCACCAGATAAGCACTGCAAATACATAATACAGACCCCCACACACTACCCCAGTGATCACCGACCCCCCCCCCAATAAAAATATTAATCACAACTTGAAAATTGTGCCTCCAGAACATCGTCACCTTGCAGCCTGGCATAGGAAAGCCTAGTCATGCTGCATAGAGGCATCTTAAGCTGTCTTGGGGGTGGGTTAGGGACCCAAAGAGAGGTGGACCCATGCCCATAAGCCCCTGTAATCACTGCATTGATATTGAAACATGTGCACTCCCCTATACATCCCAAAACCCTTTTGTGCTGGTATATAGGTGGTTCCTGCTGTCATAAAGGCTATTGGGGTGGTAGATAAGTGGGTCTAGGGCAGGGGTAGGCAAGTCTGGTCCTCGAGAGCCACAGCCAGGTCAGATTTTCAGGATATCCACAATTAATATGCATGAGATGGATTTGCATGCACTGCCTCCTTGAGATGCAAGTCTACCTCATGCATATTCATTGTGGATATCCTGAAAACCTGACCCGGCTGCGGCTCTTGAGGACTGGAATTGCCTACTCCTGGTCTAGGGGATTCTGGAGGTGGTTTGGGGGGGCTCACCATGACCTATAAGGGAGCTATAGTGAGATGAAGACATGGCATCCTTTATGTGAAGGTACCCCACTATTTAGGTGCCATGCCCGGCTCAGCCTCAATTTCCTTCCTCCCTTTGTCAAAACACTGGGAGGGTGCCATGTGTATGTTCTTATGTAAAAGGTGAGAGAGCCAGGCAGTGTTTGATTAATCACAACTTTAGGACGGGACCGGACGACTCATGCTTTGGTGATAGTGCTTTCATCAGGAGCCAGTATTCGCCAATTCCATAATATAGACAGGAAGGAGGAAAAATGCTGCTAAGCTTTGCTGAGTGTCTGAGTCCCCAGCTACTGTCACATTTGTTTGCTGACCATTAACAACATATATGCACTGCTGTGCCTAGGTCAGTCATCTTTTCTTTGCTTCCTGAATAATTCAAATCAAGTTATCATGGCCATAATGTTGCATCCTATTCTCCTTTCCACCAGCTCTATATTAGAACCATCTTCTAGTGTTTTGGGCTTTTTTCCGTAAGCTTTTGTGTGTAGGTGATCTGTCATATACCTAGTCATCAGGGGATGGAGGGTAGGGGGAAGATCTTTCCTGGCAGGAGGGAGTGGGCTTCCCTCCTGCCATCTTTTAGGGGTTGGGGGGGGAGCGGTGATTGTCAGGGGTCATTTAGGAGGGCCTTTGGCAGCGGTGGGGGATTTTTTTTTATGGGGCAGATATCTGTGCCACAAAAAAAAAAAACCCCAGGCAGACCTGTTGGTAACAGAGGTCTACAGCAATCGGGTTTTAGGACCATAAAACCCAATGCTAAATAGTCAAGCAATGTAAGTGAATCAATCGCTTGGCTATTTTACATGGGGTTTTACTGATTTGCATGGCCAGATCAGAAAATGGGCGCTCGAGGGGAAAAACATGCGGCGGGCCGTTTTGTGAATCAGGTTGGTTAGCAGTGATCGTTGCTAACACATGACTTTAGTGAATCTAGGCCATTGTATCCAAATGAGCTAAAGGAGAGCCACCAAATATTTTCCCATGCAAGATATTAACGCTGCTGCTAAGCGTGTGTTAGACATCCATCCCACCAGCACACCTTCAAACTTTTATTGTGTGAATCCTTGAGGATATTGTCATTTCCAATACTTTCTGTCTATTGAGAAATGCCATGTCCTTCAATGCGGTAGCGGCAGCAAAAAGGGTGAACAGAATGCTAGAAATGATTAAGACGGGGATCATGAACAGATTGGAGAAGGTTATCATGCCGCTGTACCGGGCCATGGTACGCCCTCACCTGGAATATTGCATCCAGCACTGGTCGCCGTACATGAAGAACACAGTACTACTCGAAAGGGTTAAGGGGCTGGAGGAGTTGCCATATAGTGAGAGATTAGAGAAACTTGGCCTTTTCTCCCCTGAAAAGAGGAGACAGAGAGGGGACATGATCGAAACATTTAAGATAATGAAGGGAATAGACTTAGTAGATAAAGACAGGTTGTTCACCTTCTCCAAGGTAGGGAGAACGAGAGGGCGCTCTCTAAAGTTAAAAGGGGATAGATTCCATACAAACGTAAGGAAGTTCTTCTTCACCCAGAGTGGTAGAAACCTGGAATGCTCTTCCAGAGGCTGTTATAGGTGAAAAAACCGTTCAGGGCTTCAAGACAAAGTTAGACAAGTTCCTGCTGAACCAGAACATACGCAGGAAAGGCTAGTCTGTAAGGGCCACCGCATGAGCGGACTGCTGAGTACGATGGACCCAGCAGCGGCAATTCTTATGTTCAAGCATACAGATCTTCCTCCCATCCTCTTCCCCTTTCTGTTATAAGCTTTGGTACAGAAGCAGAAAGTAGCAGAAATACCCCTCCCCCCCCCCCCGAATGATGCAGGCCATCCCAGAAGTCTCCAGGGGCTACTACTGGCCCCCAGGCTTTGCACTCAAGATTATTGCCATACAGGCGAGCAGCAGCCGAGTCACTTGGTGATGGACAGGATCCTTCCTTTCAGGCTCAACTGCATCCCAGCAAGCTGACCAGCTAGCAACTGGATAGTATCAGAGATATATCAGTCATGTTTCAGTCCAGCATAGGTTGAGGGCTCTCACAATGTTGGAAACTATGAATATTAGCTAACATTGGTGTATAGAGAGGTACAGTTCATAGAAGATACGGATTAGACAATCTCTCTTCAGAAAGCTATCAGTTTGTCCTCCTGTCTCCTATCCAAACCATGTTCTTCAGAAAGCTTGGTATCAACTTTGTGGACCAATCTCGTCCCACATATCATCTAACTGTTCATCACATGAAATACAGTCCCTGAAGAATGGGGCCCCTGGTCTTGCAGACAGGACTCCCCCAACAGGGCTGGCATAGCTGATGCCTAAAGAGATGGTGAGTAGGGCTTATCTTTTTTCTTGTGTCAGTGTAAATCTTTCTTCTTACTGGTTCCACACAAGAGAACAAAACACAGATATTCAGCAAGTCCTTGTGAGATGGCAAGTCAGACTAGTGATGTAGCCATGATAGTGTGGTTCAGAAAAGCTATTTCCTAGCTAGAACAAACCTCAGGCCTACAAAATGTGAAACATAGGGAGCATTACTCATGGATGGAGTTTCCCCTGGGGTTTTCCTAAACTGTCTTGCTAGTCTCTCATCCATTTTCCTTCTGTTCCACTCTGATGATCGGTTTTGAACTCCATCACACTAGTCACCACGATATAATCTTCCTGCCTTGCATTTTACCATCAGGTACTGTTGAATAGCATTTCGTCAGGCATATGTTTATTTTATGTGTTTCAAACACATTGTAGCATGTGGGGCTCTTATCAGGGTCATCCCAAAGGTATTTGACATCCTTAATGAACCTTCAGCAATGCGCCCCCACCTCCCCATCAAGAGACTGCTCAAGGCCCTCCATCAATGTACAACATCTCTCCTTCCCCTTCTGTGTTTTAGCATCTTTGCCCCCTCCCCATGGTGTCCATGCCTACCTCTTCCTCCCCTATGAAGTATTCAATGAATTCACCCCTTTCCTGCCACCATTGGCAGTCATGATGTTTATAGAAGATTCATGGTTGCTGGTGCAAAGTCTTGAGCATCTGTGCATGCTTAAGGCCTGTCAAGTTCAGCCCCCTCTAAACATCCTGCTCAAGGCTCTACATCGGCCATAATGAATCTTCTATATAAAAACAAAAAACAAACCGCAGGCAATGTTTATTATACCAAATATTTTATGCAGTTGAAAATACCACCTTATAACAAACCAAGGGACCTGACACGGTCTGTGTTTCGGAAAACACTCTTTCCTCAGAGGTCCATGGTTGCTAAGGTATAAAGTAAACCACAATAAAAGATATAAAACAGCCGTCTGTATGGTATCCTTCTCCACTTAGAGTGTGCAACGCAAAACTAGTAAAACAAAAGCAAAAGGAGGAAGGAGTGTTTTCCAAAACATGGACCGGGTCAGGTCCCTTGAATACTTCATAGGGGAGGAAGAGGTAGGCATGGACACCATGGGGAGGGGGCAAAGATGCTAAAACACAGAAGGGGAAGGAGAGATGTTGTACATTGTTATAAGGTGGTATTTTCAACTGCATAAAATATTTGATATAATAAACATTGCCTGCATCTGGTACATAGGAGTCTGCAATTTGTTTTTTGTTTTTGCTTTGGCTGGTGATACTGCAGTTTTCGTTGGATTCCTTTATGTTGAATCTTCTATATAAACCATAAACTGTCCTAGGCAGATGCATACTGGATGTAGATGACTGAATAGCTTCTGTAATACAAAAAAGATCACCTATTAGATTTAATAAATAATTTTATTATTAGCATTGTAAACATTTATTAAGAAAATATACATATTGACTAGAAACACAGTTTTTACTAAACATCCCTACATTGTCTCTCTTTCTCTTCAGGAACTGTTCATGTAGATGAACTTCCCTATATAATTACACATTTAATAATGTCAAAAAAGAAAACCAAAACATATGCCGATTAGAATTAATACAACACTGCCATGTCTGGGCAGAAGAGATTGGGTGGCTTCAGTAAAATTCCACTTACTGCATGGTCACGCAGAACCTCTCTTACGAACTTCTTGAAAGTGGCTAATGGTTCCTTCCATGTTACCAGTTTTACTATTATACTATTCCGAGACTGAATATGTAGCAAGACATATCCTGTCACACTAACTTGGTGAGAAAGGAATGTTTTGTTATATACCTCATACATACGCAGGAACATGGTAATATTTGCCTTCTTATATATTTAGTTGTGGCTTACTATTAACAGTTGGAACATTGAAATGGAGGCACTGCTGACATTCCAGAGAGGAAAGCCCTCGATTCCTAACCCTTTTAGAGATAGAATCCAATAAACTTCATCTCTGTGCTATTACATTGTCAAAAAGGATTTAAAAAGTTCATGATTCTTTTCTTAACTTATTTATACACAACACATATAAATCAACTTAAACTTTCAGTAGTAAGAAGTTAAAATTATTTCTGCAGTAGTACATATGCACAAAAAAGCACAGCAAAACCATTCAGTATCTTATTACCACAGCCCCAGTTTCCTGGGACATCTCAAGAATAGATTATGTGGTAAGCATGAGGAATTCTGTGGCACATTTAGATAGATTTGCATACTAAACAGCACATATTTGTTAAAAATTAAGTCATATTCTGATGTTTATTGTATGTATAAGCAGTGAATGCTCTTTTTGAAGGCAAAAAGATCTTAGTGATTATTTTATACTTTATTTACTGCACATTTATTTATGCCCCTCTATCTGTATATCTTGTATATTTTTTAAATTACCATATAAAATCAATAAAAATACTTGAACTAAGTCCAGGGAACAAAGCTTACCCTTCCATAGATACCACATTATTCTGCTTAATATAAATTATTTTGCTTTCAATATAAAATATTAATTTTTCATATTAATTTAGTATACGTTCACCTGGATAATTGGAAATTACAAAAAATTGAAATGCTGTCAAAAACTGTAAAAGCTACTTTGCTGTATATCAATGCCTATTATGGGGCTGTCTAACCAAATCTTTAAGTTCAAATTGTCTTTATCATCTAATCAAATCTAACCAAAACAAGACCAGAGTCTTCTTAACCATTTTCAGAATGAGAAAGCAATCTAACTTTTGTTCAACTCTAACAGTGCAATTTACCAATGAAACATTCCATCTAAAAACATTATTGCACCTATTTCTGCCCTTACCCTGTGTTTTTCAATTATTCTTGTAAACTTAACATCATAATTTGCACCCGTCTGGTAACGGTGCATTATAATGTCCAATGCATTTCAAGAAACGGACATTGACTATGTGATAGCTACAAATTATCCACGGGGAATGAAGGTGACCGAACACTCCAGTAAGACGCCCTTCTTCTCAGCAACACAAGAGCCATGAAGAGTAGCAGAACTGTAACCAGTAGGAGAACTCCAATGGTGAAAAGGGAGAGAAGAGCTATGTTGACTTCCTTTGTATTCAGGCTCCTGCCAAGCAATTCTATTTTTTGGTTGCCATCTGCTGAAAGTCAAAAATACATTTTCAGAAAATCAACTCTATGAGGTAGATATTGGAATACTCACTCAGTGGTGTAGCAAAAGGGGATGGGCAGTCCACCCCGGGCGCCGTCTTGGTAGGGGCGCTGACACCTGTCCTCCTCTCTGCCGCCCCCGCTATCGCGCCCCCCTTCTTTTCCCCCATACATCTATAAGGTTCGCGGCGCGAGCAGACATCCCGACCTGCTGTTCGCGCCAGCATCGGCTCTTCCTCTAATGCCACTTCCTGGACCCGCATCTAGGAAGTGACATCAGAAGAGCCGCCGATGCTGGCATGAGCAAGCAGGTTTGGGTTGCTGCTCACACCGTGAACATTAAAGAGATACAAGGGAAGGGGCACATGTGCCTAATCAGCTCAGTTTTCAGCTGAATATTATTCTAAATCTACTCATAGCTAGTCAAAACTTAGCTCATCGATGCTGAAAATCAGTCACTAGCACGCCAAGTCTTCCTAAAACAAAACCAAAGAGAAAGAAAAAGAAAAGAAAATCCAACTATCCTCCAGCTAAATCCTTGAAGAAAGTGGTTCTGCAGCAGTCAGATCCGCTTTCATCCTCTCTTTCTCCCAACTCTTGCATGCAAGAAAATGATCCCACTATAGTGGGAGCCCTTCTTTCCTTCTGGTTTGGCCAGCAACTGGTGTCTCCTTTCTCCCACCTCTAGATAAAACAAGATGTTTTCTCCATGTGATTATTTTTCCCCCACTCTGCCGTCGTTACAGAATCAAAATACCCTGGCTGCTCCCCTCTCTTTTTACATCTCAGCTGGCCAAAAAATATAGAGCACCAGTTGGGATAAGTCCTGCTATCCGCTCCTTGCAAGATCCAGGAGGGAAGAGGAGAACGAGGTCCTACTACGGGCTAGATTCACTAACGCCACGGATTGGATCAGATCCCTGGCCGAGGAGGCTGATTCACGAATTGCCCTCATGCAAATAAGGGCGATCGGAACCACGCCCACCCCCAACCGACTGCTCTGATCGATGAATAGTGATCCCGACGCATGCGCAGATCATCTGTAGATGATCTGCGCATGCTTAAAGAGCAGAAACCTTTTTTTTTTTTTACTTTACTTTTTAAACTTTTAATAGCAAGCCCGTGGTTTTAACCCGTGGGTTAAAACCATGGGCTCGCACTGTGGGGAAAGGCCGGGGCAGAAGCAGGGCAGCGCTATGCGGTATTTACTCGTAACTCCAGAGTCAGGGAGGCAGAGAGCAGGAGGATCAGGGCAGAGAGCAGGGCGGCAGAAGGCAGGGCAGTCGGAAAGGACCTGAGTGACCGGTCCTCAGCAGTCGCTTATTTTTGGATCTGTCACCTCAGTCAGTGTCCCTCTTTTTTTTTTTTTTTTTGTGAATCACTGCCTGCCTACATTTGAATGCTGTTCCCCCTCATTTGCATGTGCGGATCAGAGAATGATCAGGACAGAGCTTAGTGAATTGGGTCGCTAAGTGATCGGAACTTGACCGGTGGGCTTAGTGAATCTAGCCCTACATGTGACCATTTACTTTCCTTGCAAAGACAGGAGAAAGGAGATATCAAGCTGAACAGGAGCACTGGAAGGGAGAGTAACCAGGCAGGCTCGTTAATATTGGAAATCAGCGCTAGCGGCTTACTGTATTCTTCCTCAACTCTAACCAAGCCCCCGACCACCTAAATATAACTTCTTAGTGAAAATTAGGTTAGACTGATCTGTTTGGTTGTTTTGAATATAGAGCTCTCAATATATTTGACTATGTTTAAAACAAGAGTCTTACCATCCTTAGTATGTGTTTGTTCTCCGCTGTTCAAAGGAGGAGGAAGAGCTGCAGAAAAATGAAAACATAAGAAGAAGCAATAATATTTCAAGTTAAGAACATAAGAGCATAAGCATTGCCATACTGGGACAGACCGAAGGTTCATCATGCCTAGTATCCTGTTTGAAACAGCAGCCAATCCAGGCCCAAATACCCAGCAAGATTCCAAAAGAGTAAATCAGATTTTACACTGCTTATCCCAGAAATAAAGCAGTGGATTTTCACAAGCCTTCATGAAGGCTTATAGACTTTTCTTTTAGGAAACTGTCCAAAACCATTTTTAAACATTGCTATGCTAATTACTTTTAGCACATTCTCTAGCTACAAATCAAAGTGCAAAATTGCAAACTGAGTGAAGAAATATTTCCTCCCATTTGTTCTACATTTGCTACTATAAGCTTCACTGGGTGACCCCCTATTCTTTGTTGTTCTTTTTTGGGGGTGTTTTTTTGTTTTTTTTTTAGAATTCGTAAACAAGTAATTCACATCTACCTATTCAATTCCACTCAGTATTTGTCAATCATGCTTAACTTCTTATCCCTGCTGTGGAGCAGGGGATCTCAGTGTAGTCCTTGAGAGATGCCTAGTCAGTCTGGTTTGTAGAATATCCACATCAGATGAATATTGTGGCCGGGCCAGACCCCAAGTAGGTGGGAAACCCCGGCTCGGATCACAGGTAAGATTTTTAGGAGCGCCTTTTATATGGTTGGTCAAAGGAAAAACCCGGAGACTGGACTTCTAGCAAAACTTCTTTGGGTTTATTAACATGCAAGCCCAAAACATCATTGCATGCACATTTGTCACAGGGCACAGTCATTGAGTTCACAGTATATTACATAAGTCCCGGGCACACCGGATGTGCCTCTGCATGTGACTGTCAATCTTCCTCAGTGCATTGAAATCATCATTAAAACAAAAACAGAAAAAATTGCTTCTGCAGTTTCTTCACTGCCTCCGTAGCGTCCCCTCTCAGGACTAAGACTTCTCCCCCAACCCAAGCTGGTTTACTAATTCACAGCTGAGCACAACAGGTGTCAGCAAGCTTTCCCCTATACTTTGTAGAAGAAAAAAAAAAACGTTTTTTGGCTTTTATTATTTTCCTCTTTCTCTCCTAATCCCTCCCTTTGAAGGACGTTCACAACCTGAACCCAGGTTGTGCGGGCAAACCTCCCTTATGCTAAAGGTCTTAATCGCCCACCCGAGCATGCCCCTACCATCCAGAATTTTACTTCAAAGGGCACTTAAGAGAACTGAGGTTCAAGGAATTATTTTGGCATTACTTAATTAGGCACTGCTGCCATGCCTTTTCTAGCTCAAGACTCCATGTCCATGTCTTCCTCAAACATGTATTCTCCAGAGCCTTCCTCACTGAGCATTTCCCAGGCTGGCTCCAGGGGATTAGGGCTCTCTATGAAGTCCTGCACTTCTGCTGGTTCTTCCCATCCCCCTCTTTGAATACCTGCCAGCCCTCTCAAACCATTTTCCCCTTCAGGAACACCCTCTAGCTCCTCACCCCAAAACGTGCTAGGAAAGTTATGGTACTTCCCTGGAGGTAATCTCTCTCCCCTGGTGGGCTGGTGTCCTGAAAGCTTTCTTGGCTGGCTCGTGGAAGAAGGGAGATAGCAGCTATCTTGGTTTGCTGCTGGGCTCCTACAATCAGGAACAGGTGAGCCGCCTCCTCCTCCTCCTCCTCCTCCTCCTCCTCCTCCCTGATTACTCTGCCTTCTGCCTATTTGAGGTTTGCTTGGTTGCAGGGCTCGGGGACCAGCTCCACCCCCTTCTACCTGGATTCTTCTAACCTGGGGAAAGGAGTAATAGGGACTGGCTTGTGGTTTCAGTGCCCTCCCTTCCAGAATCCTGGGCTGACTCCACCCCTGCTTTTCCGCCATGTTATTTTGTTGTGCTACCCTGCTGCTTTTACCAGGAGAAATAGGCTTTATTTTAGAGCTTACAGCCTTAAGGGCAGTATTTCTGACTGGACCCACAGTCTTTTTACTTGTGACAGGGGCTTCCCTGTCACAATATACATAGAAAAATGAAGACATATAAAGACCATATGACCTAAAAAGTTCCACACTTTTATTTTTTTTTAACACTATTTATTAAATATCTCAAAAGCAAATTACATCACTTTTCCACATAAGGTGAGCTGGGCTTGCCTGACTAGTCACATGACATTGTATGACACGCCCTCTTACCACTTTCTGTTGCCCCAACCATTTCCAGCAAGGACATGAAAGTGCAGAAACTTTTTGAAGAATCCTCATACTATCCTTTCCTCTCCCTTAGAATTCCAATGCACTTGTCCCAAGGTAGGGGGAATGATTTTATTTTCAATTCAGTGTTTGAATTGTGTCAATTTTGAGAATTTTAATCTGCTATCTTTTGCACTGCTCAGGCAGAAATACATTTGTCTCTTTTTCCTGGAGGTTGTACTACATGCAGAGTCTTGAATCTTAGGGTTTCTTTTTTATACATTAGTACTTTTAGTTTTTGGTCCCATATTTGCATAGGGGTTATCTGTGTTCTGGTAGGAATGAATGTTGAGAAGCATACAGTGTGCTTTATGTAGTTTAATTTTGTGGTTAACCATTATGTGTTAATAAGATTATATCGTGTGTGTATATATATGAAAAATGAATGGAAAAAATTGTGTTATAATTAGTTCTATTATGGGGGTGGGGTCTGGGGCAGAGATTGGGTGGGGTCTGTTCACGACTTAGCCTGTGTTTTGGATTTGGGCCCCTTAATGTGATTGAGTTTGACACCCCTGCTCTAGAGTATACATATTCAGGTATTCAAGCCTGTTCTCATATGTCTCTTGGTGCAATCCTCTGGACAGCTTCAAGTCTTCTTGCATCCTTAGCAAAATACAGCCTCCAGAACTGACCAGAATATTCCAGGTGGGGCCTCACCAATGTCTTGTACAGGGGCATTAACACATTTCTTTTATCCCAGGACAAGCAGGCAGCATATTCTTGACTGATGGGTGACGGCACCGACGGAGCCCCGGTACGGACAATTTTAGAGTGATTGCACTCTAAGAACTTTAGAAAGTTCTAGCTCGGCCGCACCGCGCACGCGCGAGTGCCTTCCCGCCCGACAGAGGCGCGCGGTCCCTCAGTTTCTTAGTTTCCGCGGAGCTAAGAAGACGCGTTTTTCAACGGCTGTTGAAACTTTTTTCTCTTTGCCTTCCCGCTCGCGTAAACTTTTGACTATTTACCTTATTTCTTTTCTTTTTTCTATTTTGTAAAAAAAAAAAAAAAAAAATCCTTAATTTTTTCTTTAATTTGATCTTTCCCCGGCGGGGCCTTCTGCCACCATCGAAGCCTCGGCCTTCGATTTGGCTGAAGCCGTTTTCCCTTTCATGCCCCCTCAACCGGGTTTTAAAAAGTGCCAGCGGTGTGCTCGGCCTATATCTCTCACGGACCCACACAACTGGTGTTTACAGTGTTTGGGTCCTGAGCATCAGGCCTCTACTTGCACCCGCTGTGCCACTCTAAAAAAACGGACATTAAAAAATCGCCAAATCCAGCAGCGATTACTGTTCGGTGCCGAGATGTCCGACCCCGTTCCATCGACTCCAGCTTCGGCACCGATTCAGTCGGCACCCTCTTCTTCGACGCCGCGTGATTCCGCACCGGCGTCTCACCAGTCAGGTAAGCCGGCTAAGAAGCCTTCCCCGCTGGAGCGTCCTCCGGTCTCGAGTGCAGTGAGTCCAATCCTGCCGACTGTGAGACGCCAGCGGAAGCGCTCCGCCCCTATAGAGGTGAGTCCCTCGACATCGGGCTCCTCATCTCCGGGGCGTCGAGCGGCACTGCAGGTACCGCAGAAGAAAAAGGCGGTACCGGTGCCATCCCTTGATGACCGCATCACGGCCATCCTTCAGGTGCAGCTTAAGGACCAATTAAAACAGCTCCTCCCTGCTATCCTGGCTCCGAACCTTCCGGTGCCGGCCCGCACCGAGCTACCGGTACCGATTGTGGAACACCCTGTGTTACCTGCTTCCACTATTTCGGTACCGCTTCAACTAACCTCATCGGTATCGATGCCAGTTCTTGCACCGGAGCCGAGAGCTCACCATCAATCGGTACAGACTTCGGCACCGGTGCGACCGATAACATCTCCTGACTCGATATCGATGAGGTCGGGTAAGTCGGTGCGCAAAACCCAACACTTACAATCATCGACACCTGAGTCTCGGGACCATGCTTCCCATGTCAGGGATCCTGATCTGTGGGGAGACTCAGAGGAACCCTTTCTTTCTGAAGGCGAATGTTCCTCAGAGGAGGAGGATTCAGCTGTCCCTGACCCATCCTCCAAACAGGTCACTTCCTCTTTCTCCTGCTTTTTGAAAGAGATGTGTGACTCCTTGTCCATTCCTTTGGAGGCTGAATCCAAAAAGTCCAAAGCTTTTTTGGATGCCCTTGATTTTGACCAGCCTCCAAAGGAATTTTTGAAACTCCCTCTTCATGACATCTTGAGGGAGACTTTCTATAAGAATTTAGAGACTCCTTTAACTGTCCCAGGGGCCCCACGTAAACTGGATTCTCTATATAAGGTAATTCCCATTCCTGGGTTCGACAAACCTCAACTTCCACACGAATCCTTACTTGTCGAATCCACCCTTAAAAAATCTTCAGGAGCCAGTGTATATGCATCGGTACCTCCTGGCAGAGAGGGTAGAGCCATGGATAAATTTGGTAAGAGGCTCTACCAAAATGCTATGTTAGCAAATAGAGCTAGCAATTATGCTTTTCATTTTTCTTTTTATTTGAAGCATCTCCTTACCACCATGGCTTCCTTCGAAAAGTACCTTCCTTCACGAAAACATCACTCTTTTCATACCTGCTTGTCGTCTCTTTTTCAATTACGTAAGTTCATGGTTAGATCCATATATGACATCTTTGAACTTACATCCAGAGCGACAGCAATGTCGGTGGCTATGCGTCGCCTGGCCTGGCTTCGGGTATCCGAGCTTGATGTTAATCATCAGGATCGGTTAGCCAACGCCCCGTGCCTAGGGGATGAGCTCTTTGGGGAATCCATGGACTCAACCACACAAAAGCTCTCTGCTCATGAGACACGCTGGGATACCCTGCTTAAAAATAAAAAGAAGCCTCCTCCGCCAAAACCATATAGGCAGCAGTCGGCCTATCAACGCCGCTTCACAGCTCGGCCATTACCTACCACTGCTCAGCAACCCAGGCGTCAGAGGCAGCAACAACGTCAGCCTCCCAGACAGCAGCCACAGCAGCAACCTGTGAAACCACCTCCTCAGCAGAAGTCACAGCCCTTTTGACTTCATTCTCCACAGTATAGCCAGTATTCCTATTCCTGCTCTCCTGCCTCAACCTATAGGAGGTCGACTTTCTCTGTTCCTCAGCCGGTGGGAAGTTATCACTTCGGACCAATGGGTCCTCAACATCATCCGCCACGGCTACTCTCTCAACTTTCAGACTCTTCCGCCTCAAAGTCTGCCAAAAGAGTCTGCTTTGAACAGTCCTCAATCTACCCTCCTTATTCAAGAAGTCCAATCCCTCCTCTTTCTGAACGCTATAGAAGAAGTTCCTTTAGATCAAAAAGGGCAGGGATTCTACTCCCGTTATTTTCTAGTCCCCAAAAAAACAGGAGATCTCAGACCAATTTTGGATCTCCGCGATCTCAACAAACATCTGGTAAAAGAAAAATTCAAGATGCTTTCTTTAGCCATCCTTTATCCTCTTCTCAATCAAAACGACTGGCTATGCTCCCTCGATCTCAAAGAGGCATACACTCACATACCGATCCATGTAACCTCAAGACAGTATCTCCGTTTCATGATCAATCATTGTCATTACCAATACAAGGTGCTGCCCTTCGGCCTTGCCTCCTCTCCAAGGGTCTTCACCAAGTGTCTCATTGTGGTAGCGGCATTTCTACGCTCTCACCACCTCCAGGTCTTTCCTTACCTGGACGACTGGTTAATCAAGGCCACATCCGCTCAAGCAGTTCTACTGGCCACCAACCAAACCATCTTGTTTCTACGAATTCTGGGGTTCGAGATCAATCTACCCAAATCTCATCTCATCCCCACTCAGAGACTTCAATTCATTGGAGCGATCCTGGACACACTCCTCATGAGAGCTTTCCTACCATCCAATCGTCTTCAGACCCTTCAGTCTCTATGTCAGCAGGTGCTTTCACTACCTTCCATCTCAGCCAGGCAAATGATGGTACTCTTGGGGCACATGGCATCTACAGTTCATGTCACGCCCCTCGCACGTCTTCACCTGCGCACTCCTCAATGGACCCTTGCTACTCAGTGGTCCCAAGCGACGGATCCTTGCTCACGACACATATCTGTGACATCATCTCTTCGTCAGTCTCTTCAATGGTGGTTGGTATCCTCAAATCTATCCAGAGGTCTTCTGTTCCATCAGCCTCCTCATCAACTAGTCATCACCACCGACGCCTCTCTTTATGCATGGGGAGCTCACTTGAACGAGTTCCAGACTCAAGGTCTTTGGACAGCCCAGGAAAAGAAGCATCAAATCAATTTCCTGGAACTCAGAGCGATGTTTTATGCCCTCAAGGCCTTCCAACATCTTCTCTTTCCTCAGGTCCTTCTGTTGTGCACAGACAATCAGGTTGCGATGTACTACATCAACAAACAGGGTGGGACAGGCTCTCGCCTTTTATGCCAAGAAGCCCAAAAGATCTGGAATTGGGCCATAGATCACCATCTCTTCCTGAAAGCTATCTACATTCAGGGAGCACAGAATTCTTTAGCGGACAAACTCAGCAGAATTCTCCAGCCTCACGAGTGGACACTCGATCCTGTAACTCTGCAGTCTATCTTCACTCAATGGGGCACTCCTCAGATAGACCTCTTTGCAGCTCCTCACAATCATCAGCTGCCCCTATTCTGCTCCAGACTTTACTCTCCTCACCGTCTGGCAGCGGATGCTTTTCTCCTCGACTGGTCGAATCTGTTCCTGTACGCCTTCCCTCCTCTGCCTCTAATGTTGAGAACCTTATTCAAGCTCAAGAGGGAACGAGCCACAATGATTCTGATTGCTCCGAGGTGGCCCAGGCAACATTGGTTCTCCCTTCTACTTCAACTCAGTTCCAGGGAACCTTTTCTTCTTCCTCTGTTTCCTTCTCTGCTTACGCAACAGCAGGAAACCCTTCTACATCCCAACCTCCAGTCTCTGCACCTGACAGCTTGGTATCTCTCGGGCTGACATCTCATGATACTCTTTTATCTCAGCCTGTTCGTTCCATTCTGGATGCCTCCAGGAAACCAGCCACTCTGCAATGTTACCATCAGAAGTGGACGAGATTTTCCTCCTGGTGTCTTCTTCATCATCTTGATCCCACTTCCCTGGCAGTGGAGACGTTGTTGGACTATTTGCTCTCTTTGTCTGACTCTGGCCTTAAGTCCTCTTCCATCAGAGTCCACCTCAGTGCCATTGCAGCTTTTCATGAGCCAGTCCATGGAAAACTTCTCTCAGCTCATCCCCTGGTGTCCAGGTTCATGCGAGGGCTTTTCAATGTGAAACCACCTCTTAAAGCCCCTCCTGTTATCTGGGATCTCAATGTGGTTCTTTCTGCCTTAATGAAGCCTCCATTTGAACCTTTGGCTACCTCTCCTTTCAAGTTTCTCACTTGGAAAGTGCTTTTCCTTATTGCTCTTACCTCTGCCAGGAGGGTCAGTGAGCTTCATGCACTGGTCGCAGATCCACCTTTTACGGTTTTTCACCATGACAAGGTGGTTCTGCGTACACATCCAAAGTTTCTCCCGAAGGTTGTCTCTGAATTCCATCTCAACCAATCCATTGTTCTACCTGTTTTCTTTCCAAAACCTCATTCTCATTCTGGAGAACAAGCTCTACATACTTTGGATTGTAAAAGGGCTCTGGCTTACTATCTAGAGCGTACGAAACCCCACAGATCAGTTCCCCAACTTTTTCTGTCCTTTGATCCAAATAAATTGGGACGTCCCGTTTCTAAACGTACGTTGTCTAATTGGCTGGCAGCGTGCATTTCATTCTGTTATGCTCAGACCGGACTGACACTGGAAGGTTCTGTCACGGCCCATAGAGTCAGAGCAATGGCAGCATCTGTAGCTTTCCTCCGTTCCACTCCTATTGAGGAAATCTGCAAGGCTGCTACTTGGTCCTCAGTTCACACTTTTACATCTCATTATTGTCTGGATGCTTTCTCCAGACGGGATGGACACTTCGGCCAATCTGTTTTGCAAAATTTGTTTTCCTAATGGCCAACCTTCCCTCCATCCCTCTTTTTGTTAGCTTGGAGGTCACCCATCAGTCAAGAATATGCTGCCTGCTTGTCCTGGGATAAAGCACAGTTACTTACCGTAACAGGTGTTATCCAGGGACAGCAGGCAGATATTCTTGCGTCCCACCCACCTCCCCGGGTTGGCTTCTTAGCTGGCTTATACTAACTGAGGGACCGCGCGCCTCTGTCGGGCGGGAAGGCACTCGCACGTGCGCGGTGCGGCCGAGCTAGAACTTTCTAAAGTTCTTAGAGTGCAATCACTCTAAAATTGTCCGTACCGGGGCTCCGTCGGTGCCGTCACCCATCAGTCAAGAATATCTGCCTGCTGTCCCTGGATAACACCTGTTACGGTAAGTAACTGTGCTTTTCTGCTGGCAATTCCTCTCTCTATGCCGCACAACAACCTTCCAGCTACAGCCACTGCTTTGTCACATTGTTTTGTAGCCTTGAGATCCTCAGACACTATCATGTCAAGATCCCTCTCCCAGTCCATGGTCATCAGCTTCTCACCCCTTAGCATATACAGTTCCTTTGGATTTTTACTCCCCAAGTGCATCACTCTGCTCTTCTTTGTGTTAAATTTTAACTGCCAAACATCAGACCATTCTGATATTCACTGATCTCTACTCATGTTTCCTACTCCCTCTGGTATGTTCACTCTGTTGCTAATCTTTATGTCATCTGCAAAAAGACACAATTTTCCTTTTAAACCTTCTGAAATTCACTCACCAATACATTAAACAGAATAGGCCCCAGTACCAATCCCTGGGCACTCCACTTCACAACTTTCTTTCCTCCAAGCAAATTCCATTCATCACCACTCTCTGATGTCTTGTCAGTCAACCAATTTCTAATCCAGGTCACCACTTTGGGTCCTAACTTCAGCCCGTTAAGCTTATTGATGAGCATCCAAAGAAAGACCCGAGTCAAAGGCTTTGTTGAAGTCCAGGTACATCTAGCGCACCTCCTCTATCCAATTCTCTGGTTACCCAGATAAAGAAGTCAATCAGATTCGTTTGGCATGATTCCTTCTTGGTAAAGCCCCATTTAAAATCCAGAGATGGAGCCACGCTGCACAGCCAGGTGACGCGAAGCCAAACCGCCAAGAGATGAATCCTGCATCCAATGGTGCAACTGTAGTGAATGGCTCAGGTCATGCTGTACAGCCAGGTAGGGAGGTGCCCAACACCCAGTGATGAGGCCAGAGATCTGAGATAATTTATTATGACTAGGAGGCACTAATATAAGCTCAGGGGGAAAAACCCCTATTCAAACTGATAGAATGCCACTGTAGAGACAGAAAGTCACTCAAATATCCCTTAATCACTACCACTCAGACATAATAAAGCTGCCATAGAGCAACCAAGAAGAGGACTAAAGAGGCCGGGGCTCTGCAGCCGGAAAAGAAATGAAGGCGCGTGGCATGGTAATGGGATGAAAAATATGCAGCAGCCCCCGTATCAGAACCACTGTTTCCCCACAAAAATGACCAGAGGAGTCCAGAGGACCCAAGATTTGGAAGGCCTGACGGAAACCCATAGGCCAGGCCTAAAGGAAAGAAAGTTAGCAGTTAATACCTAATTTCTTCTTTCTTAGTGACTTCCAGACCAGTCAAGACACTTTGGAAGTACCAAAGGGCTGGATCTCATGAGACTGGACTTAACACCTCAGCCCCAAAGGCAGCATCCTGTGCTGCATACACATCAATTCTATAATGCTTCACAACAGAATACAAAGATGACCATTTTACTACCCTACAAATGTCCTGCGGCAGAATCAAACTGTTCTTGCCCAAGATAACATCATGCCTTTCATGGAGGATATCATCTGGACTCCACTTGAACAGCTGGCTGCCTTGACTATGAGTCAAATGGAAAGAATCACCAGCAAATTCCTAGATTGAGATCTCAAAGAATGAGAGGACATATATGGCTCCAATAGTGAGGTCACAACATTTGATGTACAATGGTGCAAAGCTTTATATACTAAAGTTAAGATCTTAAATTGAATTTTCCACTCTACTGGAAGCCAATGGAGTTTAGCAAGGAAAGGAGATAGAAACATACATAGAAACATAGAATATGATGGCAGAAAAGGGCTGACGGCCCAACAAGTCTGCCCACTCAAGAACCCTCCCTCCCAACTAGTCTGCCTACTCAAGAACCCTTCTTCCCTGGAGTATCTATCGTTTGAGCATAACTCTGTAGTACTCCCACCTGTTTGTCCCATCGACTCTTGAAGTCGAGCACGCTACTGGCCTCAACCACCTGGCGGGGAAGATCATTCCATTGATCAATCACCCGTTCGGTGAAGAAGTATTTCCTGGTGTCACCATGAAATCTTCCACCCTTAAGTTTTAGTGGATGCCCTCTTGTCGCCGTGGGACCCTTTAGAAAAAAGATTTCCTCCTCCACTTTGATGTGACCCATGATGTATTTAAATGTTTCTATCATGTCCCCCTTTCTCTGCGCTCGAGAGAATATAAGCGCAGTCTGATCAGGCGTTCTTCATATGGGATGTCTTTAAATCCTGAGACCATCCTAGTGGCCATTCTCTGTATTGACTCCATTCTTTTCACATCCTTTTGATAATGTGGCCTCCAAAATTGGACACAGTACTCCAGGTGAGGTCTCACCATGGATCTGTATAACAGTAGTATGACTTCCGGCTTTCGGCTGATAAAGCTCCTTCTGGTGCAACCCAGCATTTGTCTGGCCTTTGCTGAAGCTTTCTCCACCTGATTAGCAGCTTTCATATCTTCCCAGATGAGAACTCCCAAGTCCCTTTCTGCAGTAGTTCTTGTTAAGTTTTCACTGTTCAAGGTGTATGTTTTGCATGGATTTCCGCTCCCAAGGTGCATTACTTTACATTTCTTGGCATTAAAGTAGTTGCCAAGTATTGAACCATTTTTCCAATACAAACAGGTCTTGCTCCGTAGTGTTGGGCCTGGTTGCGCTGTCAAGTTCTGAGGCCCTGCCCACAACGCTGCATAGTTTAGCATCGTCGGCAAATAGTGTAATTTTGCCTCGAAGTCCCTGAATCAGATCCCCTACAAAGATATTAAATAGCATCGGGCCCAAGACCGAGCCCTGCGGCACTCCACTGGTCACTCTCGACGTTTTTGAGGGGATACCGTTTACTACCACTCTTTGAAGCCTGCCGCTAAGCCAGTCTTGTACCCATATTGTCAGTGTTTCTCCTAGTCCTAGCGAGTTCATCTTGTTTAATAACCTACGGTGTGGAACACTATCAAAAGCCTTACTAAAGTCCAAATACACTATGTTCAGGGACTCACCCTCATCCAGTTTTTTTGTTACCCAATCAAAGAAGCTTATCAGATTGGATTGACAAGACCTTCCCTTTGTAAAGCCATGCTGGTGGGGATCTCTTAATCTTTCATCATCCAGGAACGTGTCTAATCTGTTCTTAATCAATTTTTCCATGAGTTTACTAACTATTGATGCGAGACTCACCGGTCTATAATTTTCAGCCTCTAACCTACCTCCCTTTTTGTGGAGCGGGATAACATTGGCAGTTTTCCAGTCTAGGGGTACTTTTCTCTTGCTCAGGGAAAGATTGAAGAGCACGGCCAATGGCTCTGCCACGACATTGCTCAATTCTCAAAGTACTCTAGGGTGTAGATTGTCCGGGCCCATAACTTTGTTCACTTTTATTTTTGATAGCTCACGGTAGAATTCCATGTCCTGGAATGGGTCTTCCGAACCCCCTTTTGTCTGTAGCTGAAGACCGGATCCTGGCACTTCGCAAGTGAAGACTGAGCAGAATTAGTTATTGAGTATTTCTGATTTGTCTGCATCCGAGTCTGTAAAGTTGCCGCCAGGTTTCTTTAGGTGCCCAATACCGCTTGTGTTCTTCTTCCTGTCGCTAACGTATTTAAAGGAGAAATTAGGTTCTTACCTGCTAATTTACTTTCTTTTAGCTTCTCCAGACCAGTAGAGGTTAACTTTACGAATGGGTATATATCTAATCATGACCAGCAGGTGGAGACTGAAAACAAAACTATGGGACAGTATATCCTAGCCCCTCCTCTCTATTTCCCTCAGTCTGCCGAATAGCCAAGCAGAACCAAGAACTGGAAAACAACAGAGAGAAAAAAACAATACTACAAAAGGAGTAACAAATAACATACCCAAAATGCTGTTGGAAAATGCAGAGGAGAAATTCCCGAAGGAAGAATGTCCCCACAGCTCGCCAGCTAAGCCAGCTGAGCCACAGCCGCTGTTCTTCAATTCTCCCCGGCCCTAGAAAAATACTAGAACCCGCAGCAAAAACCAAAAACTGCCCGCGCAACAGCCCCAACAACAACAACAACAGACAGGGTGGGGACCTCTACTGGTCTGGAGAAGCTAAAAGAAAGTAAATTAGCAGGTAAGAACCTAATTTCTCCTTCTTTAGCACTCTCCAGACCAGTAGAGGTTAACTTTACGAATGGGACGTACCAAAGCAGTCCCTCTCACGGGCGGGACCCCCGAAGGGCCGATACCAGTACACGCTCACCGAACACCGCGTCCCGACGCGCCTGCACATCAACCCGATAATGACGAACAAAGGAATGCAAGGAGGACCAAACCGCAGCCTTACAAATATCCACTGGAGGCACGAGCGACGACTCAGCCCAAGAAGCCGCCTGACCCCGAGTGGAATGAGCCTTGAGAAACTCCGGAACAGGCTGCTGTTTCAGAAGATAAGCGGAAGCAATCGTCTCCTTGATCCAGCGCGCAATAGTAGCCTTAGAAGCGCCCGCTCCCCGACGAGGACCCGCCAGGAGGACAAAGAGATGATCGGACTTCCGGAATTCCTGGGTCCGCTGCACATAAGAGCGAAGGACCCGACCGACATCCAACTTGCGCAGCTGCCGTTGCTCAGAAGAGCCCTCCCGACCACCCAAGACCGGGAGAACCACCGATTGATTGACATGAAAAGGAGAAACAACCTTCGGCAGAAAGGAAGGAACAGGCCGCAAGACGACCCGCTCCCTAGAAAACTCCAAGAAGGGAGCCCTACAAGAGAAAGCCTGCAGCTCAGAAACACGCCTAGCAGAAGTAATGGCCACCAAAAAGACCGCCTTCAAAGTAAGGTCCTTCAAAGAACAGTCGTCCAAGGGCTCGAAAGGCGGACGCACCAAAACAGAGAGAACCAGATTAAGATCCCAAGAGGGAACCGAGGGCCGTAGGGGAGGCCTAAGCAACTTGGCCGCCCGCAAAAACCGAATCACATCAGGAAGAGCCGATAAACGCTGACCTGACACCAACCCTCGAAAGGCCGACAGGGCCGCAATATGAACCCGGAGAGAAGACCAAGCCAGGCCTCTATCCAGGCCATCCTGCAAGAACTCCAGAATGTTAGGCAGAGAAGCGCGAAAAGAGGTCACTCCCCGCGCCCGACACCATTCCTCAAAGAGACGCCAAACCCGCACATAAGCCCGAGAGGTAGAAAGCCTCCGGGACCCCAACAGTGTAGAGATCACCTTGTCTGAATATCCCTTCTTGCTAAGGCGACCCCTTTCAAGAGCCACGCCGTAAGACAGAAGGGAGACGGGTCGAACATGGGAATGGGACCCTGCATCAGAAGGTCGTCCGAGAGAGGCAGAGGAAGAGGATCCGCTACCAGGTGCCTCACCAGATCCGCATACCACGGACGGCGAGGCCAATCCGGCGCCACCAGCACCACCAAACCCGGATGGTGAACAATGCGAAGAAGCACTCTGCCCACCAGCGGCCAAGGAGGGAACACATACAACAGCCCCTCCGTTGGCCACTGCTGGACCAGAGCATCCAGACCCTCGGCCAGACCGTCCCTGCGACGACTGAAGAAGCGGGGCACTTTGGCGTTGCCACCCGTGGCCATCAGGTCCATCAGGGGCTGCCCCCAAGCCTGCACTATCAACTGAAACGCCTCGGCGCCGAGACACCACTCTCCTGGATCTAGAAAGTGACGACTGAGGAAGTCTGCCTGAACATTTTCTACTCCGGCTATATGAGAGGCCGAGAGGTCCAGCAGATGGGATTCCGCCCAAACCATGAGCAGAGCCGCCTCCTGCGCCACCTGAGTGCTCTTGGTGCCCCCCTGACGATTGACCTAAGCCACCGCCGTGGCATTGTCCGACAGCACTCTGACCGACTTGCCCAGCAACAGGGAGTGGAAAACCAACAGCGCCAGACGGACTGCTCTGGTCTCCAACACGTTGATCGACCAGGCGGCCTCCTCCGCGGACCAGGTGCCCTGAGCTGAGTGACCCAAACACTTAGCCCCCCAACCCAGGAGACTCGCATCCGTCAGGAGCACCGTCCACTGTGGGAGATCCAGACCCACCCCCTGAACTAGGTGAGGGGTCTGGAGCCACCAACGCAGACTGCAGTGCGCCAAGCCTCGCAGGGGGACCGGAACATCCATCCCGTGCCTCTGGGGAGACCACCTCCGGAGCAGAGCATACTGGAGAGGACGCATGTGGGCCCGCGCCCACCTCACCACGTCCAGGGACGCCGCCATCGACCCCAAGACCTGGAGGAAATCTCGCGCCCGAGGACACCGGGACGCCAAAAGCAGGCGAATCTGAGATTGCAATTTGCTCACCCGGCCCTCTGGGAGGAAGACCTTCCCCAAGGAGGTGTCGAACAGCACCCCTAGGTACTCCAGACGCTGAGCCGGGACCAACCGACTTTTGGAAAGGTTGACCACCCAGCCCAGCGACCGGAGAAACTCCACCACCCGAGCAGTAACCCGGGAGCTTTCCTGCAACAACTTTGCCCGAAATAACCAGTCGTCCAGGTAGGGGTGTACCAGGATGCCCTCCGACCGCAAGGCTGCCGCGACAACCACCATCACCTTGGTGAACGTCCGAGGAGCCGTGGCCAGCCCAAAGGGAAGCGCACAGAACTGAAAGTGCCGACCCAAGATCGCAAAGCGCAGGAAACGCTGATGAGAGGCCCGAATGGGAACATGCAAGTAGGCCTCCGTCAGATCGAGAGAAGTGAGAAACTCCCCCGGCTGAACCGCCAGAATGACCGACCGCAGAGTTTCCATACGGAAAGAGGGAATCTTGAGAGCCCTGTTGACCCCTTTCAAATCGAGGATGGGCCGAAAGGTCCCCTCCTTCTTGGGCACCACAAAGTAAATGGAGTACCTGCCCGTGCCCCACTCCGGAGGGGGCACCGGAACAACTGCCCTGAGATCTAGCAAGCGCTGAAGGGTCTGGCGAAAAGCCTGCGTCTTCCCCGGAGTCTGACATGGAGAAGCGAGGAAAATATCCGGCAGAGAGCGGGCGAACTCCAGGGCATAACCGTCCTGCACCACCTCCAGGACCCACTGATCGGACGTGATCTCGGCCCATTTGGGGAAAAATTCGCGCAGCCGGGCCCCCACCGGAACCAAAGGGGGCGCCGGCAAGGCGTCATTGTGCAGGACGGGAAGCGGGGGAACCGGCGGAGGGATTCCCTGCCCCCCGACGGGCCCCCCGAAAGGGCTGCATGCGCTGGAAGAACCGACCCCGGGAAAATCCCGGAGACTGGAAAGAAGCAGCCCCACGCCCAGGGCGATACTTGCGAAAGTCCCGCAAACGCCCCCGGGCCGCACCCCCCCGAGACGCCGGGCGGGCACGGTCCTCCGGCAGACGGGGAACTTTCGAGTCCGACAAAGTCTGAATCAACTTATCCAAGTCCTCTCCAAACAAAAACGACCCCCGAAAGGGAAATTTAGTAAGCTTAGCTTTGGACGCAGCATCCGCCGCCCAAGCGCGCAGCCACAACACACGCCTTGCGGCCACGCCAAAAGCCATAGACTTAGCCGAGATCCGCACCAAGTCATATAGAGCATCTGAGAGGAATGAGGCCGCCATCTCAATCTTCGCTACCTCCTGATCCACCAGAGACCAGTCGTCAGACTCTCGATCCAAGACCCGCTCCGCCCACCGAAACACGGCGCGAGCGACCAGTCCCCCACAAATAGCTGCCTGGACCCCAAAGGAAGAGACCTGAAAATTTTGCTTAAGGATGCTCTCCAATTTGCGCTCCTCAGAGTCCCGCAAGGCAGAACCGCCCTCAACAGGCACGGTATGCCGCTTGGAAATTGCCGAGACCACCGCATCCACGACTGGCGAAGCTAACGTAGCCCGATCCCCTTCCGGAATGGGATATAGGCGAGCCATGCTGCGCGCCAGCCGAAACGGCGTCTCCGGCGTTTTCCACTGCTCCAGAATAATATCCCGAATATCCTGATGCATAGGAAAAGAGCGGGAAACGGAACGGATCCCCCGTAACAGGGGGTCCCCCACACGCGGAGTCTCCGGCGGCGCGTCCTCAAAACGCAAAACCGAAGAAACCTGCTGAATAAGGTCAGGCAGCTCATCTTTCTGAAAAAGGCGCACCACGGACGCCTCGTCACTGGAGAACGGGAAATCCGACAACCCGCCGCCAGCTTCCGTCCCCTCCAGAGAGTCCTGGAACTCCTCAGAAGGGTCCAGGTCCTCCTCCAGACCGACCCGTTCCTCCGACCACAAATTCTCGTCCCACGACACCCGCGGACGCTTGGACAAGGGAGGCGGCGGAGGGGACGTCACGCCAGACGAAAGAGGCAAAGCCGCAGGGAGCGCGGAGGAAAACCCACCCCCCGAAACCCCCTGGGCGCAACCGGGACCCCCAGCCGCCTGAAAATAGGCTCAGCATAAAGAAAAGAAAAATTCAGGAGAAAAACCCCCCGAGGGTCCCAAGGGACTCCCTGCCACAGCAGGGGACCCAGCAGAACCTTGCCCCTGCATAGTCAAAACAGGGGGAAGGTCACCTGAGGTGGAAGACAAAATGGAGGGGCCAGACAGAGAAGATGGCGGTTTTCCCGCCAAAAAAGCTCCCTCCATAGCCTGAAGCGGCTGAGAGACCTGAATAGTCTCAGCCGCTAAAGCAGGCAAGCCGGCATCAGCTGTCAAAAAATCAGCTGAGAGGGAATCCTTCGGGGAATCCCTCCGTGGGCGGTTGTGGAAGACCGGGCTTCCCCACTGCTCCAAGCCGACTCGCGAGGCACCATCGGCGGGGAGCTCTGGGCGCCTGCAGCCGCTGCCGACGGAGCTCCACCACCTCACCGACCCAAACCGCCGAGTTCAGGCCGGCCGCGAGTGCCTCGCGGCTGGACTAAATTGTGTCCTACTCCCCCGGAGAAGGGCACAATTGCTCCATACGCGACCTAGCTATAAAAAAGTGCTGGTTACATGAAAAAATACAGTAAAATACAGTTTTCTTAAAGGGAAACAACCCTTCAGACCAGCACTACCTCAGGATTTTTTTTTTTTTTTTTTACAGAACAGACTCCACAGGCTCTCGAAGCAATATGCCTTGCTTGACTTAGGGGGCAAGGCTTACTGCTGAGGCTCCTCTAAAAAAATGTGGGGAGGTGGAGGAAGTGGGGGGAGGGACCCCGCTCGTGACCCGCCGGGTTTGACACCCCCGAGGTCGGACGAACCCCCAAACAGAGTCCGCCCAAGCTCCGTCCGGCTAAAAACAGGGACAATAAACCCCCTAAACAAATTCCAACAGCCCTACCAAGGGAGATGGGTACAGATCACTCAACACCTGCTGGAGACTGAAAGAAGACTGAGGGAAATAGAGAGGAGGGGCTAGGATATACTGTCCCAAAGTTTTGTTTTCAGTCTCCACCTGCTGGTCATGATTAGATATATACCCATTCGTAAAGTTAACCTCTACTGGTCTGGAGAGTGCTAAAGAAAAAGGATTTCTCCCCTTTCTTTACCTGCCTAGCTATGTTTTCTTCCATCCGGAGTTTAGCCTCTCTGACTGTCGTTTTAACTTTTCTGTGCATATTGAGGTAAACCGCCAATCACCCTCACTGTGGCATTCTGAGCTACTTGCAAGGCTCTCAGATTTCTTTGGGAGCCCACACAAAAGGGAATTGCAGTAATCCAAGTGAGGCAAGACAAAGCATTGCATACCTTGATGAAAATTAGAAGGAGAAAGTAAATTCCACAGTTTGAACACCATACAGATCTTTAAAAAATACAGTCTTCACTTTCAATGAAATTTGTCCATGAAACTGCAAGGAGGAGTCGAATAAAACACTTAAACTCTTAATCTCTTGCTGTATTGGAATTAATACTCCATCATATGCATATCCTGATGGAGCTCCATCCATGCCAGATAGCAAAAGCCACAAAAGTGTCATTTTAGCAACATTCAAACGGAGGACATTCATGGCCATCCACTGCATAATTGAATCCAGATGAGATGACAACAAACAAAAACCTTGAGGAAACTAAAAAAAAAAAAGTAAATTATCAGCATAAAACCGATACCGGACCCCAAGTTGCAAAAACAATTTGCCAATTGGAGTCATAAACAAATTAAATAACATTGCTGAAAGAGGAGCATGTAGGAAACAACAACTCAGACTACCTACATGGTGCAAGATTCCACATTAGGCATCACCACCCAGGAAATGGATCTAGGTGTCATCATTGATGATACATTGACATCCTCTGCTCAGTGGTGGCCATGAGAGAAAACAGACATTTAAGTTTCATGCTTAAATACAGAATACAGTAAAACCTTGGATTGCAAGTAACTTGGTTTGCAAGTGTTTTGCAAGACAAGCAAAACATTTGATTAAATTTTAACTTGATGTACAAGCAATGTCTTGCAATACAAGTACATACAGTATACACACATCACAACTGAGCCAATGGTTCTTCTCTCTCTCTGACACTGCAAGAGTGTAGTGACTTTTCTAAACGAGCAAAGTCTTGCAATATGAGTACATATGGTATACACGTGTCACATCATCACAACTGAGCCAATGGTTCTTTTCTCTCTGAGGCTGCAGTATAGTGACTGTTCTAAACGAGTGAGGTCTTGCAATACAAGTACGTATAATACTTCGTATTAAAGTTTTTGGGTTGTGGAATGAATCGTCTGAGTTTCCATTATTTCTTATGGGGAAATTCGCTTTGATATACGAGTGTTTTGGATTACAAGCATGTTTTTGGTGTATTTTGTATTAAAGTTTTTGGGTTGTGGAATAAATCGTCCGAGTTCCCATTATTACAAGCATGCTTCTGGAACGAATTATGCTCACAAACCAAGGTTTTACTGTACTAGGAATTATTAGGAAATGAATGGAGAAAATAATTGAAAATGTTATCATGCCTTTATATAATTCTATAATGTGATTGCATCTGTGAGCAAATTCTGGTCACTGCAACTCAAAAAATATATAGCAGATTTAGAAAAGATAAAGAGAAGGGTGACCAAAATGATAAAAAAAAAAGATGGAACAACTTGCCTAAAGAGGGAAAACTAAAGATGTTATGACTTTGGTCTAGAGAAGACAGCTGAGAAACAGATATAGAGGTCTATAAAATCATTAGTGGTGTGGAACAGGCAGACAAAAATTGTGTTTACTCTTTCTAAAAGTACATAAATCATATTTATGCACTTTTACACTTGCTCTTGAGTAGGCATGTCTTTGCTTCAATCTACAAATAAAAAAAAAGCCAGAAGGATACCTTCATGACAAACAAAGTCAAACAAACACAAAAGTCGTGAAGAAGGGATTCTATCAACCAGGGTGTATTCCATCAAGTAGAAGCCTTCATTCATCTGGATGGTCAGTGTTTCAGCACAAGAGTGCCTTTTTCAAGAGTCAAACACCTGTCCCCACAGTTCTCAGAGGTACCTGTACACTATATTGCATTCCCAACACCTGTCCCCACAGTTCTCTGAGATACCTGTACACTATATTGCATTCCCAACACCTGTCCCCACAGTTCTCTGAGGTACCTGTACACTATATTGCATTCCCAACACCTGTCCCCACAGTTCTCAGAGGTACCTGTACACTATATTGCATTCCCAACACCTGTCCTCAGAGTTCTCTGAGGTACCTGTACACTATATTGCATCCACAACATCTGTTCTCTGAGGTACACTATATTGCATACCCAACATCTGTCCTCAGAACTGGTACATGTACATCTGTGTTAAAAGCATTTAATTGCAGTGAGAGTACAGCCTGAACAGAGAGACATGCAGCTGAAACATCTCTGTGTTCAGGCTGTACTTTCACTGAATTAAACGCTTTTAACACACATGTACAAGTTGTGAAGACCCCAAGGACAGATGTTGGGTATGCAATATAATGTACATGTACCTCCTTCGAGAACTCGAAAGACAGGTGTTTGACTCTTGAAAAAGGCACTCTCATGACGACACATTGGCCATGTTGAGTCCAGATGACTAAAGACTTCTACTTGATGGAATATACCCTGGTTGATAGAATCCTTTTTCCATGACTTTTGTGTTTGTTTGCTTCAATCTAGGCACAATTTCTGCTAAAAGACAAAAGGGCCCTGTGTGTCTTTATAAAATAAGACTTTTCCTGCACTACTAACCATTTCCCTCTTAAGAGGTCTCTTTATCTTAATCCTTGCATCTTCAAAGGGAGATTTCCATCCTATGCATGGTAGCACTTACTTTAGGGCTGGCTTTGCTGAAATGTCATCATTTTTTTTTTTGGTCTTGTAAGTCAGTATTACACACCTGGTTTTCTGTGGACAGTAAAAGTTGTCTCCATGCCAGCATGGATATGATCAGACACATGGCAGTGCAACAACCATGTCCCAGGGTTGCCTGCTACGAGTTCTATTGTCTGAAATGTTCCAGGAAACAGGTCATAGACATCTGCTCTGTGTTCCTTCTGTGTCTATGGCAAGAACAAAACTAATGAAATAAAAATACAGTAAAAACAAACAAACACCCAATTTAAAAAAAGCACACACAAATGGTATTCAGGTGTCCACTTTTGGAGCTTATTTTTTTTTTTAATATTTAGATATTTATTGATAATATTTTGTATATTTCAAATGACAGCCATTATACAACATACAATATCAACTGCTCCCCATCAACCGGATAGGAGCAAATTATATAAACATTTGAACCACTCTGTTTAAAATAACAACTTAATCCTGCCTCCTGTAATAATCTCTAGACACATTCCATTATTCTCATTTAAGCCCAATTTTCTCCCCATAACTCCAATTCCCCTTCCACAGTTTCCCCAGTTTCCCCCCCCTCCCAATCCCCATACTTCTGGCAGACAACAAAATATGCAAATTCGAGAGATCTCCTAGAGAGCCCGCAATATTTCTTCCAATTTACTCCATGTATTTAAGTACGGTATGTATATATGTCTCCTCTTGGCCAGTGCTATTTCCATCTTACCAATTGATAACAATCGATTTACCCATGCAGTCTGTGATGGAGCTGCAACGTTTTTCCAATGGTTGGCAATAAGACATTTCGCTGCCGCCAATCCCCATCTCAAAATTTTTGTTTGCCATGGTCTTTCCCTATTATTATGTAGCCCCAAAAGACAGCTCTGAGGGGATACCCCCACACTTTCACCCAGACATCCAGATAGTGTGGTAGTCACCGATAACCAAAATGGTTGAATGATCCTACATTCCCACCAAATATGCATAAAGGTCCCCTCGTGCAGACCACATCTCCAACAGAGTGCCGGTGTGCCAGGAAACATTTTATGTAGTCGATCTGGAGTGTAGTACCATCGTGTTAGAACTTTATATGCATTTTCCTGTAGTAGTGCACAAGAAGAGGCTTTATAGGTTTCCCTACAAATCGTATCCCAATCTTTAATAGACATTCGTATGTCTAGATCCCTCTCCCATTGTTTTCGGTACAGGAAAGTGGTTTGTGAGCAGCCCCTCCTATACTGATATATCACGGATAATGGTTTCGGAATTTTCTGTAGTAATAACCATAGATTTTCTATCGGTTCTTTATCTAAGTGGAGTCCAGATCCCCAACCCTGCGCCACCATAAAGTGTCTTATTTGCAAGTATGCATAATAGTCATCCTCTGTAATATCGTATTTTTGCTGGATAGTGGTAAATGACATGATCCCATCCTCCCCCAGTAGATCTCTAAATTTTCTGATCCCTTTTTGAGACCACCGATGAAAGGCTCGGTTGTCTCGGCCTGCTGGAAATAATGATTCAGTACTTATATTTGCCATTGAAGAGACCTTGGCCCCTCCACCCATCTGTTTACGCATTTGGTTCCATAAGCGCGCCAAATGCTGCACAAAGGGGTTTGATATGCTCTGGACCCATCTAGCCTGCGACCCAGAAGACCATTGCTTGTTTTTCAGAGGTTCCTCAGCGCTATATAACTGTTCCAATTGTATCCCACTTTTATGTTCCCCTATTTCCCAGTCTAGCACTAGTTTCAACTGTGCCGCCTGATAATACCACAACAAGTTGGGTAATCCCCTCCCCCCCACCTCCCTGGGTGCCCACAACAAGGACTGTGAGAGTCGTGGTGATTTACGTTGCCAAACAAAACTGCGTATTTCCTTTCCCAATCTCTTCAACTCTCCCAGAGGGACCGCCAGGGGCAAAGTCTGGAATAGGAATAACAGCCTGGGTAACACATTCATTTTAATGATCGCTATCCTGCCCCACCAGGACACCCAAAGACTGTGCCACCTTTGTAAATCAGTTCTAATTTTACGGTATATTGACAAGTAATTCTTTTCATAAAGTTTTCGGAGATCCGAAGGGATATAGATCCCCAGGTACCTAATTCCGTTCTCTGCCCATTTAAAGGGGAATACATCTCGTATCGCTTTTACCTCGCTCTGTGTCAGAGTAAGGTTCAAAATTTCGGTTTTCTCCAGATTTACTTTAAATCCTGATATCTTCCCATAATTATCGAGTGTCGTTAAGAGATGGGGTATGGATATCTCAGGTTTTCCCACATACAAAAGGATATCATCTGCAAACATCGCTATTCTGTGCTCTACTTCCCCAATAACAATCCCTACCAATGATGTGTGACGTCTTATGGCCAGCGCCAGGGGTTCAAGCGACACTGCAAACAGTAGTGGGGAGAGCGGACATCCCTGTCGAGTTCCCCTGAGGATAGGAAAAAAGTCCGTGTACGATTGATTTATCCGTAAACAGGCCCTAGGTGCAGCATAGAGGGCCCGAACCCACTTTCCAAACATGCCCCCCAGTCCCATCCTATCCATCACCTCCCAAAGAAACCCCCAAATAACCCTATCAAATGCTTTCTCAGCATCTACTGATATCAAAACTGCTTTATCTTGCCCCCTGCCAGCTTCCCATAATATGTTCAAAGTTCTTCTAATATTATCGCTCACCTGTCTCCTCTGGATAAATCCCGCCTGATCTTGATGTATCAGCTTTGGTAGTACCTTTCCCAACCTTTGTGCTAAAACCTTAGCCAGAATCTTTGCATCTTGATTCAATAGTGATATGGGTCTATACGATCCACATAGCAAAGGATCTCGCCCTGGCTTGGGTAACACAACCACCCCTGCCTCTCCCATTGTAGATGGTAACCCACCTCCCTCAGATATTCCATTAGCCACTCTTACCAAAAGAGGTCCCAGTTGTTTCGAGAATTGTTTATAATATCGACTAGTGTACCCGTCTAATCCTGGTGATTTTCCATTCTTCAACCCGTCTATCACCCCTGTGATCTCAGTAAGTTGAATCGGTTCCCTTAAATAATTCTTATCCTCGTCTGATAATTCGGGTAGCTGTAATGAGTCCAAAAAGACAGTCTGTTTTCCCTTGTCCCAGTTCTCCGGTTGTCCGTATAGCCCTGTATAGAAATCTAGGAATTCTTTTTGTATCGCTGAGTCCGTTACCCTTACCTCCCCACCTACTCCTTTCTTAATTCTCATTATGGTGCTCCGATTTTGTTTAATCTGTATATACCTAGCTAGTTGCGCGCTGGCTTTGTTACTATGTTCATAGATGTGTAATTGAAATCTTTCGCGCGCTCGTTCCGTTTCTTCTACTTGAAGTTGATACAAGGCATCCCTGATTCTTTGCAATTTAGCCAATATGTGGGGTTCCCCCTTACTCTGATGTTGCAATTCCAATTCGGTTAACTGAGTCCTTAAATTTAGGAAGGTTCGGGCTCTCTGCTTTTTAAACCTAGCCCCCCATTTAATAAATTCACCCCTAACTACCGCTTTGAGCGCATCCCAAAGCATAGCATCAGATACTGCCCCATTATCATTCAGTATTAAGTACTCATCAATCACAGATTCCACAGCTGATATCACTAGAGGGGAACTCAACAGAGATTCATTAAGTTTCCAATATCTACCTCCACCCGTATCTACCATATCTTCACATTGTAGCCACACTGGCGCATGGTCTGATACATGCATTGGTTCTATCTCCGCTGCCCGCAGTCCCCCTGCCTGGTTCCTATGTATCCATACCCCATCCAATCTCGTATAGACATTCTGTGCATGAGAATAAAACGTATAGGATCTCTGGGTCCCATGCAATAATCGCCAACCGTCTACGAGGCCAAGAGATCCCATTAATGCCCGGAGTGCTGCAGCTGGCTTTTGAAGTGATCTACGCCCTCCCCCAGAATGGTCTACCCCCGGTTCTGGAGGAATATTAAAGTCTCCCCCTAGATATATCGCTCCCTTTACAAGTCCTCCCAGTTTTCCTCTCAATTTGTGATAATAGGTCTCTTGGCCCGCATTAGGCCCATAAACATTGATAATGGTCAGAGGTCGGCCCTGAAGAACCCCTTGAATTGCCAAACACCTGCCCTCTTCATCCCGATATTCCTTTTCCACCTGCAGGCCTAGGCCCTTTCTCACCATGATTGCCAAGCCCCCCGCCCTTTTTGATCCTCCCTCACCCTGATGGGTCCAGAGCATATCAAACTTCGGCCGCTGGATCAAGGATACATCCCGTGGTCTCAAGTGCGTCTCTTGGAGTAGACAAATATCCCACTTCATCCTATAGAGTTCCCGGAAAACTATGCTTCTTTTACCCGGGCTATTAAGCCCATTAACATTCCATGATCCTATGGTCAGCCCCGGGTCCTTCCCCAAGGACCTCCCAGCATTCATATTCCCCCGTCCGCCAGAATCCATACCATCATTTTTCCCCCTCCCCCCTCCCCCCCTCCAGTTAGCTGATTCACCCATTTTCGAATCAGCCATATTGAGAAGTGAGTCATACCAATAAGGCCCATTAATACCCCTCATTCTATGCTTAACCCCAGCACGCACACTTTCATTCTCACATTCATCCGCAGAAAAACCATACACTCGTTAAGTACCTCAGTCACATCCACATATATAGATAATCATGAATCTCAGCATGGTACCACTTCCCACAGCAGTTTAACTAATGTGTCCACCATCACTCCTCCATCAGTGTTTGTCCAATGGAACAGTAAGAGACACAGAGTAGGACATTAAGGAGCACAGAGGCAACCTTTTAACAAGGATGCCCCCCGCTCCCCCAGTCCACCGAATACCAAGTGTAAATGTCTAAGTAACGGTCCAAACTCCGCCTCAGATAGCTGATGTCGAGGGTCGGACTTCTTCAGCAGTGCCTAGGGAGTCACCTTCCCCCGTCCCCAGTAGCGAGTCCTTTCGATTTCCTTCCGAAAAGTCAGACGGTCGCCTGCATCCAAATTCTTTCAGTGCTATCCATGCATCCGATACTGTGTCCACCTTCCTGTGTGTCCCATTTATGGTGAATTGTAATCCAAAGGGAAAAAGCCACCGGTATCTGTATCCTTCAGCTCGCAGTAGTTGAGTTATTTCTCGAAAGGCTCTGCGCTTCTGCAGCGTTGCAAGGGCCAGATCTTGATACACCCCTATTTTCAACCCCTGCCATACAAAGTCAGGGCAGCGTCGCGCTGCTTGTAAGATTTTCTCTTTCAGTGGAAAGTCACTGAAACAAGCTATTATATCTCAATTGCCTGGTCCCCTCATTTGTCCCAGACTTCTATGCACTCTCTGCAGTTCAATCATGGGTGTTTCCTTGGATCCCTCATCTGCAAGTAGTGTTTTACAGTAGTCAGTTACCACTTCTCTTGCATCTTTATATCTCTCCAAGTCTGGAACCCCCTTGAAGCGCAGATTATTCCTCCTGGAACGATTTTCCAGGTCTTCCACCTGTTTCTTTAAGTCCTCTAATTGTGCTACCGCTGAATCTACTGCTGTTGTATTTTCCTCCACCGATGTCTCCACGTGGCTTAGCGTCCCCTCTGCCACAAGAAGTCTGCTGTTTAGTTCGCTCACCTCTGCCCGTAGCTCCCCCAGCGCTGCTTTGACATCCGTCCGCAACCCCACCATTTCTGCCTTCAGTTCTCTGAACCATGATTCAATTTTCCCCTCTATAAGATGTTCCGTGTCCGAGATATTATTGTGGGGATTTTCAGGCAGTGAAGTTACTTTCGGTTCGGCCATTTTGGGAGACGCCTTCGGGGAGCTGGGAGCGTGCGATCGGGTTTTTACCGTCTTAGCGCTCATAAATTGAAATTTCTCCAATCTCCTCCGACTCGCCATATAATCCGTGATCTTGGTTCTCAGCGGGTGTTGCGCCCTGCGTCCCGGGAAGCAGTTTATAAATCTGAAACCGCGAGCCCCATCAGAGCTCCGAAATTAAGCGGCCATCTACCGGGGTGACGTCACTTCCTCCACTTTTGGAGCTTATTATTGTAAAAATCTGTACAGTCAAGTTATACATTTTAAAAAATGGGGCTGATATTTTGCCATGGTATATCTGGCTAAGTTCACCATATTAATTACTGGGACAAATCTTTGGTTTTGAACTTCCCAGTCTCTAGTCTGGTCAACGTTTGTCTGGCCAACCCACTATCTAGCCAAAAGTTAACTAGCTAAATATGGGAGAAATCAGAGACACGCCAGGCCTTTGGCAAATTGTCCAAATCCAAGTTAAACGTACCTCTTCACCTAACTCCCCTGCCCATGGCCAATGGATTGCAAAGAAATGTATATTGGAACTAGATCCCAGTATGTTTCACATTAGAATAAAAACTTGTATTGAAAAATCTTCCACTGTAACAAAGGCAAATTTAACCTGTAACTGTACATTATGTATATTGGTATTAGATCCCTAGTGTGTGTATTTTATGTATGTTTAACCTGTAACCCGTTCTGAGCTCCTTGGGGAAAATGGGATTAAAAAATGAATTAATTAAATAAATTTTAAAAAATTGTACTGCAGAGCAGCAAATTAAAGATTTATCTAAGTATAGCTTTCCCTCCATATTCATGGGGGTTAGGTGCAGAGCCGGCACGCGAATTGTGAAAAATCGCAAATAAGTTTTTCAGCCGGCTCTGACCCACCCCGTCTCCCTCCTGCTTCCCCGGATCTTACCTGATGGTCTAGTGGTGATGCGGGGCAGGAGCGATATTTCTATGCTCCTGCCCCGTGGCAAAGCCATCATCAAAATGGCTGCCATGAATTCCCGTTGTAGTCTCATGAGTCCCGCGAGAACTGATGCAGGCACTGAGGAAGCAGTGTGTGGTGGCTGGACACTGAAAAGATTGCTCCTGCCCTGCACCACGGCCGTGACATTGCAGGAGGCAGCCAGCGGAGGTAGGGTATTTCCCGGGGGGGGGGGGGAGGGAAAGGGATGTATAGACTGCTCCCATATGGTTTTAAAACTCTTACATAAGCTGCGGCTTGTAACATGGGGCGGCATATCTAAGAGTTTTAAAACACGTATAGGCATTTTTTGCGGCCTATACACTGGGGCGGCCTATATGCAGGGAAATATGGTATACACTAGAATAGATGACACGTTGCGTATGCAGGAGTCTGTCAACGTTATGAACATCATGTTGCCTATTGAGCCAAGTTTTTGAGTTAATTTGCACTCAAAAACATGCACATCCATCGCATTGATTAGCAATTCTATTCTATCTACTTTAGTTTCACCATTGTTGTAATTACCCATAATTAGCTTAAAGAACTTTAAATAAATAACTCTCAAATTTAATATTTTGTTGGTTTTGCAATTTTATAATTTTTGTTATAATGTGCCGTGAAAAACATTTGCTCCGTTTAGTGTGCCGGAGCTATAGAAAGTCCAGAAACAATGCAAGCAATGACCTAGCAATGAAAACATACACATATCCCAAACACTCGTCAATTATACAGATACTACATAAGCAATGCCATACTGGCACAGACTGAAGGTCCATCAAACCCAGCATGCGGTTTCCAATAGTGATCAATCCAGGTTACAAGCACTTGGCAAGATCCCAAAAGAGTAAAATAGATTTTATGCTGCTTATCCCAGGAATAAGTAGTGGATTTTCCCAAGTCCGTCTTAACAGTTTATGGACTTTTCTTTTTAGAATCCAACTAATATATCTGAAATAGCCAAGATTTCAAACCTCAATGAAAAGCTGCATGGGAAGATGCCTTCTGCAACTCTAAAGGCAATGAATTCCATAACTAGAGGCTACACTGAAAAGCCAAAACATAGTAACTGTTGAGAATGTAAACATAAGAAAAGTCGAAAAAAACAAAAAGAAAGGATAGCAAAAATGAAGAATTCCTTTATACAGCATAACCTTAGTTCCCTTGCTCTGCAGGCAGCTGACAGTGATAGCACCGGCATTGCTGGGTGCGAGACATAGTGATATCTAGCAAATTATACTCAAGGCAGGTGCCTCACTCTTGGCTTGTATGGTGCTTTCATAATTTTGGCACAATAGGTAACTGTCACTGTTGCCTACAGCTAGATCCAGACCTGCACTTGGGAGTGGAATGCTTCCCCCTTCCTAAAGTATTGCAACCGCTCAAGTGATTATTGCAATGTCTATATACTAGAGAATGACACGGGGACAAATTTTTCCCCGTCCCTGCAGGAACTCGTTTCCCCGTCCTGTCCCCACAAGTTCTTTTCCTGCCCCTGCCCCGTTCCTGTAAATTCCGTCTTCATCTGCACAAGCCTCAAACACTTTAAAATCACAAATAGCAACATTCTAGAGCTCAGATTGTGATGTCATAATGCCTCATTCCACCAATGCCTAAGCTCTGTATTCATCTGCACAAGCCTCAAATACTTTAAAATCATAAGCAGCAACATTCTAGAGCTCAGACTGTGATGTCATAATGCCTCATTCCACCAATGCCTAAGCTCCGTCCTCATCTGCTAAAGCCTCAAACACTTTAAAATCATAAGCAGCAACATTCTAGAGCTCAGACTGTGATGTCATAATGCCTCATTCCACCAATGCCTAAGCTCCGTCCTCATCTGCTAAAGCCTCAAACACTTTAAAATCATAAGCAGCAACATTCTAGAGCTCAGACTGTGATGTCATAATGCCTCATTCCACCAATGCCTAAGCTCCGTCCTCATCTGCTAAAGCCTCAAACACTTTAAAATCACAAATAGCAACATTCTAGAGCTCAGATTGTGATGTCATAATGCCTCATTCCACCAATGCCTAAGCTCTGTATTCATCTGCACAAGCCTCAAATACTTTAAAATCATAAGCAGCAACATTCTAGAGCTCAGACTGTGATGTCATAATGCCTCATTCCACCAATGCCTAAGCTCCATCCTCATCTGCTAAAGCCTCAAACACTTTAAAATCATAAGCAGCAACATTCTAGAGCTCAGACTGTGATGTCATAATGCCTCATTCCACCAATGCCTAAGCTCCGTCCTCATCTGCTCAAGCCTCAAATACTTTAAAATCATAAGCAGCAACATTCTAGAGCTCAGACTGTGATGTCATAATGCCTCATTCCACCAATGCCTAAGCTCCGTCCTCATCTGCTCAAGCCTCAAATACTTTAAAATCATAAGCAGCAACATTCTAGAGCTCAGACTGTGATGTCATAATGCCTCATTCCACCAATGCCTAAGCTCCGTCCTCATCTGCTCAAGCCTCAAACACTTTAAAATCATAAGTGTTTGAGGAGTGTGCGGTTAAGGCAGAGCTTACAGGAATGGGACAGGGGCAGCGACAAAACTCGTGGGGACGGGACAGAGAAATTGAGTTCCTGTGGGGATGGAGAAAAATTTGTCTATGTGTCATTCTCTAGTCTATACTATGAAATGTAGCCAATGAAAGTCTAACATTATCACACACAAAATGTTGTTTCAGGAACTACCGTTAAGTTTGCTATTTTAAAAATTTTACCCAACCTTGAAGAGAAAGCTCTGTGCATGGAAGTGAACTGTGTGCATATCTACTTCATTCCCCAAACCAAGCAGGTACCAGTTGCTCTTTTCCCCTTCAGTCATCCTCAGCCCATGAAGGTTGCCATAGATTTTCCCATTAATTGCTGCACGGGTAAAAACCAGATTAAACCACATTCAGCATTATTCTAAAGGTCTTCCAATATCAGCAAATTTCTAAACTTTCAGTTTGAAAAAAGTAAAGGTTCAGGTATTAAGATGCAAGTTAAAATTTACAAACAGAAACACTGGATCATTTGGGGCTCATTTTCTAAAAAGAAAACCATCCATATAGTGGAATAAAGCCCAATAAACATTTTTCTCACCAAACCTTCTACATCGCTATTTTCAAAACCCATTTTGTAGATGGATATCTATGCTATTTGTCTGCAGTTTGTCTAAATCCCAAAGGGGTGTAGTGGAGTTGTGTTTTGGGCAGACTTATGATTTAGATGTTTACATCCAATAAACAAGATTGAATTATTTTAATTTATACAGTTATTGTGCTTCATGATTTTGTGTGTTGGATGTTTTTCTGCAATAATGGAACATTAATGTAGAGCACATCCAGGGCACAAATCGGACTTTTGAAGCTAGACCTGTTTTAATAACTAATAAATTACAAAAAGTACCCAAACTGACCAGATGGCCACTGGAGAGATGAAGGCGTGACCCCACTTTACTCACCCAGTGGTCACTAACTCCTTCCCACCCCCAAAGATGTAAATGAAATAATATATGCTTGCCTGTATGACAGCTTCAGATGATATGGCAAGTCCTCCTTGAACAGCAAATAGGTTCATGGAGTAGCCTGGTGGACAGGGTAGTCAACCATAGAGATGGGGACTCAGGCCCATATCCCACTTTATCTATTACTCTTATGGTGGAATATGTGAGCCTTCCAAACCCCACTCTAATTCTGCTGTACCTACATATAGGTGATACCTAGAGGCATAAGGGCTTTTGGTGTGGTGTACAGTTGGGTCCAGTAGGTTGTGGAGGGCTCAACATACTATAGGGATTATTGCGAGATGTGTACCTAGGAATCTTTATGCAAAGTTCATTGTAGTGTCCCCTAAGGTGCCCCACTGTTCTATCGGGATGTCTGTGTCGCCAGTCTACTAAAAATGATGATCCTTCCTACATCCCAATGGCTTGTTTTGTGCGATTTTCTTTTTAATGGTAAAGATAGTTACACTGAGGACAAACACATTGCAGAGGTTGCCATTCTCGAAACAAAAAGATGGGACTTTTTTGTTTTGAAAATGATCATGTTCACTACTGGATTTTGTGCAGGTTCCACAAAATGACTAAACTCTAAATTTAGATGTCATATCGAAAATGCCCTTCCACATGAATTATCTTTCTATTAAAAAAATGCATCTACTGTTTTCAGGACTTATTGGACCATATGTGAAATCTAGCACTGTTATCCATTAGTGAATATACAGTACAAAATAAGCTGTTATGAAAATAAAATAAGTGGAAGTTATCTCAGGGTAATTAATATGATTAGGAAGTCAACTCCTGAATTGATTGCAGGGTAATGCTATAAAGAAGGTGCTGAAAAAAGGGACTAGAATTTTTCTTGAGTGGAACATCTTAAAAAATGGGCAATTTTTTTGTATCCTAAAATGGAAACCTATCCTGCCCAATAAAGAACACCTGACAATATACACACCATGAAGTAGGTTGCTTTCAGTAAATTCTTCAGTTTCCTCCAAATCCTCAGGATCCTTATGAAGATAGTTTGCAATATTTTCATTCAAATACCAGGATTTATTTTCATCAAACACCAGAAAGAGTAAAGCAAATTCTCGAGCTACATCTTTCCTCAATCCAATGTTGTTCAATACTCCTCTTCTACAGGTTATTAATGGACCAACAAGACCACTGTACATATCCTGCAGTCACATAAGACATTTTTACATGTTATTTCAGTTATTAATGTAAAATAGTTTCTTATTTAAAAGAAATGGCTAATGCTAGCCAAAATATGTATCACAGATACACTACAACACTACCCAGCTTTGCAAGATACATTCACTCACAGTTGAACTTGGGCTTTAAGGAGATATATGTAGATACAGAATGCAGTGTAGGTATTATCCTCTTCCTTATCATCAACAACAGATGAGTCCATAAATTGTGGGTTATGTCTGTCTTCCAGCAGGTGGAGATAGAGGACAAAAAACTGAACTTTATCATGCAGCTAGGCTAGTCAACATTACTCTATCATGTGGTGGATGGTCTCCTAGCAGCTCCTGGTCACTTTTGTGAAACTGCTCTAGTTCTAGGTCTCACAATTCAGTTGAGCCTGATGGTGTTTAGACTGTCTGAGATGCCTACTTTAGGGAACAGCTAGTGGTGCCTGGTCCTTCCCCACCTCCCCCTACTTCCTGACGCTTCATTCTCCTTTCTCACAAGAAAAAAAAAGATGGCAAAGTGTGAAGAGAAATTTTCTGTTCTGCGGCTGCCTGCTTTTTGAGGGGGTAGATTCAATATATTTCCTTCAGTGGATGTGTGAAAAAATTCTATTAGAAAAGTACCTGGAAGTTTACTGTAATAGTGGTAAGATCACCTGCAGCGAGTATCTCAAATTTTTTTTTATTCTGTTGGGTGCCTGTTTTGCCCCAGTTTCTCTTTGCTTTTATTTTCCATGATGGCTGAAGCAGTTAAATGCGGATCCCACTAATGATGGGGTTCTGATACACTCTTCTCAGAAGCCAATAGAAGGAGTAGACTAATGGTTAGTGCAGGAGGCTGAGAACCTCGAGACAAAGTACTATATGGTTTGGTGCCAGCCTACTTAGAACATTTCAATTTCACAAAAAGAAAACCATCATTGTGCAAAAATTCTATATTTTTGTTTCCCATGGTTAAAGGTTGCATTTGTAAGCGTTATTTTCAGAGAATCTTAGCCTATCAAGTGCCATGTTGGGACAAGAGCTTTAGTAGATTGGCATTGGGTTCTAGTTCTTATTAACCTTTTAGAAAGATGTTGAAGACACATTTGATAAATTTTAATATCGGAGCTTGTAATTCACTGTGTATGTACAGTTTCCTTGATTCTTGTGAATTGCTTAGAACTGAGGCATAGAGGTATACAAGTGGATTGTTATGTTATTTGATGTAAAAATGTAAAACGTGCACCCAGTAAAAGGCCTGTTCTCCTTTTAGCATGAGTCTTTTACTGTGTGTGTTCTCTGTGGGAGAGTGTGGTGCAGTGGTTAATGCTACAGCCTCAGCACCCCGAGGTTGTGGGTTCAAACCCAAGCTGCTCCTTGTGACCATGGGCAAGTCACTTAATCCCCCCATTGCCCCAGGTACATTAGATAGATTGTGAGCCCACCGCTGCTCCTTGTGACCTTGGGAAAGTCACCTAAACCCTCCATTGCCCCAGATACAAAAACAGATTGCCAACCCACTAGGAACGGAGAAAGTACCTGTATATAATATGTAAACAGCTTTGATTGTACCACAGAAAGGTGGTAAATAAAAGCAAATTTACAATTAGAAAAGTGGACCAATATACTTCAGATCAATGGGTTTTAGAACTAGAGAAAAATTAGAGTTTTCCTCTCTAATTGCAGATTTTTTCCTTGGAATCCCCTTGGAAGGCATTGTACAAGATAAGAGCCATTCTACCCGCTATGCAAAATTTGAGACAATTGGGAGCGGTAATCTTGGTTCCTTGCTTCAAGTGAGGTTGAGGTTCAAGTATAATATTCCATCTATTTCATAGTTCCAAAGAAAGGTGGGTCCTTTTGTCCAATTCCGGACCTCAAACTTGTCAACAGATCTCTTTGGGTAAAAGCTTTTTCAAATGGATATCTTGTATTAAGACGGTTTTTCTAGTAGTGATTGCTTCAGCAAAAAGGGTTGCGGAGTTACAGCTCTGTCACGCAGCAAGCTTTTCCTCAGGTTTACGGAGGCAGGGGTCTCCCTTCGAAAGGCCCCTTCCTTTCTGCCAAAAGTGGTCGTGGTCTTCCATGTAGATCAGGAAGGCCGACTATATATAGTTATTTTATTTGATATACCGCACTTTATTGACAAATAAGTTAAATCAAAAAGGAGAATAATTAAAAATCACAACAAACAAACAAATGGGGAATAAACAGAGACAGATTAACAAAGACTTGACACAGATAGACGAGGACAGGAAAGTTTACAAAGTTTTAAAGTAAAAACAAATAGGAATGGAATAAAAAGGGTTAAAAAAGACAAAATTTTGGTGTTGCTGGATATTAGGAGAGTTCTTCTCCGTTACCATAGATCAGCCTCTACGCTTCTATTTCTAGGTGGATTCGTGCAGCTATTGCTTCCGAGCATATTGGGAGAGCACACTCTAGGAGGGGTGTAGCTTTTTCAGCGGGCAGAATCCCGGGCAGTGTCACCCAAGGAAATAGGTAGGGCAGCTAAGTGATCTACTTTTCATACTTTGGCAAAATTTTACAGAGTGGACACGTCAGCACGAAAGGTCGCACCATGGAGCAAAACAGAGGCATTATAACATTCTTAGTCTTGTTAACCATCTCTTTTTTAAATAATTCCTAGCATCTTGTATGATTTTTTGATTGCTGTCATACACTGGGCGGTAGGTTTCATCGTATTGTGTACACCACCACCCAGATCCTTTTCTTGGACGCTAATCACCAAGGTTGACCCTAGCATCCGGTAACTGTGATCTGGGTTATTTTTTCCAAAGTGCATCACTTTGCATTTGTCCACGTTAAATTTCATCTGCCATTTGGACACCCAGTCTTCCAATTTCCTTAGGTCTGCCTGCAATTTTTCACAATCTGCATGCCTTTTAACAACTTTGAACAGTTCAGTGTCATCTGCAAATTTAATCACCTCATTCATCGTTCCAATTTCCAGATCATTTATAAATAAGTTAAATAGCACCGATCCCTGTACAGATCCCTGTGGCACTCCACTGTTTACTCTCCTCCATTGAGAAAAATGACCATTTAACCCTACCCTCTGTTTTCTATCCGATAATCAATTCTTAATCCACAACTGAACTTTTGCCACCTATCCCATGACTCATTCTTTGTTTCTCTGTTTAAAATGCGTTTCTTTACATTCATGTTGGTAGTTAAGGAGCTCAAATGTATGTGTTATGTGAAGGAGATGTTTGGTATAGATATGTTTTATTTCAACTTTGTTAGTGCAATACTGACTGACCTAGCTGCTCACTGTCCTGTTTGACAGAGTTCAGTTTCTCATCCTCTCTTCACCTGCTGGTAGAAAGACATAACCCACAATTTCTGGATTCATCTGCTGTGATTAAAAGAAAGAAAATTATCAGGTAAGACATAATTTTTTCCTTTTTAGAGAGAATGCTGGTAGGACACTACAGGGCATAGTCATTAAATAGTATGCTTGAAAGATTTCTATGTGTACATTAGAATTCAGCCTTATCACTAAGTTTAAGAGATTTATTTATTTATTCATTCAGTTTTCTATACCATTCGCCCAAGGGAGCTCAGGACGGTTTACATGAATTTATTCATGTACTCAAGCATTTTTCCCCGTCTGCCCCGGTGGGCTCACAATCTATCTAATGTACCTGGGGCAATGGGGGGATTAAGTGACTTGCCCATGGTCACAAGGAGCAGCTTGGGTTTAAACCCACAATCTCGGGGTGCTGAGGCTGGAGCTTTAACCACTGCACCACACTCTCCCACAGAGAACACACACAGTAAAAGTCTCATGCTAAAAGGAGAACAGGCCTTTTACTGGGTGCACGTTTTACATTTTTACATCCTCTTTGTTAACTGGTCCAAACAGCAACAACTGGTTAGCATTGGAGAGCCTAGCCCTGCAAGACATATGGTTCTTTTGGCACCAACTAATCCCCCCCCCCAAAAAAACAACCAACCAAACAAACCCCAAAACAAAAAAAACAAACCAAACACAAAAGGTAGGCACGTAGTCTGCTAATTCCCAAAGGAGAGAAACTGTGGAAGCAGACACCATCAAAAGTAGATAAAAACATATAAAATTGATTAGATGACTGAATCAATATACAGTAATGTCCTACATGGCTGTGTTTCACCCTACATGACCTGCATTAGATGCACAAATTGTAAGAATAAAATATATAAATAATAACAAATCATAAAAATATTCAAACATTTGACAACCGTGTAAATACATAAAAATTATCCAATATACATAAGAAAAAAAATACTAAAATCGTAAAACACATAAAAGTGTACATAGGGTTCCTTTTACTAAAGTATGCTTAACAGATTTACCCCCTCTATCAAGCTGTGCGGCAGGACAGCTATTATTAACCTTTCAACACCCAGGTTGTGAGGGAGAGGGACCCGATGCTGGGACATAATAGGGTATCCATGTGATCAATAGTGGAGAATTCTTTAGTTTGACTGACCTTTTTACAGATAACTTTTGAAGGAGAGGAAACTAAATTTGTCTTAGTAAGAAGAATCATGGCTCTCTGGGTCCTGCTTTTGTTTATGGCAAATCCTTGCTAAGAGTGGAATCGGAGGATATGCACAGAGAAAACTCTCCACAATCTAAAAGGAAGGCATACAAGACTAGCTTGCTTTAAGTCTCTACCCTGGAGGGGAAATAAGGGATTTACCTGCTCTATTAAAGGTACGTCCAACCTGATCATGTTTCTTACTATTCCCAAGTTCTGGGACCATTTGTGACTTGGGCAGGGTTCTCAGCTATAGAATGCAGCAAATTACACATCTATAGAATGCAGCATGTTACACACCTATAGAATGCAGTAAGTTACATACACCCAAACAGTATTTAGGCGCCTGCAGTTATGGCAGGTTTATGGCTAGCCTAACAACAGATGCCCAAATATTAAGCACACCAATACTGGGTTCTGCTAATTAGAGAATGACACTGGGACAAATTTTTCACCGTCCCCTTGGGAACTCAATTTCTCCATCCTGTCCCCGCGAGTTTTGTCACTGTCCCTGTCCCATTCCTGTAAGCTCTGCCTTAACTGCACAAGCCTAGAAACACTTATGATTGGAGAAACTGGGCCTCTTCTCCCTTGAAAAGAGAAGACTGAGAGGGGACTTGATCGAAACGTTCAAAATACTGAAGGGAATAGACTTAGTAGATAAAGACAGATTGTTCACCCTCTCCAAGATAGGGAGAACGAGAGGACACTCTCTAAAGTTGAAAGGGGATAGATTCTGTACAAATGTAAGGAAGTTCTTCTTCACCCAGAGAGTGGTGGAGAGCTGGAACACTCTTCCGGAGTCTGTTGTAGGGGAAAATACCCTCCAGGGTTTCAAGACTAAGCGGGACAAGTTCCTGCTAAACTGAAAGGTACGCAGATGAGGCTGGACTCATTTAGAGCACTGGTCTTTGACCTGAGGGCCGTCGCGTGAATGGACTGCTGGGAAGGATGGACCACTGGTCTGACCCAGCAGCGGCAATTCTTACGTTCTTATGATTTTACAGTGTTTGAGGTTTGTACAGATGTGGACCGAACATGCAGGAATGGGGATGGGACAGGAAAATGAGCTCCTGCGGGGAAGGGGAAAAATTTGTCCCCTTGTCATTCTCTTATGCTAATATTCTATAACAGAACCTGGGTGCCCAGTTGTTCATAGCATACAATCCTCATGCCTGTTATCATGGCACTTAAAAGGAGGTAACCACTTATAGAATTGCCCTTTTTTATGTGTGATAATTATGACTACTGGATTGTTAAGATCTAATCTACCGTACCTTCACAAAGTGCACGGTGGAATAGTAAACCCAGCTGGTGCAGTTGGGGTCATCACTCCCTGGACCTGATCTTTCTGGCACATTCCATCTGTACAGGTTAACTTCCCCTGAAATATTGAGAAAAGGGCAATATTTAAGGCTAAAGTTTATAAACAATGACATAATACAATATTGACAAGATGCATTTTAAGTTCAAGTTCAAGTTTATTTATTCTTGATGAATTGCCTATTTAAATTACTAGGCGATGTACAATAATAATAACATAAATTAATAAAATTAAACAAATAAAATGTTAATGTTGACATAAAAACAAATTTGTTGTTAGTTAAAATTTAACAAACTTAACAAACTGAGTGTAGACATAACTTTAAAATAATTTTGTGGGTAAGACTTACAAGACATGTGTGGTTAAGAGGGAGAATAGTTACAATTTTTGATAGAAGAGAAGAAAAAACATAAAAGGGAAGAACAAGAAGAGGGGTAATAATAGCTGTTTAATAGCTCTTCACCAAAGGAGAGATAGAATATTTTAAAAAAGATACTAAACTAGAGTACACCATTGTACGGATTTATTTTTTAATTGGAAAAGCTAAGATTATCGAAAAATATTATGTATGCACAGCGTTCTATGAAGCACTGCAATTGTTTATGTATGGAGAAAGATTATCTTGGATTTTTATAAACATATTCAAGTTCAACTTTATCTTCAGTTGAGCTCCTATATGCAGCAAAGGTATAAAAGGAGTTGCTGGTAATGGGGTGGGGTTGAGGAGAGAAAAAGTGTCCCAGTTGCAGAATGCAAGGCTCGGGCAGATTGATTCAAGATCAGCAATCAGCCAGAAATATGGTAGGATTGCAAACTAACAGCAAGAAGGTAGAGAGAAGCTGCATTGGTCCATCCATTCTGCTCATTCCTTGACTCTGGTTTCACTCTCTCTTTCCCAGAGGACTCTCTGCCTGTGCTCCAAGCACATTTTCTATTTTGCTACTGTTGTTTTCTTACAGCCTTTTGCTAGGAGGTTCCTCTGTGCATCTCCCACCCTCTCCATAGATAAATATGCAGCTGATTCTATTCCCTTCTAGCCTCCAAGCGGGGGTGTGGTGTAATTCAATGTTAAAACAGGTTGGGATTTGTAAGCAGAAAAATACATAAAATATGAACTTTAAGGGCAGGATGCACAAAGTTCTAACAACATAGCAATAAATACCGTGTTGGGAGCAATTTTAATTTCCTAGGTGATGCTCAGTACAACAGCATGCGAGGAGCAGACCTGGTAAAAGTGGGAGGAACTGTGCCTGGCGTCTGCTCAGAAGAGCAATATCAGAAGGCACAGCTCTTCTGAGCAGGCCCAGTAGTTCCTGCAGGTTGATCCTTCCTCCTGCCTGTAGCTGCTGCTCTCCCTCTGCCCAGCTGATCACGGCTCCTTCTCCCTATGCCGACTCAGCTGATCAACAGCTCTGGCGAGTCCTGCTGGCTCGGCTGATCACGGCTCTTGCGCTGCGATCAGTTGAGCCGATAGAAGGAGAGCAGGGATTGCCGGCTCAGCTGTGGGGTTGTTTTGGCCCAGAAATGGGCACAGCTATTGTGTGCACTGGACATACAGGCACACAACACATTCACAAACAGCTACCGGAAGCTCCTTACCTGTCAGAAAATTTTGACCGTAAAAAGCAGGTGTTCCATTTTGAGCATTATAATACTACTGAGCTCCTTGTGATGCATTTGCATAGGGTTCTTGGTGGCCCAAAAATTAGGATTCAAGCCACCACCCTATCACTGAGGCTGCTGTTCTCCTTTTAACCCCCGATGTCCACAGCACTGTAGTCACACATACCCTGCCGCCCTCCCCCCTGATAAACACAGGCACCGCTATCCTCCCAACCCCATGCACGTCCCCCTTGCCCCGCCGGCATCGTGCTTACCTGCTCAGTAATGAAGAAAAGCTGCAGCCAATGCTACGTGCCCCTCCAAGAGTCTCAGAAAAGGTAAGAGCTGGCAGGCCTTGAGCACAGGCAGATGCTCAAGGTCCCATGTCGGATCAGAATAGAGAACTATCAGCAGCAGCAGCTGCTAGGGGTGGAGGGGTTGAGAAGGAGGAGCGCTGCTGGACCTGGAGGGAGAGTAAGGGCTGTTGCTGGACTTGAGGGTGGAGTGAGTAAAGGCTAACGCTGGGTCTGGAGTGCTGAGCAGAGTGAGAGGTGCTGCTGGACCTGGGGGGGAGTGAGTGAAGGGTGCTGCTGGACTTAAGGGGAATACGAGTATGGAGTGCTGCTGGCTCACAGAAGGGGGCAAAAGTAAGGGGTGCCATTGGACCAGGGGCGTGGATATGAGTGAAAGGTGCTGTTGGACTTGGGGAGAGGATGAGAGTAAAGGTGCTGCTGGACCTGGGGACAGGGTGTGAGTGAGAGGTGCTGGTGAACCTGGGGAAGGGGGGGTGAGTGAGGGGTGCTGGTAGACCTCTGGCATCTTGTGCACCGTGGTATTAAGCTAAGGTTTTGGCTTTGATGCCTCACTCTCCTTCAGGGAATAGGTCTCAATCCTTGCCCTTCTCTTTTTCCTCCCCTGGGCCTTCCATGGCCCAGCTTCCCCCCCCCTCCGAGTCCCTAATTAGGCAGCCTAGCTCTGACACTTACATCTTTAGATTCCCCTGGTGGAAAAAATGCACCCGATACCTTCCTACACTCATTTTTCTACTTCCCTCCAATTTTGAGCTGCCACAAAGACAGATGGGGGTAGGGAACAGGGAGATTATGGTGGGAGGGATTGTTTATCTAAACAGACATAGGAGCAAAATTAAAAAAAAACGTCTAAGTTCCTTTTTGGCCTAAGACCTTAAACGTTGAAAGTAGAAGCAGGGAAAATGTCCATTATCAAAAAAAACGTCCAAAAGGAGGGTTTTTTTTGATAATTGGGGGGGGCGGTTGCGTCGAGGGCAGGAGGGCCTGGGATCCCTCCTGTCCGTATTTTAGTGGGGGGTGGGGGTTAGAGGGTGTCGCTGGCCAGGAGGGTTTGGGCTTCCTCCTGGCCGGATCGTGTGGTGGGGGGGAGGGGGGGAGATCGGCGGGCCAGGAGGGCTTGGGCTCCCTCCTGGCCCCAACAGATTCGGCCCGGGGGGGTGGATTTGGGGATCGTGGGGCAGGAGGGCTTGGGCTCCCTCCTGCCCCAATAGTGTCAGGGAGGTCGGGCGTGCCGTGGGTCAAGAGGACTTGGGCTCCCTCTTGCCCCGATGTCGTCGGGGGGGCATTGGGGATCGCGAGGCAGGAGGGCTTAGGCTCCCTCCTGCCCCGATATCATGGGGGGGATCGCGGGGCAGGAGGGCTTGGGCTCCCTCTTGCCCCGATGTTGTTGGGGGAGGGGGTGATGTATCGCGGCAGGAGAGATTGGCTATCTCGACAAGTCCAAAACTCCACCTCACTCCGTTAGAGAAGGAGCTATATGGCTGAATCTACCAATTTAGAACAGCCACCTCCAATACATAGAAATTTTCAGTAAACAGTCCTCTTCAAATCATATCAGAAGTAAGACAAACCAAATGTATAGGATAATTCATTCATTTATTTTTCTTCCATACAGCAGAGATACTAGCTAGATCTCCCGGCAGATCTAGCTTTTGAGAAGTGAGGACGCTGAAGAAAGAACGCCCACTGTGAACCCTTGAAAAAGCCCTACTTGGGCGAAACGGGTCCCGTCGGTGACATGCTAGTATCTCTGCTGTATGGAAGAAAAATAAATAAATGAATTATCATTTGATTTGTCTTACTTCCGATATGATTTGAAGAGGACTGTTTACCGAAAATTTCTATGTATTGGAGGTGGCTGTTCTAAATTGGTGGATTCAGCCATATATCTCCTTCTCTAACGGAGTGAGGTGGAGTTTTGGACTTGTCAAGGTTGATTTACCTCACTTGCATCTTCTTATACCTTTTGAGATTGGCTATCTCCCCTGCCGCAATGCGATCACTCCTCTACACGAAGTGCCACAACCTGCGGCAGGAGAGATTGGGCATTTTTCCTGTCATGGGTCGCGGCAGTTTGGATAGAGGGGTGATCGCATCGTGGTAGGGGATATGAAGCATCTCTCCTGCAGCGATGGTTGCGGTGGGGGGGGGGGGGGTAGGTTGCCGGGCCGCTGAACTGATCACACCAGCCGCCATGAGCTCAGCGGCCCCTTTTTCGGCACTTATACCTATTTTGACTTGGTCTAAGTCAAAACGTTTAAGTGCCGACTAGGCAACCTGTCAAATGTTTTGGTTATACTTATTGTACACCTAGGTGTAGGTCGGCCCACCTCCCGCCCACTGCCCGCCCTTTCCCCTCCTCTAAAAACGCCTCTTTTCTCTCTGTGCATTTAGAGGCAGGGGAAAGGCCTAAGCTGGTTTTAGATATGTCTAAAACCAGCTTTGATTATGGGTACTTGGACGATCAGGCTTTTTGTTCATCCAAGTAGCCATTTAGGCCACTTTTTAGATTTTTTTATTATTATGAGCCCCACATTGTTTAAACTGCTGTTATTGTAACTGTTGTGTGGTTTTGTACTAATAAAAATATTTAAAGTTTAAAAATTTGTGTTAAAACTTATGGGCAAGTTGTCTAGTCTTTGTAGATTAGCTCACCAGGATCACCCAAATTTCTAATTTCAGTTTATATTCACGTCAACCTTCCCTCCTCCCCCCTTTTTTGGGGGGAGGGGGAAGGTCACTTCGGTTTATATTCGAGTATACACGGTATAATCATTTTACCAGCCTCTAAGAACTTAAAAACTATTTCCCCCTCTATGTGTAATCAGAATTAAATGTTCAAAAAGGAAAAAAAAAAATCCAGAACAGCAATCGCACCACTGTTTATGAATAAAACTTGTCTCACATTTTATAATCTATACCAGAGGCAGGAATTTTACTAACCTGGATCCGTTACTAGAACCTTATTTTCATTTCCATCATTTACTTCTTGGATACCATGTGCATGAATCGAATATGGGCGATTAGCTTTGTTTTTAAATACCACTAGGATGACATCTCCAACCTCTGCTCGAATTATTGGTCCTAAAATAATAATAATAATTTTAAAAAAAAGTCTCCCTTCCCTTCTATACCCACACAGCAGTTAGTGCAGAAATCTTCACAGACTGGTGGAAACATATTGCAAAAACCATGGGGTCGATATTCCAAGTGATTCAACAGGCCAGGAGCTGTTTCTGGCAGGTTACATCAGCTGTCTAGTCCTATTTATGTTAAGTGTTGAATAGCCTTACTTAACCAGCCAATTGCTGCCTTTGTCCCCGGAATGCCCTCAAATAGACGGTTTTGCTTTGAGTGCTAACTTCTCATTTTCAGCAGTACTAACAGCATGCATGAACTATTTTGCGACTCTTGCTTTTACTGCCACAGTTTAAGATCTGCTCTCAGAAGACTTAAGCTGTGTAAAGATATAGGAAAGGAGGACAGGGACCTTTTCAATCCCAAATATAAGAGCACAGCTTTAGCTGTATTTTGACTGAACTGTTCCATAAACTGCTTAAAATGTCATGGACAATCATTAGGTTGGTTAAGGGACTGGAGGAGTTGCTGTACAGTGAAAGGCTAGAGAAACTGGGCCTCTTCTCCCTTGAAAAGAGGAGACTGAGAGGGGACATTATCAAAACATTCAAGATAATGAAGGGAATAGACTTAGTAGAGAAAGAGAGTGTTCACCCTCTCCAAGGTGGAAAGAACGAGGGCACTCTCTAAAGTTAAAAGGGGATAAATTACGTACAAACGTAAGGAAGTTCTTCTTCAACCAGAGAGTGGTAGAAATCTGGAACACTCTTCCAGAGGCAGTTATAGGGGAAGCACCCTCCAGGGATTCAAGTCAAGGTTAGACAATTTCCTGCTGAACCACAACGTACACAGGTAAGGCTAGACTCAATTAGGGCACTGGTCTTTGACCTAAGGGCTGCCGCATGAGCAGACTGCTAGGCACGATGGACCATTGGTCTGACCCAGCAGCGGCACTTCTTATGTTCTTACTGAATAAAGTCTGCCAGCTGGCACAGAGACCTTTACTCCATGTCTAACAACATGACACACTTTCAGCCCCTTACAGCACAGATCATCATGCTCCATCTTTCATTCAGTCTTCTTAGTCTCACTATGCAGACAAAAGTTAGGTGAATTTTGGTAGACAGTGCTTATTTCTGATAGAGAAGTCAGGAATTTGGAAAAGAAAGCAGGACCGGAGAGAAAGGTTAGAACCTGAGAAGGAGAAATCTCTCCTGAGGGGCAGGAACCCAGCTCAGCCAGTCTAGAAGGAGTGAAGAAGGCTCCTAGAAGAACCTATGGGCAACAGAGAAGATAAAAATACAGGCCAAATTGGGCTGAAGAGGGCAGAAAGAACTCCTTCAGCTCATAAACATGGAACATTAAGGGGTCCAATGCAGAAATTTAGTGGAAGAGAATGGTCAGAAAATCATCTGCACTCAACCCTCTAGGTACCTAATGCAGAGAAAAGCTTTGTGTTGAAGCAAAACCTCATGTTATATACCAAAGTACATCATACTAAAATGGAGGCCATTAGCTATTCCACCCTGATGCAGAGAACTGCGGCAGAAGACTTTACAGCAAGCACAATGTGGGAACTTATTGCTAAATCTGAGGAGGCAGTAGGGACAAAATACATAAGAACATAAGAGCTGCCATCTCCGGATCAGACCTTCGGTCCATCAAGTCCGGCGATCCGCACACGCGGAGGCCCTGCCAGGTGTACACCTGGCGTAATTTATAGTCCACCATATCTTTATATGCCTCTCTTAAGGAGATATGCATCTAGTTTGCTCTTGAAGCCTAGGATGGTCGATTCCACAATAATCTCCTCTGGGAGGGCATTCCAGGCGTCAACCACTCTCTGAGTGAAGCAGAACCTCCTGACATTAGTCCTGAACCTGTCCCCCTTTAGCTTCATTACCTAATAGCATTCATTACAACCCTAATCCCCCATGCCAAAAAAATGTCCCCAATGGCCCCACCCCCTGACACCAGAAATTACCTCTCCCCAGAGATGCGTCCCTCCTTAAGATTCTTTTTGGTAATCTCTGCCCCCCAAACCCTGCTCCCATCAAATTAACACAGACTTACTAGAGAAATAAATTGAGCTTACAACCAATGCCACATTGTATTATTTACAAACTATCAACATTATTTCGTCCATACAACTCATGAGTGAATATTTACCTAATATTCCCAGGTGTTCCTCCTCTAATGCTCTTGTTTTAGCCTCCCCAAAATCTCCATTCACATATTCTCTGTAAACCACCTTTTTGTATTTTGAGCCTATTTGGTCTTCACTTCTACTCACAAAAATATGTCCTGGGCTGAATATAAAACAAAAAGAGAAATCATCAACAAAGCCATTTTTTAAAAACTTTATTTAAAGCATGGCTCTCTTACATTAGGGGTATCTGAACTTGGGTTTTTGAGGAGAAAATCTATCTGGACAGGCTTCTAAGCCTTCTCTCTTCCCACAGAATTCAGAATTTTTTTTGTCTCTCATCCACTGCCAACAGTTGATCTCAAGAGCGGAAGGGTAAGAAAAGTTAGCTTGCTTTAAACTAATGATTATCCTAGTATTATTTTACATCTTGTGTTATTTTTTTATTCTTTTCTATGACACTTCTTGTAGTTTCAGAAACCCCTGCTCCACTCACAAACACATATGCAAAAATCTACAGTTCCTACTTTTAGGCCAGTATCCAGTGCCTGCATCCGTCAGCAGTGGGGCTATTTGCACTGAATTCAACAGCTGATCAAGATGTGTATACAGTATAATCCAAGTAACAAAATATTTATAAAGCTCTCCTATATACTCATTGTCACACCAAACAAATGTTTACTGGTTTAAATTGACGTTCAATAAATACGCTGAGAGACCCGAAGGACCATGGTAGGGGACAAACTCCCGAATGTAGCCTCTCCATCCAATCATAGCATATATGGCTTTAAATTTCAGTTGCTCTTAATATCAAATCATCAAAATTCTTCAAAAGTTCAAAAACTGTCTGAGCCTTCAAGTAGATAAGTGTCTCTAAAATATAGTTTTTAAAGAATTTTGATGATTTGATATTAAGAGGAAGTGAAATTTAAAGATATATATGATATGATTGGATGGTGAGGCTATATTCAAGGGTTTGTCCCCTACCATGGTCCTCTGGGTCTCTCCACATATTTCTTCTTTATTGAACGTCAATTTAAACCAGTAAACATTTGTTCAGTGTGACAAAGAGTACATAGGGGAGCTTTGTAAATATTGTGTGTACATTTGCATTAGCTTCCCCTTCATTTGAGAAGGGTTTTTTTTCCCCTTATTATTTTTCACATTGTATAATCCAAGCAGGCACCATTTCCCATTGATACCTATCTGGTCTCCTCTTACTACCGCACAGTACCTCTCCTCTTCAGTGGCATTGTGTTTCTCCAGTTCCCAGCGCCTATCGGGTGAATAATCCCATTCCACTTCTTCTGCAGCAATGTAATAAGTTCTCACCATTCTGTACTGATGGCTAGAAGCAGAAGTATTGCCACAGTTGTTCACTGTATACATCTGTTTCATGCCTCCAATGAAGTGGTCAGTTGTTCTGCACACCAGTTCAAAACTGCCTGAAAGGAAAGAAATGTACTAAACAATGGTCTTATGTATTAAAAAAAAGGACCAATATCATGTTAGTGCTATTGGCCATACACATTTAGAATCCATGCACCCAACCAGCATGATTAAAAAAAGAACATCTCTTCCTACTCTTACTCCTAGGAGAATTCCGGACAAATTTTTGCATTGCACAATTGTGCACAGTTGCACAGAATTCACCTTTGCAGCAAAAATAAGTAGGTGCACCACAGATTTTGGCATAGGGATCAGAAGATGGCAACAGCTGTAAGAGAGGCAGAAGCAGGGTCAAATGTGCAAACAGAACAGAGACTGGAGTAGTGTCAATCACATGGATTGAAAGCAATGTCAATAGCTTTGGCCTAGAACTGAGGAAGCTGTAGAAGAGGAATTTGATTTGTAGATCAGACAAATCAGGTGTAGCTTCAGGGGGAGAATTTAGGCAAGAAAACTTTGGACCTTGCTGGGTGAGGGGGGAGATGGAACAGAGAGCTGGAAGTTTGCTTTGGGAGGAGAAGAAGAGAAAGCTTTGGAGATTTTGCTGAGCAGGAGAGAGGGAGATGGAAGAGAGATGAGGGAGATGCTTCTCAAATGTTTCTGTGGCAATAACCCCATGCTAGTGGCCAAATAAATTGTGTAACTCCCACCCCACACCAGAAATGCAGAATACTAATGCACCTATGGAGAGCCCATCCAGGTTATGACCTCAAATATGGATTTTGTGACCCAGTTTGGGAAGCTGTGGACTAGGGGTATGATCAGCACCATATTGAATCGCAATGCTCATGGGGCAGAAGGTCTAGGTATCACATCTATCCCCGGCACTACCTACCAGGTAAACCTCTGATAGGATAAGGAGTGGTATAGAGTACACCTTACTTTCAAAGAGGGGATTGGAGAGTGGGAAGGTTGATGCTTTTGAAAGAGAGGAATCAGAGCAGTGGGGGGGGGGGGGGGGATTGATGAGCATCACCATTAAAACAAAAAAAATTTGCTCCCACCACGGTAATTTTGGGGATAATATGTGATTATAACCAAGAATCCATCATGTTTGGCTGCCTCTAAGGTTGGAATAGTGGAGACTGGACAACCAGTGTTTAAGCATGGGTGATTGAGGCCCATGCAGAGTGGTGGATGTGGCTTTGGCCACCTTGTTGGGCCGACTGAATGAGCTGTGTGGGTAAATGCGCCAACACTCATAGGAATTCTGTGAGTGTCAGAGCATTTACTGCGCCGGCCCGCACTAAAAACCTTGAGTGCAGCTTCATAAAAGAGGCGGGGGGGGAGGGGGTAGATAGATTGCAAAGTTACTCTACATCTAGGAGCTAGAATGGAATTGATGTCACATTTTGTAACAAAGTATGCTGAATCTCGTATAATACTACTGCAATGTTCAGTCTCTTACACTAGCATTTTGTCCTGATGGCTCAGTGGCTGCTCTGGCCTGCTTCAGTGTAGGAGGTCTGGACTCACTGCACTTACCCACTTCATCAGGTTGCATGGATACTGTGATCGAGGAGTGGGGAAACAAATTAAGTGTATCTCTTGTCATGCCTCCCAATCGAATGGTGTTTCCTTGAAAGTAAATTCCATGCAGATCAACCTCTGTGCCAAGTCCAATCATATGCCAGGAAATATTGTCGTTTTGGCACATTTCCAGGCCAGGCAGATTACCGTACATAAAACCATTCACAGCTAACAGAAGAGAAAATGTTCAACATATTAGTGCACACTATAATTACACCAATTTAGAATAAAATTATGAAAAAAAGTCAACAGTGGTGAGGAGTTAAAAAATGATGTATTGATGACACAATTTGTGGCATCCCTGGCATTGGCTGATTGGGTAGAGGTGAAAGGCCTAGCCTAGAAGTTGAATCTGCATCTTCCCATTTGGTGGCCTATGGTTCCAACACTGAGCCAATAAGCTAGCCTTCACTGTATATTGAAATTTGGGCTTATCAATTTCCTCTCCTTGAATCCTGTTAGACCAGTCCAGACAAGTGGATTATGCTCCCTAACCAGCAGATAGAGGCACCGAAAACTGACTTTCAGTTCTGGAACTTGCCAGTATAGACTTACCAGAACCAGTTCCCTCCGTAGAATCCTGAGGACCTGCCCTGAACGTCCATAGTTTTAAAAAAAAATGTGGACGTTGCAATTATTTGTGGACACCTTTTTATGAAATTGCGTTGGTTAACGGTAGGCACTTTTAATAAGAATTTTGAATTCCAATTGCAGTATTTTACTTACCCCCCTCTTTTACGAAACTGTGATAGCAGTTTTTAGTGCGGGGAGCTGCGCTGAATGGCCCGCGCTGCTCCCGACGCTCATAGGAACTCATTGAGCGTCGGGAGCAGCACGGGCCATTCAGTGCAGCTCACTGCGCTAGAAACTGCTATCGCAGTTTTGTAAAAGGAGGCCTTAGGGCTCCTTTTACAAAAGGTGTGTTAGGGCCTTAACGCGCGGAATAGTAAGTGATAGTAACATAGTAGATGACGGCAGATAAAGACCCGAATGGTCCATCCAGTCTGCCCAACCTGATTCAATTTAAATTTTTTTTTATTTTTTTTCTTCTTAGCTATTTCTGGGCTAGAATCCAAAGCTTTACGCGGTACTGTGCTTGGGTTCCAACTGCCAAAATCTCTGTTAAGACTTACTCCAGCCCATCTACACCCTCCCAGCCATTGAAGCCCTCCCCTGCCCATCCTCCACCAAACGGCCATACACAGACACAGACCTGCAAGTCTGCCCAGTACTGGCCTAGTTCAATATTTAATATTATTTTCTGATTCTAAATCTTCTGTGTTCATCCCATGCTTCTTTGAACTCAGTCACAGTTTTACTCTCCACCACCTCTCTCGGGAGCGCATTCCAGGCATCCACCACCCTCTCCGTAAAGTAGAATTTCCTAACATAGCCCCTGAATCTACCACCCCTCAACCTCAAATTATGTCCTCTGGTTTTATCATTTTCCTTTCTCTGGAAAAGATTTTGTTCTATGTTAATATCCTTCAAGTATTTGAATGTCTGAATCATATCTCCCCTGTCTCTCCTTTCCTCTAGGGTATACATATTCAGGGCTTCCAGTCTCTCCTCATACGTCTTCTGGCGCAAGCCTCCTATCATTTTCGTCGCCCTCCTCTGGACCGCCTCTGGATAAATTTCTGTGCGAGTTGGCGTTATTCTAGAAGCATACCGCACAGTAATTTTGTGCGTGTGCTAAAAATGCTAGCATACCTTAGTAAAAGGAGCCCTTAGTGTGTATAGTTAATGTGGATTTGTTGTGTTTTCTGACATTGCCCTTAAGTGGGATATATTATTTTGTGATTTGTAATGTAATTGAATACATTTATGTAAAGTATCGTCTTCTGAACTATTATGAATGTTTTAAATGTGAACTGCTTAGGTAAACATAAGCGGTTTAGAAATTTTAGAAATAAATAAATAAAAATTCTTATATCCCATCCATCTACAAATCTAGGTGAATACCCATAACTGGGCAGCGGCTGCCACATTTAAAATTACACCAGATGGGAGGAGCCTTGTACTGACAAAGGACTTGCCGTTTGTGGATTACAATATCACAGCGACCCCTGATGCAAGCGTTTTGATTTGCTGAAACACTGTGTTGGGTCCACAGTTTGTATATGTCCTTTTATTGGAATTAACAAGACTCTTTTATATCAGTAACCCTACGTGGAGTGTTCATTGTCCATTCCCACTGTTTCTTGTGTGAATACCCATAACTTACATAATCAATTCAAAAACATAGATAAATTAAACAAACACCATCTTAAAATAAAAATTCACTGACAATCATCATATGCGGGCACTATTTTCCCCACTCGAGCCATTCTTGGGTGGTTAAATAGCACTGAATATCCGGGGTGTGGGAATGTGTCAGCCCTGCTCATGTATTTATTTTTGGCATTCAGTGTGGGTCTAAAAGCCTAAATACCGTGCATTTTGTTGGATTCCTGAAAATGTTCATCTTCTGTATCAATCTTCAAAGGATCTTCAGCAATCATCCGGATATTTTTTGCAAGATACCAGCTCAGATTCTCATCAAAGACAGTGAAGAGTAAATAGAATTCCTTGTCAACTCCCTTCTGTAAAAAGAAGGAAACAGATGTCATCAGAAAGGATATTTTAGTGTGATCTCACGGCACGAGAATAAACAACATTGAACATGTACACTCAAATCCTTATCAGTGAGAATATGTTCTCCATCTCAACCTTATTTATGCTTGCTTCAAATAAGAATAGCGTTACTGGGTCAGACCAATGGTCCATCTAGTCAGTACCCCATCTTTTCGGTGGCCAATCCAGGTCATTAGTACCTGTCAAAAACCCAAATAGTAGCAACATTCCATGCTACCGATCCAGGGCAAGTAGTGGCTTTCCCATGTCTGTCTCAATAACAGACTATGGACTTTTCCTTCAGGTGTTCCAGAGCTTAAACTATTCTCCGAGTGAAAAAATATTTCCTCCTGTTGGTTTTAAAAGTATTTCCCTGTAACTTCATCGAGTGTCCCCCTAGTCTTTGCAATTGACAAGAGCAAAAAAAAAAAATCGATCCACTTGTACCCATTCTACACCTCTCCGAATTCTGTAGACTTCAATCATATCGCCCCTCAGCCATCTCTTTTCCAAGCTGAAGAACCCTTTATCATCTTGGTTGCTATAGCTCATAATTACATAAAGGGCATACATGAGGGCACAGCATGGGCATGTCTCCTACTTGCATGCACACCTTTAGATTAAGTTGAATGTACTCTATGGTGTACAAGCACACTTGCATATGGTACACCTAAACAAAGGCACAGCAATGCAGACTTATGCTACTATTCTGTAATGGAATCTTGGGACCAAGATGATTTTGTGGAATTGGCGCTCAGCACGTGACATCAAGGCACCTAACTTGAGGCACTAAGTTAAAGAATTTCCCCCGTTGTATTTTCCTACCGCTCTCCAGAAGCCGAAACAAATTTCAGTAAATTGTTCTTCTCAAATAGATTTATTAAACTCAAAGGCAAGACCAATTTAGAAGGACATGCTAATTCCATGGAGGACAGAATTCAAATTTCAAAATGATCAGGATAAAATGGAAAAAATGATCAGAAATAAACAGACTGATATTCAACAAGGACAAATGCCAGCAAGACAGCGGTATCTCCGTCATTAGCAATTTTAAATACAAACCTCTGCCTAAAACCATTCAACCCCATTCACATTCATACGCCATTCACCATTAATTAATTTTGCACAAAAATACACACATCTGTCACTATTCACAATCACATTCTATTCACTTAAATTTTTTTTTTCATGTACATAGACACACACACACAGATCTGTAAGAGCTTAGTACATCATTACCATTTAGTTGTTTATATACGTTATTAAATGTACAGTAGAATCTCAATTATCTGGCACCCATGGGGGATTGGTGGATGCCGGAAAACTGCTTTTCCAGTTGATTGAGAGTGCTGCGTTAAAACCTTGTCTAACATAGATCTCAATTCCCCCCCTCCCTCCCGTCCCGAGGCACCAGCATAGCAGCAGTCCTGAGCCACAAAGCCCCCTCACTCCATTAAGTCCTGAAGTAGGCGGTGCTCCTGAGCCACGAACACCCTTGCTCCCTCCCTTCTCTGAAGTGGCAGCTGGTCAGCAGGAAGTAGTATTCAAAACAGGCTGCTCACAACCAGCCCTGGCAGGGCCTTTCCTCCAACACGTCACTTCCGACACATCAGAGGAAAGGCCCTGCTGGGGCGAGCCGCAAGCAACCTGGTTTGAGCACTGCCTCCTGCTCACCAGCTGCCGCTTCGGGTAAGGAAGGGAGGGAGCGAGGGGGTTCGCAGCTCAGGACTGCTGCCTACTTCTGCTGCTTCTGGGTTTGAAAGGAGAGAGGAGGGCTTTACAGCTCAGGTGCTTCGGCGAGGCAGGGAAGGAGGCGGGTACATGGCTCAGGACTGCCACTGCTTTTACTACATACTATACTTCAGGGCTTGAAGGAGGGCGGGGGTATTTGCGGCTCAGGACCGCTGTCGCACTGATGCTTCAGGTTGGGAGGGAGGTGTGGTTCATGGCTCAGGACTGCCACCGCTTCTACTACTTTGGGGCTTGAATTCAAGAGGGCCTGGGATAGGCACGTGGGATCTCTCGGAAAGAGAAAGAGATAATGATTACTGCAGACCAAATGGGCCATTTGGCCTTTATCTGCCGTCATGTTTCTATGAGGCTCAGGACCGATGCTGCTTTGGGAGACTTTTTTTTCCCACCGTCAATTTTTTTGGCAGTTGGGTAAGAGTGCTGGTTAACAGATTCTACTGTATATTTTTATCATTTGTTGTAGATTCCTGATGCAAGCGCTGCACACTGAAACATGGCTAGTGTTGAGTCCCTTTGTGCTTTTTTTTCCTGCTCTTATCATTTGGTGTACTTTGACCCTCTCCTTGTTCTAATATAGAATCATGTAGGTGCATTGCATATTACTTGGTGGAAGAAATATGCTGTAAATGGCACTCTAGGTTCCTTCTAGCTCTATCTTTCTACGATTTTTGTATTAGCTCATACTTTGATCACTCAGCATAAAAGGCAACTGGAAGAGCAAATCAGGCTCTCTCACCTGTGTTCCATCATCATTCAGAGTATTCCTTTTACAGACTAAGAGGGGCCCCACTAGGCCAGCGTTGGTGTCCATGACTGGATCCACTGCCGAGTAGTACAGATAAGTAAGACACGATGGATCACTAGCAGTTGGACCTACACTTTCAGGCACTGTCCATGTGTATGTGAAAGTCTCACCAGGTTTGACATGTGCTCCCATCTTCTGAACCTCTTAAAATACAAAACAAATTAATACCTCAAAACATCCTATAGTTAACAGAATATGTAATAGTAAATGCTGCATATGATCCTTCTCAAGAAAGACTTGTGACCAGAACATAAACAGGAAATTTGAAAAATGTGTTATGTAGATTACTGCACTAGCTGGGACAAAGCAGACCATTCCATTCTGTTTTTGATAACATAATAACATAAGCAATGCCTCCGCTGGGTCAGACCTGAGGTCCATCGTGCCCAGCAGTCCGCTCACGCGGCGACCCAACAGGTCTAGGACCTGTGCAGTAATCCTCTATTTATACCCTTCTATCCCCTTTTCCAGCAGGAAATTGTCCAATCCTTTCTTAAACCTCAGTACCATACTCTGCCCTGTTATGTACTCTGGAAGCGCATTCCAGGTGTCCACCACACGTTGGGTAAAGAAGAACTTCCTAGCATTCGTTTTGAATCTGTCCCCTTTCAACTTTTCTGAATGCCCTCTTGTACTTTTATTATTCGAAAGTTTGATCTCATTCTAGGTTCTGTGTCATATATCTAAGATCACTGTTACAATTTTTGATATAGATAGGGAAGACAAAAAGGCCATTATTGAGATGGCTTAGGGAAATCCACTGCTTTATTCCTAGGATAAGCAGCATAAAATCAGTTTTACTACTTGGGATCTACCTAGGTACTTGGGACCTGGGTTGGCCACTGTGCTTGATGGACTTTCGGTCTGTCCCAGTATGGCAATTCTTATGTTCTTATGTGAGCCAAATATAGGACAATCAAGGCACTGTGACATCACTGATGAGTTTGTCTCTTAAGCATTGTTGGAATAAGGCATTATGAGATCACAGTCTGAGCTCTGGAATTTTGCTACTGTTTGGGTTTCTGCCAGGTATTCCAAGAGAACCTCAGTCTCCAGTTGAGTCTTCTGAGGTGATATAATGGTCAAACGGTATGGTAGAGAGAATTTACATTTGCCTTCAAGCAAGATGGTGCTTTCTTTCCTCTGCTTGGAAGGCCTTGCCGTTAATCGTGCCAACCCACCTTCTTTTTCTTGCTGTCTCTCAGATTTTGTCATGACTGCTAAGCTTATTAATTTACAAAAAGCGATGCATGCAGTCTCACTCACCAAATTCAGAATTTCTTCAATGCCCAGTCACTGTGTCACTTTAGTGATCCAGTCATCTGAGCAGCTCTGTTCCGAGATTCAGCTACAGTTCAGGTCAGCCACGTTTCAGTACAATCAAGGCTCTGCTCACCGGTGTACATGCGACTTTGATGGCTTGTACTGAGGTTCTCTCAAGGCCACATCTCCTTATAGGGTAATCTTTTAAGTTCTCTCCAGGTTCTTTAGGTTCACAAACTATGCATGGAATTTCCATACGAGGGTATATTTCAGGATTTCTTAATTCTCTTTGAATATGTTATGGTGGACAATGATTTTTATTTTCCTAAGGCTGATACCATCTCCGGGTTTCTAACTTGTCTGAAACTGCCTCACATCCTAGGAATATCTATTCTGAGAACTTCAACTACTAGCTCTGTTTCAATTTGTAAATGTCAATGGTTTAGCAACATCAGAATATCACCAGTTTATAGCTGGAAAGTTGTCATTTGTTTTCCAATCTGAAAGTGTTGGCTATATTAGCAGTTTTAGGTAGCAACAGCATTACTGCCTAGGAGTTTTTCCTGTTTTACAGCGTCCAGGTTTCAGCTGCATTTCAAGCTGTAAATCACTGCAGCATTACATCCTTGGGCTATAACTGCTACTACAATCTGAAGATATCACTAAACCCTAATACCACCAGATCCTCCCACAAATTAAAACTATCCTTCCCCTCGCTAAAAGGCATTTCCCACACAGGAAATCTAGGGACCTCCCTCCACTTCAAAATCACTGAGCTCTGGAACAACCTTACCTCCTCTCTTCGGAACTTGAGCTCTCTCCAAGTTTTCCGCAAACATCTGAAAACCTGGCTTTTCTCAAAAAATGTAAGTCTCCCTCCAACTTAGGAATCAAGGAAGGTAAAATTATGGTCTTACCTGTTAATTTTCTTTCCTTTAGAAGCAGCAGATGAATCCAGACTAGTGGGTATAGCTCACATCGACCAGCAGGTGGAGATAGAGAACTGATTAACAGTTGGCCTTAAAGCCTGGTGTTCGTTCTGTTGATTCAGTTATGCACTTTGCCCAAGCATCCCGAAAGGAGAATGAGCCCCAACAAAACTCCATTCCAGTAGAAAATGTGTCCCTCTCTTCTTAATAGTATCCATTATTGTAGGTTTTTGTTTTCTTTTTTTTTTTTTTTTGCAAAGAAATAATACGCTTACCAACCATAGCCTCAACTAAACCCATCAACTAACCACCCTACACACCCACAGTGCAATTGGGGAGGGGCTCTGGATTCATCTGCTGCTTCTAAAGGAAAGAAAATTAACAGGTAAGACCATAATTTTACCTTCCATAGCAAAGCAGCAGATGAATCCAGACTAGTGGGATGTAGCAAAGCAAACTCAAACTGGGTGGGACGCCAACGCTGCCTCTGCCAGTACGGCAGCGCCAAAACTCGCTTCTGAACGGGCCGCTACATCTAACCGATAATGCTGTGAAAAAGTATTTCCCGACGACCAAGTGGCCGCCCGGCAAATCTCCTCTAAAGACATCCCCCCGGACTCCGCCCAAGATGTCGCCAAAGCCCGAGTAGAATGAGCATGAAGGTGCTCCGGTACCTTCTTCCCTGACAACACATACGCCGACGCAATAGTGTCCTTGACCCAACGCGCAATGGACGCTTTAGACGCCGCCATCCCTTTATTTTTACCCGCGAATGCCATAAAGAGATGGTCCGACCGACGAAAATCATTCGTCACTCCCAAATAATGGAGAAGCATACGGCGTACATCTAGAAGCCGTAAAGACAAAAACCGTTTCCCCCAATCCTCCCTCCGGAAGGATGGAAGGAACAAACTCTGGTTCACATGAAAGGAGGAAATCACCTTCGGCAGGAAGGACGGCACCGTACGCACCGACACCCCCGTTTCCGAAAAACGCAAAAAGGGGTCTCTGCAAGAAAGCGCCTGCAGTTCCGATACTCGCCTTGCTGAGGCCATCGCCACCAAAAAAAACTGTTTTCAGTGTGATATCTTTCAACGTGGCCGCTGACAGGGGCTCAAAAGGTGCCCCCTGCAACTTCCCAAGGACGAGTTTAAGATTCCATGGTGGACAAATTCGCTTTACCGGCGGGCGGATATGGTGAACCCCCTTGAGGAAACGTACCACGTCCGGCTGCGACGCGAGAGCCGAGCGATCCACCCGGCCCCTGTAACAGGCAATGGCCGCCACCTGAACCCTTAAAGAGTTATAGGCTAACCCTTTCTCGACGCCCTTCTGCAGGAAAGCCAGAATCGCCGGCAGAGAAGCCTTGAAGGGCGCCACTCCCTGGCGACCGCACCATGCCTCAAAAATCCTCCAGACTCTCGCATAGGAGGCTGACGTCGAAAGTTTCTTGGCTTTAAGCAGGGTGGCAATCACCCGCTCGGAATAGCCCTTCTTTTTTAGCCGTGCCCGCTCAATAGCCAGGCCGTAAGACCAAAGCGGGCCGGATCTTCCATCCAAATCGGACCCTGAGACAGTAAGTCCGGAGTGACCTGGAACGTTACCCGCTCGCCGACTGAAAGCTGCATCAGATCTGCGTACCACGGCCGACGCGGCCAATCCGGAGCCACCAGGATGACTTTGCCGCGAAAGCGAGAGATGCGCTGTAATACTCGACCTATCATGGGCCAAGGCGGGAACACATACAGAAGGGAATTCGGAGGCCATGGGAGAGCCAACGCGTCCACCCCCTCCGATCCCTTTTCCTTGCGTCTGCTGAAGAACCGAGGCAACTTCGCATTGTGGGACGAGGCCATGAGATCCATCTCCGGCAACCCCCACCGACGGACTAGCAGGCCGAATGCTCGCGCAGACAACTCCCACTCGCCCGGATCCAGAAGATTCCTGCTGAGAAAGTCCGCTTGCACGTTTTCGTGACCTGCAATGTGTGCCGCCGACAGAAGCGGAACATGCCTCTCCGCCCATCGAAACAAAGTTCTTACCTCTTCTGCCAACTGCGGACTCCGGGTGCCCCCTTGCCGATTGACATAGGCGACTGCCGTGACACTGTCCGAAAAGATTCTGGTCGGCTTGTCCTGAATCAGTGACTGAAACGCCAGCAGCGCCAGTCTGACCGCTCTTAACTCCAACAAATTGATGGGCCACTGGGTCTCCCGGAAGGACCACATCCCCTGCACTGACGCTTGCAGGCACTGGGCCCCCCATCCTCGCAGACTGGCATCCGTTGTGACCACCACCCAGTCCGGCGTGGCTAACGGCATGCCCCTCCAAAGATGCAACTCGTGGAGCCACCACTGCATGCTGCGAGCTGCTCGCCGACTCCATTGGAGACGCACATTGTAGTTCAGAGAAGCGGGGGACCAGCGAGAGAGCAGAGACTGTTGTAAGGGCCTCATGTGGCTCCGCGCCCAGGGGACCACCTCCAGAGTCGCCACCATGGAGCCCAGCACCTGAACATAATCCCAAACTCGAGGTCTGGCCGACCCGAGAAGTAGGCGAATCTGAGCCTGCAATTTCTCCCCCCGGTCTCGGGGTAGGAACACCTTCCCCTGAGCCGTGTCGAACCGCACCCCTAGATGCACCAACGACTGCGATGGGGACAGACAACTCTTGGGAAAGTTGACGATCCACCCCAACAACTGGAGGAGAGAGATCACTCGCTGAGTAACCGCCACACTCTCCCGTCTGGACGAGGCGCGGATTAACCAGTTGTCTAAGTAAGGGTGTACCCGAATCCCTTCCTTGCGGAGAAAGGCGGCTACTACCACCATGACCTTGGAAAAGGTGCGGGGAGCCGTTGCCAAGCCAAAGGGCATTGCCCGAAACTGATAATGTTGGCCTAGAATCGCAAACCGCAGATACCGCTGATGCGGAGGCCAGATTGGAATATGTAGGTACGCTTCCTTGAGATCGAGGGACGTGAGGAACTCTCCCGGCCTCACAGCCGCAATAACCGAGCGCACCGTCTCCATCCGGAAATGGCGAACACTGAGAAATCTGTTGACTCTTTTGAGATCCAGCACCGGCCTGAAGGACCCCCCCTTCTTCGGTACAATGAAGTAAAGGGAATATATACCGCTGCCGACCTCCTCCGGGGGCACCGGTATCACTGCCCCTAGCTCGAGCAGCCCCTGAAGAGTCCTTCTGACCGCGTCTCCCTTGGCCGCCCCCTTGCACGGGGACACCAAGAAAGAATCTACGACGGGAGAGGCGAACTCTAACTTGTACCCCTCTTGTATAATGTCCAACACCCACTGATCCGACGTGATCGTGGCCCACTCCGCCCGGAACTCCGAAAGCCGGCCTCCTAAGGGAAAGGCGGAGGGAGCCAAGCCCCCGTCATTGTGGAGTGCGAGTGGCTGGGGTACGTGTTGACTGTCCCGAAGAGGGTCTTGTCGTACGAAAGGAACCCCTCTGCTGAAACCTTGGTCTCGAAGCAGAGGACGCACCAGATGCTGATCTGAAGAAAGGCTTACCCGCCCTGGATCTCCGAACATCCCTGAAGCGCGGTCTAGACGATGAGGGTCTCACCGGGGGCCTAGCCCTATCCTCCGGTAAACGTTGAGTTTTGGTATCCCCAAAATCTTTCACCAGTTTATCTAAATCTTCTCCAAACAATAAACCCCCTTTAAACGGGAGTCTCACCAGCCGAAGCTTAGAAGCTGCATCGGCCGCCCAATGCCGTAGCCATAAGGATCTGCGAGATACCACTGACAGAGACATCTGCTTCGCAGACGCCCTAATAATATCATATAAGGAGTCTGCTAAATAAGCCAAGCCAGACTCCAAATCTGCCAGCTCCGAGGGAACAGAACCCCCCGACTCCATTAAAGTATCTGACATGACCTGCGACCACTGCAGACATGCTCGCGCCGCATAAGAGCTGCAGATTGCGGCCTGCAAGATAACTGCCGCTACCTCAAAGGACATTTTTAAGGAAGATTCAATCTTCCTATCCTGTGCATCCTTCAATGTCACACCCCCCTCCACCGGTAAGGTAGTCTTTTTAGTTACAGCTGCCACCAAGGCATCCACCCTGGGTAATCTAAACTTATCTAGTTCAGTCGGGTCAACCGGATACAAGAGCCGCATGGCTTTTGCCACTCTTAAACTGGCCTCTGGCGTATCCCATTGCGCCGAGATCAGCTCATGCATGGCTTCATGCACCGGAAAAGACTTAGGGGGTCTACGTGTACCGGCCATCAGGGGATTACCTGATACCGTAGTATCTGCCTGAGAAATATTCAGCCCCTGTAAAGCCTTCGAAATTAAGGAAGAAAGTTCTTCTCTATGAAACAAACGTAGAGCGGACGGGTCATCCACTTCTTGACCCGGGGGATCCCCTGTATCCCAGTCCAGGACCTCCCCCTCCTCCAAGGATTCCGGAAGAGAAAAAGGGGATCTAGGCAGAATCTCCTCTGCTTCCGCGGTCGCGATCCTGCGCTTCTTTGCTAGCAGCGACCGCCCCGGCGAGCCCACCGTGCCCTCAGCCGGCCTGCCTGTCCCACCAGGCACCAACGCCGACGTCGAGGGCACTGGAAGGGCCACATCGACCCCCGTCACCGGCGGGACGGGCTGCGCACCCTGCAACAAAAATGCCCGGTGCAGCAGCATAACAAATTCTGGCAAAAACGAACCAAACGGAAGGGCCGCTGACCCGCCCTGAGCCGCACCGGGGAGCGGGGCCGCGACTGCCGCTGGTGCTCCCGACTCCCCCGCCGCCGCTGGACTCCCCACTGCCATTTCGGAAGAGCCCTGCAGCTCTGACTCACCCTCGTGGTCCGGGGACATCTCCCTTGCCTCACTGACCCGGGCAATAGCAAGCTCACAAGCCTGCATAAAGGCATCTTCTGCCGGTGGAGCCTCACACCCGGCCGAGCACAGGCCCGACCGTGTTCTGCACGCCCCACAGCGCGAACACCGGCGACCTGGCTCCGTTGTCATCCTGCGTTCCAGCACGGCTTTTTTTTTTTTTTTTTTCACACGCGGCGAACGCCGCCGACTGCCGACTCCGCCCCCAACCACCCACACACGCCGGCACGCGAAACCCAAGCAATGAGGCAGGGAAAACACTCACCAATTCGCTCCCGCGATCCCAGACGCCAGGACACGGCTGGTAAGTGTACTGAAGGCAAAATGCAAAGATTGCAAAAGCTCAGCACGAAACAGGAAGTCGACTGGTTTTTTTTTTTTTTTTTTTGTACTGGAATGAAGCCAGACGACCCCTGCAGGACCAATCAACCCCTCAATCACACGGAGGGGAGGGTGGAGCAGGGACCTGGGAGGGCCCAGGTGTAACTCCTAAAGCCGGCACCACTCAGCCAGGCACCCCTGTCCTACTGAAGAGACTGAGTCTCAACAGAGGAAGTCCACCGAACACCAATATCTCCGGCAGCAGCTAGAATCCAGGAGCTAGTGGGCTAGCTCAGTCCCTGCTGGGAGATAGAGCAAAACTGAATCAACAGAACGAACACCAGGCTTTAAGGCCAACTGTTAATCAGTTCTCTATCGCCACCTGCTGGTCGATGTGAGCTATACCCACTAGTCTGGATTCATCTGCTGCTTTGCTATGGAAACTCTTATATCTTGGCATCCCAAGTCCTGTAAATTTTCTTCACACTTCTACCTCTAACCCTCTGTTGTAGTTCCTTCCTATTTCTCCTACTGTAAACCGTGTCGAGCTCTATGAACGTGGAGATGATGCAGTATACAAACCTAAGGATTAGATTAGATTAGATCACTCTATTACAACGTCATGATTTCAGCTACATTACAAGTATGAGCTATATTTCAGGTTATTAGCCACACTGGAGCTATCAATTGTCTTGCAGCCTGGCAGCTTCATGGTAACAGCTAACGGGCGACTACACTCGATTTTTACACAAGAATTCTTTCTTGGCATCTGTTCCTACGATTTCATAGTACGTTCTTATTCTTTGCACTTTCTCCCACCAATGTTCTTCTGGTAAGATGCAGATACCTGTATTCGTTCTGTAATCTCTTGCCTCGGTATCAGATGGCCATTTTTCTACTTCTTGGTCCAGCAGGTCATGTTTATATTCAGTCAAGACACAATTGGATTTACCTTAGGGTGGACTTCCATCTCACATATGAGAGGTGGTGCTGTGTTTTTCATGAAATTGCCTGTTCTCAGCTTTCCAGACTCAGCTGGTCTTAGTCTTTCAAAATATGCTGTACTTGGTCTCGCAAAATCATCTGTTCCCCATAAAATCTGCTGTTCCTCAGCTTGGTAGTGTCAACTAGATTTCTGTTGTTCAGCTTCTCCATTCCAGCTGTGATTTAGTTTTTTTAAATCACTTGTTCTTTTATGATTGAGCTCTACAGTGTCTACTGTATTTCATCCTCATGTTAGTGATGTCTACAGCTTCATGGTATCTCCTGAGTTTCAGTGGCACAATATTTGATGCGTTTAATTTCTTAATCTCTTCTGGGCTTCAGTTTCTCAATCAGCTGTTCTTCAGCCTTGCAGTGTTACTGGCTATCTCACTCTCTCTGTTTAATTGGAGAGATACCCATGCTCTGCTTGCTGTGTCCAGGCAACACAAACACAGAGTTTGCAAAGAAAAGCCCAAACAATTATTCTTCATACAGTTTTACTTTAAGGACTGACATCCATACATAAGAACATAGAACATAAGAACAGGCTTACTGGGTCAGACCAATGGTCCATCAAGCCCAGTAGCCCATTCTTACGGTGGCAAATCCAGATCACTAGTACCTGGCCAAAACCCACGGAGTAGCAATATCCCATGCTACCAATCCAGAGCAAGTCAAACAAAATATGCAGGGGTAACTCTTACACAATAAGGTTACTGTTGAGTGACTAAAGAAATCGGTAGCACAAAAAATAAAGTCACCACATTCATCAATGTACTTTAGTAAGCTTGTTTCTTGCTTAGAACTCTGCTCAGAGACATGAAGGCTGATTACTCGGCCTCACCTACCAATCATTGCAGTGTTTAAAAAAGAAAGCTTTTAAATCTTAAATATTCTTTTAATGCGCTAGCTTATCCGCTATGCTAAAGGTATTAATGTTTTCAAAAGTCTAAGAAGAAACACTTTTTTGAGATATCCAGTTTTGTAATCTAATGTGACTTCACTACCAGCTTTAAAACTCAGCTGTTATTGTCGGTTCCCTGACGCAGCAAACGAAACGTGCACGTAGGAACCAGTCACTGTCCAAAGTTAAGTAATTTTGTATAGTTCACAAGAACTTTTGAAAACATTAATACCTTTAGCATAGCGGATAAGCTAGCGCATTAAAAGAATATTTAAGATTTAAAAGCTTTCTTTTTTGAACACTGCAATGATTGGTAGGTGAGGCCGAGTAATCAGCCTTCATGTCTCTGAGCAGAGTTCTAAGCAAGAAACAAGCTTACTAAAGTACATTGATGAATGTGGTGACTTTATTTTTTGTGCTACCAATCCAGAGCAAGCAGAGGCTTCCCCCATGTCTTTCTCAATAACAGACTACGGACTTTTCCTCCAGGAAATTGTACAAAACTTTCTTAAAACCAGTTACATTATCTGCTCTTACCACAACCTCTGGCATTGCGTTCCAGAGCTTAACTATTCTGAGTGAAAAAAACATTTTCCCTGTAACTTCATCAAGTGTTTCCTAGTCTTTGTGTAATTTTTAACGGAGTGAAAAATTGATCCACTTGTACCCGTTCTGCTCCACTCAGGATTTTGTAGACTTCAATCATATCTTCGCTCAGCCATCTCTTGTACAAGCTGAAGAGCCTTAACCTTTTTAGTCCTTTCTCGTACAAGAGGAGTTCCATCCCCTTTATCATCTTGGTCGCTCTTTGAACCTTTTCTAGGGCCGCTATATCTTTCTTGAGATAAGGAGACCAGAATTGAACACAATACTCGAGATGAGGTTGCACTATGGAGCGATACAGGGGCATTATAACATTCTTAGTCTTGTTAACCTTCTCTTTTTTAATAATTCCTAGCATCCTGTTTGCTTTTTTGGCCGCTGCCACACATTGGGTAGAAGATTTCATCGTATTGTCTACAATGACAACCAGATCTTTCTCTTGGTTGTATATAGATTTCAACAGGGAAGTCTGAGGTATCCATACAATCTTCTACAGTACAATTACCAGGGTCTGAGGTGAAGCCTGGCAGCTCCTCAGCCATTTCAACATCTTGGCTGCTACCTGACTGAAGGGTCTGACTCCTCCCTTTTTCCTCCTGCTTGGCTTCTGACCTGGCTCCTGGTCGGCACTCTTGCTGGCTTTCTAGCCTATTCTCTAACCCCCCCCCCCACACTCTTTGTCTCAGGGCTCTGAACATATGCAAGTCAGAGCCTCACCCTTCTCTCTTAGGAAGGGGGCTGGGCTCCAGCTCATCCGGGAACTGAGAAGTATTTCCCCTAGGCAACCAGAGCTGGGATTTTCTTAAAAAGGCACAAATCCCCAATTCTTATAATAAACCCTAACAGGTTTTCTAGTACTTTTAAACCAGTGAGGCACATTCTGCTGGGGAACCTTGTACCCCTTGCCTTTCATTTTCTAATTCAGGATCTGAGGGATAGTCAGCCCATTCTAATTCCTTACTGCTCACTTGGTCAGCAATTCTGACCAGGAACCGTGTCTCACCTTTACTAATCCCTGGGACAAAGCCAGAGCTGGCTGTAGGTTTGTCACAATATAAATATAAATATATACATATACACACACACACACATACTGTATATACATATGTATATAAATATGTATAGATAAGCACAGAATGATGATATACATAATATACTGTATATACAGCTGTATAGCTGTAATGCATGACTACATAGACAAAATAAATTAATCCAAACTGACTGTGCAATTTACCATCTGCATACTGTGTTCCTTCAAAAATTTTATTATACGATACTCCATGTGGCAGAATGCTATAATTCCGGTCAGCTTTGTTGTTAAAAATAACCAGAAGAGTATCACCAACTTCAGCTTTGATAATTGGGCCTGAAACCAGAATATAATATAGGTTTAAAAAGGTTAGATAAACAGTAAAATGCTTGCTACCAAATAAAGACAGAGAGAAAGTCTTGCAATACCTAGTATCCCCATATGTGCTTCAGCTTCAGGTCGCTCCTTCCTTTCAGTGAACATCTCATCAGTGAATTCAGTGAAATGAACTTTCCAATAGCTTCCTCCAATCCTATCATTACCTTGCCCAAAGAAGGTTTCAGAATCACTGTAAAGAGATGCATCAATCAATAAGAGATAGATGTCTGTGTAAATACAAGTACAGTCAAACCTCGGTTTACGAGTGCCGCGGTGTTTTGCAAGACGAGCAAAACATTCGCAAACATCCCTGCTCGCGTGGCCCTCCCCCCCCTGCCGCGATCTGGCATCCCCCACTCACCCACCCAAACACATTCTCTTACCCCTATCTGGCACCGGCAGCAGCACCAACGCACAGGACATGCTGGTGCCCGAAGATCTTCCCGCTTCCTTGTGCTGGGCCTTGAGCATCTGCGCTTGCTCAAGGCCTTCTAGTTCTCGCTCTCTCTGGAACTTATTCTATTAAAGAAAGTAGGCACCTACTTTCCTTTGTAGAATACTAAGGTAACCAGGTATATAAGTGCCTCTGTTTGAAGTGCAAGCTCTTACACCAGTTGGTATAACTGCTCATGCCTACATTATAAAAAAACCAAACAAACAATACATGCAAAAATTATAGTATTTTATAATTTATGCATGTAACCATGTGCCTCACTCACGCTCGGCTCTTGTGTATGCCCAACTTTAAACTACATGCTATCACTGGCGTGATTTTACAGAATAACACACAGTAGCAATATTTATATACCATTCTCCCAAGGGAGCTCAGAAAGGTTTGCATGAATTTATTCAGGTACTCATGGTATTTGCGCACATTCCGATTATTTACACGTATTCTTGGTGCCCCAAAGAGGACATCTTCTTTACAGTTACCCCCCTAACGTTCCTGGAAGCGATTTCACCTTTTTGAAAACTTGGATCGGGCTCACACCTTTTCAGTAGTAGATCCAGGTGAGTTTAACTCAAAAGGTACCGTACGCATTTCCCTCTCCCCAGAGGGCTTACTATATAAGCTAGTGTCTCACCATTATAGACAGGAGGTCCCCACTCAGAAAGAGTTTTACCACTTCTATGCAACACGTGGGGCTCCTTTTACGAAGGTGCGCTAGCGTTTTTAGCACGCGCTACAATGCCGCGTGTGCTAACCCCCGCTACATGGAAAATTCTAACGCCAGCTCTATGGAGATATTACCATCTAGCGCGCGGGGCATTGTAGTGCGTGCTAAAACCGCTAGCGCACCTTCGTAAAAGGAGCCCATAGACTACTGAAAAATGAAATTAATTAATTAATAAATAGTGCAGCAGCACACAGTCATTATTAGGGAAAGTCTTCTGAGTCATAAAATCTATGCATCATAAAGATACTGTATAAAATGTGTCCTAAGCACTTAGGATTAAGAGACCCACTGGTGCTTTGCTTAAAACTGTAAACTACTTAGATTGCATTGTAAGTCTGCGATATATCAAACTGAACAAATCTGTAAAATCTCTGAGCCCTTCTGAGTACTGGTAATGAAGCTCCCAATGTCAAACATCCACAGGTACGGCACTAGGCCCTTTGGATCAGCATTATATGTACTCGGGGCCAGATTTTGCCACTGGCGCCAGTATCGGCCGGCGCCTCCAAAACTGGCACCAGTTGCATGTCAATCAAACACCGGTGCTGGTTGCAAAATTGCGGCCAGGTCTAAAATAGGCCCCGGATATGCAGACCAGGGTTTTGAGGGACCTACATGTCCAGCGCCTACGCTCGACATGAATCGCATCCACGGAGGCGCCTTAGGTGATTTCAGACATTAACCACGCTTCCATCGACCTTAGGCACCTCCATAGATGAGATTAAGACGCCTGAAATGTAGGCACTGGTGGGCATCTATCTTTTTTTTTTTTAATATGATTTTAATTGCTTTTAAATGTCTCAGTCAATTACTGTACCACTTAAAGGCAATTAAATCAATTAAGTTAGGTGACGGTAGGGCACCTACTGCCACCTGGCGCTGCTTTCAGAATCAGGGCCTTACTCTTTTAGGCCTCTTGGGTCACAGCTACCATTTTTGGCCCATTGAGTATGCGTTAGATTTCTCTTCCGTTATTATTATTTTTAATATCTCTGAGGAGAGAGAAAATCTAATACCATTTTTGTCAAATGGATGAGTTAGGTCCAATGTCTAATATGATATTAAACTAGCCAGAGTGGTAAAAATCCTTTGCTACCTGCCTAATGCCGAGCGTGCATGACTGGGATGGAGCGCAGGAATGGCCGGGTACGACAGCTAACATGTGGGTCATTAACACATGCTAGTTGCCAAAACTACCACTACTGGCAATTAAGTGGCACAGCCTCGCTCATACTCTACCTGCAGCCCATTTCCCACCCATTTCCTTGGCCCTTCTTCCCATCCTCTATACCCTTTTAGTGCTTCTTTCTCTCCCTTCCTCCTAACCCTCCTCCCCTACAGGTGCTTCTCTCTCTCTCTCTTTCCTTCAAAACCCCGTCTCCTATGGGTGTTTTTCTTTCTCTCTCCTTCTACCCCCCCTGGCGGGTGCCCCTCTCTCTCCTTCCAACCTCCTTTCCTGCTGTTAGTCTCTCCCCTCCCATCCAGCTTTGCCTTACTTCATGCTTTGTTCCATAATGCTTCTCCAGCCCTCCTCCCTCCCTCCATGCTTTTTCTCCAGCCCCCCTCCCCCCATGCTGATTATCCAAACCCCCTACATGCTGTTTCTCCAGCCCCTCCCTCTTCTCCTATGACACGGCTTCATCTCTCTAGTTCCTGACTTCCTCAACTACCTCCTTCTTTGGCCCAGCTGCAGTAATTGAATCTTTGGGCAGCCGGCAGCAGTAAGGAGATAAACCTGCTACTGCCGACCTGTCCCTGAAGCTGCCTGTCTGCAAGTCCCATCTACGCAGGGTTACCATATGGCTCCAGTAAAAGGAGGACGGATTGAGGCATCTGGGTTTTACTTCCACTGAAAGCAATGGAAGTAAAACCTGGATGGCTCAATCTGTCCTTCTTTTTCTGGAGCTCTAAGTTAACCTTACGCAGGAACAGGAAGTCGTTGCAGAGAGGTGACTTCTAGGACAGGCCAGAGGTAGCAGGATTACCTTGTTGCTGCTGCCAGCTCCTCGAAGATTCAATTATAGCGGCTGGGTCCAGGGAGGAGGTAGGTGGAAGAGTCAGGAGATCTGGCTAAACCTAGACTGACTCCTCCATTTTTAGAAAACCATCCAGGCATTCAGACAGTCCTCAAAAAAGAGGACATGTCTGGGTTTTCCTGGATGTCTGGTAACCAACTCCCTACCCCATGCCTACTCATTTCAGCTGAAGCACTTTATGCTTGGTATCCATGCTCTTGCTATTTGTGGATCCTCCGAGTATGTGCCATTGTTTTTTGAACTCCCAACACAATTTTTGTCTCCAGCACCTTCTCTAGCATCCACAAACCTTCCCTTCGAAAATCAGCTTCAAATCAAGTCACCTAGTTCTACAGAATCCTCTCTTTGAAACAGTTTCACTTCTTGTGCATTACTTCACTTATTTAAACCTCTGCTAATACATCTCCCCTTTCAGGTATACACATTTAGCCCTCCCATCTCTTCCTATGCGTCTTCAGGGGTTCATAGTCACTCGCGCGCAAGACTTCAGCGCGCCGACATTGCAGCGCCGACAATTCGGCGCAAGACACCAGCGCGCCACCTAAAAAGTGACTTTTAAAGAGCTCCGACACGGGGTGTGAGTGGGGAACCCCCACAGTTTACTTCATACTCTTCACGCTGCCATTGGGGGGGGGCTTGAAACTCTCCATTATAGAGTAAACTTAACTTTTTCCTGATTTTTTAGGAAAAAGTTAAGTTTTCTCTATAATATGGGAGGTTGCACCCCCCCCCACATCCCCCCAACGGCAGTGCGAACAGTCTGAAGTAAAGTGTGTGTGGGGGGGGTTCCCCCCCACACCCCTGTTGGAGCTCTTTAAAAGTCACTTTTTAGGCAGCGTACTGGTGTCTTGCACCAAATTGACAGCGCTGCAATGTTGGCGCGCTTTTGTCCTGTCACCGTCTTCAGGCATACACTTTCCTCTGGATCACCTCTAGCCTCCTTATTGAGATATGGCATCATGTATAGGACATCATCTTCTTCTGGATGGCATGCAGAGGAAGCTGCATCCTAAGATTTCTTACCATTACAGAGGGCTCTGATTTTCACTGGCACTTCACCATGTTAAGGAAGGTGCAAATACCAGAGCTGGAACAGAAAAGGAAACAGTAGCCTACTCGTTAGAGAGAAGCCCAGGTCAATGCCTACTGCTGCGTCTTGTGATCTTGGGCTACTCATTTAACCTTCCATTGCTTCAGGTATAGACTTAGGACTCCTTTTACAAAGCCGAGTGTCGTGCGGCAAATGCTCCAACACCCATTGAATTCCAACAGGCCTTGGAGCATTTACTACGCCAGCCCATGCTGCCACCTTTTGTAAAAAAAATTAAAAAAAAAGGGGGGGTGTTGGTTGTTAAGCCCTCAGGAACAAGAAAATATCAAGTGTATTATGAACTGCTACTAAAAGAAGGGTGAGTTAAATCCAAATAAATAAATGTAGCCCTCCCCCACAGCGATTCAGGCCTCACAGTAACATAGGTTTCTTCCCTGACAGCGCAGAAACGTCCATTAAGCCTTCCAGCGATTCCATGGCCTCTCGGCTCCAAAAAGAGACCTCTGCAATTGGTCTTGTGGTTTTCAAGCAAAATCTTTGCTGTTTCACAAAAACAGGTCTTTAGCCACAGTACAGAAACAGAATGCCAGCACTCAGTCCAAAAGTAGGCAATGTACGTCACACATTCTCATACCGAGGACTATTTAGACTTTCATATACTATTAAAATAGTTAAAACCATCCTATATGGTTTACAAAATTTTATGTCATTTATTATGTAGGTAATAAACATGTTTTTCCCCAGCCCTCGACTGCTCTAACAAACAAAAGACAGATGAATAAATGCTTTGTTTTCTTCTGAGAGACGACATCCCCTCAGAATCCTTTCTTTCTATTCTTTTCTCTTGAATTTCACAGGAACAAAACAACTATTTTACTTCAGTCAATTCCTCTGAGGGCCTTCCCTCACCTCTAATTCAGACCCATTGAAAGTTAGGTTCTGAGATTCTGGAAAAAACTTTTTTTTCCCTTTACTTCTATACTCCTTTCTCTGCCTGGAGAATGGATTTTACATAACTCTTTTTATAACATGTTGACTGCTGCTATCTACTGGACACACAAAATTACTACATCTCTTATATGTTAACCTTACTCTTAGAGTTGTACCAAATAAACTCCTCCCTCCATATTCGCGGGGGATTAGGTGCAAAGCCAGCCTGCAAATAAGAAAAATTTACAAATAATTTTAGGGCCAACTCTGCCCCACCCCCACCTCCTGTCTCCCGGACCTCTCCACATCTTACTTAGAGCTTTGACCCATCCTCGCCTCCCAGACCTCTTCACACCTTATTTTTAAAGCCTGGTGGTCTAGTGGTGAAGCAGGGCAGGAGCGATCTTCCTACGCTCCTGCCCCATGCAGAGCTGTGAACAAAAATGGTTGCCATTAGTTCTCATTGTATTCTCATGAGATGGTGGGAACTCACAGCAGCCATTTTGGTTCACTATTCAGAAAATTACCTTACCTGCCTCTTGTGTTTAAAGCTTGGCCGCTGAATTTGTCAAAGCCTTGAGGACCATAAGCCCATAGCACCATCTCGGCGGCGATAAAGTACCTTCTCTCTCGGCCAGTCAGGGGTGATGCAGGAACCCTGCTATTACAGGACTTTACTTCATAAAGGCCTCGCATACCAGCTGAAAGAGAAACAGAAGGACCAAAATCTGAACAGCCCTTCCAATAATGTCTGTTTTCCCAGAGACGGTGGCAAAATTTCCATCTTTCAAAAGTTCTAATTATTTACCATTTACTATCTAATTATCTTTTTTTTTTTTTTTAAATCAATTAAGCATTCTATTCAACATCTATTTTCTGAGGTTTTCTAGCCAGCTAGCCTCTTATTGATGTGCAATTTATAAAAGGAACATACTATTTTATTGTTCCACTAGTTTTTAAGCCCGTTACATTAACGGGTGCTAGAATATATGTATGTCTGTCTTTCTTTCTTTCTGTCTCACTCCCTGCCCTTGTGTCTTTCTTCTTTTCTTTCTGTCTCCCTCCCTCCTATTATTTGTCTTTCTTTCTATTTGTCTCTCTTCCTGCCCCCTATGCAGCATTTATCTCCCCTTGTCCACTTTCCTGTACAGTAGCCATATCAGCATTCCCTCCCCCTCCATTTCCCTGTGCATCAGCATTTCCCCCCTCCCTACTTCCCTGTGCAGCATTTTCCTCCCTCCCCACCTCCCTGTGCAGCAGCATTTCTTCCCCTGTCCATTTTCCTGTGCAGCAGTTTATTTTTTTTAGAATGCGAGAAGGGATGGTGTAGGCAAGGAATTAAGCAAGCGGAAAGTGAGGTTTGGATGGGATTGTCACACCGCAGTGGGAATGTCAGATGGGAGGTTCAACGGGGGTTCAGGTGTGTGGAGGAGGTTTGTGTGGTGTTGGGGGCGCCACTTGACACTCATTTAAATGCGAAAGTTCACACATGGAACGCGCCTATTATTAACCGGATGCAACATTGTTATGGCGACCGTGTAATGCACCTGCTATTTAAAAAAATACATGGCACAGTTGCTTAAACTCCTTCACTACAGATCCGCAAGTTTACTTTAACTTTTGGAACGTTTTTTTAGACTTACCTTAAATTAAGAGGGAGCTGCTTTTGTTCAAACCCGTCGTCGCGGTTCCGTGCCTCCATTTATGAACAGTGCATTATTTTGCAGCGGGAGTAGGTGAGAGGGAGCATTAGAGGTGGATTGCCAGCCGCCAGAGCTCCTAACTTTGTTTCTTTAGGCCCCGGTTGTTTCCTTTGATTCAATGTCAGCATTAGGGTTCGCCGGTCGTCAGCGCTCAGCCGCACCGTGAGAGCTGGGTGAGAGCGGCTACCCCCAGCTGTGTAATTTTTTTTTTTTTTTAATTTGAAAGCCACTGCCGCAGCTCCTCTCTTGATCCTGATCCTGGTGCAGTTCAAGAGAGGAGCCTTGGCGGCGGCTTGAGCATAAGCGTGATTGTTGTCTCCCTACCTTCTGCATGGTAATCATATTCTCTCCTGTACTACATTGGGTTTTCCTTTTAGCTGTTAAATCAGTACCATGCACATTGAGAGCCGGGGGTGAGGAAGGCCGCCGCAACCACGCGGCTACCCCCAGCTGTGTAACTTTTTTTTTTAATTTGAAAGCCGCCGCCACCGCAGCTCCTCTCTCGATCCTGATCCTGGTGCAGTTCGAGAGAAGAGCCGTGGCGGCAGCTTGAGCACAGTGAGAGCCGGGGGCACGCATGTGCACTCTCATGTCTGTGACGGATCAGGGAACACGACTTTTGAGTGCGCATGCGCGGCCTAGCATTTTATTATATTAAATAATAAAAGCTTTAGTAAACAGACAGCATAATAAGGAGCATAAGAATTGCTGCTGCTGGGTCAGAATGGTGGTTCATCGTATCCAGTAGTCCGCTCACACGGCAGCCTTCTGGTCAAAGACCAGTGCCCTAACTGAGACTAGCCCTACCTACATACGTTCTGGTTCAGCACAAACTTGTCTAACTTTGTCTTGAATCCCTGGAGGGTGTTTTCCCCTATGACAGACTCCGGAAGAGCGTTCCAGTTTCCTACCACTCTCTGGGTGAAGAAGAACTTCCTTACATTTGTACGGAATCTATCCCCTTTCAATTTTAGAGAGTGCCCTCTCGTTCTCCCTACCTTGGAGAGGGTGAACAACCTGTCCTTATCTACTAAGTCTATCCCCTTCAGTATCTTGAATATTTCAATCATGTCCCCTCTCAATCTCCTCTGTTCGAGGGAAAAGAGGCCCAGTTTCTCTAATCTTTCGCTGTATGGCAACTCCTCCAGCCCCTTAACCATCTTAGTCGCTCTTCACAATGGGGCATGCTTAATGCAAATTTTATAATGATACTTAATCCGTTAGAAAATACTAGCTCAAAGCTGCATTGGTGTGCCAAAATGGAAGTGTATCAGCTTTTGGCAGCTTAAAAGCTGGTGTAAGTTAATGTGCCTCAATACATTATGCAAATAACACAATAGATATTATTCTATAAGTTGCACACATCGCTTGGTGACATACCTATTCGCCATCCACACATACACCCCCTTGCAGTTACATGTAATGTGAATTTGGCACATACTGTATAGAGTAGTGCCTAGCGCTTATGTACTTAAATGCCAATTATAAGTGCTTCTGATGCACAAGCGCTACTATTCTATAAACTACTACTCCTCCATCTCCTCCCCCCCGACACCCAACAGTAGGCACCAAATATTGAATGATGGGGTAAGTGAAAAAGTCATGCATGGAGCTTTATTTCTAATTCAAATGTAATTATTTATACAGAAGTATTGCATGGGTCTAAAAATGTACAGTATATTGGTTTTTTTTTTTAAATTTACTGTATATGTAAAATCTATTTTACTACCTTGAATGTGGTCATTCACTTGGCAATTCAACATCCATTTTCCAGGGTTTTCCACGATCATTTCAGCTGTGACAAAAGAGGCTGGGAAAAGGTTGATGATATCAGCTCTGTGTCCTCTGTTTATTATGGTGTGGCCATGAAAATATGCAGAGTGGACATCTACTTCATTACCCATTCCAAACAAATGCCAGGACACAGAGTCACCCACACACATCTCTAGGCCTGGTAGATTCCCAAAAAGGTAACCATTGATGGCTTTAAAAAAACAAAAACAAAAAAAATCACATATTTAAGATATTAGTAAAAGGAAAAAAAGTCTGGATATTAACTACAGTGGTGCCTCGCATAACGGACGCCTCGCACAGCGAACGCTGCGCATAACGAACTTTTTGTCTTGCTCCCTATAACGAACTTCGTTTCACACAACGAAGTCGCCCGAGGGGCCCGGGGGGGGGCGGAACTACTCTCGCCGCTTCCTAATGTGAGCCGGGAACAGCAGCACCCTCCTGTCTGAATGCAGTGTTCCATCATCTCCCTCCACCTTACCTTAGATGCCGAGTTTTCCGGCTTTCTTTTTCGGCCAGCCACACACTTTCAAAGAGCAGCACATGCGCGCATGCTCTGTTGTTCAATCTTCTCCTCTGACGCAACCGGAAACCGGAAGTTGCAGGAGAGGAGAACATTGATCAACTCCAGCAGCTGCGCGTGCACAGCTTTTTGAAATCGTGCGGCTGGGTGAAAAAGAAAGCTGGCAAACTCTGCATATAAGGTGAGGTGGAGGGAGGGAAATGTAGGGCTGCAGAACGAATTATTTTGTTTTACATGTATTCTTATGGGAAAACGCGTTTCACACAACGAACTTTTCGCATAACAAACTTGCTCCTGGAACGAATTAAGTTCGTTGTGTGAGGCACCACTGTATATCTAAAAGGACAGTGGTTTCCAAACTTATCCTACTAACCCTGATCTTTGTTAATTCCACGCAATCTGTAACATCTTTTAATCATTGTAAACCGCATAGAACTTCATGGTCCTGCGATATATAAACTGTTATTATTATTAATCCTAAATCATCTGGTATACATACTGTATTAAGGGCTTCTAATGTACGCAGGTATAATCTGAAAACTTGACTGGATATGGGGTCTACTGCTTTAGGCCCATAGGGGGAAATTCTATGTGAAGTGTCTAGGTTGGGCACCGCTTGCAACCTACATTGAGGACGCCTAGCGATGCCTTACTTAAATCCGCACCTAAGTTAATTGCTTTTTTAATGGGTTAAATGGCATGGTAATTGACTGTTCTCAATATATGGGAACTAATTATATACTTGACATTCGTATCATCAATGCTATACTAAAAATGTCATCTTTATCTCATTCATATTTTTCATTAAATTAAATAACGTAAATAAATAATTATGTAAAATATACAAGATGTGCTCATTGCACCCCTACCACGGTCATATCCATCGGATATAGCAACCACAATCGTTAGGGAACCATCCTTATTCATTAAGTGTGATTTTTTTATTTTTTTTTTCTTAAACTTAATCTCATTTGAAGACAATTCTTCAGCCACAAAGTTATAAATAATCTACTGGCAAGGGAACTTAAAAATCACATCTGTACTTATCTGTTGCATCTTGGTTCCGTTTTAAAGTCAATAAAGTAATATTTCCCTTTTAGCAGTTTTTTACTTCACTGGATTTTAATTCATAAAAATATTTGTTCACTGAGACCCGATTTGGACTTGATTGAAGGAGTCATCGTGACTTTAAAATGGAACCAAGAAGCAACAGATAATTACAGATGTGATTTTTATGTTCCCTTGCCAGTAGATTATTTATAACTTTGTGGCTTTAGAATTGTCTTCAAATGAGATTAAGTAAAAAAAAAAAAAAAATCATCACAATGAGTAAGGAGAGGGAACAAGATGTTGCTATGATGATTCCCTAACAATTGTGGTCTCTATTTCCGATGGATATGACCTTGGTGGAGCACATCTTATATATTTTACATAATTATTACTTACGTTATTTAATTTAATGAAAAAGATGAATGAGATAAAGATGACATTTACTTGTGGAAAAGAGATGAGTTCTGTGTAAGATTAGATCAGAACAGGTATTAATATAAATGGGGAGGACAGAGGTCCACTGGACCCCCAGGGATTTTTTTAGTTGGGGGAGGGGGTAAGGGGGTGCATTTTAAGGCAAGGGATTCTATTGACAGCTCTGACCTGTCTGTAGTTTAGATGGGGGTTTTGTGTACTGATTCTTCTGGGCATTGCATGGATCTGCTAACAAGCTCATTAGCATGCTACTTTTGGTCAATGCTTCAATGCACAGTAAAGCAGTGGCCGAAAGTCTCTGTGCATTGGCCGCAGAATAATGCTTCATTCAGACTAGCTAAAACCAGTTTAAATGAAACATTGCCAGCAAAGGAGGTTTTTGTGTGTCTGTCCCCTAAATACACATCTTTGAAAAGTGGACTACTGTAATACCTACACTTCCTAACAGCAGAACAAATACAATATCTGTCTTGCAAATACCGTATTTTCACGCATATAATGCGCGCGTTATACACAATTTTTACAAACCGTGCATAACCTTGCGCGTTATACGCGTTTTACAATGTTTTTTTACATAGTTCTCCACCCCGACGTCCGATTCACCCCGCAGGACCGCTCGCACCCCCCCAACGTCCGATTCACCCCCCGCAGGACCGCTCGCACCCCCACCCCGAAGGACCGCTCGCACCCCCACAGCCTCCCCACTCCCCCCCATCATGGAGAAGCTTCTACCGTTCTTCTGCTGCTTCCTCTGCCGGCGGTCCTGGCCCTTCTGTGAGCTCTGCGTCTACGCTGCTTCCTCTTCCAGCAGTCCCGCCCTTTCTCTGACATCAGAGAAAGGGCGGGACCGCCGGAAGAGGAAGCAGCGCAGACGCAGGGCTCACAGAAGGGCCGGGACCGACGTAAGAGGAAGCATTTCAGACGCAGGGCTCACAGAAGGGCCGGGTCCGCCGGCAGAGGAAGCAGCAGGAGAACGGTAGGAGCTTCTCCATGATGGGGGGGGGGAGTGGGGAGGCTGTGGGGATGCAAGCAGTCCTTCGGGGTGGGGGGTTCAAGCGGTCCTGCGGGGGGGGGGGGTGAATCGGACGTCGGGGGGGGGGGGCTATCAGATAGCATCAGGCTATCAGGATGGGGACAGGACTTCAAGGGGGAGAGGAGAGTCGGGGCGGCCAGAGGAGAGTCGGGGCAGGCGAAAGGAGAGTCGGGCGGCGACGGGAGAGTCCTGGTGGCATGCGCGGTATATGGGTGTGCGCGGTATATAAAAATTTCTTTACATAAATTACAGTTTCCCGCGCGCTATACCCATGTGCGCGTTTTACACGGGTGCGCAGTATATGAGTGAAAATACGGTAATTCATTTTTGACTGACCAAAACTCAATAGTTGCTTAACCACCTTGTATCAAGAAGGGGAGAAAATTAGCAAAAAATATAGAGCACAGAAATCCATGTTTACGCTTATGAATTTCATCAGTTTCATATTTCCTTAAGATATTATTACAATGCAAAATTTGACCTTGTTTAACAGCACTGTCCAGACAATGTTCTCTATTTGGAACCTGGGAGGTGATGACAGAGCAGACATTCTACCAAACAGAACATCCTCGTGGATTGGACCAGAACTGCATGAAACATTTATTTCCTGATTGCTATATCAGTATATGTTGCAATCTGACATCCTGAACCTACAGGAGTTGCCATCACTGAGAATTTGTGACGCAAATCTTGATACTAAGTGCAACAGGAAATACCTAAAATAACTGTACAGATCTCAGCATGCAAGTTTCTTTCAATAAAATTGCTCCATCTGCTGCACTCACCATGCATTTTGTTGCTCTCTTTGAAATCATCATCATCTTTGTCTACACTTCCTGGTTCTAAGCAGTAGGTGTCTATATTATCATCAAGGTACCAGCTAAGATTTTCATCTACAACACTAAACATCAGTAGAAAATCCTTATTAACGTCAGTCCTGTTCAATGTAGATTCTGCCAGAGTTCCTAAACAACAAAGCAAAATAATAATCATGCAAGGTAACAAAAAAAGAAAAAAGTAGACTCAAAATAATCAAACTCAGCAGAATCAGAACTGTAAATAATATGGGGATAATTCTATAAGTGGATACCTTCTTTTAGGCATCCTAATGTCACATAGAGCCAATTCCATAATGGACTAGAGTCCCCAGATTCCATTATAGAATACCAGAGCAACCCAGTATCAGGCTGCCTAAAATCTAGGCACCCACAGTTACACCAGCCATAGACCTGGAGTAATTGCAGGCACTTAAATGCAGCAAAAGCAATGGCAGCATTGGTCATGCACCTCCTATGCTATACCCATGTGAATGCCCCCTTGCATTTACACATTATCTTCTGGACTCTGTACAGTAGAGTCTCAGTTAACAAATCGCTGGTGGGGAAAAAAATGGCCCCCCAAGCAAAAGCGGCAGTGTCCTGAGCCACAATTCCTCCCTCAAGCCCTCAAGCTGCTATGAACCCTTCTCCCTCCGAAGCACCAGCATGGCTGCGGTCCTGAGCCGCAAAGCTCGACTCCCTCAAGCCCCAAAGTGGCAGAAGCAGGCGAGGGTCCTGAGCCGTGAACTCCCTCGCTCCCTCTCTTCCTTGCCTGAAGCGCAGCAGTCAGCAGGAGGCACTGGTTGCTTGTGACCAGCCCCGGCAGGTCTTTTCCTCTGATGCATCAGAGGAAAGGCCCTACCAGAGCAGGCTGGAAGCAGCCTGTTTTGAGACTGCCTCCTGCTGTAAGGAAGAGAGGGAGCAAGGGGGTTCTTGGGTCAGGACTGCCACCTGCTTCTGCCACATCGGGGCGTAAGGAAGGGAGGAGGGCTTTGCGGCTCAGGATTGCTGCCATACTGATGCTTCAGGGCAGAGAATTGAGAGTGTATTAGACAAGGTTTCTAACACACTCTCAATTAACCAGAAAAATAGTTACCTGGTATCCACCAATCCCCACGGGTGCCAGATAACTGAGATTCTACTGTATATAGTGCTGAAATTCATGTGAACCAACCTGAGTGCAGAACCAACTTGCTAAATGAGCCATTAACTATGAATTAAGTAGCCTTAACAATCAACCATATGGGGTGGGGATGGAGTCAGCATCCGCTAAAGTCCTCTGGACCCAAAAGGGGCTACTCAGCCTGCACTCAAGAGCCTGATAAATCAGGGGTGAGCTTACTTCCCAGGAGAACTCTCCTCGAGCTGCCTTAAAAAGTTAAGTTGCCCCACCAGCTAAGCCCTCTGAACACAGAGGCTGTGTTTCAGGACTTCTGGGAATCCCCACAGTATCAGAAAGCCACAAACTATGGATAAAATTCCAAATATAATAAATCAAAAGCAGAGCAGATGAAAAGATACCTACTCAAATCGCTTGTAGAAGGAAAAACTGAGAGGCTGAGACACTGCCCAGGAGGTGGCGCTGAAAAATATAGATGATGCCTTTTGCAATCCTCGTGGGTTAAGGGAAAAAAACCCCACTTGTCAAGACTCATGTTCCTTTTGCACTGTAAATATCTTTATTAACATTCTTATATGCCATCAGTTTTAACAAGTTACACATTGTGGTTTACTGGAAAGGAAATCTCAAGAGGAATGGAAGAAAAGTTATAACTTAAAAATCTCTGAACGTAAAAAAAACCCACTCCATGAATAGAAAAAGTTAGCTAAGCACCGCAATAATGCAGCACATTTAGTGAGATTGATTAAAGCATTTCTATATATTTAACAATTTAATATCCTTGCTGCATTTGCTATTTTGGTGAAAGTTTTTTGTGCCTATGATGTTTGGGCGGTAAAGAGTGGGTTCACCTCACCAACAATCTGAGGCTTTTTCTTTTGCTTTTATGCATTATTGCAGTGCTTAGCTAACTCTATTAATTAATTAATTAATTAATGGAGTGTTTTTGTGTATTTATTAAGTTACTGGAAAGGAAGGAGAAATTAGGTTCTTACCTGCTAATTTACTTTCTTTTAGCTTCTCCAGACCAGTAGAGGTTAACTTTACGAATGGGTATATATCTAATCATGACCAGCAGGTGGAGACTGAAAACAAAACTTTGGGACAGTATATACTATCCTCCCTTCTCTATTTCCCTCAGTCTGCCGAATAGCCAAGCAGAACCAAGAACTGGAAAACAGGAAGAAAACAATACTCCGAACAGGAGTAACAAATAACATACCCAAATGCTGTTGGAAAATGCAGAGGAGAAATACCCGAAGGAAAATGTCCCCACAGCTCGCCAGCTAAGCCAGCCGAGCCACAGCCGCTGTTCTTTAATTCTCCCCGGCCCTAGAAAAATACTAGAACCCGCAGCAAAAAACAAAAACTGCCCGCGAAAACAGCCCCAACAACAACAACAACAACAACAGACAGGGTGGGGACCTCTACTGGTCTGGAGAAGCTAAAAGAAAGTAAATTAGCAGGTAAGAACCTAATTTCTCCTTCTTTAGCACTCTCCAGACCAGTAGAGGTTAACTTTACGAATGGGACGTACCAAAGCAGTCCCTCTCACGGGCGGGACCCCCGAAGGGCCGATACCAGAACACGCTCACCGAACACCGCGTCCCGACGCGCCTGAACATCTACCCGATAATGTCTAACAAATGAATGCAAGGAGGACCAAACCGCAGCCTTACAAATATCCACCGGAGGCACGAGCGACGACTCAGCCCAAGAAGCCGCCTGACCCCGAGTGGAATGAGCCTTGAGAAACTCCGGAACAGGCTGCTGTTTCAGAAGATAAGCGGAAGCAATCGTCTCCTTGATCCAGCGCGCAATAGTAGCCTTAGAAGCGCCAGCTCCCCGACGAGGACCAGCCAGGAGGACAAAGAGATGATCGGACTTCTGGAATTCCTGGGTCCGCTGCACATAAGAGTGAAGGACCCGACCGACATCCAACTTGCGCAGCTGCTGTTGCTCAGAAGAGCCCTCCCGACCACCCAAGACCGGGAGAACCACCGATTGATTGACATGAAAAGGAGAAACAACCTTCGGCAGAAAGGAAGGAACAGGCCGCAAGACGACCCGCTCCCTAGAAAACTCCAAGAAGGGAGCCCTACAAGAGAAAGCCTGCAGCTCAGAAACACGCCTAGCAGAAGTAATGGCCACCAAAAAGACCGCCTTCAAAGTAAGGTCCTTCAAAGAACAGTCGTCCAAGGGCTCGAAAGGCGGGCGCACCAAAACAGAGAGAACCAGATTAAGATCCCAAGAGGGAACCGAGGGCCGTAGGAGAGGCCTAAGCAACTTGGCCGCCCGCAGAAACCGAATCACATCAGGAAGAGCCGATAAACGCTGACCTGACACCAACCTTCGAAAGGCCGACAGGGCCGCAAGATGAACCCGGAGAGAAGACCAAGCCAGGCCTCTATCCAGGCCATCCTGCAAGAACTCTAGAATGTTAGGCAGAGAAGCGCGAAAAGAGGTCACTCCCCGCGCCCGACACCATTCCTCAAAGAGACGCCAAATCCGCACATAAGCCCGAGAGGTAGAAAGCCTCCGGGACCCCAACAGTGTAGAGATCACCTTGTCTGAATATCCCTTCTTGCTAAGGCGACCCCTTTCAAGAGCCACGCCGTAAGACAGAAGGGAGACGGGTCGAACATGGGAATGGGACCCTGCATCAGAAGGTCGTCCGAGAGAGGCAGAGGAAGAGGAACCGCCACCAGGTGCCTCACCAGATCCGCATACCACGGACGTCGAGGCCAATCCGGAGCCACCAGCACCACCAAACCCGGATGGTGAACAATGCGAAGAAGCACTCTGCCCACCAGCGGCCAAGGAGGGAACACATACAACAGCCCCTCCATTGGCCACGGCTGGACCAGAGCATCCAGACCCTCGGCCAGCCCTTCCCTGCGACGACTGAAGAAGCGGGGCACTTTGGCGTTGCCACTCGTGGCCATCAGGTCCATCAGGGGCTGCCCCCAATCTTGCACTATCAACCGAAACGCTCCGGCGCCGAGAAACCACTCTCCTGGATCCAGGAAGTGACGACTGAGGAAGTCTGCCTGAACATTTTCTACCCCGGCTATATGAGAAGCCGAGAGGTCCAGAAGATGGGACTCCGCCCAAACCATGAGCCGAGCCGCCTCCTGCGCCACAGGAGTGCTCTTGGTGCCCCCCTGACGATTGACATAAGCCACCGCCGTGGCATTGTCCGACAGGACTCTGACCGACTCGCCCAGCAAAAGGGAGTGGAAAGCTAACAGCGCCAGCCTGACCGCTCTGGTCTCCAACACGTTGATCGACCAGGAGGCCTCCTCCGCGGACCAGGTGCCCCGAGCTGAGTGGCCCATAAACTGAGCCCCCCAACCGAGGAGACTCGCATCCGTAAGGAGCACCGTCCACTGCGGGAGATCCAGACCCACCCCCTGAACCAGGTGAGGGGTCCGGAGCCACCAGCGCAGACTGCAGCGCGCCAAGCCTCGCAGGGGAACCGGAACATCCAAATCTTGCCTCCGGGGAGACCACCTCCGGAGCAGAGCATACTGAAGAGGACGCATGTGGGCCCGCGCCCACCTCACCACGTCCAGGGACGCCGCCATTGACCCCAGGACTTGGAGGAAATCTCGCGCCCGAGGACCCCGGGACGCCAAAAGCAGGCGAATCTGAGATTGCAATTTGCTCACCCGGGCCTCTGGAAGGAAGACCTTCCCCAAGGAGGTGTCGAACATAACCCCAAGGCACTCCAGACGCTGAGCCGGGACCAACCGACTCTTGGAAAGGTTGACCACCCAGCCCAGCGACCGGAGAAACTCCACCACCCGAGCCGTAACCCGGGAGCTCTCCTGCAACGACTTTGCCCGAATCAACCAGTCGTCCAGGTAGGGGTGAACCAGGATGCCCACCGACCGCAAGGCTGCCGCGACGACCACCATTACCGTGGTGAACGTCCGAGGAGCCGTGGCCAGACCAAAGGGAAGCGCACAGAACTGAAAGTGCCGCCCCAAGATCGCAAAGCGAAGGAAGCGCTGATGAGAGGCCCGAATTGGAACCTGCAAGTAGGCCTCCGTCAGATCGAGAGACGTAAGAAACTCCCCCGGCTGAACCGCCAGAATGACCGACCGCAGCGTTTCCATGCGGAAAGACGGAATCTTGAGAGCTCTGTTGACCCCTTTCAAATCCAGGATGGGCCGAAAGGTCCCCTCCTTTATGGCCACCACAAAGTAAATGGAGTACCTGCCGGTGCCCCACTCCGTAGGGGACACCGGCACCACTGCCTCGAGATCTAGCAAACGCTGAAGGGTCTGACGAAAAGCCTGCGTCTTCCATGGAGTCTGACATGGAGAAGCGAGGAAAAGGTCCGGCAGAGAGCGGGTAAACTCCAGAGCGTAACCGTCCCGCACCACCTCAAGGACCAACTGATCGGACGCGATCTCGGCCCATTTGGGGAAAAAATTTGCGCAGCCGGGCCCCCACCGGAACCAAAGGGGGCGCCGGCAATGAGTCATTGCGCAGGACGGGAAGCGGGGGAACCGGCGGAGGGATTCCCTGCCCCCCGACGGGCTCCCCGAAAGGGCTGCATGCGCTGGAAGAACCGACCCCGGGAAAAACCCTGAGCCGGGAAAGAAGCAGCCCCACGCCCCGGGCTATACTTGCGAAATTCCCGCAAACGCCCCCGGGCAGCCCCACACCTAGACGCAGGGCGGGCACGGTCCTCAGGCAGACGGGGCACCTTCGAGTCCGTCAGAGTCTGAATCAACTCATCTAATTCCTCTCCAAACAAAAAGACCCCCTTAAGGGAACTTTAGTAAACTTAGCTTTGGACGCAGAATCCGCCGCCCAAGCGCGCAGCCACAAAATACGCCGCGCGGCCATGCCATAGACTTAGCCGAAATCCGCACCAAGTCATAAAGAGCATCTGAGAGGAACGAGGCACAATCGCAATCTTCGCTACCTCCTGATCCCCTAGAGACCAGTCATCAGACTCCCGATCCAGGACACGCTCAGCCCACCGAAACACGGCGCGAGCGACTAGCTCCCCACAAACAGCCGCCTGGACCCCAAAGGCAGAGACATCAAAATCATACTTAAGAAGTGTCTCTACGCACGCGCCTCCGAGACCCTAAGAGCAGAACCGTCCATAACAGGCACGGTATGCCGCTTAGGAAGTGCCGAGACCACCGCGTTCCCCATTGGCGAAATTAAGGTAGCCCTACCTCCCTCCGGGACGGGATACCCAAGAGCCAAGGCGCACACCAAACGAAACTGCGCCCATAGGCCACTGCGCCAACACAAAATCCCGCAAATCCTGACGCACAGGAAAAGAGCGGGAAACAGGACAGACCCCCTGAAGCAGAGGGGCCCCCATACGCGGGGTCTCCGGCGGCGCCACTGCAAAAATGCAGCACCAAGGAGACCTGCTACACAGGTCTAAAAGCTCATCCCTCTGAATAAAAAAAGCGCACCACGGACGCATCTGCTCTGGAAGACGGGAAACCCGCCGCCCCGCTGCCAACAGGCGTCCCCTCTAGAGGATCCTGGAAGCCCGCCAAAGCAGCCAGGTCCTCAACCAGGCCAACACGCTCCTTCGCCCACCAATTCGCAATCCAAGCCCCCCCGCGGGCGCTTGGATGAGGGAGGAGGAAGAGGGGACGCCAAACGAAAAGAGGGAGGCAAAGCCATAGGGGGCGCGGAGGGAAACCCCCCCCGAAACCCCCCAGGCGCACGTGGGACCCCCAAAAGTCCGCACAAAGAAAGAAAATAAATTGGGGGCAAAAAACCCCTGGGGGTCCCCAGGGACTCCCTGCCCCAGCAGGGGTCCATGCTGAAACCTGCCCCTGTGTTCGCCATACAGGGGGAAGGTCACCTGAGGTTGCAGACAAAATGGAGGGGCCAGACAAAGAAAATGGCGAAGTTCCCGCCAAAAATGCTCCCTCCATGGCCTGTAGCGGCTGAGAAGACTGAACAGTCTCAGCCGCAAAGACAGGCAAGTCGGCATCAGCTGTCAAAAAATCAGCTGAGAGGGAATCCTTCGGGGAATCCCTCCGTGGGCGGTTGTGGAAGACCGGGCTTCCCCACTGCTCCAAGCCGACTCGCGAGGCACCATCGGCGGGGAGCTCTGGGCGCCTGCAGCCGCTGCCGACGGAGCTCCACCACCTCACCGACCCAAACCGCCGAGTTCAGGCCGGCCGTGAGTGCCTCGCGGCTGGACTCAATTGTGTCCTACTCCCCCGGAGAAGGGCACAATTGCTCCATACGCGACCTAGCTATAAAAAAGTGCCGGATACATGAAAAAATACAGTAAAATACAGTTTTCTTAAAGGGAAACAACCCTTCAGACCAGCACTACCTCAGGATTTTTTTTTTTTTTTTTTTTTTTACAGAACAGACTCCACAGGCTCTCGAAGCAATATGCCTTGCTTGACTTAGGGGGCAAGGCTTACTGCTGAGGCTCCTCTAAAAAAATGTGGGGAGGTGGAGGAAGTGGGGGGAGGGACCCCGCTCGTGACCCGCCGGGTTTGACACCCCCGAGGTCGGACGGACCCCCAAACAGGGCCCGACCAAGCTCCGTCCGGCCAAAAACAGGGACAATAAACCCCTAAACAAATTCCAACAGCCCTACCAAGAGAGATGGGTACAGATCACTCAACACCTGCTGGAGACTGAAAGAAGACTGAGGGAAATAGAGAAGGGAGGATAGTATATACTGTCCCAAAGTTTTGTTTTCAGTCTCCACCTGCTGGTCATGATTAGATATATACCCATTCGTAAAGTTAACCTCTACTGGTCTGGAGAGTGCTAAAGAATACACTTCTCCCTCCATATTCACAGGGCTTAGGGGCAGAGCTGGCCCGCGAATATGGAAAAATCGCAAATAACTTTAAGGCCGACTCTGACTTCTCCACTTGCATTTTAAAGCCTGATGGTCTAGCGGTGAAGTGGGTCAGGAGCGATCTTCCTACGCTCCTGCCCCGTGTAGAGCTGGGAACAAAAATGGCTGCCGTGAGTTCACGGCAGTATAAATTAGCACTTATACCATGTTGCACTGCGAGTGATTCTGTTTGTGTATGTACTCTACTGTGACCCGCCTTGGGAAAGGCAGGGTATAAATAAATAAATACAAATAACTAATCCCAGGGTAAAAGTATTCAGAGCCATCCGTTACTCACTGCTATGCATTTCTTGCAGGGGAGCACACTTACCCAAGTATTCCTTGCTTTATAATGTCACTCTCAGCTTTCAAAAAACTAATATTGTAGTACAGCAGGTCTTAGTTTAGTGATAATACAAACCAGTGATATATCAGGAATCTGCATTTTTTTTCCTTTCATTTTGTTTGTGTATCATTGTATATAACGTGCATAAATCTACAAAATTTGGAAAAAAAATATGAAAAAAACGAAACAAAATTTTTTTCTCCTTACGCACACCTAGGATACTCCAAGTTACTGTATTTCATATCGCTGGTATTTATATTTCATATATTACTTTTTCTCCTCTATAAAACATATGGCATGAATATAAAGCATCAGGGTAAAACAGAGGATTAGATTTACAGTAAATTTGCCTTTCCTTGTAAAAGTAATATACAGTACTCCCCCGAAATTACGTTTGCAGAGTGACCGCGAATGTTGAAAAACCGCGAATGTTGGAAGAGTATTGTAATTGGCACGCTCCCTCCTCCTGTCCCGGCGCTCATTGTAGTGTGCGTGCCAGCCCCTTGAGTCCCCAGGCGAATGCCGAAGTGAGGGAAGACCGCAGGTTGGGAAAGTGAAGGCTGGCTGTGCGGAACTGGTAAGAGAGCTTTTCCGTTGGTCAGTCATTCGCAGTATTTTCGGACCGGAAGAGGCGGTCAGAAAATACAGTGAATGACTGAGTCTGCGAATCGCAAATTTGCGGGGGTATACTGTATTACTAAACTCCTACATAAGTTATTTTCAGTCAAAGCCAGCTCTTGTGCACTGGTAGCAAATGTGCTACAAAGAAAAGCAAAATCTATCAAAAAAGGTAAATAAGCCCAGCACTTCCCTTACTTGATAATCACCTTTTCTGCAAGTCAAAAGTGCTCCTATTAATCCAGAAGAAATGTCTCTAGGAGCATCAATATGAGAGTGATAAGCCCAGGTCAGGCAATTTGGGTCATCCACCGTGGGTGCATATTGTTCCTTTACTATCCATTTGTAGGTATGAGTCCCACCAGGGAGAACAATATCATCAAATTTATCTTTTCCAGCCGTTCCATCTGGGTACAGGGCCCCTGATAGTTTGAAGACAAGACAGAGTTTTCAAAGTCAGTATATGTGAAAAAGCAGAATATAAGCAATTTTTAAATTACATTATCCGATCCCGTGTTTTGTTTTTAATTTAATCAGTTTTATAGTCCATCCTTCCCAGGAGCCCAGAACGGGTTACAAGGATACGTATACATATTGAGATCTTTAAGTTTATCCACTTATACCTTATGATGAAAGCCACCAACTATTTCAGTACACTACCTCTGGACCGACTCCATCTTGTTTATATCTTTTTGAAGGTGCGGTCTCCAGAATTGCATACAATATTCTAAATGAAGTCTCACCAGAGTCTTCTGCAGGGGCATCAATAACTCCTTTTTCCTACTGGCCATTCTTCTCCCTATGCTTTCACTGTCACCTTTTCAACCTGTTTGGCTACCATAAGATAATCATACCCAAGTCACACTCCTCTTTTGTGCACAAAACTTCTTCACCCCCTAAACTGTACCATTTCCTTGGGCTTTTGCAGCCCAAATGCATGACTTTGCATTTCTTGGCATTAAATCTTAGCTGCCAAATTTCAGACCTTTCCTCAAGCTTTGCTAGGTCCTTAAACAACCAGGGCCAATCAGAGCTTCAGGCCCCTCCCCAGTGCATCCCAGGATGCACCAGGGAAGGGACAGCCCACCATTTTGAAGAGGCGGGCCTGCTGGCCGGAGGGAATAGGTATCCCTCTGGCCAGCCATCTAAGTAAGGAAAGGGGGAGAGGGCGGGGGTCTTTGAAGGCACCGGGGGAGGGAGGGGTATGCATGGCGGCGGGAGAGATGCGCTCAAGCGTGCTTTTACCACTCTCACCACTGCTCTCTTCTCTGCACAGCCACTGGCACCACCACAGGATTAAACATGTTACTTCCTGTTCGCATGTTTAAAGCTGGGGCAGCGCACAGCAGTGAGAGCAACACGACATGCTCTTGCCACAGGGAAACCACAATTCCTTGAACCATACTGGTCAAACAGTAAATCTCACTTTTCAGGATGGACCCCAGTTAGCTTCTCTGAAAACCCCGCCCTTTTCATGTCAGTTATTTTGTAGGTCACTAGCTGCCACTGTGAAGCATAATTACTTCATACCTTCAGAATCTTTTTCGTAGAAGACTCCATGTGGATGGAGAGAATATGGCCGGGAGGCAAAATTCTTCATATGAATTACTAGTTCATCATCTACTTCAGCTTTCAATAGTGGCCCAAGAAACCCAAGCCAGGATGGTTTATGAACTTCTGTAGTGTAGGCCTCATCTGTGAACTGTCTATAAATTGCCTTTTTGTAAACACGTCCTATTCTGTTTCCTTCTCTTGTCAGGAACACAGTAGCTTGTCTAAAATTGAGGGGGGAAAAAAAAGACGTTGAAACATAAATAGAATGGAAATCAGAAGCTTGGGATTAACCTAATGCCACTTTAACAAGTTACTAAGCCCATTTTTGGCTCTTTGGGTCTGTCATGGTTGATGGAGATAACTGGAACCATCATTCAGCAGTAACATTTATTACTGTAATCATTTTACTCCTGGTGGAATTCCACATACACAGAATTAACTCGGAATTCATTGCCCCCCCACCCCCACCCCAAGATGCATAGAATTCTGAACATGCTGGGCAGAATTCAGCAAAGGCACGGGCAGCAGCGACTCTGCTCATTCTCTTTTCCCCTCCAATGCTAAGCTCCTGCGGTAAGAGGAGGAGAAAGTGAACCACTGCACAGCGGGTCACTTCCTTCTCTTGTGCCAGCATATCCCAGTTGGGTCTAAGTTGGCAAAGGAGGAGGAAGTGTGCAGCAGGAGCTCAGCGGGGTTGGAGAAGAGCAGAGCTACACCATGGCTGAAAATGAGAAGGGGGTCAGAAAAAAAAAAAAAAAAGGTGAGTGTGCAATGAGGGATAAGAGCAGAGTAAACAGGTGAATGTGACATGGGGGAGGGAGCATAAACAGGCTTTCCATGCGGTATGGAGAGGGGAGGAAAGATTATGATAGCTGGGGAGATGAGGAGAAAGAATGAGAGGTTGGGGTACTGCATGCGGGAGAAGACTTTAGGGGCAAACAGAATTATGGGTCATGTTGGTTATTTAGAGGGAAACAGAACTGAATTTGGAGTGAGAGAGGGAACTGTTGAAAACTGAGAAAGGGTAGGAAAGAATTTCTGGCCTTATGATGAGGGAATTCCTACACAAAACACTGCAAATAAATTTTGCAGAATTTTAAAATATTGTGCACAGAATTTATCTAGGAATTGCATTTTGTAGTCTGAAATGAACCATGGTCCACACTTTCCAGCTGCAGGACTCAAAAAGAAGCTTTGATTATTGCACTCTAATAAAATTTTGTTCTCCAACTTTTCTCTGTGCCTGAATATTTTACATTACTCTCTTTTTCCCTCTTTCCTCCACTTCAATTTTCACCTTTCTTTTTACTTTCCATTGCTTTCTTTCCTCTTATGTGTATTTCAACTAGAGCTGCTCGATTCAGGAAAAAATTTTTTTGAGTCAATTCAGCCTATTGAATCGATTTTTCAATTCGATTTTCCTGCCCAATTGGGTATTTTTTTAAAAACATCCTGGTGGGTTGATTTTATAGTCTCTTCACCCCTTTTATAGCCTCTTCACCCCCTTTGCCCTCTCCTAACCACACTGGCGCTGTGGTGTAAACAAAACAAAGAAACAAAAAAGACTTTTCCTCTCTGTTAAATCCTAGCTCACGTTTGCGGTCTAACACCAGCTCTGGCAGGATACACGTTTCAAATCTGACATATTGTAATCACTTTTGTCTGGTCATTATTCAAATCTTGTTGATCCCAGGCTCTGGTTGTCTTCTGATAACTTGCTTGCCAGGGTCTCCTTCTTTCTTCATGCTAACCATCCATCTATCATCTCTGTCCTCCCCTTCCGTTTCCCTTCTCTCCCCCGGAGGTCTGGCATCTTTCCTTTTTTTCATCTTCCTCCACAGATCCACCCTTTCTTAACTACCCTTTCATCCAGCATCTCTCCCTCCTTCCCCACCACCCCAGGGTCCACAATCTCTCCCTTTCTGTTCCTTTCATCCCTAAATCCCATTGTCCACCATCTCTCTCCCTCTCCTCTGTTTTTAGACCCATTATTTCTTCCCCCCAAAGTCCGGCATATGCACGTCTCTTTGAACCCCCCCCTTTCCTCCCTCCCTCCGTGTACTTCTACACCAGGGCTTCCTCCCCTGAACATCTGCACCCCCCTGAAGGCTTGCACCCCACCCCTGAAAGCTAGCCTGTCTCCCCTGAAAGCTAGCCTGTCTCCCCTGAAGGCCTGCACCCCACCCCTGTAGGCCAGCCTGTCCCCCCCTGAAGGCCTACACCCCACCCCTGAAGGCCAGCCTGTCCCTTTTGAAGGCCTCTACCTCCACTAGAAGGTTGCACCCCCCCCCCCCCGAAGAACTACACCCCCTCTCCCCGGAAGGCCTGTCCCCTTTCCACAAAGGACTACACCCCCCCCACGAAGGACTACACCCCCTCCCCCCAGGACTGCGTGTTCAACTTATCTAAATTCAGCAGCCTACCCTGCAGAAGAAGATCGCCGCTGGCTCTACCAATCTTTGTAAGCTGCCATACGATGTCTCGCCCCCTTCTCTGACATCATAGAAGGGGCGGGACTGTGGCAGAGAAGACGACTCGGATATCATACTGCAGCTTACAAAGATCGGTAGAGCCAGCGGCGATTTTCTTCTGCAGGGCAGGCTGCTGAATTTTGATAAGTTGCTGCGGGGAAGCCGGCACTAGCGGGGAAGCCACTTCCCAATTGACCTTCCTCACTCGCCCTCTAAAGCAGGAGCAGCAGGCCAGCAAGAATCAGCGCTGCCACTCCTGCTTGAGGGGGGAGGGTCATTCAACGAATCATGAGGCCGATTTTTTTGCGTGGTAAATCGATTCGAATCGATTCAATCGATTGGAATCATGAATCGGGCAGCACTAATATCAACAGCTTTTTCCCTATTAAGGGGGGGGTCATTTACTAATGATCACAAACTAACAGCACAGACTATTTTATACCTATGGGCCTCTTCGAGGGCCGCAATCTAGTTGAGTTTTCAGCATTTCCCCAATGAATATGCTGGAGATCTATTTGCAAGCACTGCTTTCATTGTATGCTAATAGATCTCATGCATATTCAAGTGGAGAAATCCTGAAAACCCGACTGGATTGCAGCCCTCAAGGAGGGACTTTTGACACCCCTGTTACAGGTGACAAATGTGCTGATTTTTCTTGCCATGCTGGTGACTCTTCCAGTTCAGTCTGAATTGTCATCTAGCGAAGAATAAGCAGCTGATCAGACTTGCACCTCTGGAAAATTAAAACATCCTTCTCAGACAGGTCGTGGCGTTGGTTGTCTGTTGTGGCCGGGGTCGAGGGAGGATTTCTGCTTACTTATATCAAATTAAAGCAGGGCTTGAATTAATTTTGACTCGTGTTTCCTCGAATTATAGTCACTATAATCATATACAAACATTTAAAAGTCATATTAATAACAAAACTGCTAAGAAAATATAGATATAGCATATGGGAGTCAGTGGATGCAAAATTTCCAGGCCTTCTAGGGTTAAAGAGGTACAGGGGGAAGGGAGGGTGTGAGCATGGCATGAGGGGGGGGGGGGTGGAGAGGTGCCAGCACCCCTACCAAGATTGCGTCTGGGGCAGTACACTACCCTAGCACTGGGTAATGGGTAGTACCTCTTCCCTAACCTCAAGAAACACCTCAAAGGAAGAAAGTTTTCAAGCATTTAAGATGCTACATTAGCTGCTGACTAGTGGTTTGCACTAGCAAACCAAAATAATTTTTCCTGGATCCGTTAAAGAAGTTATAACAAAGAAATCATAAATGTGTGGAACTCAGTGGTGAATATGTAGGGTAAATAGGGTTGGGAGGTTCCCCCCCAATCCTGTAGTTTGTTGTTTTCTTTACAAAGCCAAGCACCCCCTGGTAATACAGGTGAAGAAACACGCAGGAACCTGAAAGTTAACTTAAGGGGAATGGCATAAGGCTGATGAAGATTGGCCTTGGCCTAGGGCACCCAATACTCTCACAACAGCCTGGACGTCATTGTTCTCAGTATCTCACAAAAACATGAAAATCAAATCAAACAGATCAAGCAAAGAGCAGGCAAGCATTGGGGAAAAAAAATCCCACTGGTATGACCATCCAAAAAAGGGATTTAAACGATTAGAAATAAAATAAAACATTATTAGTACCAAAGGAGAGAACTAAGAGTATGTTTATTGAGTAGATGATGTACCGCTTTATCTTACAGAAATAGAACCAACAGTGCCAAAAGTAAACTCCACAGCAACCCTGAATAATTAACTAGTTCTAGCCACATTACATTCAGTGCACGACGGAAAAGCAGCAGCAGCATCTGGAAGGAGTGAAACAATCGCATCGCCCTGCTACTGACGACACCAGACATCAGTTATGGATATTCGACCCGAACACATATAAACCTGCAGCAGCTACAGTATTGTCAAAAATCTCGCCACCTAAGAAGGAAACCCTGACAAACACGTTACAGGTTGTCTTTTCACTAGGCAAAAATGCCACATTCCCCGGCTTCCAACCCACATTGACTCGATAATCACGCGATTTTTAAACAAACACCAACGTGAAGGGGGGAAGGCGGTAAAGAACGGATCCCGCGGATCCTCGGCTCCACCGCAGGCATTTATCACTTTAGAGACCCGTCGTCTCCGTCACAAGTCCCAAATCCGCACAGGGGCGCTTTCACGTATTCCCCTTCTGCCCCCTACAAACTCGTTTCAGATATGAGCGCCCTTAGCCGGCGCTGCGCGTCACTCCCCGCTTTAACCCCCCCCCTGCGCGCATCTTCCCGCTTTAACCCCCCATCCCGCGCACTGCGCGCAACTTCCCGCTTTAACACCCCCCCCATCCCACGCACTGCGCGCGACTCCCCGCTTTAACCCCCCTCCATCCCGCGCATTATACGCGACTCTCTGCTTTAACCCCACCCCCCCTGCGCGCGATTTTCCGCTTTAACACCCCCCTGCGCGCGACTCCCCGCTTTAACTCCCTCCCCTCCCCCCCGCGACTCCCCGCTTTAACCCCTCCCCTGCGCGCGACTCCCCGCTTTAACCCCCCCTCCATCCCGTGCCCTGCGCGCGACTCTCTGCTTTAACCCCACCCCCCTGCGCGCGACTCCCCGCTTTAACCCCCTGCCCCCTTTAATCTCCCCATCCCATTTCCTGAAGGCTAGGGTAGGAGCTCGCCTTAACCCGGCGGGCAGGTCGCATGCATATAGGAGCCGCCGAGTCTCCCCCGCGAAGCGCCGGCTAGCGCTGCTTTTCTGTGCCGGGCGCCGAGGGCCACTTACTCGTCCTCCGCGAGGTCCCGGCCCGCGATGAGATTCTGGCCGCTCGGCGCATAGTCCCATTCTTCCTCCACGATGCCCAGATAGTAACTCCTGCTGGCCGGCTCTGCCGCCTGAAAGAGCAGCGCGGAGAGCAGAAGAGCCGGCGCGCAAACGGCTGCTCGGGGACCCATCGCGAACGCTGCCGGGTGGCTTCAGGGTGGACAAACTCCAGAGGTCTGCGCGACCAAAACCTCCTCCCGGCCGCCGGAGCAGCCCAGAGGAGGGGGCGGGAGTTGTTATGGTGACAGGACCTTTGTCCGAGGCTACAGGAAAAAAAAAATAAAAAATCGCGCCCTCATGTTTTGCCATTTGAGCTCAAATAAACCGGGGGGGGGGGTAGGAGGACAATCCACATTGGGAAGGGGGAGGGGTTAGGAGGACAATCCACATTGGGTTGGGGTAGGGGGTAGGAGGACAATCCACATTGGAAAATAAGGTGATCTTTTGTCATGTTACTTTTAAAGTAGGTTAACTGCAACCACCTGTGACACTCCCCCCCCCCCCGTCCGAAAAATGCCTCTGCCATAAAGACAGTGGATTTTTCTGAGGTTCATTGAGAGTAAATTGAAGTGGATAGCTAGGAAGTAGTGGGAGGAGTTGGTGCTGGAGCCCCTTTCCTAGGTGGGAGGGAGAAGATATAAAAGAAGAGTGTGAGCTAAATTCTAGACGTTTGGTGATACTATTTCTCCCGCCAGAGCCCCAGTGCTGAGGGAGACTCCTAGTACTGATTACCTGAGGGGAGAAAGTCCTAAGAGGGTTTGCTGCAGAGCAAATAGAACATAACATAGTAGATGACAGCAGATAAAGACCCGAATGGTCTATCCAGTCTGCCCAACCTGATTAAATTTAAATTTTTTAATTTTTTTCTAATTAGCTATTTCTGGGCAAGAATCCAAAGCTCTACCCGGAACTGTGCTTGGGTTCCAACTGCCGAAATCTCTGTTAAAACCTACTCCAGCCCATCTACACCTTCCCAGCCACTGAAGCCCTCCCCAGCCCATCCCCCACCAAACGGCCATACACAGACACAGACCATGCAAGTCTGCCCAGTACTGGCCTTAGTTCAATATTTAATATTATTTTCTGATTCTTGATCCTGCAAAGAGGTTCACAACGGAAAAGATCTAAGGGATTCTTTTTAGTTGCCTTACATGCACTGGAATCACCTCTGATTTTCTCCAGAATGTCAAATTTTCCACAGCTGAGCCTCGCTTGAGGCCTCTTGTTCCCCCCCCCCCTCCCCTGCTGTCCACTGTTTGCTTTTTCCTGTAGTCCTGTCTGACATTAGCATTCCTCAGGGTTCTGTCTGAGGCTTGAGTCTTGACTTTCCATTCTTCATCCATGACATGATTCAGAATTCAGCCCTATTTCTCAGTAAGCTTTTTCTACTCAAAGGTGAGGTTTTGTTTTGGTTTTCTCTGTAACTAAAATCAGTATCCTCATGCATTTTGGCCAGCTGGGTACTCCACTTTCCTCTTTTTGTCACCTCTTCATTTCATGGCAAAACATATTCACTAAGATTTAACTGAAATTTGTATCTGTTGAAGTACCTCTATGAGGTTAATACATACTGCCCACATATCTGCAAAGGCCACATTTCACGTTTACCCGTGAACTATGCACCAGTTTATAAAGTGAAAATAGGACTAGACATTGGTATCCATTTTTGGTGTGTGTACTTTTTCTGACTAAAAACGCATGCATATGTTTTTGTGGGTTTTTTTAAGTGCATCTATCCAAACCTTGCCTCCAACTCCACCCTGGTAACACCTTCCTTTTCAGTGGATAAAATCATTTGCATATTAGGAGATTTCCAAGATGACGGCGGCTGTGTGATAGCGTTACCGACTGACAAAGGAGAGAGTTGCAAATAACTTTACCTTTCTCCATAATGCCTCATACGAAGCGCATGGACTTCTTCCCCAATGCAACGCTCCATTTGGGAGTTCACTATCGCCGCTGGGTCCCATATTGCTAGAGTGCTGTCTGCTGTTTCCACGGCAGGAGGAGATGCCAAGGAACTGGACCTGGAAACATCTCTTTTGCCTCCGCTTGCTGCCCCACCGCCGTATCCTGCTCCTTTCACGGCTGAGCCGGGCGATCCCTGTGGAACTATTCTCGTGGGAGAAACCCCATTTCGAGGGGCAGACGCCGTGGGAACTTCAAAGAAGCAGAGTACGTTGGGAGCCACTGTTGAAGCTTCATCACAGCGGTTGAAAACACTGGCGGTGACTCCGGAGAACATTTGGCAGGTTCTCCAGACTCTAAATGGAACAGTCAGTAAGTATTCAAATGAAATTTCGCGACTTGTAAGTACTGTAGACGCTCTTGGTAAAAAGATAGACGGAATACAAGAGGATTTTGCTTCTGAAATAAAACAAGTTCAACTTAATGTGGAACAGCTACAAAATCTGACTACTGGGATTGTGAAGGATAAAAATGTACTGACCAGAAAAAATAGAACAGCTTGAAAACTACAACCGCAGATTAAATATGAGCTTATTGAATTTTCCAAAATTTTTGCTTATGACCCCTCTAGATCTCTTCAAAAAATATTTGATTGAAGTTTCCTTCAGAAAATTAAAATTTATTATTTACCAAAGAAGAAGGAAATAGGTTCAAATCTAGAGGGGGGGGCAATGAATTTGGCTGAAAGAAAATTTTTTAATGTATCTGACCTTCTTGAAACCAGCTTGTCAGAATCAACAGAAAGAGCCACATTATTGGTATCACTAGTTTTTGAACAAGACATTAATGCCATATTTAGAACTTATTTCTGTCAATCTCAACTATTGTTTTATGGGAAAAGGATTTGGATGTATTCTGATGTCACTCGACAAATGCAGGATCGAAGAAAATTATTCCTTGAAATGAGATCTGAAACTTTGGCATTAGGAACCACATTTTTGTTGGCATATCCCTGAAAATGTTTAATTAAATATCTTGGTTTGAAATATACATTCTGTTTACCGGAGCAATTAAGGTGACTGGAACTGTTTAGTTAGATCAGCATTTGAGATATTGGGACCTTCCGTTAAGCCAATTCTGCTCTGGGTTTCCCCAATTGCTTTACATAATATGTTGTATAATTGAAGTTCTCCTCTTCTTCCTTTGGGAAATCTTCTTTAAGTTTGTGGTCTAAGGGCTCCTTTTACGAAGGCGCGTTAGGGCCTTAATGCGCGGAATAGCGGATGTTAAAATGCCCTGCGAGCTAGCCGCTACCGCCTCCTCTTGAGCAGGCAGTGCGCTAATCCAGTGCGTGCACTAAAAACACTAGCGCACCTTCATAAAAGGAGGCCTAAGAAGGGGAAAAGTTATATGCCTAATTTTGTAAATTTAATAACTTCTTTAATTTCTTTTTTCTTTCCGCATTTCTGGAACAAGAGTATTCTTGTGTATTTGTATAAAAGCAATAAAATAATAATAATAAAAATTATATGCATATTGGCACTGCACACAAAGCCCATTTTAGTTATTAAAGCTCTGTCACCTGTGAAAATAAATCAGTTTGGAAACTGCCCTTTATGAGGGTAATTTTATTAAATTTTTCTTTGTGTAAAGTATGTTCAAAGACTTTTATAAAATTCCTGGCTGAATACATACACTGATTCTGAGTTTACCTCATTCATTATATTTAAATTTGGTCATTGTACTATTGTTATGCTGTTTATGTACTTGCTGTATACTGCTTGGATGAATCTTTTCATAAAGGTAGTTAATAAATCTCAATAAATAAAAAAATGAATATAAGAATGTAAGAATAGCCATAGTGGGTCAGACAAATGTTCCATCTAGCCTAGTATCCTGTATCCAGCAGTGCCCAATCCAAGTCACAAGTACCTGGCAGAAAACCAAATGGTAGAAACATTCCCATGCTACCAGTCCCAGGGCAGGCAGTGGCTTTCCCTCCAGGAACTTGTCCAAACCTTTTGTAACCCAGCTACACTAACCACTGTTACCACATCCTCTGGCAATGAGTTCCAAAGCATAACTATTTTGTTGAGTGGAAAAAAAATGTCCTCTTATTTGTTTTAAAGGTATTTCCATGTAACTTCCTTAATCCCGTCCTTTACAAAGCTACGCTAGCGTTTTTAGCACTGGCTGCGGCGGTAAGAACTCCGATGCTCATAGAATTCCTTTGAGCATCGGAGCTCTTACCGCCACGGCCGGCGCTAAAAACACTAGCACAGCTTTGTAAAGGAGGGGGTAAGTCTTTGTAATTATTGAAAGAGTATAAGTACACCCACTGCATATACTTATATGTACCCCATACATCGGCAGTTCTATGAATGGATACTAGAAGGAGTTGCAGTGTACCGTATGTGTGTACATCCATACACATGTCCTAATACTGCCCACATTCTCCCCGCCCTTAAAATATTTTACAAAAATTATTATTAATCGCCACCATAGAGAGGAATATATTTTATAAAGAACTATTAATTTGGGGAAAGTTAGCTCGCTTGATTAAAACAGCTCTGTAATAACAATTAAATATATAGTCAAACCTCGGTTTACGAGTAAACCGGTTTGCGAGTGTTTTGCAAGACGAGCAAAACACTCAGCAAACTTTTGACTCGTAAACCGAGCATTGACTCGATTTGCGAGCCCCCACCCGACCCGACCGCGGGAACCAACAGTATTGCTCCCCCCGAGGCCACCGGCGCTTCTATCGCCTCTTCCCCCCCTCCCCGACTGGCCATGTCCTTACCCCTACACCGCCGGTGATAAAAGTGCCTGCCGCCGGTCTGCTGCTGAGCCTTGAGCATCTGCGTATGCTCAAGGCTCAGCAGCAGACCAGCGGCAGGCACTTTTATCACCGGCAATGCACGGGTAAGGACAGGGCCAGTCGGGGAGGGGGGGGGGAAGAGGCGATAGCAGCGCCGGTGGCCTCGGGTGGAGCATGGGAGTCGGGGTGCGTCTGGCAGGAGTACGCCAGCACTTGAGAGTCCCAGCAGAGGGGGTAGTGGCATCCGGGGGGAGGGGGGGGCAGTGTCCGGGAGCGGCAGAGCCAACAGTGTCCAGTCGGGCTCTGTTGCGGCGGTGGCAGCGTTTGCTTAGCCAGCACCACCCACAGTGAGAGGCAGCCAACAGCAGCAGAGGAGGAGAATTGGAGGAGCCGCGTGGATGGGTCTGTGGCAGAGGCAGCGATGGAGGCGTCACTAATGGTAATTAAGTTTTTGGGGATGTGGAACGAATTGTTCAAGTTTCCATTATCTTCTATGGGGAAAGTTGCTTTGATATATGAGTGTTTTGGTTTAAGAGCATGCTTCTGGAACGAATTATGCTCTTAAACCAAGGTAACACTGTATATGAATATTTACTCAAGAACTAAGACTCAGAACATTTATAAGCAAACTGAAAATTTTTAATCAAGCAGGGAGGCAGTTGTTACAGATGGGACCTTTTGAGCAAAGACAATAAGATTGCACTAGACAAATGTTGCTAAAGCAGAAGGAACAATTTATCTGGATTCAAAAAGTTACTCACAATATGAATAGTCCTTAGAGCAGAGACCGCCTGGCCTAGTGAAGCAGCATGGTGATCCAGGGAGGAGAAGAATTGTAGCTTGATCCAGGCTGGTTCCCGAGGGAGAGTGAGCATCTTCTCTTCTGAGAACGGATTCCACTGTTCTAAAACTGTCCCTGTCCTTGCCCCATTCCTGCAAGCTCCGTCCTCATCTGCACAAGCCTCAAACACTTTAAAATCACAAATAGCAACATTCTAGAGCTCAGATTGTGATGTCATAATGCCTCATTCCACCAATGCCTAAGCTCCGTCCTCATCTGCACAAGCCTCAAACACTTTAAAATCACAAATAGCAACATTCTAGAGCTCAGATTGTGATGTCATAATGCCTCATTCCACCAATGCCTAAGCTCCGTCCTCATCTGCACAAGCCTCAAACACTTTAAAATCATGTGTTCGAGGCTTATGTGGTTAAGGCAGAGCTTACAGGAATGGGGCAGGGACAGGGACAGCGACAAAACTCGCGGGGACGGGACAAGTAAATTAAGTTCCTGCGGGGACAGGGAAAAAAATTTCTTCCTGTGTCATTCTCTAATGTAGCTTCCATCCATGTGACTAACATTTAGGCACAGGCGTTTATGGAAATGAAAACCAGGCCTAAATACCTGGACCTAAGTTGTGTGTGGTGCCGGTAGGGTCTAAGATCAATACAAAACACTGTTTAAAAGACATTTTAAGAGACTTCAAGATTCCTACCGGCGCTTACCCCCCCCCCCCCCGCCCCAGCCAGAATCACACCTACAGAGGCATTTTACAGTGCTTAATGCCACTCTAGGTGTGGCTGATATGGAAAGACCTCTGTAGGCATTATTCATGTCAATGGTAGGTGCCGGAAAAGTAGGCCTTGCAAACCCTAACCTGTTCCCAAAAGGCGTGATTCTCTAAACAGCGCTGTTGCATGACTGACATATGATTGGCAGCCGCTTTTTAAGGCAGCTGCTGACAATGACACCATTTAGAGCAGGGGTGTCCAACCTTTTGGCTTCCCTGGGCCCCATTGGTCGAAAATATGTTTCTTGAGCCGCACAAATGCGCAAAAGCTGCATCAAGACAGAGGAGGGAGCCGGCAAGATGGTAAACACCCAGGGGCAGCAGAGGAAAACACTTCATCGCCCTCGACCGGGGCCACACAAAATCCTTCACGGGGCAGCATGTGGCCCTCGGGCCGCTGGTTGGACACCCCTGATTTAGAGAATATGGGCCCTTGTGCTTTTAAATGGACTAAGTCCTTAATTTTGCAGTTTTGCCTTTTTAAAGATTTTTTAGTGTTTTCCAATATTTCCTCTAGAATTGCATTATACAGTAGTTTTGTATTATAAAGCATACACATTAACCCCCTCTTTTACAAAGCCTGATAGTGCGGGCAGCTGCAGTAGTTGCCTTGAAGCCCATAGGGATTTAAAGGGCTTCTTCGAAGATGCACCTCTCCTTACGAGAAGCATAGAGGGATATGGGTGACTAGAATTACACCTCTGTGTGCGGATCGCCGGACTTGATGGACCAATGGTCTGATCCGGAGATGGCAGTTCTTATGTTCGGGGCCTTTTCCATGTGGCAGCCACTAGCGTGGCTTTGTAAAAGAGGGGGTAACACATGAAAGCTTGAGCACTAAGCTTGATAAAGTATTTTCTTATATACCTCTTTTACAAAGGTGCGCTAAGCTTTTTAGTGCGCGCTAAACACTAACGCGTGCATGTTATCCTATGGATGCTTTAGCAGTTAGCACACACATTGATTTAGCATGCGCTAAATCCATGCTAAAACACTTAGCACGCCTTTGTTAAAGAGGGCCATATTGTTTAGACACAAGCTCTCATTGACATATTGTCTAATATTCATATTAGAGCAACCAGCTTGTGTTTGACAGTATAAAGTACCTACTGTAAGTAGGAACATAATTTTATTTGGAATTTAAAACTTTCATGTTTCTTATTTTTCTTTGTTGTGATTATAGATTTTTATCATACATAATGACATCCTATTCCATCATTCCCTAACGTATTACAAATACTGTATTATAATAATTTGATAATAGTGCTCAGTCATCAAACCATATCCACACCAGCAATAGTGTCTTATGATGATGGTATATTCAACATCATTGTTTTAAAATTAGTATTAGTTTATATATATATAAATTTCTCACTTATCTTTAAATATGTAGTTGATGATTCAACAGGCGGGTGAAGCTCAATAAATGATGATTTATCTTGCCCCTGTTGACGGATCCCCTGTGAAAAATCCTGTGTGCTAAATCAAAATCCCAGTCAAATCTCTTTAGTGTCCCAAATAATCCTAGTGAAATCTCTCAAAATGTCATTAAAAAATAGTTTTCCGGAGTAAATTATACGTGTATATATATAAAGTTAGCATTATCCTCTTCAATTTTATATACAAATTTTACATGGAATCTCATCTTAATATGTTTTATTATTTAATATTTTCGCAGATTTTATATAGTATGAAATGTATTTGTTTTGATTGTAGGCTCCTGAAGAAGGCACTTTTCAGGGTGCCAAAACATTTGCAGTGTTGAGTCAGTCACACTTTTTTTTGGGGGGGTGATACAGATCCCAAGTGGAAGTATCTCATTATCTCTACTATCTTGTTTAACTTGTCTCCTGTGTGGGTACCCATGCATTCTTTGGTCCCCCAATAATAATAACGTTCTCATAATAAATAAATCACATTTATTATTTGGGGGAGAAAACACAACCCTGGGTCTTCTGCCCAGGGGAACACTGCAAGGCATTCATTGCCTTCAACATCAGTGTTGCAGGACTTTGAAAAGGTAATGCACATCCGTGCCAGCCAGCCAAACCAGAGAGAAAGTTCAGCACTCTTCAGAATTCTTTCGGGAGCAAATTACTGTTTGTTTAGCGGAATTCTGTCAGTCAGCCAAGTTTCTGTGCTCTTTTAAGACTGGCTCAAAGCCAAAAAAAAAAAAAAATCACAAAGGTCCTGAGTGGTTCACTCTCGGTCTCTAGGGAATTCGAGCACTCGGATTCAGCTTGTTTAGAGTTTTTTTTGGGGGGGGAGGATCCATTTTTGCAGATTCGTGTAGCAAGGAAAGTGACTATAAATACCTAATTGTGTAAATCATAACAGAAAATACAAATTTTCATATTTTTTTGTTGGTAGCCTTATTAATTAAGGTCCTCTTTTACAAAAGCATGCTAAGCATTATAGCGCGGATTTAGCACGCGCTAAATCAACATGTGTGCTAACCACTAACGTGTCCATAGGATAACATACACGTGTTAGTGTTTAGTGCATGTTTAGTGTACGCTAATATTTAGCGCACGCTAAAAAGCTTAGCGCACCTTTGTAAAAGGGGGTAAATCAAAACTGGTATGAATATTTAGGTGTACTCCTTATAGTAAGCAGAAATTTATAGACTAAGCAGGAACTGTCTCATGTTTTGATATACAGCCCTGCATACAGTATGTCTTGTACAGTGGTCTCAAACTCAAACCCTTTGCAGGGCCACATTTTGGAATTGTAGGTACTTGAAGGACCTCAGAAAAAATAGGTAATGTCTTATTAAAGAAATGACAATTTTGCATGAGGTAAAAACTCTTTATGGTTTATAAATCTTTCCTTTTGGCTAAGTCTTAATAGTAATATTGTAATTTATAGCTATAGAGACATATGATCAAGAAACCTGGCAGGCCACGAGTTTGAGACCACTGGTCTAGTAGAAAGTAGTAGTAGTAGTAAATAAATAAATTAATCTTGATTTAAATAGTGGTGCAAGCACAAATAACAGGATTAGAGCCTGATTAACTTTCCTAAAATAGAAAAGAAACTATACCCTGAATTATGGTAATTAATCAAAGGTAGTTTAACAAGCAATATGTCTCTAATCGAAATGCTCATTTTATAATTGACAGTCACAAAATAGTTAACTGTACATTGATTTTTGAAAAAAATTGGGGATACCTTTTTTTAAAAAATTCAAAGCTGATAGGTCTCTATTTACCTAAATGACTTATTCAAAAGCATTTTTTTCCACATTCTCTAACTATAGAAGTGCAAGTTATGAGCACCAATCAATGCTCGAGGGAGCCCTCCGTTTCACTCTATTGCTTCCTCGAGAGAGTTCGTTGAGACAGTTATCATTTTATGGCCGCCACCTACAAAAACAAACCCAAATCAGTGTGCATATATAACTTGCACTTTTTGCTTAAAATTCCATGTAGTGGGGGTGCAAAATGATACCTGAAGTAAGAAGCGTTTTCTGCCTCATGATGGTTGAGAGCTTTTGCTCTCCGTTTTCTTTAGCTGGCATATCTCTGACGTTTTCTCCTCCCACAAAATTGTGTTTTATTCCATTCATTGGTTTATGTGGGGTCTACTGTGTAAACTGATTTCATTTTGGTGTGGTCATCAATATTCCACCGATTTCACGTCTTAAAGTATTACTAGAACCTTTGGGGAGCCCTACTTGGGATATAATGCAGCCTGAAGGTTAAAGTTTAATTTAATTAATTTATGTATTTGCCAGGGTTAAAATTAGGGCTGCTGATGCATTTAGGAGAGAGAACTATTGACTTGATTTGGGAAATGAAATGTGCCTGGGTTTGTTTACTGGATCAGAGGGCTAGTTTGTGGTAAAAAGACAGCAGTTGGGGTGTGGGCGATGCTGTTTGAAATGAAGGTGATGCATAGGAGCTAGTGCCGGAAAAGAACGATTGAGAGCTAAACACATTCTGATTGGCTGCACTGATCCAGGCGGGATTCTAATGACAGTTTTAAACAGTTGGGAGGGAGATATTGAAATAATTACATGGGTGGGTGGTTGCTGTCTCACTACACTTCTACCAATGCTGAATTTTAAAAGAATGTGCTGTTTAAGTAGGAAAGGTTTCCAACAAATTCAAAGTGTGCTCTGAGGGGGAGAGAGTGATACAGGTTTTTTTTTTAAATACATCCCTGCACTGGTAAGTTTATAGTTTATTTAACACGTGCTATATATACCGTTGTAACTATATAAGCTGCAAGTGTCTGACTGAGGAGGGAGCTACCACCTGGTTTAGTCTAGCTCTGGTCGAGTGAAAGGCACAGCTAAAAATATTTCCTTAAGGGCAAGTTTTTTTTTCTTTATAGGAAAGGAGTGCTGTCTTTGACCATTTCCTTGCTACTTGTAAGTGATCAATGAACACAATCATCACTGGAGTGAGGGGATTTTCTTGAATTAAGATACACAAAAATGTGTAGCAATTCCCTCTGTGTGAAATTTTAAAAAGGAAAAAAAAATGTCTTTTTCTAAGCCCAAAGCAGAACCTGAAGTTCTGAAGAGAAGTTAAACAGAACTTTGAGAGTGGATGGCTGGAGAATAATATTCTCTGGTGCCATCTGCATTTTTTTTTTAAAAATGGTGACTGCCACTGACAAAATTGTGCCCAGATATTCAATATGAGGCCATGTCTGAGTACTGGCATACCACATAAAAACCTCTAGGACGCAGTCCGCTGAAAAGCTTTGGACCTTGGATCCAACAAGGTCCATGCTTTGACAGAATGTCTTCTTCAGGGGTTCCTATGAAGTCCGTGTTGGGTCCAAACCTTTTCAGTGGACTGCATCCTAGAGATTTTTATGTGGTTTGCCAAGTTTTAATATTAATAAAGTCCATCTCAGGAACATCATTTCTCCACATTGTTTTTTGTTTCTTCTTGGATTTGTCTGTGGAGATCATTGGGTCAATTCTCTTGTTTTTGTGAGTACTGGCATTAAATATCTGAGGTTGTGCAGATGACCAGCAGTTAATCTAATCTTCCATTTGTATATCGCTCATTCCTATTCAGGCTCTAGATGACTTACAGAGAGAGGGGGGTCAGAAGAGGGCCAGAGGGAGGATTAGAGGGAGGGCCTAAATTGAGGGAAAGGAGAAGAGTGAAGTGCGTAGATTCAGTGTCGAAAGGGAAGAGTTTGCAGCTTCTTCTGGAATAAGGTGTGACTAGTTTCTTTTCTGATCGCTTCTGGTAAGTCGTTCCAAGTTTTTATGCCCAAGAATGTAAACATGGAGTGGAACACTCACCTGTAATGGAGATTTTTTTGTGGACGGCAGATTTAGTTGAATTCTATTCTATTTATGATTGTTCTAGAGGTGGAAAAACCAAAAGGAATTGACCCCAAAATATCCACAAAGAAGAAAATCCAGAAAAAAACAAAAAAAAACTCTGTGGAGTGATGATGTTCCTAAATGGACTTTATTTAAAAGTGTCAAAGTTCCAAAGGTACACTGAAATCATCCACATAAAAGCCTTAAAGAACCTAGTTCGCTAGGGATACAGGACCCAACACGGTCCGCGTTTCGACAAAAAGTCTTCCATTGCAAATGCAAGCAGTGTCTCACTTCCGGCTCACCACACAATTGTTTCCCACGTACTCACCTTTATAGGACCCCCAGGGACCCCTGAAGAAGACTTTTTGTCAAAACGCAGACCATGTTGGGTCCTGCATCCCTAGCGGACTAGGTCCTTTAAGGCTTTTATGTGGATGATTTATTTTTATGTGGATGAAATTATTTTATGTGGATGATTTCAGTATACCTTTGGAACTTTGACACTTTCAAATAAAGTCCATTTAGGAACATCGTCACTCCACAGAGTTTGTTTTTGGTTTGTTCTTGAGGTGGACCAGGCTGTTGAGAATAGTAGTGTGATGGGGGTGGCTGAGTTTCCATGGATTATGTGGTGTAAGATGCATGATATTTTGAAGTATATTCACGATGGGTTGGGTTAACTGGATAAGTGTCAATATTCAGCCCTTAGCCAATTAAGTTAAATCAACCAAAGACAGGACTGCTATTTATGCAGCCCTATTTGGCTAATTATGTAGTTAAAGGGCCAAAATCAGCATCTATCCAGTTAAGTTCTGATTCTGCTCCTGGACTGTCCATATAATACACTTCTCCCTCCGTATTCGCTGTGATAGGGGATTAACAGAACCGCAAATACAGAAAAACCACAAATAACTTTTTCATACGTTATTCGCTGTTTTCTATTAAAAACTATCATGAATATTGTGAAACTGCGAATAACATGGTGGGAGACATAGCCTGCTCTTGAAGGAGAGGCAAAGCACGTTAACCGATTTAGCGAGCGCTAACTGATTTAGCCCACGCTAAAGATTAGCACACGCTAAATGCTAAGGTGCCCATTATATTCTATGGGCGCTTTCGCATTTAGCATGCGCTAAATCAATTAGCACATACTAAATTGATTAGTGCGCCTTAGTAAAAGGACCCCTTAGTCTCTTGGTGTGGGTTCAGGATGAGTGTTGTTAATCTGGCTAAGAGGAGAGGTGCATAGAGGAGGAGAGGATCCGGCAAGGAGGAGAGGTCTGATGAATATGGAGTATCAAGAAGTTTTTCTTTCAATGTGGGAATTTTATGCTTTGTCATTACCTCTGAGAACACAAAGCTTTGCATTGAACAAGTGCCAGGATAGTAAAGAAATGGAAGAGATAGTAAAACTAAGCAGTGTGGATGAGAAGGGTGTTTTTGTCTGGTTCCAAGCAAGAGGGAGGAGGGGAGCGAGGAAGGGGGTCTAGGCCAGTGTATCACAAACTGTATGCCTCCTGAGATTTCAGGTATGCCAGGACACACTGGGGAAGAGGAAACATAGAAACATAGAAAAAGACGGCAGATAAGGGCCGCGGCCCATCTAGTCTGCCCACCCCAATAACCCTCCCCTATTTATCTCTGTGCAGAGATCCCACGTGACGATCCCATTTCTTCTTAAAATCAGGCACGCTGCTCGCATCGATCACCTGAAGTGGAAGTCTATTCCAGCGATCAGTCTATTCCAGGAAAGGTGCTGACGCCATCTGACTGTCTACAGGACATGCCTCTCGCAGTGAGAGGCATGTCCTGTTAGCAATCAACCGGCACCAGCGCCTCTCCTCTCCTGCTGGCACCCCCCCCCCCCCCCCTCACACACTGGTGGCTCAGGGCCCATTTGGAAAGCCTTCAGGCATGCACGGATGATAATGTCAAGCATGCACGGATATCGATGTGATGTCATGCATGCATGTGACATCATCACAGTGACATCCGCACACTTCCAGATGCCACAAGCCGCAGCCACTACGTTTAGTGTGCCATGGCTCGACAAAGTTTACAAGACACTGGTCTAGACAAAAGTCAAGAGGTATTGTAAGAGTATGGACTCAGCTGCTGGTGTAGGTTCCAGGAAAGGAAGGGAGAGAGAACATAGGAAATAAAATATTAAAACAATTTGGTGAAGTGATATTGGAATTTCTCTCAATCTGAGTTGGAAATATTGTTTGAGGTTAATGGTTAATTTGTATGTTGCACTCTTTAGGATGTATCAATAAAAGAGATCTAAATCAAAGGACACTGCTTAATTGTTTCCAGATGAAATACAGTATAATCTCGTTATAACAGACTCGCTTATAACGGAACCTTGCTTATAGCGGACGAGGTCCACTGGTCCCGGCCGAGCGCCATTATAAACATATAGAAAATCATTGGATATAGGGGACTCGCATATAACGGACTTTTGGATATAACGGACAAACAATTTGGTCCCCAGAGCCACTTTTAGCTGTAGTTTCATTCGGCTATAATGGACATGTAGGCTCCGCCTAAAAGGCACATGGCATGCCGGTGATATAGCATCAAAATGCAGCCCAGAAAAGAATGACAGAGTATTTTTCTTTCCAGTAGTGTTCTGGTTTGCAATGATTTTGTACCATACCAATATTTTGCTGAGTTTTGTTCTTGATGTTGCTGATATGGCTGTGCAGTGATTGTTGTTCATTGATTGAACGTTGTTTCAAATTGCCCTAAATAAAGTTTTTAAAAAATGCAACTTTGGATATAACGAACTCTGGATATAACGGACCGTTTTTCCAGGTCCCTTGAAGTCCGTTATAACGAGATTATACTGTAGTAGTAGCCCATAAATTATAACTGTCTATTTTCATGGCTAAATATTTGTAATGCTTTTTTTGTGTTTTTAGTGTTGAACTACAGCAAAATGAGCACCGGAGAGTGTACATCGTGTATTGGGTGCACGCTAACTCCACTTGGGATATGTGCCATAATGGCAAATTTCCTCCTGTTTATGCCAAATGGAAAGTTCCTAGAGCGGCACGAGATAACTGATTTTCTCTTGTATTTCCATGGCTTTTTCGGAGCTGGATTGTTGGTAAGATATTTCTTTGTGTATACAGAAATACTCATGTTGAAATGATTTTATTGTGGACTCGCCCAAAAAACCTGAGACATGTTAAAAAGCCACTTAACATAGAAACATAGAAACATAGAAATAGACGGCAGATAAGGGCCCAAGGCCCATCCAGTCTGCCCACCCTAATGTCCCTCCCCTACCTTTGCCCTGTGAATAGATCCCATGTGCCGATCCCATTTGGCCTTAAAATCAGGCACGCTGCTGGCCTCAATCACCTGTGAATCACTTAATGAATGATAGATAAAGATGTAACATGCCTGTGGAAAAAATTCCAAAGAACATGCTCATGCTACCTTCATGCATGGCAACCTATGCATTGGTTAAAAAGCAGGAGCACTTTTCCAAGGGAAAGTTAAATAGCATAATCACAAATGATGTAGGAGCTGGGAAAAATCCAAGCTAGGGCCCCGATGCTCTAAAATCGCATTTATAATCTTGTTGGTCACTGTGGTGCCGGTAAATTGTCCAATTTGAAAACAGCAATCGATGTTCAAACAACTCATGCAAATGAGTTTCACGGAGGTTGCCATAATCCCATCCAATCAGTTGTAGGAGAAAGCAACTGCCACATGCGCAGAATAGTTATGTTGAGCATCAATCATAGGCATGTCTTTTTGTAGTGCATCATTGGCACGCATCATAAGAGGGGCAGAGAACTAACAACAAACCATGCAAATGAACGCAAGATATATAAGTACAGTAAAACCTTGGTTTGCGAGCATAATTCATTCCAGAAGCGTGCTTGTAATCCAAAGCACTCGTATAGCAAAGCGAATTTCCCCTTAGGAAATAATGGAAACTCAGACAATTCGTTCCACAACCCCAAAACTTTAATACAGTTGTGATGACGTGATTTATGTAGACTGTATATACTCGTATTACAAGACTTTGCTTGTTTAGAACAGTTACTGCACTCTTGCAGAGTCAGAGAGAGAAGAATCATCGGCTCAGCTGTGATGTGTGTGTACTGTATGTACTTGTATTGCAAGACTTTGCTTGTTTAGAACAGTCACTGCACTCTTGCAGAGTCAGAGAGAGAAGAATCATCGGCTCAGCTGTGATGTGTGTATACTGTATGTACTTGTATTGCAAGACTTTGCTTGTTTAGAACAGTCACTGCACTCTTGCAGAGTCAGAGAGAGAAGAATCATCGGCTCAGCTGTGATGTGTGTATACTGTATGTACTTGTATTGCAAGACTTTGCTTGTTTAGAACAGTCACTGCACTCTTGCAGAGTCAGAGAGAGAAGAATCATCGGCTCAGCTGTGATGTGTGTATACTGTTTGTACTTGTATTGCAAGACTTTGCTTGTTTAGAACAGTCACTGCACTCTTGCAGAGTCAGAGAGAGAAGAACCATCGGCTCAGTTGTGATGTGTGTATACTGTATGTACTTGTATTGTAAGACATTGCTTGTATATCAAGTTAAACACTTGCAAACCAAGTTATGATACTTGCAATCCAAGGTTTTACTAAATGTGCTTTTTTCTACACTACTTCAGCAGGACACTTGCAGTCTGCAGCCCTAGATCAGCCAGAATATGCTTTTAATGGATGCACATGAGATGTGCTCTTTACACACACATATATTGTATGGTCCCCAATCAGAACCCAAAGTGGTGAACTGGATTAGAAACTGGTTGACGGATAGACGCCAGAGGGTGGTGGTTAATGGAATTTCCTAGGAGGAAGAAAAGGTGAGTTGTGGAGTCCCTCAGGGATTGCTGCTGGGGCCGATCCTGTTCAATACGTTTTTGAGTGACATTGCTGAAGGGTTAGAAGGAAAGGTTTGCCTTTTTGCAGATGATGCCAAGATTTGATGGAGGGAGTGGAAAACATGAAAAAGGATCTGCAAAAGTTAGAGGAATGGTCTAATATCTAGCAACTAAAATTCAATGCAAAGAAATGCAGAGTAATGCGTTTGAGGATTAGAAATTGGAAGGAGCCGTATGTGCTAGGAGGTGAGAGGCTGATATGCACAGATGGGGAGAGGGATCTTGGGGTGATAGTGTCTGAAGATCTAAAGGCAAAGAAACAGTGTGACAAGGCGGTGGCTATTACAAGAAGGATGCTAGGCTGCATCAGCATGTTGTAAATCATGCAATGATTTTAAGCAAGAAAGTTGATGGATTGGGGAGTTACTCATTGTTTGTTCTGCTTTGTTTTGGTTGTTTCATTTGGTTTGTTTTGGGCCATATAAATATATAGAAGCACTAATGTAGTTGGTGTTAAAAGTTGATAGTGGTATTTCTTTCCAGATTCCCCATGTAGGTATATGGGGGGGGGGGGGGTCTAACGGGGCTGACATTGTGTCAGCACATGCTTTATATGTTTGGTTTTAGTAACTCAGCAACAATAATATCCCCTGATGAAACGCTCAAGAAAAAGCAGAGCGTCAGGCAGTTTATGATAACAGAACCAATGTTGGATTGGCAGCTGCCACATGAGATAAGTTTTTAGAAAATCAAGAGAAAAAAGAGTAATGGGGTTTGTTTAATCACTACTTTTGGAATGTGATATTAAATTAAATACTAATACACACAATACATACACACATTTTTATAGGATGCTATACAGATATAAGGGAAGGGATGGAGGTAGAAACATAGAAACATAGAAAGATGACGGCAGAAAAGGGCCACAGCCCATCAAGTCTTCCCACCCCACTGACCCACCCCATTAAGTCTGAGTGGTAGTGACCTGGTTCCTTAACTCGACCCTCGAAGGGATCCCACGTGGGTGTCCCATTTATTCTTAAAGTCGAGCACGCTGGTGGCCTTGATCACCTGCACCGGAAGTCTGTTCCAGTGATCTACCACCCTTTCTATGAAGAAATACTTCCTGGTGTCACCTCTAAATTTCCCTCCTCTGAGTTTGAGCGGGTGCCCTCTTGTGACCGAGGGTCCCTTGGGAAAGAATATATCGTTTTCCACCTCGACACGACCTGTGACGTACTTAAACGTCTCAATCATGTCACCCCTTTCCCTGCGCTCCTCTAGGGTATAGAGCTGCAGTTTGCCCAGTCTTTCTTCGTATGATATAGATGATTATTTGCTGTAAACTGGACAGAATGTGGACTTGGGTTATGTGAGGTCCTATGCACTGAAAACTGTTCATATTATATGATATATCATCCTCCTAGTTTATTAATTGCTTGGATGCCAATTAACACATGAGTTTGTTTTTAGAAAAACAATTGATCAAAGGGAGTTAGAACTATAAAGTCTGATGGCATTTATTCAGCCGAACATTGTAAGACAGAGTGGCTGTTAAATATCCTTTAACTCTTTATTGTTACACTCCTTGGATTTTGGCCAGGTACTAGGGACCTGGATTGGCCACCATGAGAATGGGCTACTGGGCTTGATGGACCTTTGGTCTGATCGAGTAAGGCTATTCTTATTTTCTTATGTTTTACTCCAATTTCTTCCTCATCCCCAAGAAAACTCAAGGCCTTAAACCCATTCTTGATCTCTGTTCACTCAATGCCTACTTCATGTGGGGAAATGTTCTGAATGCTCTCTTTTAACCATACTACTTCTAAGACCCAAAGACTGGTTAGCTGCTCTAGATCTTAAGGATGCCTACACCCATATCCCTAGTCATTGCACCAACTGGCAATTCCTCCACTTCAAATTCTTCAACCGTCACTATTGGTACAAGGCGCTTCCTTTTTGGTCTCTCTTCAGCACTGCAAGTCTTCACAAAGTGACTAGCAGTAGTAGCAGTGCATCTATGCAAGCAGCATAACTTGACGACTGACTCCGTGTCCCATTTCAGGGATAGCTTCTGCTCACCATCCAAGCCACCATATCCACACTACAATCATTCAGTTTCCTCATTAACTATGACAAGTCATCTTGTATCCCTGTTCATGCACTCATGTTCATAGACACAAACATAAATATCTGCTCAGCACATGCCTATCTTCCCAAAGAGAGACAAAGAGCAATCATACAAACAGACAAAGTACAATGTTCTATGTCAACAAATGGGGGGGGGAGGTTTGAATCCCTACTCATCTGCAGGAAAGACTATTGCCTCCAAGCAGCATATATTCCAGGTCAGTCAAATATCATAGTGGATTCACTCAGCCACAAACTGAATCCTCATGAGTAGACCCTTAATACCGCAATACTCCAAGACCTATGCCGTCTCTAGAGAACTCCAGTCATAGACCTATTTACCTCGCTGGACAGTGCACAAAGCACAAAGTTTTGTTCACTTCGTCCAGCACCTCAAACCGCCGCATGGGATGCTTTCTCCATTCTGTAGGGAATGCGGGAATGCATCTACCACATGCCTTTCCATTCATTTCCAAAGTTTTTCAGAAAGTTATCAAGAACTCCATACATCTCATCCTAATAGCTCCTCATTGGCTAAGACACATCTGGTATCAGCTTTTCTGGGACCTTAATCAAATTCCACCAGTCCCTTTCGTGACCCACCCAAACCTTCTAACCCAGAAGAACAGTCAGATTCTTCACCCCAATATACCCAACCTCAGGCTAACTACATGGAAGTTGAAAGGAGTGTCCTCGCTACCATCCCAGTCTTCCAATCAGTAAGGACTATTCTCCTAGCCATCAAATGACCCACTACCAGAAAATCTTGTCAATCAAAGTAGACATGTTTTTTCTCATTGAGCTTCTATCCAACATCAGAACCCCCTCAAGTGCCCAATTCCACACCTACTAACTTACCTCCTCCACTTCTCAGATTTAGGCCTCAAGACAAATTCAGTGCACCATTTTTTATTGGTGATTTCCGCCTATCATGATCCAATGGATGGGAAACCAATCTCTCAACAACCCTTGGTGACATGCTTCCTAGGAGACCTCACCAATCTCCAACCTCCTCTTGGTGACCCTCCACTAACATGAGATCTCAACATTGTCTTCAACTAACTCTTAGAAGCCCCCTTTGAACTTATGGGCATCAGCTCATATGGAAGAGAGCTTTTCTTACGCTCAAGCACTGGTAATCTGCTATACATAAGCACAATTCTTCCCTACTACACATGCACAATTCTTCCCTACTACACATGCACAATTCTTCCCTACTACACATGCACCCAAAATTCCTACCTAAGAAGGTTTCCAATTTCCACTTCAATGAGAACATAGTTTACCATCTTTCTTTCTGCCTCTGCATACCTCACCAGCGGAACAACGCCTCCATACCCTGGACTGCAGAGGAGCACTACTTTTTTACCTCAAGGGAACTGCAGCCCTAGGTCATATGAATCAGCTTTTCATCACCTATAACTTGACCAACCCAGGCCAACCAACCTTTAAATGGACCATCTCCATGTGGATTTGCCATTACACTGAATTCTTTTATACTAAACTGCATACTGTCAAATTTGGTGCACAGACTGTGGATTACACACTACAGCTTCTTTAGTGGCTAAATTCCACTCAATCCCAATTCAAGATATCTGCAAAGCTGCAACCTGGCCCTCAGTTCACACTTTTAATAAGCATTAAGATTTGAGCACAGCAAGGACATTCATTTTGGATGATCTATCCTATCCAACCTATTTGCTCTATGATTTATCACCACTACCCTTCTACAGTTAATGGCTAGGGACTCACCAACAAGTGTGCCTGCATATCCCCTGCTTGTCTCCAGGGAAGTTGCTTACCTGTGGCAGGGGAATGCAGCCACACTTACCTTCCCACTATCCCCACTACAATATAAATATTTTTCATCTAGAGACAAAAATGACAGGCAAGAGGAGGAACGTTGGAAGGCAGGAATTCCTGCACATGTCCAGTAAGCCAAACATTTACTGTAGCTTGGATAGAGCATCGACACATAGGAACAGTCTAAGGACTTCACCAACCAGTGTGGCTGCATTCCCCTGCTGTCTACGGAGAACCTCCTTTAAAGGTAAGCAATTTCATTTTGCCTTCAAACATTAGTCAAAAGCTATTAAGTATTGCCATACATTTTGACTATTATCATGCTCCACTATGTATTGTCCAATCATGTCATGACCTAAAATGTACTGTCATGCTCTACATTACCCTGTTCTACTTTATTATGTATACCCTGTTATGCTTTATTATATATGTAAACTCATAATCCATTCTGAGCTCCTCTGGGAGAATGAGATATAAATCTAAATAAATAAATATATTAAATTAGTCCAAGCAAACAATATCATCCTTCTCTTTTTGTTTTGTTTTACATGATCGAAACATTCAAGGTACTGAAGGGGATAGACTTAGTAGATAAGGACAGGTTGTTCATCCTCTCCAAGGTAGGGAGAACAAGAGGGCACTCTCTAAAGTTGAAAGGGAATAGATTCCGTACAAACGTAAGGAAGTTCTTCTTCAACCAGAGAGTGGTAGAAAGCTGGAACGCCCTTCCAGAGGCTGTTAGAGGGGAAAACACCCTCCAAGGATTCAAGACAAAGTTAGACAAGTTTCTGTTGAACAAGAACGTGTGCTGGGAGGGCTAGTCTCAGTTAGGGTGCTGGTCTTAGACCAGAGGGCTGCCGCGTGAGCGGACTGCTGGGCATGATGGACCACTGGTCTGACTCAGCAGTGGCAATTCTTATGTTCTTATGGTCTTATGTTCTTACCATATGAAGAAAAGGTGTTGTATTCAATGCTCCCAGAAAGTAGTGCTCGATGTGACCATGTTTTGCCATGTAGGCTGCTTCAGGGGCATACAACCAGCTGGTGATACACAGTACTGAAAGAAATGGACCCGGAATCATTTCTTTCAGTACTGGTGGAAGTTGTGTTTCGCCAGCTGGTTGTATGCCCCTGACACAGCCTAGTTGGCGAATGTAGCCATGTTGGGTACTACTTCCTGGAAGCATTAAATAAAACATCTTTTCTTCATATGGTCTGCTTCTTGTCTTGTTAGTTTTAAAGTGGATTAATATGGCAATCGCAATATTTGTAAAACCAGGATCCAGTTAGCAAGCACTCATTAAAAGCATGGAGGTGAGCCTACCATAATACTTAGTAGGAGCTCAGTAATCTTTCATTTGGATATGATGTTCCTTCATTTGCATATCTGTGATAAAATCTTTTCAGACCCCTTTGATGAATATGATCACTATTTTTAGGCTGCACACGAGTACTCATAGCATGTATGCTAGAGTTTATTGCGTAGATCCCTTAGAGGCTCTTTCATTAAGATGCACTATGGAATGGGCTTAGACCATCCTAACCCACAACTTTCATACATGTTAAGCTAATTTTTACTGTATCCTGTCAAAAATTACAAAGACTAGGGGACACTCGAAGTTACAGGGAAATACTTTTAAAACCAATAGGAGGAAATTTTTTTTCACTCAGAGAATAGTTAAGCTCTGGAACGCATTGCCAGAGGTTGTGGTAAGAGCGGATAGCGTAGCTGATTTTAAGAAAGGTTTGGACAATTTCCTGGAGGAAAAGTCCATAGGCTGTTATTGAGAGAGACATGGGGGAAGCCACTGCCCACAGTCACATTAGGCACGCCCACAGTCACATTAGCCACGCCCACAGTCACATTAGGCAGCCTAAAGCATTGATAGGCACGATTCTGGCACTTATTTTTTAGGCGCCAGTAGGTGCCTTGAAACTTAGTTGAAAACATTTAAATGGCATTTTTTTACTGAGATTTGGCGCCTATCAGTGACTAAAAAAACAGCACCGTTTAGAGACTGGGCTCATGCAAGTATTTAAAACCTATTGGTTTTAAAAGTATTCCCCTGGTCCATTGTGCCCAGCAGTCCGCTCACACAGCGGCCCTCCAGTCAAAGACCAGTGCCCTGAGACTAGCCCTACCTGCGTGCGTTCCGGTTCAGCAGGAACTTGTCTAACTTTGTCTTGAATCCCTGGAGGGTGTTTTCTCCTATGACAGACTCCGGAAGAGTGTTCCAGTTTTCTACCACTCTCTGGATGAAGAAGAACTTCCTTACGTTCATACGGAATCTATCCCCTTTTAATTTTAGAGAGTGCCCTCTTGTTCTCCCTACCTTGGAGAGGGTGAATAACCTGTCTTTATCTACTAAGTCTATCCTCTTCAGTACCTTGAATGTTTTGATCATGTCCCCTCTCAATCTTCTCTGTTCGAGGGAGAAGAGGCCCAGTTTCTCTAATCTTTCGCTGTACGGCAGCTCCTCCAGCCCCTTAACCATTTTAGTCGCTCTTCTCTGGACCCTTTCGAGTAGTACCGTGTCTTACTTCATGTACGGCGACCAGTGCTGGACGCAGTACTCCAGGTGAGGGCACATGGAATATTGCTACTCCTTGGGTTTTAGCCAAGTAGTACCAGTGACTTGGATTGGCCACCATGAGAACGGGCTACTGGGTTTGTTGGCCCATTGGTCTGACCCAATAAGGCTATTCTTATGTTCTTATAAATGCACAGGACTGGCAAAAATATTAATGTGGGAGCACTTTCTGTCTCATATTTAGGGCTCCTGTGTTAACCTTGCACTAACCAATTAGCACTTGGTAATGTAGACACACTAGCAGGTTAGTACAGACATACCCACTCTCTACTCCCTCAAAAAATATGCTTTAGCTATGACTTAGTGCACTTTAGTGAAAGGGCCCTTTAATGCCCTATAACAAACCCTAAATCTGATTTGTGTGTATGGCTATGTGCTTCTCATATGTTACAAAATGCATCTCATTACAGATGTTCTTGGCATCTTCTATAATAGTAGCTGCAGGACGTAGAGGACAATGTGCTAATAGATGTGGGGTAAGACATTTGCTATCTTGAAAAATGTTAATTTCTGTGTATATATAATTCCAAGACTCTAGGAATGTTCATTTAGATTGTTTTCATTAGCTATTTTTTTAGATTTAAATATTTTTATTAGCAATGCATGCATAAGAACAAATAGCAACAGACTGCAAACCAATACAATCTTTCAGTTGAACATTACAACTGCAAGCATCCCTGTATTGACTGATATAAGAACTACCGTATTTTTTGCTCCATTAGACATACTTTTCCCCTCCCCCCCCAAAAAAAGTGGGTGGAAATAAGGGATTGGAGCGAATACCCAAAGCGCCCCCCCCCCCCGGCGTTACCGTATTTTAATGCTGCCGCCCTCCCTCGCTGGACGTGGCACACTCCCTCCCTGAGATCGGTGCACAAGGCTGGCTGTCTGCCTGGTCCCCGCCTCTTCCCCCGAGAACTGACGGCTGACGCAGCTGTCTCTTCTTCTGTTCTCTCGTGGCGGGAAGCGGTGCGGGACCAGGCAGGCAACCTGGTGTGCCGCTATGCCATGAGAGAACAGAAAAGGAGGCAGCTGCATCAACCGTTCTCGGGGGAAATGGCGGGACCCAGGCAGGCAGCCAGCCAGCCTTGTGCGCCACTCTCAGCGAGAGAAGGCACCAGAAGTAAAAAAAAAAAAAAAAGGTACATGTGGGGGACAACAGTGGAGGAGAAGGAAGTGCCTGGGGGGTGAGGAGGGAGAGACCGGGGCCTGCCCACCCTGCCGAATTAAAAATAGGGAGGGATGAGGGAGAGGCTGGGTCTTTCCTGCTGCCTGCCTGGGGGGGGGGGGGAGGCCTGCCTGCCTACCTACCTATCTGCCCGCCCGCCCTGTCCCCTGTCCCTACCTGCCTGCTTGCCCTGTCCCTGCCTGCCTACCAGCCAGCCACTAAGCCTGCCTGCCTTGTGCCCTGTCCCTAGCTGCCTGCCAGCCACTAGTCCTGCCTGTCCTGTGCTCTGCCTGCCCTGTCCCGGCCTACCACTAGACCACCAGAGGGGAGACAGGATACAGAACCTGGCAAGGAGTGGAGGACAGGGTGCAGAGCTTGGCAAGGATTGTGGGGTTGGGTGCCGAGCCTGGCAGGGAGAATTTGGTTCATAATGTTTTTTTTTCTTGTTTTCCTCCTCTAAATCTAAGGTATGTCTTATGGTCAGGTACATCTAATGGAGCGAAAAATATGGTATATAAGAGAGAGAATTCTCTTTACATTCTCACCTCCCATCTCTAAATAACATAACATAAATCTTTATTTTTATGCCGCACAAGCCTTACAGTTCTAAGCGGATTATAGAATAAACAAAGAACAAATACAACATATTAACATTTGGTAATAAGGATTTAAAGAATAATGACAGGGGAGGAATGAGGGTGAAATAGTGAAAAGGAGATTTCTCAGTGATGAGAGTGTGAGTTATTTGAATTAAATCATCATATTTGAGAAGAGGAGTGTTTTTAAGAGTTTTCTAAAATGTATATAAGAAGATTAAGTTCGGATTAGAAGACTCCACTCTGGATTCTTAGAAGCTGCCTGGTAGGCCAAGAGCCTGAAGATGAGTCTCTTGTGGGTGCAACCCTTAACTGAGGGAAAGGTGAAAAAAGACTGAGGTCTAGAGAAATGATTGGTAAGGTAGGAGGGCAGGAGTCCGTTTAGTGCTTTAAAGAAAAGACAACCTAGTTTGAATAGTACTCGATTCTCCATTTTCAGCCAGTGAAGCATGTGATATTAAGGTGTTATATGTTAAAATTTCTTCAAGTTGAATATTAGCCGGACAGCAGTGTTTTGGATATTGCTCAGTTTCTGGAGGTGTTTCTGGAATTCCCCTAGATGACTAGAAATACCTTGGGCCGGACCCTATAACTGGCACCATTGTCAGCGGCTGCCTTAAAAGCAGCTGTTGATCGCATGTCCATCATGCGATAGCACCAGTTACAGAATCGCGCCTCTGCCAAAGGTAGGCACCAGAAATGTAGGCCTGGGTTTTCCAGGCCTACATTTCTGGCACCTACCTTTGATGTGAATTGTGCCTCCATAGATGCTTTAGGCCGCCTAATGCCACTTCTGCCATTAGCCACGCCCACAGTCACATTAGGCAGCCTAAAGCATCGACAGGCACGATTCTGGCACTTATTTTTTAGGCGCCAGTAGGTGCCTTGAAACTTAGTTGAAAACATTTAAATGGCATTTTTTTTACTGAGATTTGGCGCCTACCAGTGACTAAAAAAACAGCACCGTTTAGAGACTGGGCTCATGCAAGTATGATTCAAACCAGCTCCCAACTTCAGGGCTCATCTGCAAAAGCTTACATGTCAACTGTAATTGAATAGGTAGAACGCACCCTGGAGGAAAGAGTCTGTACATACGGAGTCCATAATTTAATAAATTGGGGGGGGGGGGGGGTTTGCTACTGAACATGTGCAGAAGTGCTGCATCAGCCATCAGACACCCTGTCAACTGTTTAAGCAGTGTAAGCTTGTCTCCGGCAGGGAAACTCATCAGCTTGCCAGGCTTGAGCCCCTTACCAGCCATGGGGGCCAAAGCCTGAAGTGAAGGGTGGCGCCCCCACCACCACCACCACCACCCGTGACTATGCCACAGGTAGATCCACCATTGTTCTTTATAACTGATGCCCAAGATTACCGCCCTCTCACCCCTTTTGAAACGTATCAATAACAGCATTGAATATCTGATCTTGAATGAGCTTTATCCTGCCAATGGAGAGCAACCGGCACAGAGTCAATAGTATTCAAAATTCTAGATTTATGTTCGTTAAGATGAATTGTTACGGGACAAGAGGTACGACTCATGTATGTATATCAAATCACATGGGCATTAGATCACATATACAAAATAAGTAGGATCAAAAGTTATAAGAAACTGGGACTCATATCTTTTGCCTGTGTTTGGAGGGATCTTACTTTGTCCAGTCATAGAACTAGCACACTACTGACAGTGGTCACAGGTAAAATGAAAGCCCAATGACCCTTCTCCCCCATAGTTCTTGATCTTCTATAAGCAGCATATGCACCGATTTTCCTACCTCTTTGAAAGGAAATGATAAGTCGTTCTGGAAAAATATCAAATAGTCCTATCATATGCCAATGTTTACATGCAATCTGAGTGATGACCAAAGATAAGTGAGTAAAATGCAACGCAAAAGTATCCTCAAACCAGAAATAACTTTCATATAATATAAGCCAAGCCCGGGCTCCCCTTAAGAGGAAGGGAGCCAACGGCGCCCAGCCGTTCGGCGCGCGGCGAAGGCGAGCGGTAAAGGCGCTCGCCTTAGCGAGAGCGCCTTTGCGAAGGAGCCTTGAGAAGGAGCCCAGGCAGCCCAGCAACAAACCTAACTTTAACTTTAAAAAAAAAAAATTGTTGTTTCTTCTCACTATTTTCTTCTTTCTCTAACTTTTAGGCTTCTCATTCTTCTCTCTCTCTCTCAACCCTTCAGCTTGTCATCCTTCTCTCTCTCTCTCTACTCTTTCAGCTAGCTGCAAGCCGAAAGCCACTCTCAACCACCGAGGGACCGTAGGAACAAGGAGAAAGAAATGGAGGCTACAGGAACCCAGCAGAGCTACCCAGTTTACTGCGTCGAGTGTCATATGTATGACTACCTCCCCTCCGGGAGGCGGGCATACATATGCGGTCGGTGTCAGGAACTGGAAAGCCTGAGGATGGAGGTCGGCAGACTGAGGGTCAAGGTCCAGGAACTGGAGGGACTGGAGGAACTGCGCAACACAGAGGAGACGAGCTGGCCAACCGAGGACACAGACGGAGCAGGCCTCATTGTGGACCAGGTGAGGGACCTCGAGAAATTCATCGAGGAGGCCTATAGGAAGGTGGAAGGACAGGACCAGCAGCTGCACAGACGGATGTCGGCAGACGAGACCCAGGATCCACAAGGCGAAACCGAGGAAGGACCTAGCGGAGGAACCACACAAGAGGAGGAGACCGTGACTCACCGAGACCCCGAGGGTGAGACACCACACTACACCGAGGACACGGACCTGAGACAGAGGAGGTTGCTGAGGAAAGGGAAGTCTGCTATTATCCCAGGACAAGCAGGCAGCATATTCTTGACTGATGGGTGACGGCACCGACGGAGCCCCGGTACGGACAATTTTAGAGTGATTGCACTCTAAGAACTTTAGAAAGTTCCAGCTCGGCCGCACCGCGCACGCGCGAGTGCCTTCCCGCCCGACAGAGGCGCGCGGGTCCTTCAGTTTCTTAGTTTCCGCGGAGCTAAGAAGACGCGTCTCTCTCAACGGCCGTTGTGAGAGAATCTTTCGTGAATTCCCGCTCGCGAAAACTGGTTCAGGAGATAATATTTCCTTTCCTTTTTTTATTATTTTCTAAAAAAAAAAAAAAAAAAATTGTTTCTTTATTGTTTTTCCATTATTTTCGGTTTTGCCCCAGCGGGGCCTATAGCCACCATCGAGGCCTCGGCCTTCGATTTGGCTGAAGCCGTTTTTACATTCATGCCCCCCCAACCCGGCTTCAAAAAGTGCCAGCGGTGTGCACGGCCAATTTCACTGACGGATCCTCATAATTGGTGCCTTCAGTGTCTTGGTCCCGACCATCGAGCGTCCACCTGCACCCGCTGTGCAACTTTGAAAAAGAGAACTCTTAAGAATCGTGAGATTCAACAAAAATTATTGTTTGGTGCCGAAATGTCTGATTCTACACCGGTACAGACATCGGCACCGGTGCAGTCGGCACCCACATCTTCGACACCACGCGATACCGCGGCGGTGTCGCCTCCAGGTAAGCCGGCTAAGAAGCCTTCCCCGTTAGAACGTCCTCCGGTCTCAGTGGCAGCGAGCCCAATCCTGCCGACCTCGAGGCGCTCACGGAAGCGCTCCGCTCCAATAGAGGTGAGCCCCTCGACATCGGGGTCCTCATCCTCGGAGCGTAGAGCGGCACCGCAGGTACCTTTAAAGAAAAAGACGGTACCGGTGCCTTCCCTTGAGGAGCGTATAGCTACTGTTCTGAGGGCGCAACTTAAAGAACAGCTACAGCACCTCTTACCTTCAGTCCTGGCATCGACCATACCGGTACCAGTCCAGTCTGAGCCACCGGTACCGATAGTGGACCGTCCTATTTTATCGACGCCCACTCTATCGGTACCGGTACAGTCGGTTTCCTCTGTCTCCATGCCGATTCTAGCGCCGGAGCCGAGAGCTCACCATCAAGCTGTACAGACTTCGGCTCCGGTGCGTACCGTAGCATCTCCCGGTACCGAATCTGGCAGGTCGGGGAAGTCTCTTCACAAGTCCCGGCATTTAGAGCCTTCTACTCCAGAGTCTCGAGACCGGAGTTATCAGGTTCGAGACCCTGACTTATGGGGTGACTCAGAGGATCATCTTCTTTCGGAGGGAGAATGCTCTTCTGGTGATGAGGACCCGTCTGTTTTAGGAGCCTCTTCTAAACCAGAAGTGTCTTCCTTTTCTTCCTTTTTGAAGGAAATGTGTGACTCTCTCTCCATTCCTTTGGAGGCTGAGTCAAAGAAATCCAAGGCTTTTTTGGATGCCTTGGACTTTGACCAGCCCCCAAAGGAATATCTTAAATTACCTCTCCATGATATTCTGAGAGAGACGTTTTATAAAAATCTGGAAACTCCTCTGACTATTCCTGGAGCTCCCAGAAAATTAGACTCATTGTATAAAGTCATTCCTATCCCTGGGTTTGACAAGCCCCAACTACCTCATGAGTCCCTTTTGGTTGAGTCCACCTTAAAAAAGTCCAAAGGGGCTAGTGTTTATGCCTCAGTCCCTCCTGGCAGAGAAGGCAAATCTATGGACAAGTTTGGTAAAAGGCTATACCAAAACGCTATGTTAGCTAATCGATCAGGAAATTATGCTTTCCATTTCTCTTTTTACCTTAAGCATTTAATCCAAAATCTCACTGCTTTTGAGAAATATCTTCCTGATCGGAAAAAGCCTTCTTTTCACCAGACTTGTTCATCTCTGTTGCAGCTCCGAAAATTCATGGTAAGATCCATATATGATACTTTCGAGCTGACCTCCAGGGCCACAGCCATGTCAGTGGCCATGCGACGACTAGCCTGGCTTCGTGTTTCAGAACTGGACGTTAACCACCAAGATAGGCTAGCCAATACACCTTGCTTAGGGGATGAGCTGTTTGGAGATTCCATGGACTCCACAACTCAAAAATTGTCCGCTCATGAGACCAGATGGGACACACTTCTGAAGCCTAAAAAGCCTCCTCCATCCAGGCCTTTTCGTCCACAGTCATCCTACCAGCGTAGATTTGTGGCTCGCCCTCTGCCTCAAACTGCACAACAGCCGAGACGTCAGAGGCAACAACGTCCAGCTGCTAGACAACCTCAGCAGCAGCAGCAGGTAAAACCTACACCTGCTCAAAAGTCCACTCAGCCCTTTTGACTTGGTTCTCCAAAACATAGCCAGTCTTGCTCCTTCTACCCAAATTCCACAGCCTATAGGAGGACGCCTTTCTTATTTCATAAGCCGTTGGGAACTTATCACGTCAGATCAGTGGGTCCTGAATATCATTCAACACGGCTACTCTCTCAACTTCCAATCTCTACCTCCTCCAAGTCAACCAAAAGAGTCTGCTTTGCACACACCTCAGTCTCTTCTTCTTCTCCAGGAGGTTCAATCCCTTCTCATTCTAAATGCCATAGAGGAGGTCCCTCTAGATCAAAAAGGACAGGGATTCTACTCCCGTTACTTTTTGGTCCCCAAAAAAACAGGAGATCTCAGACCCATTCTAGATCTCCGCGATCTCAACAAATATCTGGTCAAAGAAAAGTTCAAAATGCTCTCTCTAGCCACTCTTTATCCTCTACTGAATCAAGGCGACTGGCTATGTTCCCTCGATCTCAAAGAAGCATACACTCACATACCAGTCAATCTGGCTTCCAGACAATACCTCCGCTTCATGGTCAATCGTTGTCATTACCAATACAAGGTGCTACCCTTCGGCCTTGCCTCCTCTCCAAGAGTGTTTACCAAATGTCTGATTGTGGTAGCTGCTTTTCTACGCTCCCACCACCTTCAGGTGTTTCCTTACCTAGACGATTGGTTGATAAAGACCAATTCTTCTCAGACAGTGCTCCAAGCCACCAACCAGACCATCAGGTTTCTTCAAATTCTAGGGTTCGAGATCAATTTACCCAAATCTCATCTCATCCCCACTCAGAGGCTTCAATTCATAGGAGCTATCTTGGACACAACCCTCATGAGAGCGTTCCTACCGTCCAATCGTCTCCAGACTCTTCAGTCTCTATGTCAGCAGGTGCTTCCACTGCCGTCCATCTCAGCAAAGCGAATGATGATTCTCTTGGGTCACATGGCTTCCACAGTTCATGTCACACCCCTCGCACGTCTTCACCTGCGCACTCCTCAATGGACCCTGGCTACTCAGTGGTCCCAAGCGACGGATCCTTGCTCACGACACATATCTGTGACATCATCTCTTCGTCAGTCTCTTCAATGGTGGTTGGTATCCTCAAATCTATCCAGAGGTCTTCTGTTCCATCAGCCCCCTCATCAACTGGTCATCACCACCGACGCCTCTCTTTATGCATGGGGAGCTCACTTGAACGAGTTCCAGACTCAAGGTCTTTGGACAGCCCAGGAAAAGAAGCATCAAATCAATTTCCTGGAACTCAGAGCGATGTTTTATGCCCTCAAGGCCTTCCAACATCTTCTCTTTCCTCAGGTCCTTCTGTTGTGCACAGACAATCAAGTTGCGATGTACTACATCAACAAACAGGGTGGGACAGGCTCTCGCCTTTTATGCCAAGAAGCCCAAAAGATCTGGAATTGGGCCATAGATCACCATCTCTTCCTGAAAGCTATCTACATTCAGGGAGCACAGAATTCTTTAGCGGACAAACTCAGCAGAATTCTCCAGCCTCACGAGTGGACACTCGATCCTGTAACTCTGCAGTCTATCTTCACTCAATGGGGCACTCCTCAGATAGACCTCTTTGCAGCTCCTCACAATCACCAGCTGCCCCTATTCTGCTCCAGACTTTACTCTCCTCACCGTCTGGCAGCGGATGCTTTTCTCCTCGACTGGTCGAATCTGTTCCTGTACGCCTTCCCTCCTCTGCCTCTAATGTTGAGAACCTTATTCAAGCTCAAGAGGGAACGAGCCACCATGATTCTGATTGCTCCGAGGTGGCCCAGGCAACATTGGTTCTCCCTTCTACTTCAACTCAGTTCCAGGGAACCTTTTCTTCTTCCTCTGTTTCCTTCTCTGCTTACACAACAGCAGGAAACCCTTCTACATCCCAACCTCCAGTCTCTGCACCTGACAGCTTGGTATCTCTCGGGCTGACGTCTCATGATACTCTTTTATCTCAGCCTGTTCGTTCCATTCTGGATGCCTCCAGGAAACCAACCACTCTGCAATGTTATCATCAGAAGTGGACGAGATTTTCCTCCTGGTGTTTTCTTCATCATCTTGATCCCACTTCCCTGGCAGTGGAGACGTTGTTGGACTATTTGCTCTCTTTGTCTGACTCTGGCCTTAAGTCTTCTTCCATCAGAGTCCACCTCAGTGCCATTTCAGCTTTTCATGAGCCAGTCCATGGAAAACTTCTCTCAGCTCATCCCCTGGTGTCCAGGTTCATGCGTGGGCTTTTCAATGTGAAACCACCTCTTAAAGCCCCTCCTGTTATCTGGGATCTCAATGTGGTTCTTTCTGCCTTAATGAAGCCTCCATTTGAACCTTTGGCTACCTCTCCTTTCAAGTTTCTCACTTGGAAAGTGCTTTTCCTTATTGCCCTTACCTCTGCCAGGAGGGTCAGTGAGCTTCATGCACTGGTCGCAGATCCACCCTTTACGGTTTTTCACCATGACAAGGTGGTTCTGCGTACACATCCAAAGTTTCTCCCTAAGGTTGTCTCTGAATTCCATCTCAACCAATCCATTGTTCTACCGGTTTTCTTTCCAAAACCTCATTCTCATTCTGGAGAACAAGCTCTACATACTTTGGATTGTAAAAGGGCTCTGGCTTACTATCTAGAGCGTACGAAACCCCACAGATCAGTCCCTCAACTTTTTCTGTCCTTTGATCCAAATAAATTGGGACGTCCCGTTTCTAAACGTACGTTGTCTAATTGGCTGGCAGCGTGCATTTCATTCTGTTATGCTCAGACCGGACTGACACTGGAAGGTTCTGTCACGGCCCATAGAGTCAGAGCAATGGCAGCATCTGTAGCTTTCCTCCGTTCCACTCCTATTGAGGAAATCTGCAAGGCTGCTACTTGGTCCTCAGTTCACACTTTTACATCTCATTATTGTCTGGATGCTTTCTCCAGACGGGATGGACACTTCGGCCAATCTGTTTTGCAAAATTTGTTTTCTTAATGGCCAACCTTCCCTCCATCCCTCTTTTTGTTAGCTTGGAGGTCACCCATCAGTCAAGAATATGCTGCCTGCTTGTCCTGGGATAAAGCACAGTTACTTACCGTAACAGGTGTTATCCAGGGACAGCAGGCAGATATTCTTGCGTCCCACCCACCTCCCCGGGTTGGCTTCTTAGCTGGCTTATACTAACTGAAGGACCGCGCGCCTCTGTCGGGCGGGAAGGCACTCGCGCGTGCGCGGTGCGGCCGAGCTGGAACTTTCTAAAGTTCTTAGAGTGCAATCACTCTAAAATTGTCCGTACCGGGGCTCCGTCGGTGCCGTCACCCATCAGTCAAGAATATCTGCCTGCTGTCCCTGGATAACACCTGTTACGGTAAGTAACTGTGCTTTGTGGTAGGAGACTCGATCTTGAGAGAGGTAGATAGTCACGTAGCTGGAGGAAGGGAGGACCGGCTAGTGACTTGTCTCCCAGGGGCCAAGACACGAGACGTCTCTGATAGGATCGAGAGGATCCTGGATGGAGCAGAGACAGAGGAGACAGCGGTGATAATCCACGTCGGAACGAATGATGTGAGCCGGAGGAACTTCAGCATGGCCACGCTGACTGACCAGTTCAGGGTCCTGGGACGAAAACTGAAGCGGAATACCCGGAGGGTAGCATTCTCAGAGATCCTACCTGTACCGAGAGCAGATGCAAAGAGGCAGGCAGACCTCCAGGCTGTGAATGCATGGTTGAGGAGATGGTGCCAGGAGGAGAGCTTCCACTTTGTGAGGAACTGGACGTCCTTCTGGGGAAAGAGTAAGCTCTACCGGCGGGATGGCCTGCACCTGAGCACAGAGGGAACTAGACTACTGGCTGCCAATGTGAGGAAGGAGATCGAGAGGGCTTTAAACTGAGGAGAGGGGGAAAGCCGACAGCTGATCTGATGTTGACGCTTCGGACAACAGTATCCAGAACAGATACTGAACGGGCTGACTGCAAGGAAGAAGTAGAGGGACCGGTGGATCTCATGATCAGACAGCGAGGGAAACAACAGGTAAAGGGAGCTTGCTGGGAGAAGGAGGAGACTGAGGGGCATGGAGACACAGGGGGACTGGATGGCAAGAAAGCGAAAGCTGAGGGCATTATAGGGGCTAAACAAGGCGAGGGGGATCGAACAGAGGCCGGGGCCCAGGAGGGGGCAAGAAAACCCAGAGGAAAAGCGGGGAAGTGGAGTGGCGGAAATGTGGGGAAGCTGAAAGCTACAAGGGTAAAGGCGGAGGGCAAAGCAGAAGTACAGGGAACAGGAGAGGCGGCCCAGGTGAATGCAGAGGTGAATGCAGAGGTGGAGGAAAAACGACGAGACCTGCGGTGCTTCTACACAAATGCAAGAAGCCTCAGGGCCAAGATGGGTGAACTAGAGGTCGTGGCCAAGGGGGAAGACCTGGATATAATTGGAATTACAGAAACATGGTGGACTGAGGAGAATCAATGGGATGTGGCGCTGACGGGGTACAAGCTCTACAGGAGGGACAGGACCCACAAGAAGGGGGGAGGCATAGCACTATATATAAAGAACTCTATCGACTCAGTCGGGATGGATATGGCAAAGAAGGCAGAGGGGCTGGAATCGCTATGGGTCAAATTGCCGGGAAACAAGGGTGCAGACATAAAACTGGGGATGTACTATCGCCCACCCAGTACGCCAGAAGGAGTCGGACACGACTTGGAAGCTGAACTGAGACAGGAGTGCAGGACTGGAAATGTAACAGTGATGGGGGACTTTAACTACCCGGGGATAGACTGGAGTACGGGTCACTCCAACTGCACTAGGGAAACAGGATTTGTAGAAGCTGTGAGGGACTGCTTCATGGAGCAACTGGTCAGGGAACCGACGCGAGGGAGTGCTACTCTTGACCTCATCCTGAACGGATTAGGGGGGCCTGCAAGCGGGGTAGAAGTGGGAGGACCACTAGGCAACAGTGACCACAATGCGATCAGATTCACATTAGAAAGGGGGACACCCATAGTAAGGAGGACCGCAACAACTGCGCTCAACTTCAAGAAAGGGAACTATGTTGCTATGAGGAAAATGGTGGGGAAGAAGCTCAGAAATATCTTTAAGATGGAGACTGTGGAAAGCGCCTGGACCCTATTCAGGGACACCCTGCAAGAAGCACAAAAAATGTACGTCCCCAATTTCAGGAAAGGCTGCAAGAACAAGCGGTCAAAGGACCCGATTTGGATCTCAGCAGAAGTAAAGAGGGCAATAAATGACAAAAAAGTATCCTTCCGGAGATGGAAAAAGGACCCAACGGAGGAAAACCACCAGGCGCACAGGAAATGCCAAAAAGAATGCCACCGAGAGGTTAGAAAAGCAAAAGGGAAATACGAAGAGGGGCTGGCCAGGGAGGCAAAAAACTTCAAGGCATTCTTCAGTTACATAAAGGGGAAACGACCAGCGAGAGAGGAGGTGGGGCCGTTGGACGATGGGGATAGGAAGGGAGTGATTAAGGAGGATAAAGAGGTAGCTGAGAGGTTGAACACGTTCTTCTCGTCGGTTTTCACGAGAGAGGACACATCTAATATACCGGACTCAGAGGAGCTCATGAGTGGGGAACAGGCTGAAAAATTGGAACACATAGAGGATGTCCTCAAACAGATAGACAGGTTAAAATGCGGCAAATCACCGGGTCCGGACGGGATCCACCCAAGGGTTCTGAAGGAACTAAGACAGGAAATAGCGGGCACAATCCAGCATGTTTGTAACCTATCCTTGAAAACTGGAGAGGTACCAAAGGACTGGAAATTGGCAAATGTCACACCTATCTTCAAGAAGGGATCGAGGGGTGACCCTGGGAACTACAGGCCGGTGATCCTGACTTCAATTGTAGAGAAGATGGTGGAAGCTATGATCAAGGACGGCATTTGCGAGCACATTGAAAGAAATGGTCTACTGAGAACAAGCCAGCACGGATTCTGTAAGGGAAGGTCGTGCTTAACGAACCTTCTGTACTTCTTTGAGGGAATAAGCAGTCGGGTGGACAATGGGGAACCCATCGACATCATTTACCTCGATTTTCAAAAGGCTTTCGACAAGGTGCCACATGAAAGACTGCTTAGGAAGCTGTGGAACCACGGGGTGGGAGGAGATGTGCACAGATGGATCGAGCACTGGTTGTCGGGTAGACTGCAGAGGGTTGGAGTAAAGGGCCAATATTCTGACTGGCGGGGAGTCACAAGCGGTGTGCCACAGGGATCGGTGCTGGGGCCGTTACTCTTCAACATATTTATCAATGACCTGGAAAAAGAGGCAAAGTGCGAGGTCATAAAATTTGCAGATGATACCAAACTGTGCGGCAGAGTTAGGTCCAGGGAGGAGTGTGAGGACCTGCAAAGGGACCTGGAGAAGCTGGAGGACTGGGCAGACAAATGGCAAATGCGCTTCAATGTGGAAAAATGCAAGGTCATGCATATAGGGAAAAAGAACCCGTTGTTCAACTACAAAATGGGGGGGGCATTGTTGGGAGACAGCAGACTTGAGAGAGACTTGGGTGTGCTGGTGGATGCATCACTGAAGCCATCTGCACAGTGCGCAGCAGCCTCGAAAAAAGCCAACAGGATGCTGGGCATCATAAAGAGGGGCATCACAACCAGGACGCGGGAAGTCATCATGCCATTGTATCGAGCGATGGTGCGTCCGCATCTGGAATACTGCGTGCAGTATTGGTCGCCATACCTCAAGAAGGACATGGCGGTGCTTGAGAGAGTCCAAAGGAGAGCGACGAAACTGGTAAGAGGGCTGGAACACTGCCCATACGCCGAGAGGTTGGATAAGCTGGGGCTCTTCTCCCTGGAAAAAAGGAGGCTCAGGGGAGATATGATAGAGACCTTCAAGATCATGAGGGGCATAGAGAGGGTGGATAGGGACAGATTCTTCAGACTGAAGGGGACAACAGGTACGAGGGGGCACTCGGAGAAACTGAAGGGAGATAGGTTCAAAACAAATGCAAGGAAGTTTTTTTTCACCCAGAGGGTCGTGGACACTTGGAATGCGCTGCCGGAGGAGGTGGTCGGGCAGAGTACGGTACAGGGATTCAAACAGGGATTGGACGGATTCCTGAGGGATAAAGGGATCGTGGGATACTGAGAGAAGTATCCAGGAAATAAGTATAGAAACCCGACCAGGTCGTGCATGTGCAAAACCGGAGGGTTAGGACTTCGATGGGAAGATAGGACTTCAATGGGAAACCAGGGTGGCAAGGGGGCCCCTTCTGATGATTCAGACAGGTGACCTGTTTGGGCCGCCGCGGGAGCGGACTGCTGGGCATGATGGACCTATGGTCTGACCCGGCGGAGGCACTGCTTATGTTATGTTATGTTATATTAGAGATTCAATTGGATTGTTCTCTCTGGCTAAAAGCTTGTTCCATCACTTGCATTGCTCCATCTGGTGGAATCATGATAATAATAATAATAATATAATAATAATAACTTTATTTTTCTATACCGCCATAGTCAGGTGACTTCTAGGCGGTTTACACTGTAAGAAGGCTGGACATTCAGCGAATAACAAGAGGTCTCAATACAATACAATAAGTCAACATACAATACAATACAAAACAATACAATACAATACAATGAGTCTGTATACAACACAGTACAATATAATACAACGAGTCTAAATATAATACAATACAATAAGTCTGAAGACAACACCATACATAAGTCTAAATACAGTATCGTACAATGAGTCTAAATATAATACAATGATATACAAGGATACAGTGGGGCTCATTTTCAAAACAGAAAGATGTCCAAAAAAACGGCATAAAGTGGCACTCTGACATGTTAATCACCAAAATGCCCAAATTTTCCATTTTCAAAACCTATATCCTAGATGTTTTTCTAAGCTATTTGCTGTAGTATGTCTAAATCTCAAGGGGGTGTGTTAGGAGCATGTTTTCAGCAGGCTTAGCACTTGGACGTCCTGCAGCAATAATTGAACATTTCACAAAATGTCCAGGATGCCATTTACTGTTTACATTTATCACAGCTCTATAAATAAATTCAATTTAAATATAATTACAATAATAGTGAAGTGTTCAGACCAATACCCATAAATTCAGTGATCTCACCGAACTGGAGTATGTTTGGGACCATCATATCACTTCTTTCGTCCCTTTGCCAGCCTCTTTCATTTATACAATACATTACATTACATTACATTACATTACATTACATTAGTGATTTCTATTCCGCTTGTGCCTTGCGGTTCTAAGCGGATTACATTAGAAGATGGCTGGTCATTTCCAGGCGATGACATTACAATTATTTGTATAACTTTACAAACTTTGCATACCTAACTTTACATAACTTTTCGTACATAACTTTACATAACTTTACGTGGAGTTACTTTGCGTTACTTTACATTATCCTTACCGTGCTTGCATAACTTGCATTAAGTTTACATAATTTATCTTACATAATTTATCTTACATAACTTTACAAGACTTTACGTAGGGTTACTTTGTGTTATTTTACCTTATTATTCCAGTACATTGCATAACTTACATTACATAATATTACAAAGCATAACCTTATGTTATATTACAAAGCATAACCTTATTTTACATTACATAATATTACAAAGCATAATCTTATGTTACCAAAAAATCGTCTGTTCCTAGGTTGTTATATCTGATTTTTCGGTATTTGGGGAAACAGTGTTTCTGGATATGAGTTGGCTTATCGCCCGTTGCAACTAGATTAGATGTTGCCTATGGGGACGAAATTGCAGTTGGGTGTGAGTTGCAGGAGGTTATGAAGGGTGAGAAGATGAGGGTAGATTATAATATTGGGATGTGTTTTTTGAATAGTATAGATCTTATTGTGTATACTTGTAAGGAGATAGATTTCACTTATCTTAAAGAAAACTTCAAAGGGCTTGGCCTCTGTCTCCTTCGTCTCCAGCTGCGGTGAGATTAAAGTGCAAAAACCTTAAAGTGCTTTGTGCTACTTGTGCTTGCCATTGCGAACGTGCTTGCTAAAATTAGTCGATATTAAGCCCGGCCCCCTGACTCGAGTTTCGGGTCCTTCGTCAGGAGGAGTCCCTGTAAGGCTTACTACAACTGGGTTACCATCAAAGAAAGAGCACGCTGAGAATCCGGCTGCCTGCGTGCCTTATATGTACATAGTAGTATACATATAAGGCACGCAGGCATAGTAGTGATGTACATATAAGACACGCAGGCAGCCGGATTCTCAGCGTGCTCTTTCTTTGATGGTAACCCAGTAGTAGTAAGCCTTACAGGGACCCCTCCTGACGAAGGACCCGAAACTGTGAAGTTCACAGCAGTGCCTGCTAAGGTGCCCCACTACTCTGCTGACATGTCTGTGTGGCCATTCTACTAGAACTGCTGGCCCCTCCTATGTTCAAATGATTTGTTTTGTGCATTTTTCATTTGGACATCTCATTGGTTGAAAATGGCCAAAAAAAGATAGACACATTGAAGGCAGAAGGGGGTAACTTCTGTAAAGGATGCCTAAAGTTAGGCATCCACAATGTGGGTATCCAGCAACTTAGGTGTCCAAATAAATTGAATAATAAGCACAATTAATGACTTTAACAAGCAATAATTGAAAGTTAGACGTCCAAAGGCTGGGCGCGATTCACAAAATAGGCCCATTGGGAAAAGCAGCGCCTAATGGGATAGACGTGGGCATGGTTTTAATATGGACGTCCATTTACAGAAATGCATGCTGCTCAGCGTCCTAATGCTTCTACATTCTCGCCTAAAACGTAGGCGTTGCAAAGCCAGGTCTTCTTTTGGGCAAGTAGGGATCAATTTGCCTCAGTACACAAGGCTCATGGGCGAGAGTTCCAGAAGGAAGGGCCTAAGTAGAAAAAAAGCAGATGGTCAGATGGAGTTGCAATGCTTGAGAAAGAGATGCAAGTGTGAGAAGGAACTTAGAGGAGGAGCATAGATGATGGATTGGTCTATATGGATTGGTCTATATGGGGCTATGGTTGATGCAAGGTACGGGGCGAACCTGTGAAGATAGCATTGTGGATTAGCATAAGGATCTTGAATTGAAAGTGATATTTCACAGCTAACCCCTATAGGTATATTACGCATGTTGGTGCTTCTCCTTTTCAGATGTTTATATCTGTGATTTTTGCTGCAGTGGGCATTGCAGGAGCCCTATACTGTATGATCATTTCATCTATGGCTTTGGTTGAAGGTCCTCTTTGTGATACAGGTGATGGAAAATACATTTACCCATTCAGGACCAACCAGACAGAGTAAGTGTATATAATAACCAGAAATAATGTCTAGAAAACCTATTTTGCATGACTGTATATGATATCTATTGCTTATAAAATATTGTAACCATGATTTTTCTTGAAATGATAAGAAAATGTGTTATCTACACTGTACTCTTTTATCCAACACAAGGGAAGCCATGGTGTCATTATGCACCCATGGAGTTCCCACAATTTTCTGACAAGGAAAATATTTGCTTCAGATCTCTTAAGGCTGTGGAACTCTCATGGATCTCTTGCACAAATTACACAGCCACACAGATTTGGAGGATATTCCAAGAGCAAGATGTTTACTGAGGTACTTGTGAAATTGAAATAACCTGGCAAAAGCATACACTTTGGTAATATTCACAACTAAAACACAAATCTCAAATGGTCACAGAAGTACAGTTCATAGGCTAAACCAATCACAACATGGGATTCCTCTGACTTCTAGATCCTTATCAGAATACAATGTTAAGACTTTTCAGTCTATGGGTTTTCTTATGTTGATACCCACTAAAAAAATGAAATCCCCTCTTCTGTGATTTCTGCTCTGAGAATTCCCTAGATATTGATACAGAAAGAGGAACCCCTTTCTAGTAACCTCATGCCTGAGTTGAAAGAGGCATTGTAACAAGAGATGATTGTGCAGGGCCAACAACAGGCTGACACTCTTGAGGGAATGTTAGCCCAAGTGAAGAAGCAGGTACAAGAAATAGAGACTAAAGTAGCCAGCAGTCAAGTTCAACAACAGGAGATGTTGCAGCAATTTAAAAAAATACAAGCAACACAGGAGCTGCTGAGGGAGTGGAGCCGGATAGTTTGGTTAAGCAAAGTCAGACCAATAAGGCCCTGCAGATAGGGACCGTTAAGGACTCGGTGAAGGGGGTAGGGGGTAGTGTTACGCAACTACAAGATCAGCTGCAGGAGCGTCTGGAAGAGATAGCCCAGGTTCTTACTGTAATCACAGTAAGGGTAGAGGAGTTGGAAGATGCGGAGCCCTATACTAAAGTTGAGAACTCCAGAACCCCTGAACCTGCAGTCCTACATTGACCTGAGGATTTTGAAAACCTCTGTTCTGACCCACGCCCGGAAGAAAGGAAATATAGAAACAGGCGATGCCGTTAGCATTTAGGTTCCGGTTTGTTCATGCTTATCAGAAAAAGAATGCTTTTAAGGACGGAGGTATGTGACCAGGCAGGATCCGTCCTTGCCTGATCACAGTGATTTACTTGTCATCCACCAGGGGGAGCCAGTAGAACTAAGGACTTACAAGGCATTCAGTATCTGGGTCACCACCATGAGACCCTATGGAGAAACGCACATTTTAAGGTAGGGATGGGTTTCAGATAGGGTTACCAGACGTCCGGATTTTAAAACCCAGTAGTTTGTCCAGATTTTGAAAAGCCTCCTCTAAATCAGTGTTTTTCAACCTTTTTACACCCGTGGACCAGCAGAAATAAAAGAATTATTTTGTGGACCGGCAAACTACTAGGACTAAAATTTAAAAACCCCGTTTCCACCCCATCTCTGTGAGCTCGATCCCTGCAAATCATCTGATCCTATCCACACAAGCCTCAGTTATGATTTTATATTGAATGTATTTTATTAAAGTATAAAAAGAAACAATATTCTGTAAAATTGTTATTTTATAAATACAAATAATACAGAGCAAGGATGAACAAAACCCCTATCTCCCCTCCCTTCACATATATCCCCTCTACTATCAAGAAAACTGAACAAGCCAAATTATTACAGAATGCTACACAGAAATATCATGCTAACAGAATACTGCAATCACACATGACAGGAATAGTTTTAGGGGAGTGCAACTAGGGCAACTGCCCCCTGGTCAGATAGCGCCCTAAGCCAGCTGGAAGCTAAAGAAGCACTGCCTGGGCTTTGCAGTCACCAGTTATGTCTAATACCAGCTCTAGCAGGATATATATTTCAAATCTGATATATTCTAATGACAAAATAGAAATAAAATTATTTTTTTCTACCTTTTGTCGTCTCTGGTTTCTGCTTTCATCTTCTTTTCACTCTCTTCCTTCCAGCGTCTGCCTTCTCTGTCTCTTCAGTCCAGCATCTGCCCCTTCCATCCACTGACTGTCCTCTCCCCCTTCCATATGGTATCTGTCTTCTTTCTATGCCCCTCTCCCCTTTCCATCCAGCCTGCGCCCCCTCTCTCCTTTTTACATGATTCATTCCAGCTTCACTGCTCTCTTCATTTTTATCTCTCCTACACCAGATCTACCATCATTGTCCCTCTCTGCTTATTTTTCTGCTGACCCCTTCCCATCATCAATCTCTCTACTTTCTCATCTTCTACATCTCTCCCCTTCCCCTCCTCTAATCTCCCTGCCAGCTGTTTCCTTCCTTTTTTCCTTCTCCCTTCCTTCCTCCTCCTGTCCAGCAGTAACTCTCTTCCCTTCCTCCTCTCCCAGCAGTATCTCTCCTTCTCCTTCCCTCCAGGTCCAGTAGCAGCTGTCCCTTTTTTTCCTTTACCCAGCAGCTTCCCAGCCTCCTTTCCCTCCTCCCCTCCCAGCAGCATCTCTCCTTCTCCTTCAGGTCCAGTAGCAGCTGTCCCTTTTTTTCCCTTGCCCAGCAGCTTCCCAGACTCCTTTCCCTCCTCCCCTTCCAGCAGCATCTCTCCTTCTCCTTCCCTCAAGGTCCAGTAGCAGCTGTCCCTTTTTTTCCCTTACCCAGCAGCTTCCCAGACTCCTTTCCCTTCTCCCCTCCCAGCAGCATCTCTCCTTCTCCTTCCCTCCAGGTCCAGTAGCAGCTGTCCCCTTTTTTCCCTTGCCCATCAGCTTCCCAGATTCCTTTCCCTCCTCCCCTCCCAGCAGCATCTCTCCTTCTCCCTCTCCAGGTCCAGTAGCAGCTGTCCCCTTTTTTTTACCATGTCCAGCAGCTTCCCAGCCTCTAAAAGTGGCTTTCTCCCCTCCCAGCAACTCTCCTTACTTGCCAGCGCAGCGATTCAGGAAGGCAGCCTCTGGTCCTTTGTTGGGTAGCACCGCCTCTGAGGAAAGTGGAAGTTGCATCATCAGAGGTGGCTGCGACTCAGCAAAAGCTCCAAGGCTGCCTTCCTGAATCGCTGCACTGATAAGTAAGGAGAGCCGCTGGGAGGAGAGAAAGCACGCTGTCGGAAGCTCCCCATGACTACAACTCGTCGATCTTGCCGGTCCTATGCGGACCGGCAGGAAATTGGAGATGTTGATCTCGCCAGTCCTGTGTGGACTGGCAGGAATTTTCTGCGGACTGGCACCAGTCCGTGGATCAGCGGTTGAAGAACTGTGCTCTAAATCACATCGGGCAAGAGGAAATCCGCACATGCGTGGATTTCCTCCTGCCCAATGAGAGCAGGCAGCGGTCCGAATTTTACTATAGTAAAATCTGGCAACCCTAGGTTCAGAGACAGGTGAACATGCAAGGGCAAAGGCCCTAGGAGCACAGGCCCCTGTGCGGCCACCCCTGTTGCCACTGCTTAAGGCTGGCCCTGACTGTACGTTAGTGAAAGAACTTCCAAAGAAAGTACTTGATGACTCTGAATGATACTCAAATTTTCTTGAAGTCGCTATTTAGCAGGAGTTAAGCAGGTAGGAGCAGCTTCTTTCTGGATAACTCCTGCTGGCTAGGTCTGGCACAAATTTTCATCAGTACTTAACCTGCAAGTGCCACTGATTATCTGCCCTGACTGCCTTGGTACTATCTGGTTAGTGCTGGGGCAGTCTGAGATTGGAACTAAGGTAGAGCTGGAAGTTTTCCAGGCACTGCCAATATTAACACTGGATTGGATGTCTTTGCTCAGCTGGATAGCTATTCTGGTACTAGCTCTGAATATCTGGGTCTAAATACCTTGTGATGACCAGCACTTTGAAAAAACACTGCTGATCTCCACGGGCTGAATATTGTCTGACTTGATGCCTGTGATATGCCCTGTAATTTAGTATAACTCCAAACCGTGTGAGAAACAGAAAACATTGTATGACAATTTTTCTACTATTTTCATTGCTTTATCTGAACAGGAATATTTATTTGCACAATCGTACTTTATGGAACATTTGCAAGGAGCCTAAGAATGTGATTCTTTGGAATATTGTCTTTTTGTCCATTCTCTTGTGCATTGGCATAGTTGAAGTTTTTCTTTGCATTATTCAAGTCTTCAATGGAATTATCGGCGTCTTTTGTGGTACAGGTATGGAGAATTGAAGGGCAAGAGCCTATATTTAGCATAGTGTATTTTTAAGAATAAGTAGGGGGAAATATTTTGTGTTAATTCAGTTAGTAGATTTAACAACCCAAAAAGGGTATCTAGGTAGGAATTGGGATATCAGGATTAAGTCATTAACAATTCTGTGAGTATTTTATAAGAGACTCTGCTGAATGCAGTCTTTTATAAAATGCTTATAAGGATGCCAGCAAATACACATCCAGTGGTGGTCATCTTTGAAGCCCTATTTGTGATTTAGATGTTACTAAACCACAATTCAGATGTGTATAATGTATACATATCTAAATCCTGATTTTAGAAAGCTGGGATATATGAGTACATGTTCAAAATGTACCATATTTTTGCTCCATTAGACGCACCTGACCATAAGACACACCCTAGATTTAGAGGAGGAAAACAAGAAAATAAACATTCTGAACCAAATCCTCCCTGCCAGGCTCTGCACCCAACCCCACACTCCTTGCCAAGCTCTGTACCCTGCCTCCCCTCCCTGCCAGGCTCTGTACCCTGTCCACCCTCTGGTGGTCTAGTGGTAGGCCGAGACAGGGCAGGCCATGACAGGGCAATAGGGCAGGGACAGAGCAAGAAGGCAGATAGGGATGGGACAGGGCAGGCGGGTAGGTAGGTAGGTAGGCAGGCAGGCCTCCCCCCCATGCAGGCAGGCAGGCCCCCTCCCTCCCCAGGCAAGCAGCAGGAAAACCCCAGCCTCATCCTCGTTCCTCCCTATTTTTAATTTGGCAAGGCAGGCTCCGGCCTCTCCCTCCTCCCTCCCTACCCTCCAGGCAGGCGACAGGCAGGCCCTGGCCCTCTTCCTCCTCCCCACTGTCCCCACATGTACCTTTTTTTACTTATGGACGCGGCGCCTTGCTGAGAGCGGCGCACAAGGCTGGCTGGATGGTTCCTGCCACTTCTTCCGAGAACTGTCAGCTGATGCAGCTGCCTCCTCTGTTCTCTCACGGCATAGCGGCGCACCGGGTTGCCTGCCTGGTCCCACGCCGCTTCCCACAAGAACTCAGTTCTCGCGGGAAAAGGTGAAGGACCAGGCAGGCAACCTGGTGTGCCACTATGCCATGAGAGAACAGAAGAGGAGGCAGCCACATCAGCCGGCAGTTCTCAGAGGAAGTGGCGGGAACCAAGCAGCCAGCCTTGTGCACCACTCTCAGGGAGGGAGGGCACCGCATCCAGCAAGGGAGGGCGGCTGCATTAAAATAAGGTAAAGGGGGGGTTAGATATTCGCTCCATAAGATGCACCCTAATTTCCACCCACTTTTGGGGGAAAAAAGTGTGTCTAATGGAGTGAAAAATACGGTATATACATCAATATGGCAAGGAGGTGTAGTCTGGGTGTGTTATGGTTGGGACTAAGGTGGAGCAAAAAGATACACATGCATTCTCCATTTCAGAAAGGGAATGTACATTTTTTTCTGCTAACATCAATTGAGATTTATACCTGCTCCTGAGCATATAGTTAGATTGTGAGCCTGCTAATGCAGCTTAGTAAAAAGGCCTCCAATATACTTAGGGTTACCAGACATCCAGGAAAACATGGACATGTCCTCTTTTTAGAGGACTCTCTGGGTTCCTGGACAGATTTTCCAAAACCTGGCATATGTCTGGGTTTTGGAAAGCCCTGGGCTCCAGCGGCATCTGGATGGCCTTCAACAAGCATATGCAGATGATGTCAGATACATCCACACATGCCGGAGCCCCTACAGACACAGCTTGGAGGTTGGCAAAAGAGAGATGAGGCTTTTTGGGAGCGGGGCTTCTCAATTGAGTGGTTCATGTATACCAAGGTGTCATCTAGGCAAGCAGTTCTCACCTCAGTCCTTGGAAACCACCCTATCTATCTACTATAAACAAATACAGTCAAACCTTGATTTGCGAGTAACGCAGTTTGCGAGTGCTTTGCAAGCCTCCTGCAAACTTTAACTCGCAAACCGAGCGTTGACTCGCTAGGCGAGCCCCCACCCCACCCCCGAGAACCGGCTTCACCCCCCCTCCCCCACCTGTTGCAGCTCAAACCCTTACCTTGAGCGGGCAGGACACCAGCACACAGGACGTGCCGGTGCTGAAAGAGCCTGCCCCGCCTGCCGCTGATCTCTGCTGCGCTGCTGTGGGGCCTTGAGCATCTGCACATGCTCAAGGCCTTCTGGCTCCCACTCTTTCTGAGATTCTCATGACCCTAGCTGGCCCCAACATACAGGAGACTCAGTTAAAGTCTATCCACAGAGAATGAAAAAACACCTTTTCTAGATAAATGAACTTTTCCAGCCCCATATGCTTGTCCCAGTATGCATATTATGAAAGTTGTCATCTCTGATCCATTAGTTTTAATTTTTGTTTTAACTATTATTTGCAGTCTGTTTTCTTAAGCATTTTTATTTACTGGAAACATCTTTGTTGTCTTTCAGCTTGACTTCGTAAGAATGTGAACTTGGAATAAGAACATAAGAGTCCTGCTGGGTCAGATCAGTGGTCCTTTGAACCCAACACCCTTTCTCCAACAGTGGTCAGCGCAGATCACTTTGAAGTGCCCGTCAGATCCCCAAAATGGAAAGCCTATTTTATATTGTTGCCTCCAAGACGTGAGGGGTGGAGACGCCTGACGTTATCCAGCAAAATAATGGTTAATGGATGTGTGTTCTAGAAATGCATCTAAATCTTTTTAAACTCAGCTACATTACTAGGCTTGATCACATCTTCTGGCAGCAGCTTCCGCGTTTTGTTAAGCATTGATTGACAAACTAGGTAGAATTTGTCTTAACTATGCTCCTTAGCTTTCTGGCCTTTGGTCCTGGAACTGTTGAAAAGAGTAAATAATCATTCCTGATCAAGTTATGTCACCCATTTATGACTTTATAAACCTCTATCATGTCTCTTCTCCTAGCTAAAGAGTCCTAGCCTGTCAAGCTTTTCTCTGTAAAGAGCTATGCCATATTTGGTTTTGTCACCCTTCTCTGAACACTTTTTAACATTGCTATATCTTTGCTTAGATGTGGCTACTCGAACACACTTTACTCGGTGCAGTCACACTAGGGTTTGATACAGGGCACTATAATAATCCCTGTTTTCTTTCTTTCTGAATAATTCCTAGCGTTCTACTGGCATTTAGAGCCACTAGTGCATACTGAGCTGAATGTTTCAAAGTACTGTCCATAATGACTTCAAGATTTGTTTGCAGAGTGGTTACTCATAGTATGGAACTCAGCATTGTGCACCTACGGTTTAGACTTTATCCCGATCACTTTGTGCATACTGTATCTACTTTCGATTCCATCTGATATTTAGGAGGGAGGTTATCAAACTGTATTAGGGCAATAACCTGCATTATCAACCCCATAATGCAACTTAAAGAGCTGAAATTCTCAGTTTCTTGTCCTAACGCAGCACTCAATAAGTTACCCTGCAGCACCTAGTAATGAGATGCAAAACAGGCAAATGCATATAAAGCAGCTCATTATTATGAAACCAAATGCACAACGCAAGTCACGTTATAGTACTAAAATGACCACAGCCTGCAGGGTTTTACCCGCTACCCCAGATGGTCACCCCATGTTTCCTTAACATGACCCCTAGTGGTGCTACTTTGAGACTACTGCTAGGGCTGCCATTGTGAGACGAAACCAGCAAGGGCAGGAGTAACTGGTGATCACTCCTGCCCATGTACTGCCCAGTGGGCCTCTGGGGTAGGGGGGTTGATGTTTATGAGGGAGCAAACATCAGAGGGGCTTATGTCAGGGGAGGACTGAAAATTAGGGGAACTTTGCTTGGAGAGGGCTGAACATTGGGGGTCCGTTTGTTTATGGGTGTTGGGGAACATGATTGGGGGTAACCATCAAGAGTGATGAGAGAAATGATGCGAGTCTTGTTACATGTGGGCCGGTGGGCCACAACTTGGCAATCTGATGTTCCCAAGCTGTGATTCCTTACAATGCTGCTTGGGAAGTGGCTTGCAGGCAATGTTAATCCTTTGTATTAAATATTGAAGCAAAAATTATCATAAGCTTTTTAATAATCAATTATCAAACCTGAACCAAACACATAACATATTTTTTCCTTCTACATTTTTCAACAATTTTCACCATCACAGACCCCACTCTATGTATAAAAACCATGAAAGTTATTCAACAATAAGAAATGGGTAAAATGTCCACAATAAATAGTTCATAATCGGTATTGGTATCACTCTTTATCCAGAGCTAGAACTTTAAGTTGTCTTTATAATTGCTTCCGAGACAAGATGTGGAAAACGATATCATTTGATGATCTTAACAGCCTTCCTTTTCAGCCTTGCTACAAGTGTCTTCAGGAGACAAGACTTCTGTGTAGTAATCTGTAAGGCTACTTTCCTGTTTCCCCTACTTAATGACCAACCAACAGGGAAGAGAAACCTTTCCAAGGCTGCCTAACTGGACCAGAGTGTAGGCAAGTCTGACATTTTACCCATTTCTTATTGTTCAATAACTTTCACGGTTTTATACATCAGGTGGGGTCTGTGATGGTGAAAATTGGTGAAAAATATAGAAAGAAAAATATGTATTTGATATAGGTTTGATAATTAATTATTAAAAAGCTTTTGATAATTATTGCTTCAATATTTAATACAATTATTTTTGAAGTATATTTCTTAAATTGTTTCCAATTTTATTATTAATGTTAATCCTTTACCATGTGAGTCAGCATAACCTATGGCACAGAGAAACCACAGGCTGACGATTCCTGTAGTAAATCTAGGGGCAGTAAAAATTCTTCTTATACTACACCTTCATAACATCCCCCCTTAGACATCTGGTTCCCCAGTTTCACAAGGACATTCTGTGATTCCATAAAATCAGCTTGTGCTTTGAACAATTTTGTTCTATTTGCAAATTTGATCACCTCACCTCACTTTCTTTTTTTTTGCTTTTTCTAAGGTCATAAATAAATTTGTTAAACTATATTGGCCCAGTATTCATCCTTGGGGCAATTCCCTATTCACCTTTCTCCACTGAGACAATTGGCCAGTTAGACCTAGTTTTTGTTTCTCTCTTTTAACTAGTTCCCAATCTACCACTGAGAACCTTGTACTAAACCGCAATAAAATTGTAGAGTGAGGATATATTGCGCAACCTGGAATTCACTGGGGAGAGGCCTAAGACTCCGATTGGCCAGGATACCTAAGGCCCATCCCATAGGAGGTGCTTGAGGTATCCAGGCCAATCAGGGCCATAGGCCCCTCCCCAGTGCATCCCAGGATTTCACTTCCTCTCTTGCCAAATTTAACAAGAAATTTAGTACTTGTTTGTTGCTCTAATTCAAGCCCTGACATTCTCATGATGGCACACATAAACACGCGACAACAATAATGAACGCCACTCAGCAAGACACCGCCACACGTTGACATGAACACAGCTGTGAGACACTGATATACCAAGGTAATGAAACCTTATTGAATTGTTTGTACAGTGCTGCCAACAGGAAAGTTCATAAACTTAATTGTCAGACCATTAAGATGTGGGGGGGGGGGAAAAGTTGGGGGGAGGGCTTTCAGTAATGTGCTATTTTAGTACAGGTCCCATTTTATGTAATGAGACCTACTAATAACTGGGGTTAAGAGTAAAATAGCACATCTTAATAGTAGCCCACATTGATAACCTTCCTCCATAAACACTTTCCTTTTATAACATACAAAAGTCATTTGCCCACGTAAATTGTCTGAAAATTACCCAGGTTAAAGCATGCATGGAGGTGGAGCAACCCAATATGTGAAGGGATGCAGGGCAATGTGCAGAGGCTGATTGAGGGACCTCATTTGTATAAGTCTGCGTGTGTGTGCCTTTGAATCAACCATGTGATGTTTGCTATTGCCTTCACCCACACAGTGTGTGGCTCCACTATGTTGCTGCTGTCTGCATAGGGCCCTGCAGCCCAGAGTAGAGAATGACACGGCAACAAAATATGTCACTGTTCATGTCATTCCTTAGTGTCTATCTCAACCTCAGTCCTTTTACACCAGCATTTAATGCAAAGCTTGAGGGTCAGTGGCTGAGTCCATTCATACTCTGATTCTTATGTGAGCCAAGTCTAGGATAATGACGCCATTGTGACATCACTGATGAGGTTGGCTCTTAGGCATTGGTGGAATGAGGCATTATGACATCACAATATCTGCTCTGGATACCAGAGACTGTCATTCTTTAGTGTCTATCTCAACCTCAATCCTTCTACACCAGCATTCTTCAAAGCAAAGCTTGAGGGTCAGTGGTTGTGGCCATTCATACTCTGATTCTTCCCTATCTCCTTAAAGAATGACATGGAGATGGTTTCCCATGGAGATTGGAATAAATGGTGTCACTGTGTCATTCTCTAGCCTAGAGCACCTGGTACTTCACAGTGGTCCCCCATCCAGGTCTGATACTGCTTAGCTTCCAATGCCAAGAGTGGGCCTACCCAGGCCAGCCAGGCCATAGGCATGTAAGTTAGTAGGGGCTAAAAAACAAGACCAAAAGAGGGATCATATGCAAAAAAAAAAAAAAAAAAAGATGTCACTTAATGGTGTGGCTGACCCTGCATGGATATCAACATAGAAAATGTAGGCAAGCATGGAGGCGACCATAGTGGGTGGGGGTGGGGAGGGGTGGAGTAACAATGCATGTATTTTTGCATTGCCATCATTATGCATGTTACTTGAAGAAGTACCTTCCAAAAAGCAAGCACAACATCTCTCTATGTTATTTTTCTACAGACAATTTCAAAGGGAAAGTACAATCACATTTACAGCTGTTCTCCAGGTGTGATGCCCGTCTAGGTGCGACTTCAGCAGGATTTGGGCTGATATTTTATAAACACACATAGGTTTTTATAAACTAGGCACCCTGTTATAAAATTGCCACCACAGGTAAAACTAAATGCTTTCTAAACATGCACATAGTTTTATCTGCAGTGAAGGAGGGTGGGTTTTGAACAGTTGATTTTCCTTGGTAAATAGCTTTCTAACTTCCCCCCTTTGTAAAAGAAGCCCTAAATAGTCCTCCCCAGGTTAAGAGAAGAAATTGTGCTGTACACTATTTTACTAAAGACACATAGCAGCATAATCTGCATGTACACAGGAAACAGGTGAAACTGAATAAAATACACTTCTCCCTCCGTATTCGCTGTGATAGGGGATTAACAGAACCACAAATAACTTTTTCATATGTTATTCGCTGTTTTCTATTAAAAACCATTGTGAATAACATGGTGGGAGACCTGGCCTGTTCCTGAAGGAGAGGCAGAAACGGTGAAGAAAGTGCCGGGAATCAGCAATTTTCTCTGTAAATGCTTGGAATCAGCGATTTCTCTATGCAAGCTGATGTAATTTGGGGAGAGGAGCCAGCAAGCTAAAAACCACAAATAATCGAAAACGCGATTGCTGAAACCGCGAATACGGAGGGAGAAGTGTATGTGCTTCTTTGTTATAAAATGTTTCTTTGTATCTACTGCTGCTGTACCTTTTATTTCATGCTTCAAGGGCAAATGCTAACCTTTTCTAGCTCAGAGAAAGGCATCCTGGAAGTAATGGAAGTAAAGCCCGGATGTCTCAATCCATCCTCCTTTTTCTGGAGCCATAGGGGTAACTCGAATCCTCAGTGGTTCCCAACCCTGTCCTGGAGGAACACCAGGCCAATTGGGTTTTCAGGCTAGCCCTAATGAATATGCATGAAGCAAATTTGCATGCCTATCACTTCCATCATATGCAAATCTCTCTCATGCATATTCATTAGGGCTAGCCTGAAAACCCGATTGGCCTGGTGTTCCTCCAGGACAGGGTTGGGAATCACTGCCTTAGTGAACCATTTTCATGAGATTATGTTCATATTTATTTGTATTTACTGTTCTGCCTTATCTGTCAAGCAGGCCAAAGTGGTTTACAAAACAAATACAGTTAAAGGAAGAATAGGAAACAGAACATGAAATTACATGAAAGGAATGACATTTATTCCAGACAAGAGTGGAAAGCAAAGCAAATAGAAACAGGTGAAACCCTATCCCTCTCATGTGCATAATCCGATGAGGGAGGCACAGGGCACTTTATAAAGAAACATTAATTAAGATATGCTGGCAGGAATAAACTGGAAAGCCGACTGATATAGAATAGGTTTGATAAGCTCTGTAATAGAGGTCAGTCATATGGATGGAAATATGCACAATTTTACAGTTTATGTATCTCTTCGAACAGGGGTGTCAAAGTCCCTCCTCGAGGGCCGCAATCCAGTCGGGTTTTCAGGATTCCCCCAATGAATATGCATGAGATCTATTAGCATACAATGAAAACAGTGCGTGCACATAGATCTCATGCATATTCATTGTGGAAATCCTGAAAACCCGACTGGATTGTGGCCCTCGAGGAGGGACTTTGACACCCCTGCCTTAGAAAGTTGCAGAGGGGCTTTCCTTACGCCAGGCTTTCTGCCTGACACCCCCAAATCATCTTGACCTCACTGAGACACAAGATGGCCTAGATGCTTGCTGCGATCACGATCACGTACAACGTGAAGGTTGCCCTGTTGTATGGAGCTAGTGAGAGACTTTGCTCTCAGGTTGCCAGAGATTACAACATCACAATGCTGAATGACTCAGACACTAACACAAACATTCCAAGTCCTTCACAAATCACAGTCCTGTATTAGGTACATCCTGCTAATCACATAAGCAAACATTAATTTTATGACTGTTTGAGGTTGTTTCCAGTAGTCTGCCAATCAATTATTAAGTTTGTAGTTCACTAATTCAAGAGACCTCTGGTAAATACCAGATTACAGACACCAAAAGCTTAAAATGTATCTGGTAATATTTACTTTATGTGACAGACTGTTTTGTTTTTATCCGAGGGATTCTAGAGCACATTAACAGGTCAAGGAATACCTGGCTTATTTTAGCTAGTACTAGTTGGCTAAATGAATCCTCCTCCTCCACCACCACACCATTTCCAATAAAACCCACAGAAAGAGGGAGAGAGACGGTGTCAATCGGTGATGGAAAAGGTTCACTCTTGTATATTTCACTGGCTAACGTCTTCCCCATCCACTGCCTTGGGGTAATTTTATAGAGGATTTCTTACACATATGTGCCATTATACCCATATAAAATGCCACTTATGGAATTACCTCTACATACATTACACAACGGGACTAATTTTCAAAGCTCTTAGATACACAAGTACTATAAGTTTCAATGATACTTCGTGTGTCTAAATACTTTGAAAATGAGCCTCTATGTAACTTGTTTTTTGTTCCTGGGCAGTAAGAGGGAAATTCCAAAACCGGCCTCGAAATTGAAAAATGCCATTAGAAATGGCAAGGTTGAGGCACTTACTGGCGCCTAGATAAAAGGCATTGAATTTGCGCCTATTTAGGCGCTTTAGGCTGTTGAATGCCAAAGTAGGCATGGCCAATACCAGAAGTGGTGTTAGGTGGCCTAAAGCATCTATAGGGGTGCGAGATAGGTGGCTGAAATATAGGCTCAAAAAACCCTGGCCTACATTTCAGCCACCTATTTTTGCTGGAGGGATCTTATAAACTAGAACGCAGTTTGCCATCAGTTGATCGCGGCAGGGGAATTTTCCCCAATCAGCCTTAAGTGCCTAGACTAAGCAAGCGCCTTAAGCCCCTCCCTGGTGCATCCCAGGAAAGGGGAAGGCCCACCATTTTGAAGAGGTGGGCCTGCTGGCAGGAGGGAATGGGCATTCTGTCATTGGAAAGGTATGGGGAGGTGTCAGGGGGGCAGGGAACCCTGGCAGCGGGAGGAAGTGGGCATCCCTCCTGATGGAGGGGTTGTCTGGTGGGGTGGGGATCACCAGTGGTGGGAGAGAATGGGCATCCCTTCTGCCAGGACTGTCAGGGGTGTTGGAGCACTGTTGGGGGTGGGGGATCCCGGCGGCAGGACAGAGTTTTAAACTTTTTTTTTATATTGTAAACCACAAAGACATAATGATAGGTGGGATATCAATCAAATATATAATAAACTTGAAACTCCTGCTGAGAATGTCAGGGGGAGCTGTTGTTGGTGTCGGTGCATTGTGGTGGGGAGGCAATTGACCCCGGTGGCAGTGGCGCTGACAGTGAGAGGAAATGGGCATCCCTCCTGCCAATCCTGTACAGGGAATTTGGGGGGTCTGGGCAACGGCAGACGAGAGGGTGTTGGCAGGAAGGGAGACTCTCTTTTTGCTTCTCTCCCTGCAAGTTAATCAGCTGAGCTGGCAGATCTCGGGAGGCCTGTGGCTCAATTGATCTGGGCAGGGAAAGCAGCTTTGACAGGAAGGAGGAGCTGTGTTTAGCAATTGCTCTGAGCAATCGCTAGGCATAATCCCTCCCACTCTTTACTGGCGATTCTCTGCACAAATAGCGTACATGATATTATACTGAGAATCCCCATCAAATAAAAGTCGCTCACCCTACGGGCATTACATCAACACGCTGGATTTTACCGGTGAGTTTAGAGAATCTTCCTCTTGGTCCGCTGTGGCTAGTCCTGCCTTTAGTAGTGTGCCTTTGTGTCCCTGTTGTCGAAAGGCAGAGATAGCAAGGAAACTTGGTAAAACTGCCTTGGAGACCCATTAGGAAGGCCACCATTTTGAAGTCTCTGATGACCTCCCATCCATACTCATCCTCATCATACTTCAAGGTGCCTAGTAAAGTCTTGATGCTGTGGTAATCCTCTTTGAGGTGCACTGAGACCAGTGGAAGAGACAGGTACTTGTTCCTCATGGAGCAGCATGGTTTTGATGCTCTTGGATGAGCTGTCAATGAAGAGACGCCACTCATTTGGGTTACAGGTGATTCCAATTGCCTCAAAAAATCTGGTCACATTGTAGCTGAAGCAGAGCCCATCTTGATGGGTTCAGAAGATGGAAAAAGCTTGGTGACACTTTCTCTGCTCTATGACTTGCACACTTTCATCCAGCAAGTTCTACTGCTTGAGCCTAGACATCAAAAGCTCAGCATTGGACTTGGGGTGACCAAGATCTCTGATCAAGTCATTGAGGTCTTTTTGGTTTGGATATATGGGCTTCTCTCATCAGGTGCACCTCTGATATTATAAACTGGATCTACAACATCTCCCTTACTCTGACTTGCTGTTCTCTTCTAAAGACAGCTGCTCTCTCTCTGGGGGAGAGAGTATGGAGAGCTCAGGGCAATGTGACACCAGAGCAAAAGATGAAGGAATGTCCGGATATGTGACTGTAGATGCTATAGGTAGTGGAAAGCTACTTTGGGGAGGCCCAGGAGCATCTGAAAAGCCCTTACCGCCTGACTTTTTGTAGGTGGTAAAGGATCCTGTGTGTCTTTACTGCAGCATGCCAATGCATTGTGGGTACGCATGCCCATAAAATGCCTCTTCCTCCATCCATCTCTTCCCATAGCCATAGTCTTACCGCCGGACTCCGCCCCCACCAGGTCAGCCCATGTTAAAGCCTCCCAAACTCTCTGTGGCGCACTCTACAACTTACAGCACTCCTGCACTGCTGCACCTTTCTCCATTGGCACTTTTACAGTTAATTTTAAGTTATTTTATATATCTTATTAGTTTTATTTACCTGTTTGTGATTTTATTTTGTAGCCTTTGTTGTTCCTCCTTGCCTTTGCTGCCACGCAGCGGCGGCGCGCTGGACTCCGCCCCCACCAGGTCAGCCCATGTTAAAGCCTCCCAAACTCTCTGCGGCGCACTCTACAACTTACAGCACTCCTGCACTGCTGCACCTTTCTCCATAGGCACTTTTACAGTTAATTTTAAGTTATTTTATATATCTTATTAGTTTTATTTACCTGTTTGTGATTTTATTTTGTAGCCTTTGTTGTTCCTCCTTGCCTTTGGCGTGCCGGACTCCGCCCCCACCAGGTCAGCCCATGTTAAAGCCTCCCAAACTCTCTGCGGTGCACGCCGAAGGAGCACGCCAAAGGAGCAATTTATGCTCCTTAGTGTGCTCCTTCGTGCGCAAATTGAGGGCGCCACATTTTTTATTCCCTTACTCTACACTATTTTATTACTTGGTTTACTATTTTTAACTAATATTTTTTCTTTTTACCTCATTTTAAATTCAGAATCAGTATTCATCTCTAATCTTAGCATCTTAAAGGCTAATATGCTTTCAATCAATAATAACATCCCAGTTCATTGGGGTCACCGTCCTCTTTCTAAAAATATCACTTTGACTCGATCAAAAACAACCTTTGAAATCCCTACCTCCCTTAAACTTCCTAACTCAAACTCATCTAATCCCTCTTCTCTAAACCTAAATGTTCCCAAGAGAAATAATACAAACTTAACTATCGGCTTAATCAACGCTAGATCTATCAAAAAGAAATATCATCTTTTAAAAGATTCAATACAAGCTCAGGGATTCCACATCCTATGCATTATAGAAACTTGGCTTACAGAAGGAGAGGAAGCCTATTTAAGCTATTGTTGCCCCCCAAATTACAGCTATCTTTGGAATCACCGCCACAACCGTAAGGGTGGTGGTTTAGCCATCATTTTTCTAAACGGTCTGATCGAGTCTTGCGATCAATCAGTAGGTAATGTCCCTATCGAATTTTTACACGTTAAAATAAACTCCTATTCAAAATTGGATCTTCTTTTACCTTACGCTCCTCCTCCTATTGGACAAAATAATATTTCAACAATGCAAAATTTAATACTTGACCATTGCACAGCCTCCACCCATCCACTGATCTTAGGTGACTTCAATATTCATTTTGAAGATCAAACAAATTTAATTACAATGGACATGCTTACCTTTATTAACTCCATTAACTTATCTACAATCATTCACCAACCAACTCACACTGCCAAGCACACTCTTGATATGATACTGGTACCCAACAGCTCACCTTTTAAATATTCTGAGCCTCTAATTCATCCAATACCCTGGTCTGACCATTATCTTATATCTTGTAACCTTACATCTCAACAAATTATTTCGGACTCTTTACCTAAAACTCCAAAAATAATTTCATATAGAGACTTCTCTAAAATTGAATTAAACGACGTAACCACCATCTTTAATTCTATTAGTACAACGTTCCATTCTTCTTCCTTTGATGAACAATTACTAATTTGGGACTCCACACTAAAAGATCTCATTGATACCAAAGCTCCTCTATTATCTAAAATTATTTCATATCGTAAACTACATCACCCTTGGTATAACGAAGAGCTTTCGCTTTTGAAACTACAACAGAGATCACTGGAAAGAAAATGGAGAAAAGATAAATCTATTAGAAACCTACAACTTTACAAAGAACACGCATCATTTTACAAACAAAAAATTAATCAAGTCAAAAATAATTACTACAATAAAAAAATTATGGAAGCTAAAAATCCATCAGCTTTATACTCTTTAGTAAAGTCAATTTCTCCCTTATCAAGAAATAATACTACCCAAAAATGTTCTCTTTCAGCACAAGAACTTGCAGATTATTTTTCTACTAAACTAACTCTAGTTCGAAATACATTTCAACCAGCCACTTCTTTTCAACCTTTGGATAACAAAGATGCTTTATTTATCCCAACTTCCAAATGTTCCAAATTCAAAATCCCAACATTAAATGACATTGAACTCTGTTTAAGCAAAATTAATCTAAGGGGCACCTGTGACGAAATAATGCCGCCATTCTATTTCAAAATTTTTTTTTCATGTTTGGGACCTTTCATCCTATCCCTAATACAAAACAGTTTACTTTCGGCCTCTTCCCCAGAAATGGAAAAAATCCATAACTTTTCCAATTTTGAAAGATCCTAAAGTTACTCCAAATGAAATATCCAATTATCGCCCCATTGCAAACATTCCTTTTATGTCAAAACTTACTGAGAGACTGGTATTCGAACAACTCTCAGATTTCATCGAAACAACCAACGTCCTTCACCCACACCAAACTGGATTTCGAAAGTTCCACAGCACAGAATATTCCATGATAGGTTTGATCAATAACATCCACTACTTTCTCGATCACCATAAATCGGTAATTCTAATCTCCCTTGATCTAACGGCCGCCTTCGACACCATAGATCATGATTTATTATTAGAACATCTTGATTCAATTGGTATTAAGGACCAAGTTTTGGCTTGGTTCTCTTCCTTTCTTTCCAACCGCTCTTCTGTCATCAGCTTTAACGATAATACTTCCAAAAACTTTTCCTCAGATTACGGCATCCCACAAGGTTCAATACTTTCTTCCCTTCTTTTCAATATATTCCTTTCTCCACTTCTAAACTTAGCTCAGTCTCTAGGTTTTACAACTTTTGCATACGTCGATGACATACAACTTATTCATCCTATAGACCCTGAAAACTTGGATGATATTACACGTATCAATAATAAACTTGTTTCAATAAAAAATTGGCTTTTCACAAACAAATTAGCTTTAAATCTCAATAAAACAAAAACAATGCTCTTCTCCTGGAAAAGAGATACAAAATTAATTTCTCCAATCACTATTAATAATACTGTATTAGAATTGGTTACTTCTATAAAAATTTTAGGCGTTTGGATAGATGATAAACTTACTTATCATGACCACATCAGTAACACAGTAAAAACGTGCTTTTATAAATTACGTTTAATCCGTTCACTTTCCAAGTTCCTACAACCCGAATCTATTAATATTCTTATCCATTCGTTAATAATCTCCAAAATAGACTACTGTAACTCTCTTCTTATTAATATCACACAAAAAGAAAAAAGAAGACTGCAATTAATACAGAATACTGCTGTGAAATTAATTTACAATGCAAAAAAATATGATCACGTCACCCCCCTGTTAATCAAATCTCACTGGCTCCCGGTAAGTCACCACATTACCTTTAAATTACTACTTTTAGTTTTCAAATCCATAAATTTTAATGAGCCACAATTTATCAATAGATGGCTAATTCCCTACAACACTACATGCTCTCTTCGCTCAACCTCTTCTAACCTTCTTTCGGTTCCTTCGTTGAAAGTAATAGGTATCAGACGACACGACATGTTTTCAATTATGGCCCCTCAGTCATGGAATCTCTTACCACAATATATTAGAGAATTAAAAGATTTAGCTGTATTTAAAAAAACACTAAAAACATTTTTCTTTAAAGATGCTTACGATACATAATTATTTCAATAATAGTTTTTTTTAACTGATTAACTTAGAATTCCCTCCTATGTGTTCTTTCTTTTTTTTGTTTCTCTCTCTTTCCTGTCTAAACATTGTAATTTCTCCCCTATTTATCCTCACTACTCATGTATGTTTTCACCCATAACTAATATATTTTTTTTAAATTATATGTATGTATTTTTATATGATAACAAAAGTTAGTTTATATATTGACACCAATGTTTTATTTGTATTTTTTTGTAGCATTGTACATCGCCTAGTAATTTAAAATAGGCAATTCATTAAGAATAAATAAACTTGAACTTGAACTTGAACCTGAATTGCTGCACGTTAAAAATATACAATATAAGCATATGCCGGATGTATAGTAACAGACACCAATTAGTTCAATTAAAAGTTTAAAACATGTGAGCAAAAACTGACAATTGGCATTGCTGCTCTTATTTCAAATCTCTTCTAATGGACCCTCCTTTTTTGTCTTTTACAAGAAAAGAGCAATCCAGGATTTGTCTGGAACTGAAGAACCCCTGCAATACACTAACTAGAGTTATGTTAGATACAACCACTAGATGGCAGCAATCGTCTTCTAGAAACTGATAACCTGATTTAGTTTTAATTTTAATTTATTTCTTATATACCGCTAAACTCCGCTAGGATTCTAAGCGGTTTACAGAAAAATAGACAATAGGGTGCATTAAAATTATAAGTAAAATAGGTACTTAGAAACAGTGGCGTACCTAGGGGGGGCGGGCCGCCCCGGGTACCAGCTCATTAGGGGTGCTCGAGCCTTGGAGTCATGGCCCGGGAACTTCCCTGCTATGGCCCGACTCCAAGGCTTCCGCGAGTCCCCGAAGTGATCCTGCCTGAGCCCTCTCTTTAACTTCCATTCCCCCACGGCCACACCCCCCGTCGCCGTCGGAGCTTGGTCAGCAACTTCCGGTTTCCGGCTGGGTGGAAGCAAGAAAGGGAGCCCGAGCCGCGTGGGACACTGCAATTAAGGCAGGAACTGAGGGTGAGTATCGCTGGGCTGCTTGGCGGTGGTTTTATTGTTATTTTTTTTTTCTGCCCGAATCAATTTTTAAAAAACCCCCAAATCGGCCTCCCGAATCATCAACTGACCCTCCCCCCTAAAGCAGGATCAGCAACTTCCGCTTGCTAGCCGGCTCCTGCTTTAGAGGGCGAGGGGGGAGGGTCAGTTGGGAATTGCTGCAATGTCCTGCTTCCCCTCTGGCCTCCTGACCCGTACCTAATTGCATTAGACAGTACTAGATGGGGGGTGTAGGCCTTAAGGGGTGGGGTGTAGGCCTTAAGAGGGAGGTGTAGGCCTTAAGGGGGGGGGACAGACCTTTGGGTGGGAGGTAAAGACCTTCGGGGGGGTGTAGGCTTTCAGGGGGGGACAGATCTTCGGGTGGGGGGGTGCAGGCCTTCAGGGGGGTGCAGGCCTTCAGGGGGGGTGCAGGCCTTCAGGAGGTACAGGCCTTCAGGAGGTACAGACCTTCGGGGGGGTGCAGGCCTTCAGGGGGGTGCAGGCCTTCAGGGGGGGTGCAGGCCTTCAGGGGGGTGCAGGCCTTCAGGGGGGGTGCAGGCCTTCAGGGGGTGCAGGCCTTCGGGGGGGTGCAGTGCAGGCCTTCGGGGTGGGTGCAGGCCTTCGGGATGGGTGCAGGCCTTCAGGGGGGGACAGACCTTCGGGTGGGGGGTACAATCCTTCGGGGAGGGTGCAGGCCTTTAGGGGTGGGGTTTAGGCCTTCAGAGGGTGACAGACCTTCGGGTGGGAGGTAAAGTCCTTCGGGGGGGTGCAGGCCTTCAGGGGTGGGGTGTAGCCCTTCGGAGGGGGGACAGACCTTCGGGGGAGGGGGGTCCTGGTGTAAAAGTACACAGAGGGAGAGAGGGAAGAGGGGGTTCAAAGATACGTGCATATGCCAGACTTTGGGGGTTAGAAATAATGGGTCTAAAAACAGAGGAGTGGGAGAGAGATGGTGCATAATGGGATTTAGGGAGGGAAAGAACAGAAAGGGAGAGAACTTGGAAACAGGGGATGGTGTGGAGGGGGGATAGAGATACTGGATAGGAGGATAGTTGGGAACAGAAAGGGAGAGATGGTGGATCCTGGGATGGTGGGGAGTTGAGAAAAGGTGAATCTGTGGATGGAGACAAAAAAAAGGAAAGATGCCAGATCTCCGGGAGAGGGAAGGGAAACGGAAGGGGAGGACAGAGATGGCAGACGGATGGTTAGCACGGAGAAAGGAGACCCTGGCAAGCAAGACAACAAGAGCCTGGGACCAACAAGATTTGAATATTAACCAGAGAACAAAAGGTAGAAAAAATAATTTTATTTTCTGTTTTGTGATTACAATATGTTAGATTTGAAAAGTGTACATGAGACAGCTTGAAATGGGAACTTTTCTATTTTTGTGAATGGCAAGGCTGAGTTCAGTTAAAATATATGCTTTATAAGAAAATATAATAATGTGTTTTATAAAGTTTATAAGCATTGCTGGCATACTCGGTGAGGTGTTCCTAGTGTTGGTGGTGGTGGTAGCATGTCAGTGTGTTGAGAGGAAGAGGTAGTCTGGGAAATTCTGCTGAGCAAACTCTGGGCCCATTTCCACCCCCAGTTAGTCCACTCCACTCAACTGGTTCACACACTGAGTGGGTCTTTGGGTGTTATTTCTGGGTAGTTGTTTTAGAATCTCTTCCAGTGGTTTGTCAGTATCTCCTTCTGGTCCAAGGAAGGAAACTTTGTCAACCTTAGCATTGACCTTCAGAATATGTTTGTAACAGCGCTGCTTGTGTGGCATTAGGCTATGTAGTGATCGAAAGAAAAAAACAGACCTTTGCACATTTTTGCACTATATGGTGGGTGTATGAGGAGATTCATTTCCTGCACAGTTAAGTCCGTGTGAAGTTACCTTGTGCTGTATTTGACATCTAGCAAGGTCTCTGTTTGGAAGGAAAGATCTAAGCTTAAAAATGAAGTGGCCAGAAGTTATGTTAAAAGTAGATAGTGTAGCTGGTTTTAAGAAAGGTTTGGACAAATTCCTGGAGGAAAAGTCCATTGTCTGTTGTTAAGACATGGGGGAAGCGTCTGCTTGCCCTGGATTGGTGCACTCAGCAGCAACAAATACTAGTTTTGGCTGGCTCTTTCCCCGCATTTCTCCTCTCTTCCCCACGATTTAATATCCAGTTCAGGCAGTAAGTAAATACATCGGCAGGGGGGGTCTGGTAAGTCTTGGGGGCTGGGGATGGAAGGTGAGAATCAGTTCTGTAGGCTATCAGAAATTTGCTTAATTATCTACTCACACAGAAAAGCAGTAAAGTCAATAGGTTCTCTGAGTGGGAACAACCTGTTTGATCTTGCACTCTTGTGATTGACCAATTGTTTATCACTGTTTAATTTATCACATTGATTAATTTGAGCATACCTGAGGTGTCCTATGATGGTGTGCACTGCAGGCAGAGGGTGATTAACCTGTGCCTTATTGTGTAAAGTGCTGGAGAATTCTCTCCTCTCGCTTACCTCTCACGCTGAGGACACCCTGCTTCAGTATAATCATTTATATGATTTATCTTATAAACATTATTACGTGGTCTTTTCCTCAAGTGTTGAGACATCAGGTTGTTCCCACTTGGAGAACCTATTGACTTTTACTGCTTTTCTGTGTGGCTTTAACATTTTTGCTATTCAGTATACCTAAACTATTATTCAGTAGAAAAATTTGGTTTGTTCAATCAAATCCTGTGTGGACATTGGACTTCTATGAGTGAATGTTCTGCTTGATTGAACAAACTAAATTTTTTCTACTGAATAATAGTCTAGGTACAATGAAAGTAAATAGCAAAAATGTTTGAGTAGATAATTAAGGAAATCTTTTTCATATTGCTTGCTTATGGACTGGGAAAAAAGACTGTTCAAGCAAATGTCTCCAGAACTGCTTTAGAGGAAAAATGTGATTTTTTTTTTTAAGTACTTTGTGAAATTTATTGTTGTTGTGAAATTTATTGTTGTACTTTGTTTAAACTTAAAAAGCTGTGTCATTAACAGTGAATCGAATCGAAAAATCGATTCAACAGGGTGAATCGAATCGAATGAAATATTTTTCTCTGAATCGGGCAGCACTATTGGCTACCATGAGAATGGGCTACTGGGCATGATGGACCATTGGTGTGACCCAGTTAGGCTATTCTTATGTTATGTTCTCATCTGTAGGGGCCTTTATTTTCACTTCTTATTTTAATGTATTTTTTTCCTGGGAACTTATCAGTGTTTTTTTATAATGGGAACAAAAATGGAAGAGAATTATTGTGTGTGGAATGGGGGGGTAACTAATTTCTTCAGCTAAATAATTCAATCCACTTCAAACAGACATAGGAGAACTCATGCACCATTCACACACCCTCCAACCAAAAACGTCAAAAGAAAAAAACTGTTTGACAACCTCCTAGCCATTCGAGCTGCAACACTTGACCCCCAACTCTACAACCTATTGACCTCGACCACAAACTACAAAACCTTCAAAAAAGAAATAAAAACCCTTCTATTCAAAAAACACATAAAACCGAACTAACATAATCAGAACTGTCCCAAGCATCACCTGCAACTACTCCATATGTACTTCTGATGTCATGACAATTCAGACATAATTTATGTTATGTTATGTTTGGAATAATAGTTAGAAACATAGAAACATAGAAATAGACGGCAGATAAGGGCCACGGCCCATCTAGTCTGCCCACCCTAATGACCCTCCCCTACCTTTCTCTGTGAATAGATCCCACGTGTCTATCCCATTTGGCCTTAAAATCAGGCACACTGCTGGCCTCAATCACCTGTAGTGGAAGACTATTCCAGCGATCAACCACTCTTTCAGTGAAAAAGAATTTCCTGGTGTCACCTCGCAGTTTCCCGCCCCTGATTTTCCACGGATGCCCTCTTGTTGTCGTGGGACCCTTGAAAAAGAAGATATCTTCCTCCGCCTCGATGCGGCCCGTAAGATACTTGAACGTCTCGATCATGTCTCCCCTCTCTCTGCGCTCCTCGAGCGAGTATAGCTGTAATTTGTCAAGCCGTTCTTCATATGGAAGATCCTTGAGTCCCGAGACCATCCGGGTGGCCATTCTCTGCACCGACTCCAGTCTCAGCACATCCTTGCGATAATGTGGCCTCCAAAATTGCACACAGTATTCCAGGTGGGGCCTTACCATGGATCTATACAATGGCATAATGACTTCCTCCTTACGGCTGACGAAACCCCTTCGTATGCAACCCATTATTTGTCTTGCCTTGGATGAAGCCTGCTCCACTTGATTGGCAGACTTCATGTCCTCACTGACGATTACCCCCAAGTCTCGTTCTGCTACCGTTTTTGCTAGGATCTCGCCATTAAGGGTATAAGACTTGCATGGATTTTGGCTGCCCAGGTGCATAATTTTGCATTTTTTGGCATTGAAGTTGAGTTGCCATGTCCTAGACCAGCGCTCCATACATATATGAGGTTCAATAAAAGAAAATTTTCACTGCCTGTTTCTATTCTGACCATTTATTCCATTTCATGGTTATTGCAAAAAAAAAAAAAAAAATTTTACATGGGGGGGGGGGGGGGTGTCAAAAAATGATGGGCCCCGGGTGCCACATACCCTAGGTACGCCACTGCTTAGAAATTCCCTTACTGTCCCGAAGGCTCACAATCTAACTAAAGTACCTGGAAAAATGACAATTAGTAGAGTAATGAAGAAATAAAATAGAGAATAGATGAGAAAAATAAGAAAATAAACATTTTAATAAGACTACAATGATCTAAAGGACTTTGAAAGGTTGAAAAAAGTTCTGCAGTGGATTCTAGTATATTGGAGAAGAAAAACTGAGTGAAAAACATTGATTTCATTTATTTAAAATGTATTGACTATTCCTGATTACTAAGTGTTATATTTATTGTTAATTTGTTTGGATATATTGTTACACTTATTGTAAATTTGAAAATGAATAAAGAATTAAAAATAAAATAAAATAAAAAATAAAATGTATTTGTATTCTGCCTTATGTTATTTCAACCAGCATTAGTGAATAGTACATACACTTGTTTCTCTATGTGGACTTTGTTGGCGTTTCAAATGAAAGTATGTTCTGGATGGACAGATAGAGGAAAGAAAGGAAGATATAGCAGAGGGAGATATTGCAACAAATATGCACACAGTGAAACAAGAAATTTACAAAAGTGCACAGAAGAAATGATTAGAATGAATAGCAGAGAAAATGAGGAGAGTACAGAAGTAACAAAATGCTATGGAAACAAGATGAAAGGACACAACAAAGAAAAATGGGGAGACCCAATGATCCACAGTGAAAACAATTCACCAATGAAAACAAAAAATTGTGGATACAGATGTTCTGGAGATAATTTATTACACATTGACATATAAAAACATGAAAATTCAATGAAAAAAGTACAATGATAAAAAATACAGTGACAAAGATCCAACCGGACCCTACACGGTCCGTGTTTCAGCGAACATGCCTTCCTCAGGGGTCCAATGGTTTGCAACCTCACATATAAAGCGTTTTTTGTTGGTTTTTTTTTGCTACTTCAGCTTGGACTGTTTTCAATCCAATTCTTTATATGTGAATTTGCAAACCATTGGACCCCTGAGGAAGGCGTGTTCGCTGAAACACGGACCGTGTAGGGTCCGGTTGGATTTTTACCATTGGATTTTTTATCATTGTACTTTTTTCATTGAATTTTCATGGTTTTATATGTCAGTGTATAATAAATTATCTCCAGAACATCCATATCCACAGTTTTTTTGTTTTTGTTTTCAAAGAGATGAAAGGATACAGAATCCAGAATCAAACCAGTAGAAGAGATGGAGAAACCAGAAAAATGATCTACCACTAAAGAAATGGGGCAAGAGAGACACAGCGCTAGCAGAGCCCTGTAGAGAAGGGACAATATAAAAAGTACAAACAAAATGTAGAAGCATGAAGGGTACTAAGAAAGCTAGAATGGCTAGTAGGGAAAAAAAGAGGTATTGATGCCCCTGCATAAGACTCTAGTGAGACCTCACTTAGAATGTTGGGTACAATTCTGGAGGCCGCACCTTCAAAAAGATATCAACAAGATGGAGTCTGTCCAGAGGAAAGCTATTAAAATGGTGGTAGGCTTCATCATAAGGTGTGCAGGGACAAAGATCTCAATATTTATACTTTGGAAGAGGGTTTGTTAGAAGAAATTTGAAATAAGAGCAGTGATGCCAATTGTTTTTCTCTCACACGTTTTAAACTTTTAATTAAACTCATTTGTGTGTGTCTGTTATTATATATCCAGTATATACTTACACTGTAAATTTTTCTTCATGTGATACTTTGAAAAACTGAACGATTTACCATGGTGGTAAGAGCTACCACGGCTGTGGGCCGAGATGGGTGGAGGAAGGGGGTGTGTTGTGGGCATGTGTACCCGCAATGAACTGGTGCGCTGTGGTAAAGACTAGAGAATGACACAGGGACAAATTTCTCCCCGTCCCAGTGAGTTTTGTCGCATTCCTGTAAGCTCTGCCTTAACCGCACAAGCTTCAAACACTTATAACTTTAAAGTGTTTGAGGCTTGTGCAGATGAGAACGGAGCTTGCAGGGATGGAGCAGGGACAGGAAAAGAACTCGCGGGGATGGGACAGGAAAAGGAGTCCCCACGGGGATGGGGAAAAATTTATCCCCGTGTCATTCTCTAGTAAAGACACACAGGAGCCTTTACTACCTACAAAAAGGCAGGCGGAAAGGGCTTTTCAGATGCACGGTTGCACATAATTCGTGGCAAGTGCAAAAGCTTATTGCACTTCAGTGACTTTCCTTCTGCTTTGGGGGTCAGAAACTAGTCCTGTAGTCATAGCATTAAACTGTAGTTTAGGAGAAGTCATGGGATGTAAGTTAATGATTCTCATCACCCCTGACTCTCTGTGTGACTCAGCCGTGTCACTTTATCTTCACATGCTTCTAGGCTCAGCACATTATTTATTTTTTTTCTTGAAGGAAAACCTAATGCGGAAACTTTTAATGCTTTTCTTAGCCAAACTTACATATTATTATATATACATTATTGATTTTTATATTATCACTATATTATCACCCGGCGTTGCACGGGTATTTAATTATAGCAATAACACTGTAAATGGATTCAAATAAAGATACTTTATAGTGGTGAATGAAATTATTTTTTTACAGCTTTATAAAAAGTACAATATTCAAATTATAATGTGAAATATTTGACAAAATGAATACAATACAACTAACACAAAACTTGATTATAAACAACAATTTTAGTTTCACCTCCAGGAGCAAGAACATATAAATTCTTGGGTGAACCCACCCTTGAGCAAGCAACATAGAGTTGTCCATGGGAAAAACAGGGGGATCTTAAATCCACTCCACAGTATGTAATAGTCTGTCCCTGTGATTTGTTGATTGTGATAGAGAATGCAAGTCTCACTGGAATTTGCAATCTCTTAAACTGAAAAGGAAGATCTGTTGGAATAAGTGGTATCCGCGGGATAAATACGGTTTCACCTTGTCCCTTTCCGGTTAAGATAGTTGCTTCAATTACATTGGCCAGTAACCTCTTTACACAAAGCCTTGTGCCATTGCAAAGTTTTGGTGGGTCAAGGTTGCGAAGTAAAATAACTGGAGATCCCACTTTAAGTAAAAGACGATGTGGTGGTAATCCAGCTGGATCAAGTGAGTTTAGGAATTCTGTTGGGAAATTGATGACCTCATCAGCATCTACCACTGTATCAGTAGAGTTGTATTCAGTGACTGCGCCTGGTAACATGGCAAGTATTTGATTGTTTATTCTATGGACATCTTCATTTTTAGCAGCAAGAATGGCCCTCTCTCGCAACCAGTTAAAATTGATATAGTTTTCTTTAACTGCTGGATAGACTGCATCTATTAGCTCTGCAACTGATGACACCAGATTACAAAAATTATAAGCCAATTTTATTGTGCCAGAAGACTCAACTGGTAATCTACCTTCTCCAATTTCGAGTAGTTGGTTTGAGAAAATTAGCGCACTTTCATCCCCCAAATCTACTCTCATGTTTTGTTTTAAAGTTATTTGTCTCCAAGTCTCCACAGAAATGAATGTTTTAAACATGCATGTATCTCATCAGCTGGTGTTGACTTTGGGATGACAGGCAGAGTTTGACGAAAAGTTAGAACATACAAACTCTATATGTATGGTGTCCGTGGTAGAATAGAAACGATGTCCCTAGTGGTTATAGTGTCATTGAAAGTGTTTTATAGTTGGAATTACTGTGAGAATGGCAGCTTTTTCCATTTTTTTCCATTGACATGAATGGGTGAAATCTGATTTTCTGTTTGTAGCTCCGCCCACGTGTGCAGGTGGGCCGCGAGACCCCCAGAACATATCACCCCAGGTAGTGAGGGATCTGCATACCAAGTTTCGTTCAAATCGGTCAAGCCGTTTTTGCGTGATCGCGGCACATACATACACACATACATACCTCCGATTATATATATATAGATGTAGTTATAATGTACTTTTAGGGATCCTTTTATCAAGCTGCGGTAGGGGTTTAACACGCGTAATACCACGCATTAAAACGCTTGCTGCGCTAGCCGCTAATGCCTGCATTGAGCAAGCGTTAGTTTTTTAGCCGGCTGCGGGGGTTAGCGTGTGATGAAATGTCCGACGCGCTAACCCCGCTAGCGCGGCTTGATAAAAGGACCCCCTTAATCTTTTTATCTATACTTATTTTAATTTATATTGTGTTTTCCTTATTCATTAGTTTTAATGCTTGTATTAGTTACTTACAATTTTATTATGTATGATGTTATTATTATATTGTATGCTGAGTATCTATTGTGTAAACCGCTATGAACTGCTGGTTAGGCGGTATAAAAAAATAAAATTATCATTATTATTATTATTACAGTGCGTGCCTAGGGAAATCAGTTGTTTTTCCGTGATCTTGTTATTAGTACTAATGTAGAAATAAAGGATATAATCAATAAAAACAAAACATTACTTATCTATTTATTTACTCCATATTTTACAAACGCGTAGCGTGGGTTCTAGCCCAGCAGCGGCCTCAACTGCTCCAACGCTCATAGAATTCCTATGCATGTCGGAGCAGTGACTGCCGCTGCCCGCGCTGAAGCCCGCGCTAAGTGTTCGTAAAAGAGGGGGGTTCATTTGTTTTCTATCCCGTTTTCCCCGTGGAGGTCAATATTTAGCTGTCGGTGTCATGGCATGGAAATTCAATACCAGGCCGAGTCTGGACTTCAGCATTGGATTTCTGTGTTTGAAGCTGGCGAAAAAGCATATCAAGGAGCCTTTTCTGGCCAGTTAAGTTGCTTTGAATGTCGAGCTGATAGAAAAATAGAAACATGATGGAAGATAAAGGCCAAATGGCCCATCCACAGTAACCATTATCTCCTCCGCTCCCTATTGGCTAAGGCTCTTAACATTTGCATCTCCTCTTCCTATAGGCTAAGGCTCTGTGTACCTGCATTGTGAGGTCATAGAGATGCCCATCCGCAGTAACCATTATCTCTTCCTCTCTCTAAGAGATCCCACGTGCCTATCCCAGGCCCTCTTGAATTCAGACACAGTCTCTGTCTCCACCACCTCTTCTGGGAGACTGTTCCACGCATCTACCACTCTTTCCGTAAAAAAGTATTTCCTCAGATTACTCCGGAGCCTATCACCTCTTATCTTCATCCTATGCCCTCTCATTGCAGAGTTTCCTTTCAAATGAAAGAGACTCGACTCATGCGCATTTACATCACATAGGTATTTAAACGTCTCTATCATATCTCCCCTCTCCCGCCTTTCCTCCAAAGTATGCAAATTGAGATTTTTAAGTCTGTCCCCCTATGCCTTAAGACGAAGACCATGCACCATTTTAGTAGCCTTCCTCTGGACCGACTCCATCCTTTTTATATCTTTTTGAAGGTGCGGCCTCCAGAATTGTACACAATATTCTAAGTGAGGTCTCACCAGAGTCTTGTACAGGGGCATCAATGCCTCCTTTTTCTTACTGGCCATACCTCTCCCTGTGCAAGCTAGCATCCTTCTAGCTTTCGCCATCACCTTTTCAACCTGTTTGGCCACCTTATTTGTTCTCTTAGGCTTCCACAGCGGACCATTGCCACTGTTTGGGTAAGTGAAACCGACATTTCAGCCATCATGAAGAAAGCCACAGCCCAATGGCTGAAATGGTTCCATTTACCTGGACGCAGCACGACCTGGCCATAGTGATCTATATAAGGCAGTATGCTTTTATTGGACACACTATTATGATAAAGGCATGCCATGGGTCAATCAGCCTGGAAGAAAAGGAACAATTCCAGTAGAAGAATGAAAATGGAACCTGATAGGAGGAACATTAGAAGGTATTTTGTTCAGCTCTCCTACTGCCTTTGATATAAAGAAGTGTGTAGGAATGCAGCTAGCAGTTTAAGCTTGCCACCACAACCTAGAATTCAAACCAGACTATATTAGTATTGGAAGTTGCTGCCACAGGAATAGTGACTAAGGAGAAAGAGTCCTGCAAGCAGTCAGCTGGTGCCTCTCCCCATCTCCAGCATCTTGCGGCACACCTGGAATCTGTCGGGGCACACAGTTTGCGATACGCTGGTCTAAATCATGAGCCCTCCAGGAACAGAAAATACTTGCAGGTGGTGTATAAAAAATTAGAATAAATATTTGTGGATCTCTTTATAAAGGCAGTTAATAAATATGTTTATTACGGTGTCAGGTCAAAAGCGTGCCGGGACAAAGGCGTGTGCAGACAATTGAGCGCAGCTTGGAGGTGCGCGCCGCAGAAAATTACTGTTTTTAGGGCTCCGAAGGGGGGGCATGGGGGGAACCCCCCCACTTTACTTAATAGAGATCGCGCCGCATTGTGGGGGCATTGTGGGGGCATTGTGGGGGGTTTGGGGGTTGTAACCCCCCACATTTTACTGAAAACTTCACTTTTTCCCTGTTTTTAGGGAAAAAGTTAAGTTTACAGTAAAATGTGGAGGGTTACAACCCCCCAAACCCCCCATAACACCGGCGCGATCTCTATTAAGTAAACTGGGGGGGGCTCCCCAACAAAAACCCCCGTCAGAGCCCCTAAAAATTGTAATTTTCTTTGGCGTGCGCCTCCGTCTTGTGCTCAGTTGTCAGCGCGCGTGTCTTTGTCTTTCATGGGGTTGTCTATGAACCCTTAGAACATAAGAACAGCCTTATTGGGTCAGACCAATGGTCCATCAAGCCCAGTAGCCCGTTCTCACGGTGGCCAATCCAGGTCCCTAATACCTGGCCAAAACCCAAGGAGTAGCAACATTCCATTCAGAATCCTAAAGAATAGCAAGATTCCATAATCCCAAAGAGTAACAAATGACTCCGGAACCCCAAACAGTAGCAACATTCCATACAGAATCCCCAAAGAGTAGCAAGATTCTAGAATCCCAGAGACAAGCAACATACCGATCCAGGGCAAACAGTGGCTGCCCCCATGTCTTACTCAATAACAGACTATGCACTTTTCCTCCAGGAACTTGTCCAAACCTTTCTTAAAACCAGCTATCTGTTCTTACCACAACCTTTGGCAATACGTTCCAGAGCTTAACTATTCTCTGAGTGAAAAAATATTTCCTCCTATTGGTTTTAAAAGTATTTCCCTGTAACTTCATCCCCTGGTCTTTATCATTTTTGGCAGAGTGAAAAATTGATCCACTCCCATCCTCTTTTATGTCTGCACAAAAAGAGGGTGACTGTTAGTTCACTGAAGGAGACAGACTCAGAGAAAGAGGATCTGAAGCCTTGTGGCCTGGGGCAAATTGTTTTTTCTAAGCTGTTCTGAAGAACCTTGCTTGACATTAAAAAAAAATTAGTTTCTAATCACAAGACTCCTAGGCTTCTGTAAAACTTTTCACACTAGCGTCTGGAAATGGCTCTTAACACTCCTGCCCTGATAGCTGCGATTGTTTTCTTTATATTAACGTTAGCCATTGGTGTCTGGTCTGCCTGGAAAACCAAAAAAGATGAGAAGAAAAGCAATCAGATTGAATTGGCCATTGTGGGGAGCAGAAGAATGAGCATGTTGCTCGGATTATTTACCACCACCGGTAAGTCTGCAAGGCTGTCGACAGAAGTGCTTGGTGAAACTCATTGCAAGAAGACGCATGCAACAGCCGTTTCCGTGGCAGGTCCTCTGAAATGCAATGCTTTGCCGGGATATTTGAGGCTATGTAAAGACAAGATGCCTTTTAAGAAGCAACTAAAAACATAGTTGTTTGCGAAAGCAGGGGAGAGTGTGGCGCAGTGGTTAAAGCTACAGCCTCAGCACCCTGCTGCTCCTTGTGACCCTGGGCAAGTCGCTTAATCCCCCCATTTGCCCCAGGTACGTTAGATAGATTGTGAGCCCCACTGAAACAGAGAGGGAAAAATGCTTGAACATAAGAATTACCACTGCTGGGTCCATCGTGCCCAGCAGTCCGCTCATGTGGCAGCCTTCTGGTCAAAGACCAGCGCCCTGAATAAATTCATGTAAACCATTCTGAGCTCCCCTGGGATAATAGTATAGAAAAATGAATAGTGTGAAAAGTTTCAGCCTCTGATAACCAGAGCTGGTATTGTGACATCATAATGCCTCATTCCACCAATGCCTAAGAGCCACATCATCAGTGATGTCACAATGGCTTCATTGTACCAGACTTGGATCCTACATTTTGATTTCTAGAGTGGTGCCGCGGTTAAAGCTACAGCCTCAGCACCCTAGGGTTGTGGGTTCAAACCCATGTTGCTCCTTGTGACCCTGGGCAAGTCACTTAATCCCCCCATTGCCCCAGGTACATTAAATAGATTGTGAGCCCACCAGGACAGACAGGGAAAAATGCTTGAGTACCTGAATAAATTCATGTAAACCGTTCTGAGCTCCCCTGGGAGAACGGTAGAGAAAACTAACTAAATAAATACTAGGTAGCGATGTTTCAGATTTTGATCATCTGTTTTTATTGAAGTCTTATCAGCCAGGTGCTAGTTTTAGTAAGTTAGACAACTTTGGAGGCGCGAGTAGACAATGTACTTGGACACACGATTATGTATGTTTATTTTGTAAACCGCTTCGGTCTTGGGCGGCGTAGAAATTTTTTAAAATAAATAAATATAAATAAATCCTCTTTGTGCTTTAGACCGTAACATTTTTTTTTAACAAAAAAAAAAAAAAAAGAAACAAAGGCTGACATATTGCACCCCTTATTTTTCAATGTAATTTCAGCAAGCTATCCAACGTGTGACACTTATCGGGATGCGACTGTCCATGCTGCTTTCAGGAAGCTTCTGGCACTGTTTTGGTGGTGTGCGCGTGTATGGGAGGGGGGCGTTGAATGGGAGTGGTAGTCCGTTGATGCACTTACCGCACTTCTTGCTATGTGCATTTAAAAGTTTTCAGGGTGACCGTGCTGAATAAGATTTGCTGGAGACCCAGTACATACAAAGAAAACTTAGGTGTATTCATTGCAGGTATCCAGGTATGGGGGTCACTGGGCCAGGTCTGGGAAGCTTTTTCTAAATCAATCTAATCTCCTTTTCCTGTTCATTTCACAGCAACATGGATCGGTGGGGCCTATATCAATGGTACAGCTGAAATAACTTATCTCCCAAGAGGGGGACTGGCATGGGTCCAAGCTCCAGTTGGATTCACTTTAGGCCTTTCAATTGGTAAATATATACAGTATATTGAAAAAACCCCAACCCCCTAAATAGTCAAATTCTATTTTATGCGAGTAACGCGGTTTGTGAGTGTTTTGCAAGATGAGCAAAACACTCTCGCAAACTGAGTGTTGAGTCGATGTGCGAGCCCCCACCCCTGAGAACCGGCGTCGCCCTCCCAAACCCCTACCGCGATCGGGCACCAGCATGCAGCACCAAACCACAGGATATGCCAGTGGCGTACCAAGGGCGGGGTGGGGGATGTCAAAAAAAATGATGGGCTGGGGGTGTCAAAAAATGATGGCCCCAGGTGTCACATACCCTAGGTATGCCACTGGCCAGTGCCGAAGGAGCCCGCTGCCTGCCGGAGATCTCTGCTGGGCTTTGAGCATCTGTGCATGCTCAAGGCCTTCTGGCTCCCGCTCTCTCTGAGATTCTAATGAGATTCTCGGAGAAACTTTTTTAGCTCCGGCACGCTAAACAGAGCAAATGGTTTTTGCGGCACATTATATTTGAAAAAATTAAATTTGAGAATTATTTATTTAAAGTTCTTTAAGCTATGTGTGGGTAATTGTAACAGCGTTGAAACTAAAGTAGATAGAATAGAATTGCTAATCAACGTGATGAATATGCTTGTTTTTGAGTGCAGATTAAATCAAATGTGGCTCGATAGTCGACAAGCAAACCCGCATTTCATCACCATCTACAGTTGTTCTCTTTTTCTAAATTTAATTTATGTCAACTGAAAATCCAAGTTTGCAAAGATAAGACGATCCAAACGGTAACAAAGCCTTGATTGTGAACACGGCATACATGTTATCTATTCTAGTGTATACTTATGAAGGAAATTTTTAAAATTCTGGTATCTCTCGCGGCACACACGGAATCTCTTTGGGACACACCACTGTGCCATGGCACACAGTTTGAGAGACACTGCTGTAGATGAATGGTCTAAAGTAGTATTTCGCCACTCGGTCCTGGAGTACCCCCATGCCAGTCAGGTTTTCAAGATATCCACAATGAATATGCATGAAAGACATTCGCATATAATGGAGGCAGTATATGCAAATCAAGTTTATGCAAATTCAATGTGGATATCCTGAAAACCTGACTGGCAAGGGGGTACTCCAGGACCCAGTTGAGAAACACTGGTCTCGAACTTCTTCTAATTGAGGCTTGGAAGGCTATTTATATATAGTCTTATATAAATAAAATGAATGGAGCTTACAATCTAGTCGACAGACTGGCCCTGAGGGCAGATGATCACTGAGAAGGAAGTATGATTTTGGAATGTAGACTTAATGGTAGGCCAGCATTTTTCCTCTACCCCCCCCCCCCCCCCCACCTTTCATCCAGGAAAGGCTATGGCTCATTGGCTGAGCTGCCACCTCTAAACCCAGAGGTTGTGAGATCAAATCCCGGTGCTGCTCCTTGTGACCCCAGGCAAGTCACTTAGGGCTAGATTCACTACAGATAGCAACTCAGTCATTCTTGGCTAATTTTCCAACAGCAATTGATTCACTCAAGCTTGCATGCAAATGATTTGCACAGAGGTGAGAGCAATTGGCACAAAACAGGGCCCTAACAATAGTGAAAGGGGAAGCAGCCTCCTGTCAGGGCTTCTACTTCTTTTAATGGAACAGATGTTCTGTGCTCCCATCTGTCCCATTAAAAAAGCAACCCCTCCATCCCCCCTCTAGCACTCCCGAGCCACCATCCCTCTGGAACCCTAAAACGATGGCAGTAGGGATGCCCACTCCCTCCTGCCCCGAAGGCGCCTGCCGGGTCCCTCCCTCCCCCTGTAAAAAACGATAGGAGGGATGCCTACTCCCTTCTGCCTGGAAACACCTCCCCCTCCCCCGAAGAAAAAGGCAGGAGGGATGCCCACTCCCTCCTGCCACCGGATGCCCCCCTCCCCTGCCCCCCTCCCCCTATACCTTGAAGTTGGGAGCAGGAGTTACACCTCCTGCTCCTCCCGTGACAACACTGGGCCTTAGGCCCCTTCCCTGTGCATCATGTGATGCACAGAGAGGGGCCTAAGGCCCTGATTGGCTCAGACACCTCAGGCTCCTACCTTGACCAAAACAAATGCCCCCTAAAAAAAAATGTAAAGTATTTTTTACAATATGGTTAGCACTCACAGATTTGGCACCCCGCAGTACACCATTGTATGCAGTATTAGGTGCATTGTATGGTGACTGGAAGCAGAGCATTTACACAAATGTTTTTATTGCTTAAACTTTGTTTAAAATTGTAAATGATCACACAATTTTGTGTTTATTTACTATATTTCATTAAATGTTTTGCTTTGCTTTGAAAAAGTGGGATAAATTTTTTTAAAATAGACGCTCTTGGGGTTAATTCTTTAGCAGGGGATGCCTATGTTACATTAAATTACATTAGGGATTTCTATTCTGCCAGGTTCATAGACAACGGCGCGAAAGACAAAAGCGCGCGCCGACAATTGAGCGCAGCGCGCGCTGCCGCACCGCTCTAAATTACAGTTTTTAGGGGCTCCGATGGGGGTTTTTGTTGGGGAACCCCCCCAGTTTACTTAATAGACATTGCGCCGGCGTTATGTGGGGTTTGGGGGGTTGTAACCCTCCACATTTTACTGTAAATTGAACTTTTTCCCTAAAAACAGGGAAAAAGTTAAGTTTTCAGTAAAATGTGGGGGGTTACAACCCCCCACACCCCCCCACAATGCCTCTACAACGCGGCGCGATGTCTATTAAGTAAAGTGGGGGGGGGTTCCCTCCCCACGCCCCCCCGTCGGAGCACTAAAAACAGTAATTTAGAGCGGTGCGGCGGCGCGTACTGCACTCAATTGTCTGGGCGCGCCTTTGTCCCGGCGCGCTTTTGACCTGACACCATTCTGCCATTACCTTGCAGTTCAAGGCGGATTACAAAAGAATTATCAAGGAAGTATTACAACAAGAACTTACAAAAAAAAAAAAGATATTTGGTCATTTTCAAAGAGAAGAGGAGACTGTGAGGGGATCTGATTGAGACTTTTAAAATAATAAAAGGAATCGACAAGATAGAGCAGGATAAAAAGTTATTTACGATGTCAAATGTGACTAGGACAAGAGGTCATGGACTGAAGCTGAGGGGGGGACAAGCCCAGGACAAATGCCAGGAAGTTCTACTTCACACAGCGAGTGGTGGATGCCTGGAACGCTCTCCCGGTGGAGATTGCTGCAGAACCCACCATTCTAGGATTTAAGGGCAAGTTAGATGTACATCTCCTCAAAAGATGCATAGAAGGATACGGGTGACTAAGTTTTCGCCAGGTTACACCTGGATGGGCCTCCGCGTGAGCGGATCACTGGACTTGATGGACCTAAGGTCTGATCTGGAGATGGCAGCTCTTATGTTCTTATGGTTATTTGTTTGGGGTAGTTGGCTTTAGTGAGAGGTGGTGTGACACAGGTTCTATGAAGAAAGTGAGCCCTACTTTCCTGTAGGAGGACAGTGTGGCAAAGTGGTTAGAGCTATAGCCTCAGCACCCTGAGGTGGTGGACTCAACCCCTGTGCTGCTCCCTGTGACCCTGGGCAAGTCACTTAATCCTCTACTGCCCCTGGTACATTAGATAGATTGTGAGTCCACTGGGACAGATTGGTGGAAATGCTTGAAATACTTGTATATAAACCACTTTGCATGTGATTGTAAAAAACCATAAAAAGGCGGTATACAAGTCCCAATCTCTTTCCCTGATGTCATAATGCCTTGTTCCACCAATAAAAGCCAACCTCATCAGTGATGTCACAATGACTTCATTGTTCTATAGTTGGCTCACTTCTGATATTGTATTGGAGGACAGTGTGGCACAGTGGTTAGAGCTACAACCTCCGCACCCTGATGTTGTGGGCTCAAACCCTGCGCTGCTCCCTGTGACAATCCGCTTGCGTTTTAACAACTTTGAACACTTTAGTGTCATCTGCAAATTTAATCACCTCACTCGTCGTTCCAATTTCCAAATCATTTATAAATAAGTTAAATAGAACCGGTCCAGTACAGACCCCCGCGGCACTCCACTGTTTACTCTCCTCCACTGAGAAAAATGACCATTTAAAATAGAGGGTAGGGATAAATGGTCATTTTTCTCAATGTAGGAACTCTATGAGCGTCGGGAGCAGCGCGGGCCTTTCAGCGCAGCTCACCGCACTAAAAACTGCTATCGCAGTTTCGCAGATGAGGGGGTTAGTGCGGGCCAGTGAGGTTAAATGCTCTGATGCTCATAGAATTCTTATAAGCATCGGCGCATTTACCTCACTGGCCCACACTAAAAACCTCTAACGCTGTTTAGTAAAACCTAGCGTTAATTCTGTGACACAGTGAGACTTTACGGTCTCTCCTCCTCTCCCTGCACCTCCCCTCCTACAGGATCCCCTATTGGTGAAGTGACAGGTTCAGGGTCATGACCGGAGGGCCCATGCTCATGCACGGACATCGACTTGATGATGTCACACATACGCGTGATATGATTGCGTCGACGTCCGCACACTTCCAGATGCTTTCTGGCTGGGGCACCGGGTTCAGGGTGCTACCGCGCCGAAAAGTTTGCAGGGCCCTGAGGCATCTTGGAAAGGGTCACAGAGTCGGGAATGGTACGGGTAAAGTGGAAGAAGGGGATCCAAGGGGCAGCTAATCACCTAATTTCAGCAAATAAAAATGGCATCAAGCATGTGTGGGTTGTAAGATTTGAGCATCATATTGATCAGTGCATGGGAATAAGTGATATACAAAAAAATCAGTCACTTCGCAAGTCTATCCAAAAGATCTGACAGTTTGCTGACAAAGCCTTTTGTATTTTGCCAGCTGCTATCTTCTTTGTAAAGCCAATGAGATCCAAAAACTACATGACGATGATGGACCCTCTGCAGGAAGCTTACGGCAACACAATGGCTGGTCTTCTCTTCCTCCCATCACTGATTGGAGACGTGTTTTGGTTTGCGGCTATTCTCGCCTCATTAGGTAAGAAATATACAAGTATCGATTGGAAACAGGCAACGAAAGAAGTTTAAGGGCCGTTCTCTAACAGCATGCGCTAGCTCTAGAAACGTGGGTTATTATTGCAAGACCCTGTGCGTAAAATAACACTCGCCAAACTTGTTACTACGTGATAACTGTTAGCAAATGACCTCTAATCTGTTAAAGATGGATCAAAAAATGAAAACCGGGCCTAAATTATGCACACATCGGCACATACTCTAGAAACTTATGAATAACTTAAAACCACGCCCCTTTTCAGCATCTCGCACATGAAATGGCACAAAACTTTTATAGAATTGTGCCTAGAAAGGGCCGGATTCACTAACCTACCTGATTGGGCCTGATCCGGGCAGGCCCAACGAATTCAGTAAAAACAAATATGCAGATGGGGGCAATCGGAGGAACGCCTCCATCTGTCTGCACGGATTGCTGTTGTGAGATCCGCGCGCATGCACAGACCATCTGCCGGGGCCGTTTTTTGTTGTTTTTTTTTTTTTTAAACTTTTGTTGAACAGGCTGTGCTTTTGCAGCAGCAGTTCTACGGTAATTCATTAGGCCAGCATGGCACCCTTCTGAACTAGGGCACACCATGCCAAGGAAGCACTATAAAGAAAGAACTTTTTATTGTTTTTAGCCCTGCGAGCCTGTGGCTTTAAACCCGCAGGTTAAAACCACGGGCTCGCAGGCCGGGGAAGGGCAGGAGAGATTCAGGGAAGATTGGGGCAGAGCAGGGCGGCATTCAGCTCAGAGCGAAAGAGGTTCCGCATCCCCACAAATTCATTGGAAATCTCCAGGCCGCTCAGGTGATTAGGAAGCGGGTCAGGAAAGACTCCAGGCAGACAATGCCCTATGTCAAGTTTTCGTTATAGTTAAGTGTGCATCAGTGCAGAGCAGGGCGGCATGCGGGACAAGCAGGCAGGACAGATTGCAGGACAGAGGGCAGGGCTTCCAGTAGGAAAGATGTTTTCGACTGGTCCCCAGCAGTCGCTTCTTCAGTTGATCGGCCAGCCCAGTCGGATCGGATCGATTGTGTTGTGAATCGCGTCCCTGCCTACTTTGCATGTGTTTCACCTCATTTGCATGCACGCATTTGAAGCGTATCGCTGGAGAGGTAAGTGAATCAGGCCGGAGGGAAATTTGCTCGTAAAGGGGTCGCGAACCGATCAGTACACGATTGGTTCGCTTTGTGAATCTAGGCCTAAGTTACATGCACAACTTCCAATTAATGTCAATTATGAGGTGTCAATTGCCAATTACCGATGCCAATTAGGCCTATTATTCAATTACAGCGTGTGTGTGCATTGGCTAAGTGCATTGATATACTTGTACAACTTTAGAAGGCATTTATAGAATTTGGGGGGTCAGTGGCTCCTGGGGTTTATCAGGATACCGGCCAGGGGCATTGCTACCACTGGGCGCGCCCAAAAGCTCACAGCTTCCCAATGGTAGGGGCTCCCTGCTGTGGACCTGAGATACCCTCTATCCTCTATCTCCCTTCTTCCCCCTTGCTTTCGCTTTTACAGCACACGTATAATTTGAATATCATTTCCTTTGAGCACTGGAGAGCTATTTTTCTGTGCTTTATTATAGGAGTACTAAGAATTGGCCTGCTAGTCAGCATAATTTAACCAGTTAGAGCCCTCCTACTTGCTAAATCACACTGCATATGTAACAATGTTTGCATAACGTTATTTGCATTTCTTTAGCAATATCTATATTTTATTTCATTTTCAGGAGCAACCATGAGTGTCATTTTGGATGTCCAGAGCGATTTAGCCATTATCATTTCTGCAGTCATTGTTTTAATATACACTTTGCTGGGTGGTCTGTACTCTGTTGCCTATACGGACGTGATACAGCTTTTATTTATAATATTTGGTCTGGTAAGTTCCTTATAGAGTACAATCATTTTTTTTTCATGTACATTAGAATGGACTAACTTGCTATATTTTTTACTAGTTTTTGAAGGCCAGAATCTTCTTCCTCATTTCAGGAAAGAACAAAAACTTAAAATTCTACTTAGGGCTAGATCTTATCTTCCTTTTCTTTTTCCAGGCGAGACAATGACAGGAAGGTCACTAGCTCGAATGGATCAAAGAAAACAAATTTCTGAGAAGAATAATACACTATAGGCCTGATTCTCCAAAGTGCATCCCGATTTTAGGCAGCTGTAGGCGTCCTACAGCTGTCTAATCAGCCAATCGGGATGCACGTTTTTAAAAAAAATGCTCCCCAGGCAGGCCGCCTATATTGAAGGTGCCTCCGGGAGCCTAGGGAAACCCGCAAGACGCCTAAGCTCGCCTAAGGGCCTTAGGCGGGCCTAGGCGGCCCTATGCGTCTCCCTAGTAGAGGAAGAGACGCTTAAAATGTAGGCCAGCAAAATGCTGGTCTACATTGTAAGTAGACGCAGCCGCTATAAGTATAGCGGGCCGCGGCCTGTCCGATCGCTGGCAGGAGGGTGCCCAAACCCTCCTGCCAGAAGATGCCCCCCCCCCGACACTACCGACCGCCCCCCCCCCCCCGACACCACCAACCGCCCCCCCTGACATTACCGATCTCCCTCCCACCCCGACACTACCGATTGCTGGCAGGAGGGTGCCCAAACCCTCCTGCCAGAAGTTGCCCCCCCCGACAATATTGATCGCTGGCAGGAGGGTGCCCAATCCCTCCTGCCCGAAGACGCACCCTCCCCCCCCCCGACAATATCGATCGCTGGCAGGAGGGTGCCCAATCCCTCCTGCCCGAAGATGCACCCTCCCCCCCCAGCGCTAACAACCCCCAAACCTCCACCCCACCAAACTAACCTTTTCTTAAGGCCAGACAGGTCTTGCCCGTCCAGCCGGCAGGCCCACCTCGTCGAAATGAGGCGGGCCCGCCCCTTCCCGGCCCATCCCGCCAAAGCCTAAGGCCTGATTGGCCCAGGCTCTAGAAGCCTGGACCAATCAGGCCTTAGGCATAGCGGGTCCGCCCATCCCCACTTAATCTAAGGCCTGATGGGGGAGGGGAGATATGATAGAGACATTTAAATACCTACATTATGTAAATGCGCATGAGTCGAGTCTCTTTCATTTGAAAGGAAGCTCTGGAATGAGAGTACATAGAATGAAGTTAAGAGATGATAGGCTCAGGGGTAATCTAAAGAAATACTTTCTTATAGAAAGAGTGGTAGATGCGTGGAACAGTCTCCTGGAAGAGGTGATGGAGACAGAGCCTGTGTCTGATTACAAGAAAGCCTGGGATAGGCACATGGGATCTCTTAGAGAGAGGAAGCGATAATGGTTACTGCAGATGGGTAGACTGGATGCGCCATTTGGTTTTTATCTGCCAACCCTTAGAAGGCATTCTGTGGCATCCCTTAAGACTCCCCATTATCCCCAATTCTATTCAATTTATTCATGAGCTTGCTGGGACACATCAAAATGGAAGACGAAACTGTACTATTCTATGTCGACGACATCTTCCTCCTCATCCCCATAACCAATAACCATCCTAATATTGCCGAAAAAAATCTCAAACAATATAGATAAAATTCAAACCTGGGCAACAAACAAGTTGAAACTGAACGCCACCAAGACCAAAGCCATTGGTTTCTGCACCGCACAATAGAACATCATATCTAACCTCACTCTTTCATCAGGCATCACTCTCACAATGGAAAAATCCACCAAGGTACTCGGCTGCATCTTAGACGACACTCTCACAATGGAATCACAAATCTCTAACCTTCGGAAAAAGACCATCTACACTATGCATCAGCTACGACTCACAAGACCATACTTCCACCCACATTACTTTGCTCTGTTCGTTCAGATGATGGTCTTACCTCAACTGGACTATTGCAACTCCGCCTACCTTGGCATCAACACCACTCATCCACAAACTGCAGCTCATCCAGAACACAGCCGTTAGACTAATCTACAAATTAAAGAAATATGATTCAATCACAGCCTTCATCAGGCAACTACACTGGCTCCCAATATCATCCCGAATAATTTTCCAAAACTTCATGCATCCTACACCAGATCATGAATGTAAACTCAGCAGCCCCTCTCATCGGGGAAACAGGTCTCTAGAACAGACTACTTGACCAAATCAAAAGCCGTCAAAACGGCAGTCAGGGAGGCTAAGTTCCACATGGAGGAGTCTCTGGCAAAAAACATCAAGAAGGGAGATAAATCCTTCTTTAGGTATATCAGTGACAGAAGTAAAAACTCAGGAGGGATAGTACGTCTTAGGAAACCAGACGGAGACTATGTGGAAAAGGATTCGGAAAAAGCCCAACTATTAAATGAATACTTCAGCTCAGTCTTCACCCGAGAAGCGCCGGGGCTTGGCCCTCAGCTACAGACAAGGGTTGACTCAGTTGACCCGTTTAGTAACTTTGAGTTTACGCCCAGCAGTGTCTACAGTGAGCTATCAAGGCTCAAGGTTAATAAGGCAATGGGGCCTGACAACCTACACCCCAGGGTGCTAAGGGAGCTGTGTGATGTCCTGGCGGAGCCACTGTCCAAACTCTTCAACCTCTCCCTTAGGAAAGGTAGTGTCCCGTCGGACTGGAGGACTCCACAAGAAAGGCTCCAAGATGGAGACAGCAAACTACAGACCAGTGAGTCTAATATCGATAGTGAGCAAACTAATGGAAACTCTAATCAAACACCAATTGGATAAGATCCTGGATGAGGAGAATCTACGGGATCCCCATCAACATGGATTTACTAAAGGGAGATCGTGCCAATCCAACCTGATCAGCTTCTTTGACTGGGTGACGGGGAAGCTAGATATTGGGGAGTCCCTGGACATCGTGTACCTGGACTTTAGCAAAGCATTCGATAGCGTACCACACCGCAGGTTGCTGAGCAAGATGAGTTCTATAGGATTAGGTGACACATTGAAGAAATGGGTTGGGAACTGGCTTGGAGGTAGGCTTCAAAGAGTGGTGGTGAACGGCACACCCTCTGAAATGACGGAGGTGATCAGTGGAGTGCCACAGGGCTCGGTCTTGGGCCCAATCCTATTCAACATCTTTATAAGGGACTTGGCAGAAGGGCTTCGGGGTAAAATAACATTATTCGCCGATGACGCCAAACTAAGTAATGTAGTGGGCAAATGCACAATAGATGATGTTTCAATGCCCGACAACATGATGCACGACCTACTCCTACTGGAGCGCTGATCTAGGTCCTGGCAACTCAGCTTCAATGCCAAAAAATGTAAAGTTATGCACCTGGGCAGCCAAAATCCATGCAAGACTTATACCCTTAATGGCGAGATCCTTACAAGAACGGTAGCAGAATGCGACTTAGGGGTGATCGTCAGCGAGGACATGAAGGCTGCCAATCAAGTGGAGCAAGCTTCATCCAAAGCAAGACAAGTCATAGGTTGCATACGCAGGGGTTTCGTCAGCAGTAAGCCGGAAGTCATTATGCCATTATATAGATCCATGGTGAGGCCCCATCTGGAATACTGTGTGCAATTCTGGAGGCCGCATTATCGCAAGGATGTGTGAGACTGGAGTCGGTTCAGAGAATGGCCACCCGGATGGTCTCAGGACTCAAGGATCTCCCATACGAGGAACGGCTAGACAAATTGCAGTTATACTCACTCGAGGAGCGCAGAGAGAGGGGGGACATGATCGAGACGTTCAAGTATCTCAGGGGCCGCATAGAGGCGGAGGAAGATATCTTCCTTTTCAAGGGTCCCACGACAACAAGAGGGCATCCGTGGAAAATTAGGGGAGGGAAACTACGAGCTGACACCAGGAAATTCTTTTTCACAGAAAGGGTGGTTGATCGCTGGAATAGTCTTCCACTACAGGTGATTGAGGCCAGCAGCGTGCCTGATTTTAAGGCCAAATGGGATCGTCACATGGGATCTATTCACAGGGCGTAGGTAGGGGAGGGACATTAGGGTGGGCAGACTAGATGGGCCTTGGCCCTTATCTGCCGTCTATTTCTATGTTTCTATCTAACTATTTTCTACTGTTTGGTCGACATCAAGAAGAATTCTTAACAGAATTCAACTAAACTTGCCATCCACAAAATACCTCCACTACAAGCAAATTTTCCACTCTTTGCTAACTTATGTGGGTGTAAAAACCTGGAATGACCTACCAGAAGTAATCAGGAAAGAGACAAACTACACCGCATTCAGGAAAAACCTGAAGACCCACCTCTTTGACAATTAACTGTTTCAGCTTCTGTATAGCACCCCCTACTTCTAGGCCTATCCCCTTGCTTCTCCATGCCCCCCTACTACTTTCCTACTTCCTCTTTGATCTGTTGCCTAGAGCTTGTATAGCTTTGTGCGACTCACAAATGGAAGATTAGATTAGATCATGTTTCTATGTTTCTATAGTTGCTGACTGTTGCAAGTCCTGCTCTGTCCAGCTACCCCCAACTTCATCATGATCAAGAACACATTTGTTCTAGATCACAAACTCTCAACCCAGTCCTGGGGACAGACCTAGCCTAAAGTTAATTTCTGACTGATATTTGCCATGTGACCTTTAGAAGAAAGAACTTTAAAAAAACAAGGAAGTATATTATAATTTTTGTTTTTGAAGACTTCTTTCCTGAAGTTTGACTTCTCCTTTATGGAGGGATAGTTTTATTATAATAGAATGTTAAAGGCTTGCTCCTAATTTATTCTGACAGACAACTGATGCAGAAGCAACAAGGAATTTTGGAGAGGTACATTGGCTTTGCCACTTAGGCTAACATCTTTCTTCCCCCCTTTTCAATAGTGGATGTGTGTACCATTTGCTCTGATAAATACAGCTTCTGAGAGCATTACAAAGACAGCCATTAAAGAGTTTTATCAGGACCCTTGGATTGGGAGGATAGAGACAGACTATCTTGGAAAATGGCTGGATGACATTATATATCTGGTAAGATTCTCTTTTCTCATCTGCTCATTAATGAATTTTTAAATCCCAGTTCACAAAGAGAAACATGCGACCTGTTGATTAACCATTTGAATTTGGGGCTGATTCTGTACAGGACACCAGTCTCAGTGGCCGACTACGAAGCGGCTGAGAATCGCACACCGGCGTCCTATATAGAAATTGCGTCTATGTTAAAAAAACAGACACCTTACCCCCTGATTCTCTACCCAGCCTACATTTCAGGCATCTGTCTCAGCCCTAGGAAGATGCCTAAGGCCACTTAACCCCTCCCAAGGCCACTTCTGGGTGAAACCACGCCCACGCCCAGCCTTAGCCAAGCTTAAGTGTCCCTAGGCACCTGCAATAAGCACTTACAGTTTAGGCAGCCTACCTCGGGTTCTTTTGGGGGTTTTTTAAAAAAAATCATGCGTCCCAATTGGCTGTCAGACGGTGGTAGGACACCTACCGCCGCCTACAGTCAGGATGCCCGTTTATAGAATCAGCCCCAAGCTTCTTTATATATGTGTCTATGAAAAAAAAATGCTTAGTAAACAGGGTCCTATCTGATTTGGAATATTTTTTATTTATAATCAATTTTTACTTTATAGTCACTTACCAGAAATACAAGAATAAAGTGGTCCACAGTAACAAGATACCTTTACCCGCTATAATCTCCCCAACCCTGAAATGTCCTGTCTAAATTAGATTGTAAGCTTTTCTGAGCAGGGACTGTCTATTGTATGTTAAAATGTACAGCGCTATGTATGCCTTGCAGCGCTATAGAAATAATAAGTAGTAGTAGTAGTAATATTAAAAAAAAATAAGAAAAAAGGAAAATCAAATATTTACATTATCCCTCTAAAAATTATAACATTGCCATGACCTTTTTTTGTTGCTACTTTGCCAATTCCTTATCAATAAGAAACCTTTCAAGCTGGTTAGGATCAAAATAAGCATATTATTCAAATCATGTTGGTCCCAGGCTCTGGTTTCTGTTTGTCTTCTATTAACTCGCTCGCCAAGGTCTCCTGCTCATTTGATGTTTTCTTCTTTCTCCATGCTCACCATTTTTCTTCCTTCTATGTACCTTCCCTTCTACTGCCATATCCAACATTTGTGTTTCTTTCTCACTGCCTTGTGCCCTGAGTCAAACCTCTATATTCCCCTCCATGCAGCACCTCCTGACTGACCTTCCCCCCCCCCCTTTGGGCTTCCTAAAATAGAAGCAAAGGAGGAGTGGCCAGCTGGCAGAGGCAGCACGGTGAACAGGCTGCTCTCAGCCTGCCCCTTCAGGACTTCCCTATGCCGCATCATCAGTGATGTCATCAGCAACACAGCAGAGAGAAGACCCTGACGGGGCAGGCCAGGAGCAGCCTGTTCACTGTGCTGCCTCTGCCCACCAGCCACCGCCACCACCACTGCTGCTTTAGGAGACCCAGATGTATGTCAGGAGACTCGGGATTCACTGAATTGGTGAGTCCAATTTTTTTTTTAGAAAACAAATCAATTTGAATCGATTCACCGAAGTGAATTGGTGAATCAATTCAAATCGGTCAATCGGGCAGCATTGCCTCAAAGTAATATCTGGGGGAATCTCCATATCCAATTCTGAAAGTATTGAACAGTTCACTATTTGAGGCTTAGGAGCATCTGACGCAGTGAGTCTAAAGGAATTCCAATCAGGTGTTCTTAAGATAACCCACCCGGGAGGAGAAGGAGTAGAATGACCACAAAGATTCAAAGAAGGTCCATTTAATGATAACTACTAGGGAGAGGGAGAGGGAGGACCCACCCCACCCCACCCCTCACTCCCACCCCCGACCAGATATTTATCCATTGACTTCCCTGCTCTTTCCATTATAAAACAAAAAAATACCTCCAGTAACAATTAAGCACACCCTTACATGAGTTTTTCCTGTGCACATAGGCCGTTCGTACTGCAGCCAGAAAATGGCCAATCTTCTATTTTCCGAATTAATGGCCATGCACCAATGTTGCCATTAGCATGCAGGTGTTTCCAAAAATTAGCACATGAGCCCTTTCCACTACCTGTTTGGTAGGGGATAAGGACTCACACGTTAATCCTGCGCTAATCAGTTAGCATGTAATACAGTAATGTGACTGTGTTGATTCATGAAGTCACACCCACTCTCTTCCCCCCCACCTCCCCAACATGCCCCTCCAAGAAAAATATTTAGTGCATGGTTTGTGCGTACGTATTGGCCTTTTTCTGCAGGCCTCTTCAGTGTGTCCTGTGGTTAGCCATTTTAAGGTGTACTACGCACGTGCTAGCGATTACCGCAGCTTAGTAAAAGGAGCTCTTATGAATCTTACTTTACTTGCCAATTCTTAAAGCCCACATATATCTATTCAGCTCAGAGCAAGTCACGTGAAAAAGAGTTGGGAATACCCCGGGAGAGACAGCGTGATATATGAAAAATGAAACGAATTACTAACTAACCATCAATCCAATATTCTCTAAACAAAAATGTTGGGGTTTTTTTATTTTTTATTTATTGAATTTTTTCAATATAATCAATACAGATGTTCCCAGATTTGGCCAAGGAGACCCAGCGGAGGAGACGTGAATTTTTGCTAAGGAAACCTGGTGTTATGGCTCTAGGGGCCACATTTTATTTGCGACATCCATGTAAATGTGTAATTAATTATCGTTCACAACAAAAATGTTTTAACCGCTCTTCTAAATGACAAGTAATCTGTTAAATATCTAATTTCAACAGGAAAGGAATTGCAAAGTAAAATCATTCGATACACAAACAAGGTGTCAGCATGTTTACGAGACCTAATTCCTTTGACTGGCAGAAGACTTGGCGTTCTGCCGACATTAACAATCCATTTTACTTTTGCATATGATTTCCGTAGTGTGGTGCAAGCAGTAATACTAAGTAGAGTGAACTATTGCAATTCTCTTTATCTGGGGATTACTAAAGTGACGATGAGGGCACTGCGGTGTCAGGTCAAAAGCGCGCCGGGACAAAGGTGCACGCAGACAATTGAGCGCAGCGCGGAGGCGCATACCGCAGAAAATTAGTTTTTAGGGCTCCGACGGGGGGGGGGGGGGCGTGGAGGGGGAACCCCCCACTTTACTTAATAGAGATCGCGCCGCGTTGTGGGGGTTGTAACCCCCCCACATTTTACTGAAAACTTCACTTTTTCCCTGTTTTTAGGGAAAAAGTTAAGTTTACAGTAAAATGTGGAGGGTTACAACCCCCCAAACCCCCCACAATGCCGGCGCGATCTCTATTAAGTAAACTGGGGGGGCTCCCCAACAAAACCCCCCCGTCGGAGCCCCTAAAAACTGTAATTTTCTTCGGCGCGCGCCTCCGTCTTGCGTTCAGTTGTCGGCACGCGCCTTTGTCTATGAACCGGGCACTGCAGACGTTAGTTAACTCTGCAGCAAGATTGATTACTGGGGTTTCAAGAATGACTCATTTAACCCCAGTGTTGCAACCACTGCATTGGTTACCTATGCAGCAGAGAGTACAGTTTAAGATTCTCTCAGTCATACAGCAAATCTTATATTACGTTTCCCCAAGGGTATTACAGTTTTTTTGAAATCTATCAACCCAGAAAATGTTTGAGATCTGAAAATGGAATGAAATTGAATTTGGAGGGTAAGATGTTAGTGTCTCATGTTACGATTGGGGCAAAAATGATGTCTGTAGCAGGTGTCATGCTTTGGGATGTGCTGCCTGGTATTCTGTGATTTTGTGATAGGAGACTGAATTTTAAGAAAATGTGTGAAAACACAATTATTTGTTAATGCCTTCATGTGCTAACGCTATTTGCTGCTGAAGCCTTACCATCCTGTAAATGTTTTTATGGGATTTTGTCTTTCCATCTTCTTGGATGAATTTGAAAAAAGGTTTTAACAATGATACTGTTAGTTAATGTTTTACTGTGTTTGTTCTGTCGAAACATGTGTTAGCATTTTTAATATGTATGCATGTAATTTTGTAAACCACATAGTTTTTATGAGGTATATAAATTTTTAAATAAATGTACGAGTATTTCATAAGAGCTCCTTGATGCTGCTTCAAGTTGATATACAATTGGAAATAAATCCCTCACATCTCTGGTTGAAGAATGGATTGTCTTATACTAAAACCTCCATTAATATTTAACTCTTGTAAAACATGACCGGCAGCCTATTCTCTAATTGTTGGGGGATTTTATTTTTAACAGTTTATGTTCGTTATTTCAGAGTCTTGGGAGCATCCCGTGGCAGATTTATTTCCAAAGAGTTCTGTCAGCTTCGACAACCACCAAAGCAAAAATTGCATCCTCTGTTAGCGCATTTGCTTGTATCTTTATGGCTGTCCCGTCTGTTCTTTTTGGTGCAGTGGCAGCATCCACAGGTGGGCTTAAACCATTCCTTTGAAATACATATTACATGGAAGGAAAATACAAAGGGAGTAATTTCAGTGCTGTAAGGGGGGGGGGGAATGGATTGTTCCGGGCATCATCACACCACTGAAATACAAAAGGAGTGATTTCAGTGGTTTAAGGGGGGGGGGGGAGGAATGGACTGCTCCAGGCACCGTCTTTGTGGGGGGTGACGGCACCTCTCCTCCTCTCTGCCCACCCACTTCTTCAAATCTTCGCTCGTGGCAGCCTTAGTTCTCCTTCCCGATGTCACCTGCTGGTCGTGGGACCAGGAAGTGACATCAGAGGGAGAGCAGAGACCAGCACAAGCAGCAGATATGAGATGCTGCTCACTGCTGGCGAAGATTTGAAGAAGTACGTGGAGGGGAGAGAGTGCGGGTGGGAGGGGGGGGGGTGTGGTGGGGAAGAGTACAATGGGGCGCAGGCACGGTAATGCCAGGCACCACTGCTCCGGGTGCCTCCTTCCCTCACTACGTAACTGAGTGATTTTATTAGGTATGTGAAGAACCATGTTTTATATACTCACGTAGACATTTATAAAATTGTCCAGGGGTACGCATGCGTGAAAAATAGGGTCAATTTTCAATTGCAGCAGTGATCAGGTTTTTAAAATGTCAGCCATAATATTTAATAAAATATGTATGTTCAGTACCGTGGTACGGATAGATAGAAGTGCTGAATATACATTGGGTGTCAAGCAGATTTTGGATAGAATGTGGAGAGGGGAAGTCACATGTCCAGATCAAGACTTGGAGAAATTTCCATATTACTTTACAAGAGGTTCTGCCACATATAGGGATAGGGTTACCAGATCTTACTTTAGACCCGTCCCCAGACACGCCCAGTTCCACCCATCCCTGCCCCGTTATGCCCCAGTCCTGCTCCCAGTCCCAGCCCCAATCCTGGCCTGCCCCCCCTCCTACCCAATGCAATTTTGAGGAAGCTTTTCAAAACACGGACAAAGTGGTGGATTTTGAAAAACCATCTGGACCCCCGGACATGTCCTTGAAAAGGAGGACATGTCCAGGGAAATCTGGATGTAGAGCCTCTTGTACAATATGTGCGGTACTGCATGTAAAAGTCCGTCCACATAAAAAGGGAACGGTGATTTTTAGAGGGCTGTTTGTAAGAGCAACAGGTGTGATGTCACCACATTGCATCCGTGCATGCGCAGATGCTTTCCCGGCGCTGTCCCATGCTGGAAGCTTTTCAAAACCCGGACATAGGCATAGATACCCTCCCCCAACACCGAGGGGAAGCAGTCTTCTTAAATTGCTGCTCCCTCTATTTAAAGATCTGTTGCAACAAAATAAATCACTCTAAGTAATATTTGTAAATGAGCTGTATAGATGGTGTAAAACAAAAGTTTTTGATATGTTCAGAATCATGGGGGTGGTAACTGGGTAGAACCCAACACTGCCACCTCACCGCCCAATCATCGCATATGAAACACTGACCAATGACTATATATTATAATTTTATGAAAAATGCCAGAACGGCTCAAGGTCTTAAGTGGTATACGTCAAATTATTTAGGGAACTTAGCAAACTTATCTCGTTAGCTTGCGGGTTCGAACGTGCCACGTTTCGTTCCTGCCTCAGGGAACCAACGAAAAAGTATAAGGTGTTTTCAAAAGAGTTTTCATAGGGTGGGCGTCATAAATACTAAAAGATACAAAAATTAAACAAATTAATACTTTATTCATACTAATGTTAAAACAATGTCTAATATATGTCTCATACGCTGACAGATTGGAAATGCTGGGGCTATTCTCCCTGGAAAAGCGGAGACTTAGAGGAGACATGATAGAAACCTTCAAAATCATGAAGGGCATAGAGAAGGTAGACAGGGACAGATTCTTCAGATTGTGGGGAACCACAAGTACAAGGGGGCACTCGGAAAAATTGAAAAAGGACAGGTTTAGAACAAATGCTAGGAAGTTCTTTTTCACTCAGAGGGTGGTGGACACATGGAACGCGCTCCCGGAGGCTGTGATAGGCCAGAGCACGCTACAGGGGTTCAAGGAGCGTCTAGATAGGTTCCTAAAAGAAAAGGGGATTGAGGGGTACAGATAGAACTAGAGGTAGGTTATAGGAATAGTCAGAAACCACTTCACAGGTCATGGACTTGATGGGCCGCCGTGGGAGCGGACCGCTGGGCGCGATGGACCTCAGGTCTGACCCAGTGGAGGCAACTTCTTATGTTCTTATATCTTATAAAATATAGCTCTCGGCTATAAGGAAAGGACTCACCAAAGATAGTAACATATATCTCACATAAAGAACGGAGAGCATTTTCCACAGCTTCTATCTTATTGATGTTACACTGGCGAAAAAACACCATAGATTTAAAGGCCTCCAACGTCACCATGTGCAAAACGTCACGTGGTCATGCAACCAACCAGCTACAAGTGATGTCAAATGACACAGTGCTATAACATCAAAAAGTTGAAAGGGAATTTTATAGTAATGAATTGCAAAGGACTGCTACAAAAATATATAATAATATTATTCAACCCTAAAAATAACTGACTAAATAACTACAGAAACGCACTCCATTCAATCTCGCTGTTGAGACCCCTAGGATGTACAGTATCTAATTTGAAAATCCAATTCTGTTCTCTGGCATACAATCTGGCTTTTAAATTGCCACCTCGAGGCAAAACTGGAACTTCCAAACTGGAACTTCCAAAATAGAAAAACCAAAGAAGAATTAAAAAAAAAACACAAAACCAGGCACCTTCGGGTTTATTTCCCCAAATAAAAATATGAGCTTAGTTCAGTATAGATAAAACAGTTCTCAGTCGCTATCATAATCAATTTTCATGGTCTCTGCCACTTCCTCTTTGTTTTGGTGGTTTATTTTTTTTTCTAGAGGTCCTTTAGGACAGAAAGGCATAGCCCCCCTTCCCTTGTCCCCCCCCCTTCTCTTTCTTGTGCTTTTAATCAGTAACTGTTTATGAGAACAAAACAACAAAAATAAAAACCCTCTCCCCAAATAGCTTTAAAATGCCTTGCTTCCCTTTCACATCTTTAGGGGAGAAAGGATAAGGCCTCCACCACAAGATGTTCCCATCATGGCCTTCCTATCAGGCTTTAATAATCCTATATAATAAAACGCTAGCTGCGCATGCACACTCTTGTCAGCGTGTTCCATGATCCGTATGTCCGTGGCCGGCAAGAGTGCACATGCAAGCTTACAACCGCCCGCACTCACGGTCTGGCTGGCTCACTAAAGTTTTTCGTGGTGGAGGCTCACCTGCCCCGCCTTCCTCTTCCTGCCAGTCTCAGCCGGGCTCATTCCTCCCCCTCTTCCTTCCCCCCTGGCAGCCGGAAGATAATCTGGATGCGGGCCTCTTGGTCTTCAATTCCTCCAGGCAGTGGCAGACCAAACAGGACCCGATCAGACACCAGGGCTCTACACACTCGCGGAACCCAAGGTAATGTTCACAAAGAAGTTATTTTTAAGTTCAGCGGACCCGCAAGCAGGGTTGCCATAGAAACGCAGTCGCAAGAGTCAGTGAGAGGGGATCAGGAGCGACATGCACAGCAGGGGCTTAGAGGGCAAGAGAGTTGCAATTGGAGAGACTGAGGAAGGGAATGTTCAGATAAAGAACTGAGACTGAAGAAGGAATAAAAAATAAAAAAAGGAAGAGACACCTACAGGGAAACATAGGATCAGGAGCATACACAGAAAACAGAAGTTTGCAGGAATCAGGAACATATAGAGAAAGGAGAGCAGAGACCCCTGCAATAACAGAAAAAGAGCAGAGATGCTTGCAGGGAGAAAAAGCGAGACACTAATGTTACAGCTGGAGAGTGCAGTGAGGAAGAAAGCAGAGACAGCGCTACACAGGGAAATGGAGGGGGAGAGAGACAGAAAGAAAAAAAAAGACAGACAGACATATATTCTAGCACCCGTTAATGTAACGGGCTTAACGACTAGTAATAATAATAATTATTATTTATTTTTATATACCGCCATACCAAAAAGTTCTAGGCGGTTCATAACAGTCAAGCCTAATACATACAATGCAGATGAATACATCAAATTAAAATACATCTGAAAGATTCGGCGAGATTAAATGCATACAATATAGGTACAATACAACAATTTAAAATAGGATAAAAAGGTATTAAGTTGAAAACCAAGATACATTAAGATACCAGCTTGTTGAATAGTTGTGTCTTTATCTGTTTTCTAAAATCAAGATAAGAGGAAGCTTCTAACATAATTTTTGCAAGCCATGTATTCAATTTGGCGGCCTGAAATGAGAAGGTTCTCTCGAAGAACCTCTTGTAATGACAAGATTTTATAGAGGGATATGCAAACAGATGTACTCTTCGTGTACTCTTATTAGTGCAACTCAGGGTAAAATGAGGAGTAAGATAAGCTGGTAACAAAAGGAATGGAAAACCTTTCATATGCTGAGAGAATGGAGAAACTGGGTCTCTTTTCCCTGGAGAAGAGGAGACTTAGAGGGGATATGATAGAAACTTACAAGATCATGAGGGGCATAGAGAGAGTAGAGAGGGACAGAAAGAGAGAGAGAAAGGGAGACAGAGAGAAATAGAGAGAGAGAGAGAGAGAGAGATGGAAAGAAAGAAAGAGAAAGAGAAAGGGAGAGACACAGAAATAGAGAGAGAAAGGGAGAGAGAGATAGAAACATAGAAACATAGAAATTGACGGCAGAAAAGGGCCGTGGCCCATCAAGTCTGCCCATACCAATGACCCACTCCCTGACTTTTACTCCCCTAGAGATCCCATGTGAATATCCCATTTTCTCTTAAAATCTGACACGTTGTTGGCCTCAATCACTTGCTGAGGTAGCTCGTTCCAATGATCGATCACCCTTTCGGTGAAGAAGTACTTTCTGGCATCACCATGAAATTTCCCTCCCTTGACTTTAAGCGAGTGCCCTCTGGTGACCGAGGGCCCTGTAAGACAGAAGATGTCATCTTTCACCTCTATACGTCCCGTAATATACTTAAAGGTCTCAATCATGTCTCCCCTCTCTCTTCGTTCCTCCAGTGAGTACATCCGCAGTTTTTTTAGCCTTTCTTCATACGTGAGATCCCTGAGCCCCAAGACCATCCTGGTAGCCATTCGCTGAACCGACTCAATTCTCAGCACATCTTTCCGGTAGTGTGGTCTCTAGAATTGAACACAATACTCCAGATGAGGTCTTAGCATGGATCTGTACAGCGGCATTATGACTTCAGGTTTTCTGCTGACAAAACCCCTACGGATGCAGCCCATCATTTGTTTTGCCTTGGACGAAGCCTTCTCAACTTGATTGGCAGCTTTCATATCATCACTGATGATCACTCCAAGATCACGTTCCACCATGGTCCTGGTCAAGGTTTCACCATTTAGTGTGTAAGTTCTGTGTGGATTTTTTTTACCTAGGTGCATCACTTTACATTTTTTAGCATTGAAGCTTAGCTGCCAAGTTGACGACCACTGTTCCAGCTGTCGTAGGTCCTGTGCCATACTGTCAGGCATACTGGGTCTCTTTTCCCTGGAGAAGAGGAGACTTAGAGGGGATATGATAGAGACTTACAAGATCATGAGGGGCATAGAGAGGGACAGAAAGAGAGAGAGAAAGGGAGACAGAGAGAAATAGAGAGAGAGAGAGAGATGGAAAGAAAGAAAGAGAGAGAGAAAGAGAGAGAGAGAGAAAGAGAGATAGATAGAGAAAGATTGGAGAAACTGGGTCTCTTTTCCCTGGAGAAGAGGAGACTTAGAGGAGATATGATAGAGACTTATAAGATCATGAAGGGCATAGAGAAAGTAGAGAGGGGCAGATTCTTCAAACTCTCGAAAAATAAAAGAAAAAGAGGGCATTCAGAAAAACTGAAAGGGGACAGATTCAAAACAAATGCTAGGAAGTTCTTCTTTACCCAGCGTGTGGTGGACACCTGGAATGCGCTTCCAGAGGACGTAATAGGGCAGAGTACGGTACTAGGGTTTAAGAAAGGATTGGACAATTTCCTGCTGGAAAAGGGGATAGAGGGGTATAGTTAGAGGATATAGCGATACTCGAGAAGGTTCAGAGGAGAGTGACACATCTGATAAAAAGGATGGAAAACCTTTCATACGCTGAGAGATTGGAGAAACTGGGTCTCTTTTCCCTGGAGAAGAGGAGACTTAGAGGGGATATGATACAGACCTACAAGATCATGAAGGGCATAGAGAGAGTGGAGAGTGACAGAAAGAGAGAGAGAAAGGGAGACAGAGAAATAGAGAGAGAGAGAGAAAGAGAGATGGAAAGAAAGAAAGAGAGAGAGAAAGGGAGAGACACAGAAATAGAGAGAGAAAGGGAGAGATAGATAGATAGAGAAAGATTGGAGAAACTGGGTCTCTTTTCCCTGGAGAAGAGGAGACTTAGAGGGGATATGATAGAGACTTACAAGATCATGAAGGGCATAGAGAGAGTAGAGAGGGACAGATTCTTCAAACTCTCGAAAAATAAAAGAACAAGAGGGCATTCGGAAAATTTGAAAGGGGACAGATTCAAAACGAATGCTAGGAAGATTTTCTTTACCCAACGTGTGGTGGGCACCTGGAATGCGCTTCCAGAGTACGTAATAGGGCAGAGTACGGTACTGGGGTTCAAGAATGGATTGGACAATTTCCTGCTGGAAAAGGGGATAGAGGGGTATAGATAGAGGATTACTGCACAGGTCCTGGTCCTGTTGGGCCGCCACGTGAGCGGACTGCTGGGCACGATGGACCTCAGGTCTGACCCAGCGGAGGCATTGTTCTTATGTTATCTCCATAGAGAGAGAAAGAAGGCTCCCACTCCCACTGCCTTTAATTGTGCGAGTCGGAGTTTGAGCAACACTTTCATAGACAAGTGTATACAATCTCAGAGGCTCAGAAACACTAGTTTTCTGGACAGTTACACACACATGTGGTCTGTAATCCCAGGCACCCAGATTACAGAATTATCCATCACGAGTCTGAATTCAGGAGTGTTTGAGAGTGGCTGCTGGTCATATCAGTGATCCATGGGCTTATCCTATATAATAAAACCCTAGAGTGTGCATGCGCTCTTGAAATTTCGTGATCCCTGCCGCTGTGATTTCTGATCCGTGGCCGCCAATCCGGCGGCAGGGAACATTTTGGCCACTCCCCTCCTCCCGCCCTCACTCACCTTGGAAGCCAGGCAAGCTCTCTCCCTGCCCGCGTCCTCAGCAGGGAACACACCTCCCGCCCTAACTCGCCGCTGCCGCCGCCACCGCTGCTGCTGCTGATCCTCCTCTAAAGAGCAGCCTGCGATGGTGTCCAGCTTTAGCGAACCTCGCAGGCCGCTCTCCACCCTCGGTAGCACGTTCCCTCTGATGCACGGGATCGCGCCGAGGGAACGTGCTACCGAGTTGGAGAGTGGCCTGCGAGGTTCGCTAAAGCCAGACACCATCGCAGGCTGCTCTTTACAGGAGGATCAGCCACCACGGGGATCGTGAGAAGAGCTGCCGGTACTTTGAAACTTGCAGGCCAGCCCGTGGGAAGGGAAGGGGGAGGGGCCGAACGGAGCAGGACAGCTCACGGTAAGAGAAGGGAATGGGGGGTGGGGAAAAATGGCTTCAGCAGGGACCTGGAGGGGAAGGGAAATACCGCTGCTGCTTCTGCAAAGGAAAGTGTGGGGGTGGGGGAAAATGCTGCTACTACTTCACAGGGATCTAGAGGGGAAGGGAAATATCACTGCTGCTTCTGCAAAGGAAAGTGGGGGGGGGGGAGAGAAGGGAATGGGGGTGGGTGGAAAATTCTGCTACTGCTTCAGCAGGGACCTGGAGGGGAAGGGAAATACCGCTGCTGCTTCTGCAAAGGAAAGTGTGGGGGGGGGGTGAGAGAAGGGAAAGGTGGAGGTGGGGGAAAATGCTGCTACTACTTCACAGGGATCTGGAGGGGAAGGGAAATATCACTGCTGCTTCTGCAAAGGAAAGTGGGGGGGGGAGAAGGGAATGGGGGGGGAAATGCTGCTACTGCTTCAGCAGGGACCTGGAGGGGAAGGGAAATACCGCTGCTGCTTCTGCAAAGGAAAGTGGGAGGGGGAGAGAAGGGAAAGGTGGAGGTGGGGGAAAATGCTGCTACTACTTTACAGGGATCTGGAGGGGAAGGGAAATATCACTGCTGCTTCTGCAAAGGAAAGTGGGGGGGGGAGAGAAGGGAATGGGGGGTGGGCGAAAATGCTGCTACTACTTCACTTAGACCTGGAGGGAAGGGAAATACCGCTGCTGCTTCTGCAAAGGAAAGTGGGGGGAGGGGAGAGAGACAGAAAGAAATACAGACAGACAAAGGAGGCCAGGGAGAGAGACAGACAGAAATAAAGACAGACAGGGGACCAGAGAGACAGACAGAAAGAAAGACAGACAGACAAAGGGTGTCAAGGAGAGAGAGAGAAAAATAGCAGGAGGGAGAGAGACAAAAAGAAAGGAAGAAAGAGACAGGAGCAGGGAGAAAGACATAAATAGGCATATATTCTAGCACCCGTTAATGTAATGGGCTTAAACACTAGTTTCTAATAAAGATGTGGCATCTTAATTTTTATTCAACCGAAAAAAAAAAAAAGTAGGAAAGCTTTGGAGGAAAGGGTTGTGAAAGGGTTGTGTTACATTTTTCACTGCAATATGAGAGTGAATCATCTTGGTTATTACTGATTATGTTTTTATACATACTTTAACAAGTTTGGTTTTAGAGTATAATCATCCCTAGAGGAAGTGTCCATCAATTATGCAATCAGATCACTCCATCTTCAAAGCCCAGACTGAATATTGGTACAGAAATAAATATCTTTTTAATTATTTAGATGGGCCTGAACTGGGGCTCCCCCCCCCAACGATGATGGTGTGCAGGGGTTAACAAGGGAAATCTTGCATGAACAGTTAATAGTATAGTGTGGAAGTAAGAAAAGGCTCAGTATATTGTTTCTAAAGAGTTACTGTCCTTCTTTTCTATTTCAGATTGGAATCAGACAAGCTATGGTTTGCCAACACCATTTGAAAGAGGAGAGGCCAACCTGATCTTGCCCATTGTCTTGCAGTATCTCTGTCCTACATATGTGTCTATTGCAGGCCTAGGGGCCATTGTTGCCGCTGTGATGTCTTCTGCAGATTCATCACTGCTGTCAGCCAGTTCTCTGTTTGCTTACAACATCTACAAAAAGATTTTAAGGAAAAAAGTGAGAAATTTTTTTATAAAACAAAACGTATTACTGATTACGTATTAGGACGTGTAATTAAACTCTGGAATGTGGTGAAATCAGTTAGCTTAGCAGAGTTTAAAAAAGGTTTGGATTATTTCCTAAAAGAGAAGTCTATAGGCCATTATTGAGATGGCTTGAGGAAAGGCTAAAGCGGCTAGAGCTCTTCAGCTTGGAGAAGAGACGGCTCAGGGGTGAAATGATAGAGGTCTATAAAATAATGAGTGGAGTGGAAAGGGTTGATGTGAATCACTTGTTCACTCTTTCCAAAAATACTAGGGGACATGTGATGATGCTACTAAGTAGTAGATTTAAAACAAACTGGTGAAAATATTTCTGCACATAATGTGTAATTAAACTCTGGAATTCGTTGCCAGAGAATGTGGTGAAATCAGTTAGCTTAGCAGGGTTTAAAAAAAGGTTTGGCTGATTTCCTAAAAGAGAGGTCCATAGGCCATTATTGAGATGGCTTGGGGAAATTAACTGCTTACTCCTAAGATAAGCAACATAAAATTTATTTTACTACTTGGATTCTAGCTAGGTACTTGGGACCTGGGTTGGCCACTGTTTGAAACAGGATACTGGGCTTGATGGACCTTCGGTCTGTCCCAGTATGGCAATTCTTATGTTCTGTTTTGATTGATTTTGCCCCTCCTATTTTCACTCTTGCTTCATCCCTTAGCCCAGGGGTGGGCAACTCTGGTCCTCGAGGGCCGGAATCCAGTCGGGTTTTCAGGATTTCCCCAATAAATATGCATGAGATCTGTTTGCCTGCACTGCTTTCAATGCTTATTCATTGGAGAAATCCTGAAAACCTGACTGGATTCCAGCCCTCGAGGACCAGAGTTGCCCACCCCTGCCTTTTAGCCAGTGCTCTTTTTCTTAAGACAGCCTGAAGAAGTTTCACAAATGTGCATCAATTAGCAAACAGAAGAGAAACAGGAAAATAACAAAAATGTTCTGCAGAAAACAGAAACATCAAAAATGGAGACAGCCAAGGGGATAATGATGTCCCTGGAGCCACACTTAGGGCTCCTTTTAAAAGCCGCGCTAGCGGGGTTAACATGCGCGACTTATCATCATGTGCTAACCCCAGCACTGGCCAAGAACTACCGCCTCCTCAAGAGGAGGCGGTAGCGGCTAGCACGTCCCGCGGTTTAGCATGCGTTAAACCACTAGCGCAGCTTAGGTAAAGGCGCCCTTAATGTTGACTCGACATGGCCATGTTTCGGCAAGTGCCTGCACCAGGGATCCTAACATTAAAATAACATTATACCAATAAATTGTTGCAAAGAGCTCCATACACTCAAATATATAAATACATATAAAAACATCATAATTCAAATATAAGCAATACTTTAAAAAAAGAAAAGAACACTTCATATCAAAAGGCATACTGATAAACTACATAGGCATACATAAGCTCATTGAAAAAACAAGCTTCTTTTCAATTGGGTAGGCAGGAACACATGATGCTGACATCATCGCTCTTCTGTTAGAGTGCACATCTCTTCACAAGTGCACAGGCTGCTCACTGGCGGAAAATGGCTCCATATTAGAGAATGACACGGTGACAAAATTCATCACCGTCCCCGTCCCCACGGATAACCACGGGAAACCATCATCATGTCATTCTTTAAAGAGAGAGGGAAGAATCAGAGTATGAATGGCCACAACCACTAACCCGCAAGCTTTGCTTTGAAGAATGCTGGTGTAGAAGGACTGAGGCTGAAACAGACACTATAGAATGACAGTCTCTGGTATCCAGAGCAGATATTGTGATGTCATAATGCCTCATTCCACCAGTGCCTAAGAACCAATCACATCAGTGATGTCACAATGGCTTCATTATCCTTGGCTCACATAAGAATCAGAGTATGAATGGCCACAACCACTGACCCGCAAGCTTTGCTTTGAAGAATGCTGGTGTAGAAGGACCGAGGTTGAAATAGACACTAGAAAATGACATGGGATTATTTCCCACAGTTATCCGCGGGGACGGGAACGGTGATGAATATTGTCACCGTGTCATTCTCTACTCCATATTTAAAGTTTTTCAAAAACACCTACCAGAGTCACAAAAAAGTGCCCCCCCCCAAATGTGGTGATTCTTCTATATTTAAAATTCGTGCTGCTAGCTATGCTTACCTTCTAACTGCTTGGTTCATCTGCCCTCCTGCCTTTTGAGGACATGTCCGGGGGTCCGGCACTTTGTCCGGGTTATGAAAAGCTGTGTCGGGCAGGGAGGACGACCGCGAATGCGCGGCCATCATACGATGACATCATGGGCGTGCACACGTGTGCATGATATCATCACGTAGCGTCTGCGCATGCGCGGACATCCTCCCTTCCTGACAAGAGCAGGCAGCGGGGGGGCGGGGCTAGGGGGGCTTGGGGCAGGATATGGGCGGGGATGGCCAGAACTAGGCCGGCCTGGGGGCGGAGCTAAGGGGTTTAGATTTTCCAAAAGGAAAATCTGGTGACCCTATATAGGACACCAGTATCGGCAGCCGACTATGAAGCGGCAGCCGATCGCGTGCCAATCACGCATCAGCGTCCTATTCAGAATCGTGTCTACACTCCTGGACAGACGCCTTGCATTTTGCAAACAGCATTTTGCAGGCCTATATTTAAGGAGTCTGTCTTGCATGCAAGAGATAAGACTCTGAGCACTTTTTACACATTTAACTAGCTAATTAGAATTATTTATAGATTATTTTAAGAATTTAAGTTTATAGTGAAGTATAGAAGCTGGTATTTATTATAATTTTTGCATCTACAGAGACACATACCGATGCTTAGGCCTGCTCACCTTGGGCCACCTTGGGCATGCTTAAGTGTGGGTATGCATGTGCTACAGAGGCCTAGAATGTAGGCATCCTTCCTCGAATACTTAAAAAAAAAAGTGCATCCCGATTGGCTGTCAGATGGCAGTAGAATGCCTTCCACCGCCTGCAATTGGGAACGGCGTTTCGAGAATCAGGCCCTTAGTGTTGACTATTGGAGGCAAAAGAGGAGGAATGTGCCAAGTACATGCCCACAAGAGCTAAGTAGTAGGCACAGCTCTTATGTGCATGCCCGGGAGAGAATATTGCTGTGGTTTCCGGAGAATCAGACAACAAGGTAGAAGCAGTATACACGGGCAAAAAGAAACCTGCACAGAGCTGCAGCTGTACCTTCTTCTTATGTAGTTTGGAAGTTTATTTGTTTTGTATTATATTTGATAACAACTTTTGATGCAACTTTTGCTGTGAAGGACACACACATACAATATATACCTGTGCATTTATCCCACACATGTGCAAATTTTAAACATGCAAGCAGACTGCTTCACCGAGGTCGTCCTCTTGCAACAACAGCTCCATACTTCCAGAAAAATTTTAACACTACATGTAGGCTCTCCTAGGGTTGCCGGATTTTCCAATCGGAAAATCCAGACCTCTAGACCCGCCCCTAGGCATGCCCAGTTCCACCCATCCCCACCCTGTAATGCCCTAGCCCCGCCCCCAGTCCTGCCCTAGCCCCACCCCCGCCTACTCTTGTCAGGCAGGGAGCGGGCACTTCCTCCCTGCACGATGTGACTTGAGGAGGCTTTTCAAAACCCGGACAAAGCGCCAGGTTTTGAAAAGCCATCTGGACTCCCGGACATGTCCTCAAAAGGAGGCCATGTCCAAGGAAATCCTGGCATGTACCCTGGGCTCTTCCCTGTGCGGAATGCTCATTTTAATACCAATGAGCTTATTGTAACACATTTGTATAGGATTATCGGTAGCTGCCGCCGCAAACAGTGAATGCCACACAGAATCCCTTTGTGCATTAGACACTGAATAGTGAATAATGTACGCCGGACTGGCTACAAGATCTCTAAATCAAACGTTGCTAGCAGAATAAGCTTTAAGCATTGGGGTCTTGGAGTCCTTGAACTAAAGGAGCTCCCTGAGCACAAAAACGTAGTAGTTCTATTTTTGACCGTAGGGTTGTTGTTGGCAATCAGATTTTTAGATACACTAAGGGCCTGTTTTACAAAACCGCGCTAGCAGCTGCTGCACGGTAACGGCCCTGAAGCCCATAGAGATTTAAACGGCTTCGGATCTGTTGCTGCGCGGCTTTGTAAAACAGGCCTTAAGATTCTCAAAACTTACCATGCCTTTAAGTGAAACAACTTTTTATTAAGAAATAATGAACAAACTACAAGGAATATACAGCATCCATATATTGAGCAAAAAAAAACAACCCAAACCCCACCACAATATCCATAGCTCTAAGAACCCAACTTCACTTCCCCCTATCCAGTGGTCTCAAACTCAAACCCTTTGCAGAGCCACCTTTTGGATTTGCAGGTACTTGGAGGGCCTCAGAAAAAATAGTTAATGTCTTATTAAAGAAATGACAATTTTGCATGAGGTAAAACTCTTTATAGTTTATAAATCTTTCCTTTTAGCTAAGTCTTAATAATAATATTGTAATTTATAGCTAAAGAGACATATGATCAAGAAACTGTTTTATTTTACTTTTGTGATTATGAGAAACATACCGAGGCCTCAAAATAGTACCTGGCGGGCTGCGAATTTGAGACCACTGCTATAGGCTAAGGCTCTTTACACCTGCATTGTGATGTCATAGAACTTTATGGTTATAGAAACATAGTAACACGATGGCCATCCACAGCATCCACTATCTCCTCCTCTCCCTATTGGCTAAGGCTCTTAACATTTGCATCTCCTCTTCCTATAGGCCAGTGGTCTCCAACTCAAACCCTTTGCAGGGCCACCTTTTGGATTTGTAGGTACTTGGAGGGCCTCGGAAAAAAAATATTGTCTTATTAAAGAAATTAATAATGTCTTATTAAAGAAATGACAATTTTGCATGAGGTAAAACTCTTTCCTTTTGGCTAAGTCTTCATAATAATATTGTAATTTATAGCTAAAAAGACATATGATCAAGAAACTGTTTTATTTTACTTTTGTGATTATGATATAAACATACTGAGGGTCTCAAAATAGTACCTGGCGGGCCGCATGTGGCCTCCGGGCCACGAGTTTGAGACCACTGCCCTAATCCCTTCCCCCTGCCCAATGAAGGAGAACCCACAACAGAAAATCCAAAGAATCAAATGTCATGAGAGGGTAGTGCTCTTAAGCCCCCCATTGCAATAGCCAGAATATGTTCTCCAGGAATAGAACCCTCCCCTAATCCCAACCCCCAACCCAGAAGTCAGATACTATCCAGTATCACTACAAATACACAACCTATTATTCCCCCTAACCCCACTCCCTCATCCCCAACAACAAAGAAGAAAAGAAAGAAGAGAAGAAATAAAAAGAGAAAGAAATATTCTTTTTTTAAAAAGGGTAAACATACACATGTGCTCTGCAGCGCCTCCCATTATCACCAAATTAAAGGAAATTTAAAATGGCACTACGAGCCCAAGGAGACAATGATTGAACATAAGGATCTCAAACAGTGAGGAAATGTCATTTACGTTTAGCACTAGTGCGAGCCTTCCTACGCTCTAATAACATAGGTGCATGGAAGCGGTTACTTACCATGCCTTTAATGATGGTCGCTAAACTAGTTCCAGCCGGTTTGGTGTGCCAGTATGTTACCGACATGATCATCAGAATGGTTCACCGTGGTCTTTCTCAAACTTCCTATCAGACTCGGACTCAGTTGTGCAAATGTAGTGCAACAAGGTCATTAATATTAAAATGGTATTATAATGAGGTCATTAATATTAAAATGAGCACCCCAGGCGATTCTCTAAAGTTTCCGGGCAATTCTCTAACCTTGTTGAACTACATTTGTGGGCAAAATTTTCCGGCAGGGTCTGAGCTGTCATAGCCTTACTTTCCGGTCAGTGCCGGAGCGCTGATTTTGACAGCTCAGACCCCAGCACAAAAAAATACCCTGGGTTATATGTAAATGTTATTATAGCCTCACAAATTTATGCACAAATATCTTATTTTTGTTTTTCAGTTGAGTGAAAGCATAGAGAAAGCAAAGCAATGAGATTCCTCAGACCTAGTCTATAGATGTATGACAATTCCCCATTTGAACTCTCTGATAGTTCAGATTTTCAGCACGTCAATACACTTCTCCTCCGTATGCGCTGTGATAGGGGATTAACAGACATGCGAATACAGATAAAACCATGAATAACTTTTTCATATATTATTCGTTGTTTTTCTATTATAAAACCATCATGATAACAGCGGGATCTGGGACACGTCCACTGTTGCCCTATAACCCCAACACCATGACTCTCCTTCCCCATACTCCCCAAGCATTACCCCAAAAACACTCTGACTACAATTGTTGGTAATTAGCCGCAGCTCAATTTATAATCAAAACACTTACATAACATAATTTCAATTATAACATAGTTAACATAAACTCCCAGAGCTCCTCCCGAGCTACCCATAGACTTCATTGCCCTCGACCCTGCCACCCCAGCAAGGGTCAGAGGGGTGGCATGTCCCTCATGCCCCATTATCCGGGTCACCTGACCCACAGGCACGGCACCCCGCCGGCCCACCGCTCATCACCGGATGAGCCCCAATGACCCAGTAGCTCGGGAGATCTGCCCCCGAGCTACTCCCAACTACCGGAAAAAACATGGGGGTGGGAGGGAGGGAAAAAACCGACTCAGGAGGACCCACGACGGTTTGAGTCCCTCCACGGTCTCGCCTTTTATCACTTCACCCCCCCCCCCCCGCCGCGCGCTCCTACTGCCACCAATCATTTTAAACTCTCCTGCCTACCCAGCCAATCGCACCGCCCCTCAAACTCGCCGCCCCCCCAACCGCCCCAGCCGATGGGCAACACGCAGGCCTGCCAGCCCGTGTTATCTTACGCCCATCGACACGGGGGGTCTCGGGCTATTCTTAACAGCGGGATCTGGACACGTCCACTGTTGCCTATAACCCCAACACCATGACTCTCCTTCCCCATACTCCCCAAGCATTACCCCAAAAACACTCTGACTACAATTGTTGGTAATTAGCCGCAGCTCAATTTATTAATCAAAACACTTAACATAACATAATTTCAATTATAACATAGTTAACATAAACTCCCAGAGCTCCTCCCGAGCTACCCATAGACTTCATTGCCCTCGACCCTGCCACCCCAGCAAGGGTCAGAGGGGTGGCATGTCCCTCATGCCCCATTATCCGGGTCACCTGACCCACAGGCACGGCACCCCGCCGGCCCACCGCTCATCACCGGATGAGCCCCAATGACCCAGTAGCTCGGGAGATCTGCCCCCGAGCTACTCCCAACTACCGGAAAAACATGGGGTGGGAGGGAGGGAAAAACCGACTCAGGAGGACCCACGACGGTTGAGTCCTCCACGGTCTCGCCTTTTATCACTTCACCCCCCCCCCCCCGCCGCGCGCTCCTACTGCCACCAATCATTTTAAACTCTCCTGCCTACCCAGCCAATCGCACCGCCCCTCAAACTCGCCGCCCCCCCCAACCGCCCCAGCCGATGGGCAACACGCAGGCCTGCCAGCCCCGTGTTATCTTACGCCCATCGACACGGGGGTCTCGGGCTATTCTTAACAGCGGGATCTGGACACGTCCACTGTTGCCCTATAACCCCAACACCATGACTCTCCTTCCCCATACTCCCCAAGCATTACCCCAAAAACACTCTGACTACAATTGTTGGTAATTAGCCGCAGCTCAATTTATTAATCAAAACACTTAACATAACATAATTTCAATTATAACATAGTTAACATAAACTCCCAGAGCTCCTCCCGAGCTACCCATAGACTTCATTGCCCTCGACCCTGCCACCCCAGCAAGGGTCAGAGGGGTGGCATGTCCCTCATGCCCCATTATCCGGGTCACCTGACCCACAGGCACGGCACCCCGCCGGCCCACCGCTCATCACCGGATGAGCCCCAATGACCCAGTAGCTCGGGAGATCCGCCACAGGCCTGAGATCCCACAGGCCCCCCCCCCCCCAAGAAACCAAGCCGCGGCTAACATAAACCTAGAACGCTCTCACAACACACCGCAAAGTCATCTAAAAGCAGGTCCCACCCAACCTCAGACAAATGAACCCTATCTTTATGAAAAAGCCCCGCGCAACCGACCTCGACCCACCCGTGCAAAATCTGCTTACCACCTTGAGACACTACCCACTTTCCAATCTGCCGATTAAACTTGGCCAGTCCCCGAGTCCAACGTCGAGACGCCAAACACCGAGGTCGCGGAATGACATCCGACCAAACAACCCGTGTACTCGGGAACCAGTCAAAAACAACTCGTAAGTCATCCTTAATGATGTTGAGCAACTGCCTAGCTGGCAATGTATCAACATCATTACCCCCCAAATGTAGGATAAGCACGTCCGGACGACGAGGGCATGACCGCAAACGAGACAGAAACGGCAAAAGTTGATGCCACCTCATACCCCGTTGCCCCCACCAGGATACCCGGATGCCCAGATGTCCCAGCCCAAGATGACGACCTCCAGGACGCAACGAGGCCCTCTCGCCGGCCCAATGAATGAAGGAGTGGCCAATGATCCATACTGCCGCACTGCTCCGGACCGCACCTGAAAAGCAAACAACAAATTGCAACAGTCCCGAACTATGACTCTACACACGTGCTACACAACATTCCCCCAATTACTGATTCTCCCGTCTCCCCCTCTGCCCTCTACCCGACTCAGCCGGTCTAATGTAAGAGCGAAAGGCTCCCGAAGCCCAACGCCCCAACCGCCGGATACCGGCTTCCGGCATCCCCGCGGCACTAGCGCTAGTGGCCGCACCTATCCGAAAAGAATGCGTGCCATAGCAACTTGGATCCTCTCCGCAACGTGCTAAGGCCAGGCGCAGAACCGCTAGAAACTGAAACCGGGACAGAGGAACCCCATCAGCATGCACGAACAAAATCGGGGACCCCACCGCTCGCAACAATAAAAACTCCCGCAAACAGGACACCGGACACGAAATACAACCCGCAATCCTATTGAGCACTAACCACTGCCCGCGTCCCGCCTGATCGGTCTTGGAGCTAACCACATGAATCTCCACCTCGGTATCACCTAACCGCACATGTTGAATACACAAACCGCGCCCTCTAGCCCTGTCAGCTGCACTCACCAGCAACTCCCCCACTCTCAACGCACCAAAGAAAGCAAGGGAAAAAGCCGCTCGAAACATACCAGCTTCATAAGGGGAGGAGGCCAAATCTGGCAAGACTGCCAACAGCTGCACCAGCAAGGCATGCTGAATAGGTAAACGAGAATCCGGCCTAACAGGCACCGCTCTCCCCAAAGCTCGAAGCAGGCGCCGCACCAGGAAACCCGATGCAGGACATGCCCAGCCCAATGCCCGACAGAAAAAGGCAAACCCAACCAAACGCCCCTGAACCACTCGACGGGAAAGCTGGGTCCTGTAGGAATCCAACACGAAATCCTCCAGCAAGGATTCGGCCACGTCCCCAGGTGTCCAGCCTCTGCTGCAGAGAAAAGTAGCCACCAAACGGAACCCCGCTGAATAATGAGACCAAGTAGCAGGCGCTACCGACAGGCGGAGCATGTCCCACACTCCCTCTCGACCAGGCTCCACAAATGCGCCGGCATCGAAGCACCGTCTTTGTGCGCCTCCGGCGCCAGCCGACGAAACTGTGAGAAATGGAAACGAGAAAGAGCGTCAGCAATTCCATTGTGCGAACCAGGGACATGTCGCGCTCTGAGATACAAATTAAGACGCAGACACCGTAAAACCAAGGCACGCACCAACCCATTCACCGCTAGGCAACGCGCCACCTGTCTATTGACCACTTCCACCACCCCAAGATTATCGCACCAGAACACTACCCGCCTATCCCGTAATTTATCCGCCCACAAGTCGCAGGCCACAATGAAAGGAAACAATTCCAAGAGTGTAATATTCCGCGTAATACCCTTCTCTACCCAAGCTTGTGGCCAGCGCTCCGCACACCACGCCCCCTGACAGTACAGACCGAATCCCACCCCTCCAGCCGCGTCCGAAAACAGCTCCAAATCGCAATTAGACACCTCAGGAGCCTGCATAGGTAAATAGCCATTGAAGTCGCGTAAAAAACAAGCCCACATACACAGATCAGCTCGAACTCCCGCAGACAGCCGCAAAAAATGTCGCTTCTCCCTAACCCCCGCCGTGGACGCCGCCAATCGACGTGAAAAGGCACGCCCCATGGGCAAAACTCGACAGGCAAAATTAAGAGAGCCTATCAAGGACTGAACTACCTGCAAGGTAGTTTTACGCGCCGACAAAACACGCTCGATCAAACCAAGCAGCTGTTGAACCTTACCCACCGGAAGCCGAGTCACCAAATTCTCCGAATCCAGCTCAATCCCTAGAAAAACCAAAGACGACACCGGACCCTCAGACTTGTCCCTCGCCAACGGTATCCCAAACTCGGCAGCCATGGACTCGAAGGCGCCCTTCAAACGCGAACAGTCATCCGAATCTGCCGGTCCTATGAACAGAAAATCATCAAGATAGTGAACGACCGCATCCAACCCAGCCCGCTGAACCACCACCCAGTGCAGGAAGGAGCTGAACATTTCAAAATAGGAACACGAGATAGAACAACCCATAGGCAAACAACGATCGTAGAAATACGCACCGTCAAAACGGAAACCTAACAACGGATAAGACTGCGGATGAACTGGCAACAGTCGGAAGGCAGATTCGATATCCACTTTAGCTAACAAAGCACCGCGGCCCGCCCTAAGAATGAGCCTCAGGGCACAATCAACGGATGAGTAACGAACCGTGCACAGATCCCTCGGAATACCATCATTCACGGAAGACCCAACGGGCCGAGATAAATTGTGAATGAGGCGAAACTTACCAGGTTCCTTCTTAGGAATCACCGCTAGCAGAGACACCATCATAACCGGAAAAGGCTGCTCCCGGAAAGGACCCGCAATCCGGCCCAACCGCAATTCCTCCTCCAATTTGCGGCGGACCACAGCACCCAAATGCGCAACAGAGGACGAATTACGTGCCCGAACCCCAATCAACTCCCCCCGAAATGGAATCTCAAAACCCTCAGAAAACCCCCTCTCCAAGAGAAGAGCCACACGCACCGGCCTATAACAACGCAGCCACGGGAGCAACATACCGACCAAGACCGGAGTAGGAACCGCTCGCGACCCACCACTACTTGCCAACCCCCGAAGGACCTCCCGCTTGCTTCTTGGGGCACTTAAGGAGGGAATGCGGCTGCCCGCATTGGGAGCACGCATGTCGAAATCTACAGTCTGTGAAGGAACAGCTGGACTTGTTAAATCTCCAACACACATCACCGAGCCCACCTCCGCCAGACCCCCCCCCCCCATCCCGGGCCGAAAGGGCCGCCCCCCGCCCGGAGTAACTGCCGACGCACGACCCACCCCCACCGGGGCTGCCCCAGCTTTTGAGGACATATGGGTGAGCCACAGATTAACATCCTGCGTGCCCCATGACATATGTGTGTTCTCCTCCATCTTGTCCCTAAAAGCCTCGTCATAATTTAACCAGGTCCACCCACCAAAACGCTGATACGCATCTAGTACAGAATCAGCGTACGCTAACAATAAACCATAATCCTCCGGACGGTACCTTCCCCAAACACTGGCTAGCCGCATGAATGCCCGTATCCAATTAAGTATGGACCGTGAGACTGGCAACGGTTTCACTGCACCCCCCGCACGTTTTGATTTTTTCTTGCTACGCCGGTGTGCTCTACCCTCCAGGAGACGAAAAATGTCGATACAGGCACGTCGCCTAATCTTGTGCCGTAAGTCGCGCGGTACTCGCTCCCAGAGTTCGGTCAGAGCGACCAAGGCCGGCACACCTCTACCATCCCCTTGCTGCATCACGCCCCCCATTCCCCCCGGGCCCCCCTCCTTAACCGCCCCGGCCCGAGGAGAAGAAGACGCCGATGAGGAAGACGAAGACGAAGAGGAAGACCGACTCGATGAGGATGAATCCCTTCTACGCCGCCGCTTCCCCTTACTCTTCCTCCCCCCAGTTTTCGCCCCATAAACCACAGCAGGCGCAACCTTACCCGACGTTGAAGGTCCAGCCTCCTCCAAGGAGAGGCCACTCGCAGCAGCCTCTGCAGACGCCACCGATCGTCGATCCACAACAGCGACGCCACGGCCAGCAACCGCCACACCCGAAGATGGACCAGCGACGCCTCCGCCAACAGCCGCTGACTCCAACGCCGACGTCACCGAAACTCGCCCGCCACTCTGCAGATCGGAGATTCCATCCATGCTGCCGGTAGGGGGACCTGGAGCCGCTCCTGCAGCACCCCGCTGGTGTTCTGGAACCATTGCTGGACTCTGTGAAAAGAAACCACAACCAGGAACAGAGCCCGGAACACCACCCCCTTGCATACCCCAACCCGAACCCCCAACCCCAAAAGGCCAGGAGCCACCCATCCATCCAGGAGTCCCACTACCCCCCCAAAAGGGGGGCATAGAACCTGAACCCCAACCCTGAGGCCCAGAACACCAAGGGATCATGCCAAACGGCGACCCCCACGGACCCATGGGACTCCCACCCCAAACACCCGACCCCCAGCTGGTAGAAGGCTGTGGCGATGGCTGCGAATTGCCCCTTTCCCCATGGGACAACCCCTCAACCCCCAACTCAGGTGCTGTAGCCAGGTCCCCCAGTCCAGACCCTGAAGCCTCACCCAGAAACCCAGCCTGCCCCGACGCGGCACAGAGGGCTGGCCCCGCACCTCGCACCTCCCCCACTGACTCCTGCACAACGTTAGGCACTGCAGAGCTGCGGTCCCCAGGCCGGGCAGACGCCTGCCCGCCCGACTTTGCTTTCCCCCTTTTGGGCCCCGCCCCCTTCTGCGGAGCCACGCGGTCCGGCCGATCCCTCGGAACCCGCCCACTCACCAGGCCCGCTGAGCCAGCCAGAGCGATCGCCGAAAGCGCATCGCATTTTGAGCGACGCGCCGGCCTGCCCCGTTCAAACCCGCCTTCCACACCCACCTGCTCTCCCGGGTCCTCGACCAACGAGTCCCCCGCCCGAAAGGAGATCTCGGCCACGTCGCGCTCCTGCTCCACCACTGCCGCCAATCTCTCCGCCATAACCGACGAGGAAGGAGGACCCGGAACGCCACGAGGTGAGACTAAAAAAAAACCGACTCAGGAGGACCCACGACGGTTGAGTCCTCCACGGTCTCGCCTTTTATCACTTCACCCCCCCCCCCCGCCGCGCGCTCCTACTGCCACCAATCATTTTAAACTCTCCTGCCTACCCAGCCAATCGCACCGCCCCTCAAACTCGCCGCCCCCCCCCGACCGCCCCAGCCGATGGGCAACACGCAGGCCTGCCAGCCCCGTGTTATCTTACGCCCATCGACACGGGGGTCTCGGGCTATTCTATATGGTGAAACCGCGAATAACATGGTGGGAAACCTGGCCTGTTCTTGAAGGAGAGGCAAAACACGGTGAAGAAAGTGCTGGGAATTGGCAATTTTTTTCTGTAAATGCTTGGAATCAGCGATTTCTCAATGCAAGCTAACATAATTTAGGGGGGAAGAACCAGCAAGCTAAAAACTGTGAATAATCGAAACTGCAATTGCTGAAACCGCAAATACAGAGGGAGAAGTGTAATACATTCTTCTTCTACCTCTTCATTTTACAGGCCTCTGAGAAGGAAATTATGCTCATGATGAGATTCTCCATGGTGGCGTTTTGCTCAGCAGCCGCTGGCTTAGCTTTCCTTTCACATTCCGTTTATGATTTGTGGTTCCTGAGTGGGGAGCTGGTGTATGCCCTGCTCTTTCCCCAACTGTGCTGTGTTCTCTTCATTCCCAACACCAATACATACGGTTCCATTGCCAGTTTCCTCTGTGGACTTATCCTACGACTGCTAGGAGGAGTAAACGCTCTGAAAATCCCTCCTGTGATATGTTACCCGGGATGTCGTCTTGTAGATGGGGTCTATGTTCAGCTTTTCCCATTTAAAACATTCACAATGCTAATGGCTTTGGCTACTCAAGTCGTCGTTTCATACCTGATTGCATTTTTGTTTAAGAATAATATTGTCCCTATAAATTGGGACATTTGCAATGTCATGAAGGACAAAAACTGTAGCACACCGCTGCCCGAGGTGGAACCTGAAGGGTTACAATTAAATGCCTTATCTATGAACAGCAATGAATCTGACGATTAAGTTGATATCATGTATTCAATACTTGTGTTTGCAGGCCCACATTTGCTGCGTTGTTATTTGCATAATTCGAAGTCTTTGAAAATATTTTTTGAGAACCTGCCAACCAAGAAGAGAATGATGTGGAGCCATGAAACTTACAAGTTATTCCACACTTTTCTAGACATTTTTTTGTTTCAAGGAGGCAAATGCATCTAGCAAATGGGCACAAGTGTAGGGAAACCAAGCCATTGTGACATCACCAATGAGGTTGGCTCTTATGCTTTGGTGGAATGAGGCATTATGACATCACAATAGGAGGGGCTGCTGAAAAGTTCTCAGCACAACCAAGAAGAGAATGATGTGGAGCCATGAAACTCACAAGTTATTCCACACTTTTCTTGACATTTTTGACCTGGTAGACCACACCATACTACTTCAGATACTAGAAGCCATAGGGATTTCAGGAGGGGTATACAACTGGTTACAAGGATTCCTTAAAACAAGAATATACAGAGTAAAGACAAACGATCTTAAAACAGACCCCTGGTCCAACCCCTGCGGAGTACCACAAGGGTCACCACTGTCGCCCATGCTCTTCAACCTCTTCATATCCTCCCTTGGTACCACTCTAGATAACCTAGACGTAACATCATTCAGCTACGCAGACGACAACCATACTCCTCCCCTTCGACGCACCAGATCCCAGTTCAACAGATAATCTGAAAAAAACACTAGAAGCAGTGGAAAAATGGATGATAGATCACAAATTGAAGCTGAATTAGGACAAAACAAAATTTTTATTGCTTGAAAAGGACAAAACTCCATCCATAACAGAATTAGAAATAAATGCCACCAAATACCCTATACAGTCCGTGCTCAAACTCCTAGGAGTGACGATAGATAGATGCTGCACAATGCAGGTCCAAATCAACAAGACCACTCAAAAAGCATTTCTAACCATGCGCAATCTACGAAAAATAAGAAAATTCTTTGACAAAGAGCAATATAGGCTCATAGTCCAATCCCTAGTCCTAGGTCTAGTGGACTACTGTAATATCCTCTACCTACCATGCCCCACAAACTTGATAAAACAATTACAGACTGTACAAAATACAGCCCTCAGACTGATCTATTCACTTGGAAAATTTGACCATATCACCAATGCCTACCAAGCACAAATTCAATTCAAATTATACTGTCTATAATTCAAAGCCCCCACCTACCTAAATAATCGCCTAAATCGGACCAGACAAAGGAGAACTCTGACCCCATTTTCCTACCCCCCATTCAAAGGTACTCAGCGCAAGAAGATGTATGACAACCTACTAGCGACGCAGGCAGTGAAACTAGACCACTCCATCACTAACTTGCTGACAGCAACAAGCGACTTCAAATCATTTCGAAAAGAAATCAAAACCCTGCTATTCAAAAAATTTATCGTTATCTTAACTCTCCCCTTGCCCTTCCTCCTCCCTTCGTAAATTCCCTCAAATTGCTACTCATCTTGCACTTTCTTCTCAAAGACTTAACTATGAAACCAATCCCTACATTGTAATTTCCCTGTAAATGCCCAGTTTTCTTCTGATTTCTACTCATCTTGTAATTTCTCCTATGTTTGCTATCCATCTTGTAATTTCTCCTCTAAGACTCTATTATGTAACCAGCCCCCTAGAGTGTAATTTTCCTGGAAATGTCCAGTTATCTTCTGATGTAATCCGTCTAGAATTGCAAGGTACAGGCGGAATAGAAGTCACTAATGTAATGTAATGTACTTTTCATTTCAATGATATGAAATGAAGCTACAAGTGTCAAGAAAAGTGTGGAATAGTTCGTAAATTGGCTGAGAACTTTTCAGTGGTCCCTCAACTGCAATAATTTAAAATGCTAAGTACAAGAGATTGCACTAATAATTGTAAAAGAATATTGTCAAAATATGAACTGATTGATTTAAATTTCCATAACATAGTAAAACCTTTCTTGACCACAAAATTTACCTGAGATGACATCGATAATGCTCTGTCAAGATGTACTCTTAAAATTTTAATGGTAGGCAAGAGAGGGTATTGGATTCCATTTAAATTCAAGTTTTCTTCTCCAATTTTAGTCAAGGAAGCTATTGGAAAAAAACCCAACTTAGGGATCCTTTCTCCCGTGGGCCAGTGAGGAAAATACTTAGACATACGTAGGAATTCTATAAGCACTGTAGCATTTACTTCACCGGCCCACGGTAGAAAGGATCCCTAAGTTGGTTTTAGTTTATGATATATTTTTTAATCTCACTTATTGTTTTACCACTTGTTTTATTTTATCATTCAAATTTCATTTAAATTTCCCCAGAATTCTATTGCTTCAACGGTTCTCCCTCTGCATCTATTCTTATCTCCCCTCTTTTTAATCTTTCAAATTCCTTTAGATCATTGTAATCTTATTAGTATGTTTATTTTCTTATTTTTCTCCTCTATCTCTATTTTCTTTCTTTATTACTCTTCTAATTGTCATTTTTCCTGGTACTTTAGTTAGATTGTGAGCCTTCGGGACAGTAAGGGAATTTCTAAGTACTTATAATTTACTTATAATTTTAATGCACCAATATATTAATTGTAACCCGTTCTGAGGGGCGTGGCTTAACGCGAGCACGGATGGAGGTGTGATCGTGAAGCTCCTCACCATCCAGGCAATGAAATATAAAAAAAAATTTTTTCCTTCAAGATAACTACATAGAAAATATATATTAAAAAAGCTGAACAAATGATACAAGATAAAATCCTAATTTCCTGCAGTTGAAGTGAGGTATGTGCTGACAGGAGTCGGGAAGGCAGAGAGCCGTTTGTGTTTTCGGCGGTTTCATGAAACTTGAATGCAGCGCTGAGACCGCGAGGTGTATGTGAGTGACCAATGAGTTTGATTGGAAAACTGTGAAGGAAGTTTGTATTCCGACCAGATATAACTGAAACCATAAGAAGGAAAAAATAGATAATCCTTTGATGAAAAGGGGATTGAATAAAGAAAACTGAGAGAGAGGAATACCGGCATTTTCTCTCAGTAATTAAGTGCCGAAGCGCTGAAAACAAATAAATATCAGCTTATTAAAATAAATAAAAATACTGAATTGAATATTATTTTCCTCTGACAAAGCTGCGATTGGGCTTGTGAGAGAGGAGACAGAGAAAAGGATTAACGGAACTTTTAAAAAAAACTGAAGCAGCAGAACATCGAGGCAGTTGAGAGACGCTGTGAATAAACAGAAGACAGTTGCTTCAAGTTTGTCAAAATAAGGGAAAATAACTCGATGAAGTGTTGCTCTCCTCGGTCGGAGCTGCGATTGGGCTTGTGAGAGGAGAGCTAAAAGAAAGGAATACCAAAAATTTTTTTTTTTTGCTCAGCGTTGAAACGATGTCTCATTAAGTGAGAGTGAATGTCAGAGATAGTGAATTAAATCTGTGAAAAGAATCGACTAATCTGAGAGAGATCTAAGGGAAGGAAAGGTTGTTGGACTGAATGTTCCCCTCCTTCATTGAGACAGTGAAAGGACTTAAAGGAAAAAAACCATAGAAAAGGATTATCACAGCAATAGTGAGAAAAGTAAAAAAGTTTCAAACTGACATAAGTAAAAAGTAGAAAAATATCAAAAATAACCCTCTTGCCAATATTAAAGAGATAAATACACTAAAAAAGGAGTATTCAAGATTGTGACAGATAACTGAGAAAGAGAAAAAGGGCTTAAAAAGAAAATTTTCTACTTCAAAAGATAGAACCAAATCTTGGAAGAAAAGGGATTAAAAACCTAAGAATACCAAACTTAAACCTAAGAGACTAAATATAAGAAATAAGAATAACCAAGAAAAAGAAAACAACAACATGGCAAGCACCAGACAAAACAAAAATGAGGCTGGTACATCTGCAAAAAGACAGAAACAAGACCAAATAACACCAAGCAAGATACCACTTCCTATTGAAGAACCAGACATATTAAGCAAAACAGAAGTTATGGAAGAATTAAGACAAATCAAACAAATGCTTAAGGAAACTATAACTAATATGTCGGAAATGAAAGAAGAAATTTTAAATATTCATAGACAAATGGAAGTTAATAACAAAAGAACAACTGAACTAGAATCAAAAATGGAAGCTATAGAATGTGAATCAAAAAGATGTAAAAACGACAGCATGGAATTAAATAAATTAAAAGAACAACTGGAGGATTATGAGAATAGAGGAAGAAGGAAAAACATTAAACTTTTTGGAATACAAGAAAATTTAGAAGGAAAAAATACTATCCTTTTCCTTGAAAATTTAATTCCAAAAATATTACAATTAGACTTGAAACAACCAATTGAAATAGAAAGGGCGCATAGAATCCCAATCAAAAATTTAGAAAACAAAGGCAGACCAAGACCAATAATTTTCAAAATGCTTAGATACCAACAAGCATTAGATATATTAAATGCTGCAAAAAAAGATAAAAATCTAAACTATAAAGGATCCAGAATATGGTTTTTACCAGACTTTGCCAAAAACACAGCAAATAAAAGAAAGAGACTATTAGATATGAGACCTCTACTAAAAGAAAAAGGATTTAAATATGGTCTATATTACCCGGCGAAAATGAGAGTATCATCTGGAGACAAATCCTTATATTTTGAGGATCCTGAAAAACTAAAAGATTTTCTCTCTAAACCAGAACCTATGATATTTTAACATAAAACATTAAGATGATTTTGATGACTCTATGAAGAATTATAAAAATATGACATATTGAAATATCTGAAGAAAAGGAGGAAAACGATATAAAGAAAAGACAATAAAAATTATAAGAAAGAAAGAACAAGATATAGGGAAATTATTAAATAATACACTACATATATGTTTAAAATAATTTTATGTTAAGATCATAATACTAAGGAAATATAAATTAAAATATTGTTAAATGGATAATGATACATTAATGAAATGTTATGGAAAAATGATTAAAGATATAAAAGATCAATATATATAGATAGAAGGGAAATTTGTTTGAATATTGAATATTAATTGCCTGGAGTGGGGAGAATATTCGGGTTACAATTCCAATGTGTATCCTTAAGCAGCCAATGTATTGGGTGGGAAAGGGAGGGACAAGGAGAATATTTACTAGAATGATTAAGGGAAAAATAAATAAGGGATTAGATACATTAGGGTCAAATATGTGTGTCGTGAAGAAAATTTTTAGGATATTAAATATGAAAGAGGAGAGGAAGAAAAATATAATGAAAAGTATTAAAATATATAATGTCTTTTAAAATATATTCTATTAATGTCAATGGCCTGAATCATGTAATTAAAAGAAAAAAAGTATTAACATTTTTAAAAAAGCAAAATGCGGATATTTACTGTCTGCAAGAGACACATCTTAATATGAAGGAATCACAGAAATTATCAGGTGGATGGATAAAGGAATGTTTTTTTGCTCCAGCAGTGGATAAAAAAGCAGGGGTTGCAATTCTTATAAATAAAAAATGTATGGCCAAGATAAAGGTAAAAAGTTCAGATCCACATGGAAGATGGATACATATTGATATAGGTATGGGAAATGATACCCTGACGTTATTCAATATATATGCCCCTAATTCGAATCAATCAGAATTTTTCAAAAAGCTACAGAATATGTTATTACCACTGGCTGCCTCTAATTTAGTGGTGGCTGGAGATTTTAATGCTGTAATGGATCCATTATTGGATAAAAAACCAGGTAAAAATATTAAATCTTTAGGTCTAGATAATTTAGTTCAGTCATGTGATTTGAAAGATATATGGCGTATTCTTCATTTTAATGATCAGGAATATTCATTTTGTTCACAGGTTCATAAATCATTTTCAAGAATAGATTATATTTTTGTTTCAACAAATAAAGTGCAACAGGTGATTAAAGCCTCCATTGATCCTATTATTATCTCGGATCATGCGGGAGTATGGATAGAATTACAATTAGATCAATTAGAAAATAATAGACCTCTTTGGAGATTTGATAATGCATTGCTTGTGGATGACAAATTTTTGGAAAATTTTAAAACACAAATTAATGATTTTTTTCAAATAAATTTAGTGGAAGATACATCTATAGAGAATGTATGGGATGCATTTAAAGCAACTATGAGGGGTAATATTATATCATATTCAGCTTTTATTAGGAAACAGATTAAAAAACAATATATAGAATTAGAAAAAGAAATAAAAATATTAGAAGCTAAATTGGTAAATAAATGGGAATATGAAGTTTTACAAGCTCTTTTGAAAACAAAAGGTAAATATAATGAATTAACTTCAAAAATGATAAGAAAAGATTTGTTTTCCAAGCAAACAGTGTATTATGGAAATTCTAATAAGGCGGGGAAATTATTGGCAAATTATCTTAAGGCAAAAAAAAGGAGAACTAATATTAATGGAATAAAAGATGATAATGGTATAATAACAAATCAAACAAATATAATATTAAAACAATTTTTAAAATTTTATAAGGACCTGTATTCTTCCGAATCTCATTTGGAGAAACAAAAAGATGGAAAAAATTTTTTAGATTTAATTAATGGACCTAAAATTCCTGATCATATAAAACGAAGTTTAGAAGAACCTATATCATTAAAAGAATTAGAAACAGCATTGAGATCTCTTAGAGTTGGATCCGCTCCAGGTGGTGATGGTTACACAGTAGAATTTTATAAAACATTTCAAAATATCCTTTCCCCACATTTATTAAAATTATATCAGACACAACTTATAAAAGGTAATATAAAAGGTACTATGGCTGAATCAATAATAATTGTTTTGCCTAAGCCAAATAAAGATCCTACTTTGGTTTCAAACTACAGGCCTATATCTTTGATAAATGTTGATAATAAACTTTTGGCGAAAATTTTGGCTTTGAGATTAGCCAAAGCTCTCCCACATATTATAGATATGCATCAAACGGGTTTCGTTGCTAAAAGACATTCCTCCAATAACTCTAGACTATTATTTCACATGCTAAACTTATCAAAAAAAATGGATGAACCGGCTTTTATAGTTTCATTAGATGCTGAAAAAGCATTTGATAGGGTAGAATGGAATTTTATGTATCAGGCTTTAGAATGGTTTGGTATAGGTTCTGGATTTATACAAATGGTAAAAACATTGTATAGCTTCCCGATTGCAAGATTAAATATTAATAATAAGATATCTGATGGTTTTCAATTGCAGAGGGGAGTTAGACAAGGATGTCCTTTATCTCCTTTGTTATTTGATGTTGTATTAGAACCCTTATTGTTAGCAATACAGCAAACGAGGGAGATACAAGGTATTCCATATTCAGATATGGAATATAAAATTTCGGCTTATGCTGATGATATTTTGCTTTATTTGAGAAATCCAGAGTCTACCTTATCTTCTTTATTGGAATTAATTGATAAGTTTGGCAAATTTTCAGGTTATAAAATTAATTGGAATAAATCTGAAATTATACCCTTGAATGTTCATTGTGTAAAAGGATTATTTTATACTTTTCCATTCATATGGAAAGAAGAAGGATTTAAATATCTAGGCATTCAAGTTAAAAAAACAATTGAAGATACTGTAAAAGAAAATGAAAAATATGTATTAAAAAAAGTTACGGAGTTATGTGAGCAATGGAACCCATTACATATTTCTTGGTGGGGAAGAGTTCAAACTATTAAAATGATGATATTGCCTGTAGTTTGCTACCAAATGAGTATGATACCTATTTATTTTCAGGGGTCCTTTTATAAAAAGCTCAATAGCATTTTAACAAAATTTCTTTGGCTTGGTAAAACACCTAGAATAGCTTTAGTAACTTTGCAAAAATCAATTAAGGAGGGAGGGGTAAATTTTCCAAATTTCTATAGGTACCATCAAGCCTATATTCTACGTCAGGGTATGTATTGGATCCTCCCAGAACTTATAGATAATGCACCGGATTGGTTATATTTGGAATGGCGCCTTATGTTTCCCCTAAATTTAGTTCATATGCCAAGTATTAATATACCCAGAAGATACAGAGAAAATAAAATAATAATAGATACTTGGAAAACGTTGAGATTTATTGATAAATTAACACTCATCCCAATATACAAATCAACTAATCAATCCATATGGATAAACTCCAAGATCAAAATTGGCGGAGCTCAAATCCTTTGGAAGAACTGGATTATTGCAGGCATTAGATCTTTAGACGATGTTATTTCAGAAGGTAAACTGCTGGATTTTACACAATTGCAACATAGATTTGGTCTTAATAAAACACAAAGTTTTAAATGGTTGCAATTGAAGCAGGCCATTCAGGTTGGGTTCCCTGAATGGAAAACATTAAACAATCAATATAGTTTAAAGTTCTTATGTTTTAAAGCAGACTTCCTAGGACATCAAGCCGCTTTGTGGTATAAATTAATATCTGGATATTTGAATAAAAAACCAAAAAATGGTCTAAGAGACATTTGGAGCATTGAGATTGGACATCAGATTAATGCATCTCAATGGCCACTAATTTGGTCTTGGAGAATGGGATGTACAGTGTCAGCATCTATGAGACAAACCTGGTTCTTTTTATTACATAGAGCTTTTTGGACCCCTACACGTTTGCAAAAATTAGACAGCTCTAAGTCTAATAAATGCTGGCACTGTAATCTGGAACCAGGGACATTAGATCATTTATTATATCATTGTCCCTATATTAAAATTTTTTGGAATTCAATTTGGCCACAAATTAATAAATTGATGGAAAATCATATTGCAATATCATATGATACAATTTTATTTGGAACAATGATGAGAAAAAAAAGTCAAATTTCAACAGAAAATAACAAACTTTTATTAATTATGACAGGGGTTGCCATTCAACATATAACTAACAACTGGAAAAATTACAACAACCTAAATTATACATTTTGGTGGAATACGATATGTCATTTATTTAAAATGGAAAGAACAATAGCAATACAAAGGGGGACATACACTAAATTTATAAAAATATGGGGGCCATTGACAAAATACTGTAATGAATAAATAATAAAAATTTCTTCTTCTTTTCTTCTTATAGGGATTTTTTTTTTTTTTTCATGACACACATAGAGGGGGGGTAAGGAAAATAATTTATACATAATATATTATAATATATTATACAAAATGTAATATATGAATGAATACTAATAGAAGGGTGGGGGGAGGGAGAAGGGATAAAATTTAATTAGAACATATTGTATTAGATATAAAAATGTTATTGAATATTTATCAATTCTATTCTAATATGTTGTATACTTTCTGTAAAATTTGAAATATTATATTAAAGTAATAAAAGGGTGGGGGGAGGGTAAGGGAGAAAATCAAATTTAGATATATAATGTATTAGATATAAAAGTGATACTATGTAATTATCAATTGTATTTTAAATATTATGTACACTTTATGTAAAAATTTGAAAATAAAAATAATTGGAAAAAAAAAAAAATTGTAACCCGTTCTGGGCTCTTTTGGGAAGACGGGCTAAAAAATCGAATAAATAAATAAAAAAATACTTCACTGGCCCACGGTAGAAACCTCTACCACGGTTTAGTAAGAGCCAGCGTTAGTTTTCTCCCTGTTCAGGTTCAATTTAAATTCTGACATCCGATACTTAATAGTTCTTTTTTTTTTTTTATAAATCTTTATTCATTTTTCATCTTACAAGTGCATAAATATTAAACAATTGACACTGAAAACATCACTTGAAATTCTATCATTATATATTTTAATCCCTTCCCTCCCATCCTTTATTCAATTTTTCATCTTACATCAAATATACAATATTACATCATTTGAATATTGTACAAGGGGCAGATGCTGATGAAGTGGGGTGGACGGAGAGAGGTAAGGGAATAAATTTATGTATTTAAGATGATAATAGAATACTTAATAGTTCTAAAATGGACAAGGAGGTAACTGGAATTATTATTGTCAAATTATCAGCATAACTACGAGGGGGGTGCTGAAACTTTCAGCCCCCCCTCATAAAATGCTTAACTCCTAATGTACCCCTTGAGCAAGGGACATCAACGCCTTTGTGAAAGCTTCAGGTTTGAAAACAATAATACATGCAAAATGACACCAGCGCAAGGTTTTTAAAATTATAACCAAGATTTATTGAATTATTGTTTCTATTTTTCCATTATTAGATCAAAAGAACAGCATCATTGCTTAACGTTGCGCTAATGGGAGATAGTTAATAGTGGCCAAAATGCTGGCCTTCTCCTAACGGTCTCGTTTTCATATCTCATTTCATTCTATTATATAACTTTTGGTTTAGTGACATCATCAAGGTTGACGACCAATAACATTTCTATGGGTGGTCTTAAAGTTTAGACAAAGAAACATTCCTCCATGTTTAAAAGTTATACAAAGTTTTCAGAAAATTACTTTTGATTTCTGAATTAACATTATAACATTCAAGAGAATCCTATAATTATTAACAGGGTGCTGAGAAATTCTCAACCTCTCCCTAAATTGACAGTAACTTTAGTCTGGAAGAGGAAAGCTGACAGCTTCATGTTACACACAGTGATAAGCATGGGCTTCCAATGCCCCCCTTCCTATGCTGGAGACTGGAGCAACAGTCTCTGACTCTAATTACTCCCAGATGTTGCCTCAGGATTTTCCTTAGTGTTTCTTCAGGTTTAAAATATATAAAATATTAGAATTTAAGTACACACCATTCTTTCATATATCTCTCATATCAATCATTCCTTCGTTCATTCGGGGCCCCTTGCACACATTCATACTTAATGCATTTTATCTCTTAGTTTAGGACACTTGATCTTCCTAGCCAGTCTACAGTACATGTGATATTACTTAACACCATGCTGCTGGGAGCGGGATAACTCAGGACAAAGACAGAATATTATTCACTGGCCCAAGATGGTGGCCGAAGACAGGACAGATATAGTACACACAAAGAACCCAAACTGGATTCCATGTAATCATGATTTCCACCATGATTTGGCTCAACAGCAAAGTACATACACAGATATTATTATGCTTTCCCTTATATTAATCCTTAGTGTGTTTTTCTCTGGCCTCAGCTACATTATATTTAAATTTTTATTCACCTGTTTTTCCGTACGCTTCTATTTGGGCGTGGTCCTTAACTAACACAGATGTTTGTCTAACTAGAATTACCCAGAATCATACGAAAAACTGGCCTTTTGTAGAAAACAATTCCACAAAAAATACTGCACTTATCATGTCCTAACATCCATTCCCATTTCCGTCCCATAACCAGCCACGAGCCACTACTCACCCTCCCCCTTGACAATGCCTTGCTAGCATTTTTAGCACCGGCTGGACAGTAACAGTTGGATGCTCTTAGGAATTCTATGAGCGGCGGAGCTGTTACTGCAGCAGCCTGCGCTAAAAATGCTAGCGTGGCTTTGTAAAGGTGGGGGGTTAGAAACTTTAATGCTTAACAAACAGAGATCAACGTTAAAAAGTAGCGGTGGAGACAAAATGAGTGGTGGTTAGACAAAATGAGTGTATGCATGAAAAATCTTTTATTTATATTTTGTTCAGATTTTCTCAGTAGCAGCTGAAGTTGGTACTTTCAGGTGCACTAAGTATTTCCCTGTTCCTGGAGGGCTCACAATCTAAGGCCGGGCTGCCCAAGTCCGGTCCTCGAGATCTACCGGCAAGCCAGGTTTTCAGGATATCCACAATGAATATGCACGAGAGAGATTTGCATGCCAAGAAGGCAGTGCAGGCAAATCTCTCTCGTGCATATTCATTGTGGATGTCCTGAAAACCTGGCCTGCCGGTAGATCTCGCGGAACGGACTTGGGCAGCCCTGATCTAAGGGCTCCTTTTACTAAGGTGCGTTAGGGCCTTAATGCGCGGAATAGCGCGCACTAAATTGCCACACGCGCTAGACCTTAGCGCCAGCACTGAGCTGGTGTTATTCTAGAAGCATACCGTGCGGTTTAGCGCACAGTAATTTTGTTTGTGCGCTAAAAACGCTGGTGCACCTTAGTAAAAGGAGCCCTAAGTTTCAGTTACTTGTCCAAGATCATAAGGAACAGCAGCAGGATTTAAACACGGCTTCCCTGGTTGTCAGCCAGGTGCTCTAACTACTAGGCTACTCCTTCATTTAAACCACTCAACGGTACTTGTCGTAAGAAACTCTACGACAACCTCCTGGGGACACAGGCAGCCAAAATAGACTCTGACATCTCTAAATTACTGACCAAAACAACAGACATAAAAGAGTTCCGCAAAGAAATAAAAACACTACTGTTCAAAAAATATCTCCCATCACTCTAACCACCGCCCAATGAGTTCCCAATCAACGACTTCGGAATCACTCATCCATATTATCTCTTTGTCTGTGATCAAGAATGTACTGTAACTCTTCTACACTACACCCGACTTAACTGATCGAGCTGACATGTATTACCTCTGTAAAATGCATTATCTTCTGTTATATGTATTATCTTCTGTAATAAGTAATATCTTCTGTAAAATTGTAATATCATAACTCTTCACTGTTCCTGTAACTTACTCCTATCCTGAAATGTAATTCTACTGGAATGTCCCAGATATTTTCTATATTGTAATCCGCCTAGAACCGCAAGGCACAGGCGGAATAGAAATCCCTAATGTAATGTAATGTAATGTAATGTAATGTAAACCAGAGTTCAGATTCTACTTCTGTCACTTATCCTCCTGACATACTGTATGTCTCAATGTGTGGCGCAGCTCTGACAGGCTAAGAACTTTAAATTATCTCTTCACCTTGTGATCAGCAAGCTGGGTCAAAACCAGAGAGATTACGATTTATACCGTGACACCTGGGAGACCCTCTATTCCCAGAAAAGTCAAAAGGAAACCTTCAGTAATAGGAGGGGCTGCTGAAAAGTTCTTAGCCCAACCAACCAACTTCCTAAATTCTGCACGTTATTTTGCCACTGTAGCTGAAAAGTATGCTTGACTACTGTAATATCATTTACTGGGGAACTTATAGGAAAACTCTTCAATGACTTCGAGTTATTCAACACTCGGCTGTTAGATTGATTTTTGGTTTGAAAAAATGAGAACATATAAGTCCCTATTATCAAAAATTGCACTGGTTGCCCCTGGAAGCAAGAGTTCTGTTCAAATTCTCTTGTCTTTTTTTAAAATCAATATTTGGGTTGGCCCCTACGTATCTGGTCTCTCATTTTAGACTGAACTGTTCTAACAGGCCTACTGGTGGAATTCACTTGTTCACTTATCCTACAATAAAGGCCTGTCGATATAAAAGATTCTTGGATAGAGCTCTTGCTTCCCAGGCGGGTAAATTGAATGAATGGTTGGGTAATATCATTATACATTCCTCATCCTACTTCAGTTTTAGAAAATTAGTAAAACCAAAATTATTTAATCGATTTGCATGTTAAGGTTTTACTGTATTTTTACTTTCACAGTGTATGTATGTACTGATGATTTTATATTGTTTTATTCTCTGATTGTCCAGCACTTCTTGTTGTAAACCGCCTCAAACTATTATGGCTTTGGCGGTATATAAGAATAAAATTATTATTATTATCTTATTTTGTCAAGTGCCAATTTGCAGAAAGAGGAGCCCCGAGAGCTTGTCTCAATGGGCAAAAGATAACGAGGGGCTGGTAGGCCCACATCACCCATCAAGCAAGCTGTAGGGAGGTAGGGGGTGGATAGGGGGAAGGGATTGGGGAAGACGTTTTCCTGCCGGGGGGGTTTTGAAAGGATTGGCTGGGGGGGGAAAAACAGACATGGCGGGAGGTTATAAAGCCAGGACCTTGGAGGATTCGGCTCCTTCAGGGGTCGTCCAGGGCAGCTTTTCCCACACACCCACCCATTGGGTTAGGCCAGGTTGCTGCTGGATGGTAGCTCGGGTTGGCAGGTCTTCCAAGGTACCAGGTGCTGGGGCTCATCTGGTAATGAGTGGTGGGCCGGCTAGGAGCCGTGCTTTGGGTCAGGTGACTTGGATAAAGGGTCATGGACAGACATTCCACCTCCCAGACTCTTGCTGGAGTGGCGGGGTCAGGAGTTACAGAATATTATGTATACCTGGTAGCTTGGGGGTGAGCTGTTATGTTATATTATGTCATGTTAAGATATGATATGCTATGAGAATTTGTTATTGATAATATTGGTCAATAAACAGAGCTGTGGCTATTTCACCATTATCTGAGTCGTGTGGTGATTTAGAAAAGTTGATATGGGAGGATGGCAAGGTGAGGGGGATGGCGGGCCTATCTAGATCAACAAAATTCTATGTTTTGACATTGCTTTGGATCATTGGATGAACCATATCCACGTCATTCTCTACTTGGCTGGGATGAGAACCTTTCAGCACCCCCTCGTACATCCTTACCTGTTGTATCTTTGTCTACTTCCAAGGAACTCCCTGCAATCAGGCAAAGCAGAAGGCATGGGGAAAGGGTAGTAGTAGGAAGTATTTATTTAGTGTTTTTTCCCGTTCTCACCAACGAGCTCAGAATCTATCTAATATAACTGAGGCAATGGGGGTGGGATGTTAAGTGACTCGCTGAGGATCACAAGTAGAAACATAACAGCAGATAAAGGCCAAATGTCCCATCTAGTCTACCCACCCACAGTAACCATTATCTCTTTCTCTCTCCAAGAGATCTCACATGCCTATCCCAGGCCCTCTTGAATTCAGACACAGTCTCTGTTTCCACCACCTCTTCCGGGAGCAACATGGGTTTGAACCCACAACCTCAGAGTGCTGAGACTGTAGCTTTAACCACTGCACCACACTCTTAATGTTCTAGGGCTTACTGCAGTGTGTAAGATGCTGTCTTTTCCAAGGTACACTCTTGTTGTGTGACTTGTTGATTATAAAAATCATGTTTTTCATAGAGAGGAGGAGGGTGTTAAGAACTAATCAGCCCCAGGCCAGGTGTCACATATGCTAGGTATGCCACTGCTCAGGTAGTCCAGGAGCTAGTCTCTCCTCAGCTGAGGCAGAGAGCTCATTTGCTGCTTTGGCTATAGCAAGAGGGTGTGGCTGAAAGCACCCGCTGCAAGCAGTATTTGAAGTAGAGAGCTGCACGGGAACGGGGATGACGGGAATCCCGCGGGACCCGCGGGGATCCCGCGGGTTCCCCCTTTGGGTCACGGGGATCCCGTGGGGACGCCCCCTAGGGTCGCGGGGATCCCGTGGGGACGCCTCCGAGGGTCGCGGGGTTCCTGCGGGGTTGGATCGCAGCGGGGTTGGTCGAGCCGCGAGGGTAGTCTCCTTCTCCTTACCTGCCCTGTCGCAGCACACATCCGAACGGAAATCTTCCCGATGTCAGCGCTGACGTCGGAGGGAGGGCTTAAGCAAAGCCCTCCCTTCCTCCGTCAGCGCTGACATCAGGAAGACTTCCGGTCGGCTGTGTGCGGCAGGGCAGGTAGGAAGAAGGCAATGGCGTACGAAAGAGGGGGGAGGGGGCGGTCCGCCCCGGAGAATGTGCACAGCCGGTCAGGTCCCCCGATCGACCGACAACAGGCCCGGCCGACAAATCTCCCTGCCCTGTAGCCGCGAATCTAAATTACCTCTTACAGCAGCTTCACTACTCCAGCTGCTGTAAGAAGGTAATTTAGATTCGCGGCTACAGGACAGGGAGATTTGTCCGAACGGGCCTGTTCTGTTGTCGGTCGAGTGCAAAAGCGCCACAAAGGTGGAGGCAGGGAGGGAGGAAAGGTGGAGTGGAGAAGAAAAGACGCTTAAGGGGGGAGAAGGCCGCTGAAAGTACTGGGGAAGACAAAGGGGTGGAAAAGAACGCTGAAAGGACATGGGGTAAACGGGAGAAAGGGGGGGGGAAGGACCCTGAAAGCACTGGGGAAGACAAAGGGGTGGAGAATGCCACTGAAAGGACATGGGGAAGGCAGAGAGGGGAGAAGGATGCTGCCTGACAGGACATGGGAAAGATGGTGGGGGAGAAGGACACTGAAAGGAAATGGGGAAGAGGGAATGGGAAGAAGACGCTGGCAGGGAAGAAGACAGAGGTGCCAGACTATGGGGGGAGCGGAGGGAAAAAGATGGGTGCCAGACCAATTTGGGAGGGGGGAGAAAGGGAGAGGCACAGTAACAGAGCAAATGGAAGACACAGAGAGAAGAGAGGCAGTGGATGGAAGGAATTGAATGAGAACATGAAGAAAGCAGAAACCAGGCAATAAAGGTAGGAAAAAAATTATTATTATTTTTTTTTTTGCTTAAGGATAAAGTAGTATATTAGTTGTGTTGATAAAAATTTATAAACATTAGAGGCTCTGGTAGAAACCCGTTTACAAAGTATGTATTCTTCCCAATTAATATTTCCAAATTAATAAAGTCTTTTTGCTTATTTTTAAATGGGTTTCTACCAGAGCCTTTAATTCAGTAGCATAATTAAATGAAATAACTATTTCTGTAGTTTATAGGGACAGGCGGGGACGTAGGGGATTCCTCGCGGGGACGGGTGGGGACGGAGGGGATTCCTCGCGGGGACGGGTGGGGACGGAGGGATTCCTCGCGGGGACGGGTGAGGACGGGTGGGAGTCCTCACGGGGACGGGTGGGGACGGGTGGGACTTTGGCGGGGACGGGTGGGGACGGGTGGGATTTCTGTCCCCGCGCAACTCTCTAATTTGAAGACGCTAAAGACAGAGCATAGAGAGGATGAAACCCTTTGGGCAGTGTTTGGAGTACTAAAGTGCTTTTCCCTCACTAAAATCGTGTCACCTTAAAAGATTCTATGAAAGAACCTTCTCCTTTCAAGCGGCCAAATTAAATTCATGGCTAGCCCAAATTATACTTGATGCCTCTTCATACCTCAATTTTAGAAAGCAGATTAAAACTCAGCTATTCAACAGACCGAATCCCTAATCGTTCCCCATGACTATCCCCTCTCACTCTTCTAAGATTGTTGCCCACTCTTTATGGCTTGTATACATTTTTCCTTGTATGCTCCTTCCTTATGGCGTGTATGCATTTCTCCTCACTTAAATTGTATGCATGTACTTATTGTAGCTATTATATCTATTGCATGTATTCTGCTGCATGTCCTTATTGCATGTACTTTTTGTACATATGATGTATTTTTCTTTTTTCTTGTTCACCTTCACTTAAATTGTAGACGTATAACCAGCATGTTAACTTTTATAATTGCTTTGTTCATTTTTTTTTGTTGTTGTTGTCAACTGCAACTGCACTGTTTCTATTGAATCTAACTACTGTGAACCGCCTAGAACTCCCTGGGTAAGGCGGTATACAAAATAAATTTATTATTATTATTATTATTATAAAGTAAAAATAAATGCTTAAGAAAAACTACAGTGAACACATTAAAAAAGTATTACCGATATTATATCTTGTTAACATTCTTATCCCAATAACTTTATTGCACTACAATTCAATCCACTTTGCTTTTAGCAAAACTATATTTTGAAAATGTGTCACTCGTGTAAATGTGCATGTGAATCATTATTAAACCAGCACAGCTAAACAGGGGTTCAACAACTGCACAGGCAGAAAATGGATTGCTCAGTCTCATTAAAAAGTTCCTTCGGATCAGGTCAGGCTGCAATAGTACTGATGTTTTGCGGCTGGGTCTACAGATATTGATCAAGGAAATCTCTAACTGAAATACTTGACTTCCGTAAAGCAAAGGATACTTCACCGTCATTATCACTGGCATTATCTCCTTTAGAAGCAATGTGGTCTAACTCATCATTCATTTGTTTCATTCATTTACATCGTCATCGTGCTGGTCAGTTACAGAAAAGTCTTTCACACAAAGTTGGAATCATTGTCTGTTGTTGTTCTAACAATTTTTCCATCTGATGGCAAACTCTTTGAATATCTTTGAGAAACGATGCAAGAACATCAAACGTGTGGGAATCCTTCAGTCTTAGGGGAAGTATATGGTGCAGTGGTTAAAGCAATAGCCTCAACATCCGGGGGTTGTGGGTTCAAATTCACACTGTTCCTTGTGACCCTGGGCAAGTCACTTAACCCCCCTATTGCCACAGCTACATTAGATAGAATGTGAGCTCACCTGGACAGACAGGAAAATAACATAGTAACATAGTAGATGACGGCAGATAAAGACCCGAATGGTCCATCCAGTCTGCCCAACCTGATTCAATTAAAATTTTTTTTTTTTTTTTTTTAATTTTTTCTTCTTAGCTATTTCTGGGCAAGAATCCAAAGCTTTACCCGGTACTGTGCTTGGGTTCCAACTGCCGAAATCTCTGTTAAGACTTACTCCAGCCCATCTACACCCTCCCAGCCATTGAAGCCCTCCCCAGCCCATCCCCCACCAAACGGCCATATACAGACACAGACCGTGCAAGTCTGCCCAGTAACTGGCCTAGTTCAATATTTAATCTTATTTTCTGATTCTAAATCTTCTGTGTTCATCCCACGCTTCTTTGAACTCAGTCACAGTTTTACTCTCCACCACCTCTCTCGGGAGCGCACCTGTATAAATTTATGTAAACTCTTTTGAGCTCCCTGGGAGAACAGTATAGAAAAATAAATCAATAAGGTAGAAATTTCTGTTCACCAGCTTCAAAGTGACACAACTGTTTGGCAACAAACAAACATAGGCAACTCCACTGATGTCTCAATCTGTCCTACCATTGCTTTCAGTGGAAGTAAAACCCAGAGGTATCAATCCTTTTTTTTGGAGCCAAATGGGAACACTAACTATAGTGTTCTTCCAGGGAGCTCAGAACAGTTTCCATGAACTTATTCAGGTACTCAGCATTTTTCCTTGTCTGTGCCAGCAGGCTCATAACATATCTAATGTACCTGGGGCAATGGGTAGATCAAATGACTTGCCCAGGGTCTCAAGGAGCAGCATGAGTTTGAACCCACAATCTCAGAGCCGAGGCTGTATAACCACTGCACCACTCTGGAAATAAAAAAATGTAGTAAAAGAGAGCCAAATATAGGACAATCAAACCATTGTGACATCACTGATGAGGTTGGCTCTTAGGCATTGGTGGAATGAGGCATTATGATGTCACAATACTACCTCTGGTTATCGAAGGCTGAAACTTTTCACACTACTTACTCATTCAATTTTCTATACCATTCCCCCAGTAGAGCTCAGGACACCTTACATGAATTTATTCAGATACTCAAACATTTTCCCTGTCTGTCCCAGTGGGCTCACAATCTCTCTAATAAACCTGGAACAATGGGTGACTTGTCCAGGGTCACAAGGAGAAGTATAGGTTTGAACCCACAACCTTAGGGTGCTGAGGCTGTAGCTTTAACCACTGCACCACGCAAAGCATTTGTGGCAAGAGGAGGACAAGAGAAAATAATAGCTATAAGACCTGTGATAGCAGGGCAGGCAGGTACAAATTGGCTGGCAGGGTTGATCGAACAGTACTTATCTGCCAGAGTTTTTTGTCTCTAAAGCAGAAATGGTCAGAAAATTGAATGAATAAATAAATAAATGTTGCATCTGTCTCCTCTGCTGAAAGTCTGCTCCCAGTGTCTTCCACCCAAACATTGAAAAACTATCTTCTCAGATTATTTTGAAAAATCACCCTTCTTCCTCTAGTCCAGTCACCAACAGGTCAGGTTTTAGCATATCATGAATATTCATGGTAATATTTACATGCATGCTACTTTCACTCTAGTCTGTGAAACTGGGAAGCTGCAATTAAAAAATGAAGCACAAAATAAATCTCCTGCTTTACCCTACAAATCCTTTCTGCAGCAGGAAAAAAAAAAAACTGGTGTGGGATGACTAGACCACCTCCAGCAATTCACACAGCTCAGGAATTTTGTTGCAGTGATCAGGCCATGATAAATAACTATATTTTAGTAGGTTTAAGAGGTCTCAGAAAACAGTGGAAACCAGCCTGCTGTCTCCACTACCAGCAGCAAAAGCAAGGCAGTGTTGTCTACAGTAGAGAATGACACGGGAATAAATTGTTCCCCATCTCCGCAGGAACTCAATTTCCCTGTCCCTTCCCCGTGAGTTTTGTCACTGTCTCTGTCCCTGCCCCATTCTCGTAAGTTCTGCCTTAACTGCACAAACTTCAAACACTTATGATTTTAAAGTGTTTGAGGCTTGTGCAGATGAGGACGGAGCTTAGGCATTGGTGGAATGAGGCATTATGACATCACAGTCTGAGCTCTAGAATGTTGCTACTTATGATTTTAAAGTGTTTGAGGCTTGTGCAGATGAGGACGGAGCTTAGGCATTGGTGGAATGAGGCATTATGACATCACAATCTGAGCTCTAGAATGTTGCTACTTGTGATTTTAAAGTGTTTGAGGCTTGTGTAGATGAGGACAGAACTTAGGCATTGGTGGAATGAGGCATTATGACATCACAATCTGAGCTCTAGAATGTTGCTACTTATGATTTTTAAAGTGTTTGAGGCTTGTGCAGATGAGGACGGAGCTTACAGGAATGAGGCAGGGACAGGAAAAGAACTAGCTGGGGCGGGAAAACAAGTTCCCGCAGGGACGGGGTAAAATGTGGCTTCGTGTCATTCTCTAGTCTATAGCTCAGAGCTCCCATCAAACCCTAAGCTTTAAACACATAAACTCCCAAATCATTGTAAGCCATAAATAGATTTTAAATTTCCAGCTGCATCACTACAAGTTAATCACTTATACTTGTACAGTACATTCTAATTCTTAGCTTTCAAGGAAAATTAAATTGAGGTCTAACTGTGACAGCCACCATACATTTACTGGTTCAAGTTCAAGTTCAATTTATTTAATATACCGCAAATATAAAACATAAATGTTAAAATCTAAGCGGTTTATAATACGTATAAAATAAGGGAATAAAATACAAGACAAACTGTTACATTTAAAAGGAAAAACCAATATGGTGAATTACAGTAAGAATTGCAAGGAAAGGGAAGGAAAAGAAAAAACCCAACTTATGAGCAAAATGCCCAGCCCAGTCACTCAATGACAGCAGTGAATGTTGTTATACAAGGTTTCTGGACCGAGTTTCTGAATTTTTGCACTTTGGAGCAGCCAGGGTAGGGAATGCCACAAACACAGCATTCACAGTTCATGGAGGATAGAAGTATCAATTATGACTCAGCATAAGTCCATACTGAGCGCCGAAGGGAGAACTATTGTGGCTGTAGTGCCTGGGATAACTGGGAGAGGGATTAAAAATGGGAGAAAGCCTTGGTGGAGAAGGGTATGGAAGATGAGTCAGATTAGTCAGTAGGGGTTGGTTTGCATTAGATCAGGGGTGTCAAACTCAAAAACACAGTGGGCCAAAATTAAAAACTTGGACAAAGTGACTGGCCAGCCTTGATATTTATTGAAAAAATGTCTACAGTTGTTGAAGTTTTTCCTTCTCATCAGATATAACGATGAATAGGGGCACAGGTGATGAATGTAGGCCACGCTCAATATGGTGAGAGGGATAAAGAGGTAGGGGACAAAAAAGCTGAGCCAAACTTAAAATGGAAAAACTACAAAGGGATTAAAACCAAAAAGGGACAAAATAAAATACCATGTGAATTAGCAACATATGTTTGAATAAGCGTAAAAATATAATCATAATAAAAACCATTACATGAAACAGAGAAGATGAATAGGAATATGAAAAAACACTAGCACCGGAAAAGAATGAGTACCAGAAAACAAAACGCCAAAATTAGAATGTGATCAAAAGACTATATACAACAAGGGATTAAACGAAGAAAAAATCAATACTTACCAAAAAAGCAATTGCAGAATAGTCCAGTGCTACTGCGACACAGTGAAACTGTGAAGAGAGCCGGAGAATGCTGCAGGAACTTGTAAAAACGTCACATATGATGACGTGCCTAATGGGGACGTGAAACGATTGGGTTAAAAAGCTGTCTACTGGCAGCAGGCCAGCTGTAGTAGACATTTGGTATTTTCTCGTGGGCCAAATATAATCACACTGCAGGTCAGATTTGGCCCGTGGGCCTGAGTTTGACACCCCTGCATTAGATGGAAGGCTTAAGGAGTTTGAAGTAGAGAGCTGCACAGGAACGGGGACGACGGGAATCCCGCGGAACCCGTGGGTTCCCCCTTCGGGTCACGAGGATACCTTGGGGATGCCCCCTAGGGTCGCAGGGATCCCGTGGGGATGCCCCTCGTGCTCTCGGGGATCCCGCGGGGTTCAATGCCGCGAGGCTCATCTGATTTTCCTACCTGCCCTGCTGCGAGGCTCGTCTTCCATTTCCTGCCTGCCCTGCTGCAGCACACATAGCCAATCGGAAGTCTTCCCCGATGTCAGCGCTGACGTCGGAGGGAGGGCTTAAGCAAAGCCCTCCCTTCCTCCGATGTCAGCGCTGACATGGGGAAGACTTCCAGTCAGCTGTGTGCGGCAGGGCAGGTAGGGAAAAGGCAGTGGCGTACCAAAGGGGGGGGGCGATCCTCCCCAGGTGCAGCCATGGGCGGGGGGGGGAAGTGTGCACAGCCGGTCAGGTCCCCTTACCTTTGTGGCACTTCCCCCGACCGACCGACAACAGGCCCGGCCAACAAACCTCCCTGCCCTGTAGCCGCGAATCTAAATTACCTTCTTACAGCAGCTTCAATACTCCAGTTGCTGTAAGAAGGTAATTTAGATTCGCGGCTACAGGGCAGGGAGGTTTGTCGAACTGGGCCTGTTCTGTTGTCGGTCGGGTGGGGAAGCGCCACAAAGGTAAGGGGCAGGAAGGGAGAAAGGGAGGAAAGGTGGAGTGGAGAAGAAAAGACGTTTAAGGGAAATGGGTAAAACTGAGGGGGGAGAAAGACGCTGAAAGCACATGGGGAAGACAAAGGGGTGGAGAAGGACGCTGAAAGGACATGGGGAAGACAGGGGGGGAGAAGGACGCTGAAAGGACATGGGGAAGACAGAGGGGGGAGAAGGATGCTGAAAGGACATGGGGAAGACAGGGGGGAGAAGGACACTGAAAGCACATGTGGAAGACAGAGGGGGAAGAAGGATGCTGACAGGACATGGGGAAGATGGGGGGGAGAAGGACGCTGAAAGGAAATGGGGAAGAGAGAGTGGGGAGAAGACGCTGGCAGGGAAGAAGACAGAGATGCCAGACTATGGGGGGAGAGGAGGGAAGAAGATGGGTGCCAGACCAATTTGGAAGGGGGGAGAAAGGGAGAGGCACAGTAACAGAGCAAATGGAAGACGCAGAGAGAAGAGAGACAGTGGATGGAAGGAACTGAATGAGAACGAGGAAAGCAGAAACCAGGCAACAAAGGTTGGAAAAAAATACTTTTTTTTTTTTTTGCTTCAGGATAAAGTAGTATATTAGTTGTGTTGATAAAAATTTATAAACATTAGAGGCTCTGGTAGAAACCCGTTTACAAAGTATGTATTCTTCCCAATTAATATTTCCAAATTAATAAAGTCTTTTTGCTTATTTTTAAATGGGTTTCTACCAGAGCCTTTAATTCAGTAGCATAATTAACTGAAATAACTATTTCTGAAGTTTATAGGGATGGGCGGGGACATAGGGGATTCCTCACGGGGACGGGCGGGGACTCCTCACGGGGACGGAGGGGATTCCTCATGGGGACGTGTGGGGAAAGAGGGATTCCTTGCGGGGACGGATGGGACTTTGGCGAGGACGGGTGAGGACGGGTGGGATTTCTGTCCCCGCGCAACTCTCTAGTTTGAAGGACACCGTCTGGACAAAAAAGGAAACAGCAGCATGAAGCATCCATGTAAAATGTCTATGGACATGTCTAAATACATTTCTGATATGTAAACATATTTATGTATGTACATCTACAAGACTTAGATTTATTGAACTTGGTCGTAAATGCATCTGCTCTTCAGAACTAGGCTGAAGGTCATGGTGTTTGCTTTCTTCCATTATATTGCACACATCCCATCCTATAGGAATGATCTTTTTCCTAAATAAAAATCTGGTTAGGTAGGAAACAAAAACAACCATAGTCAAAGACACCAACATTGTGAACGTTTTAAATGGGAAGAGCTGCACATAGACCCCATCTACAAGACGGCATCCTGGATAATGTATCACTGGAGGGAGTTTTAGAGTGCTTTCCCCTCCCAGCAGCCGGAGAATGAGCCCAAACAGGAAACTGGCAGCAGAGCCATAGGTATTGGTGTTGGGAATGAAGAGGACACAGCACAGCTGGGGAAAGAGCAGGGCGTACACCAGCTCCCCACTCAGGAACCACAAGTCATAAACGGAGTGAGAGAGGAAAGCCAAGCCAGCGGCTACTGAACCAAACGCCACCATGGAGATTCTCATGACACAAAGGACCTCATTCTCACGAGCCTGCAAAACAAACCAAACCAAACTTAAAAGTAGTCTGCTTAAAGCAACCCATTATCTCTAAACTGACTTGGGTTTTCCAGTCGTCTACAGATCTTATCAAGTTTAAGTTTCAAGTTTAATAAGTTTTTGATAATCGCTTAATCGTATTTCTAAGCGATGAACATAATAATAAAATTACAATATTTAAAGAACAATACAATACTTGACATCAGGACTATTAACAGACTTGACAAACCCATAAACACAAGGAAGGGAAAGGAAATGAACTACAAGTTATTTAAGAGAAAGCAAGACACAATCAAGGAAAATACATAAGGAAAGGGAAGCAGAAAATTTCCGTAACATTATACAACAGAAATAAAATCAGCCAGAGAACTGGCTAATTAGTTATCAAAGGCGTCTTTAAAAAGAAAGGTTTTAAAATTACTCTTAAATTTCCAGATTCCCTCAAATAAATAGGAAGAGAATTCCAGGTTTGAGGGGCAATCATATTATTTATTTAAATCGACACCAGAATTGCACCTCAGGCGCTTTAGGCCGCCTATCGCCAATGTAGGCACGGCTAACACCTGAAGTGGTGTTAGGTAGCCTACAGTGCCTACGTGCAAGTCACGTCAAAGTTAGGCCCTGGAAATTAAGGCCTGGAAAACCCTGGCCTACATTTGCCGGAGGTGTGACTCTGTAACCGGCACCATCGTGTGATTGACATGTGATCGGCAGCTGTTTTTAAGGTGGCCACCGACAACAGTGCCGGTTAGAGAATCTGGGCCTAAGTGTATAGCCCTTGATGGAGGGTGCCCCAACTTTGTTGGTTGAGCTGAGAACTTTCCAGCGGTCCCTCATAATGGCACCCCAGTGATGGAATACTACGTTTAGAGAGATATAGTAATTCAAACTTCACATAACGAAAAAATGTCTTTGCTAACATCTTCTGCTAACAATTAGATGACACAGAGCAAGATCGGGGGGAGCAAGAGGGGGAGAAGAGCTGAGACTGAGTAGTATCTAAGGTGGCATAGTAGGTAGGGACACCTGAGCAGATCTCATGAGCCACAATGTAAAGCTTACAATAATAGTGGGTGTAAGGCTTGAGGGACTTTGCTCTACAAATATCCTCCAGCTCTTCTCTGTGACCTTCAGTTACCCCTACTATTCCTGCTTCCAGGCTGCACTAAATGAAGTTGTTTCAATAATATTTGCATAATATCCTCACGCAGCCCATTACATCAATCTATCCTAGATATCATGGGTGCATGAAGCAAAACCTTTGTACTCAACAATAGCACTGTCAAATCTTTCTCAACCATAAGAAGGCGCTCATTGCGACTAACTCAATGTGACACTTGAAGATCATTACTAAAATCAGAAGCTCTATACAAACGCCATCAACAGATCTCCCCTATTGTTCCTAATTAAGCCACAAATTACATCATTGCCGAAAGCATCTGAGGGAGGACAGCTACCAGCATAATTAATGTATGGGAACAAATTAGGAAAATAATAATTTGGATAGTCCTAGCACCAGCCCTGTTGAGCAAGCCCTGTTCTTTTTTTTAAGGGGGATTAGTTTCTGTGGGTAAATATGAGACGGTAAGTAGTTATGCATCAATAATTTTACCAGGCCAATGCACTAATGCAAAAATTAGCACAGGACTGGCAACATTTTAAAAAGAAAGTGATCTTGATAAAAATAGGTGCTTTGTGGGGGAAAGTCCTGGGTTAAGATATATTGAGGTTTATTAAAGGTTTCACATTATATCACTGTAAACTGCTGAGCATGTTACAAATAGGGAAAGCAAATGACAACTTCTGAATATGTTTTGGAAGTTGTATTTGTTGGTTGTTTAGAAAAATAAACCAACACCCCCCCTAAAACCAAAAAACAATTCAAAAGTAAGTTTTCCTGAAATCGAGGATAGTTAATGGAATTTTTTTTAGCAAGATAAGCCTCAATATGGCACTTTTTAAAGCTTTACCTGCAATGCTCCGATGTTTAACTTTCTTCTCTCTCCTCTTCCTTTCTTTTCTCTATGCTAATTTGCTCTTCTCTTTATTTCTCTTTCTCCCCCTTTTCTTTTTGCTTAAATCCATGATATGCACTGCTTATGTCTGATTGATGCCTACTGAGCTTTGTTATTCTTGTATTTTATACTACTACTGTTAATATGGTTATTCCACTGATAATCACTATTGTCTACCATCAATCATTTCATTAGATGATCTCATTTTTTTAAATGTATAATTGTCTGTTGGATTTTCTCTTTGTGAAAACTATTCAATAAATAAACATTGACTTAAAAAAAAGTAAGTTTTAGAAAAAGGTGGGTTATGAGCGAAAAATCCTTTATAAAATTACTCTCATAAAAGCTTTTTCACAGCTGAAACTAGAAGAAACAATGGGCTCCTTTTATGAAGGTGTGCTAACTGATTTAGTGCACACTATAGCTTAGTTAGCGTGCGCTAAATGCTAAGGCGCCCATAGAATGTAATAGATGCCTTAGCATTTAGTGCATGCTAAGCTATGGTGTGCACTAAATCAGTTAGTGCGCCTCCATAAAAGGCCCCCAATATTATTATTATTACTCTCCTAAAACTGCATAATAAGACATACTGTAATGTGACCTCTCTAAGTTCAAGGAAACAGTCAACAGTAGAGGGAAGACTCAAACCTTTTTTTTTCCCATTCCCTAAATACCAGAGCTCTTATGATTTTTATAACTAAACTAAACTAAACCTTGGGTTTATATACCGCACCATCTCCACGAATGCGGAGCTCGGCACGGTTTACAGGAAGAAGGATGAGAGAGGAACTACAGTGGAGAGATTAAAGAGTTAGGTGTAAAGGGGGAAGGTGAGAGGCCTAAGAGGGGGGAAGTGTTACAGTTTTGAGAATAGCCAGGTTTTTAGGTGTTTGCGGAAGAGTTGGAGGGAGCTTGAGGTTCGGAGTGGGGAGGTGAGGTTATTCCAGATCTCAGTGATTCTAAAGGGGAGGGATGACCCAAGTTTGCCTGCATGGCAAATAACCTCTCTATAATCCTGGCTTTCTCACCACCACTACATTTTTCTATCAATTTCCCCATGAACGCACAAAGTCCCTCGTGAGGAATGTGTCATGAGGATGGTGAAGCAATCAGACACAAGGGCATAAGTTATAGAAACTTGAACCATATTCAATGAAAGTTTTCTCCCATTTTCTACTCCTGTCAAAAATCTTTCTTGTGACGATCAAAAACCAAAGATATTGCCTGTGTACTATGTGCATCACAGACTAAATATACATCTTCCTAAAATTATTTCAGTATTTACATATAACTTTCCCATCAATTCCTTAAAAGTGTGGCGGGGCATAATAATAAAAAAAAACATGTCTAAGTCCCCTTTTGGCCTAAGGCCCTAAACGCTGAAAGTAGCAGCAGGGAAAATGTCCATTCTCAACTTAACATAAGTCCAGCCAACTTAACATTAGTTGAGTTGGGGTGTTGGTGGTTGGAGTGTCAGGGGTGTCAGGGGTGTCGCGGGGTTCAGGGGGGTCGATTGGGGGTTGCGGGGGGTGAGCTGTGGGCAGGAGGGCCTGGGATCCCTCCTGATCGTATTTGGCGGGGTTGCCTTCCGGCAGGAGGGTTTGGGCTCCCTCCTGTCGGTATTTTCAGAGTGGAGGGGGAGGGTCATGGGGAACTTGCGCTTTGGCAGGAAGGCTTGTGCTCCCTCCTGCCGGAATTTTTGTGATGGGGGTTGTGGGGGACTTGTGCCTACACAGGAGGGGTTGGGCTCCCTCCTGCCAGTATTGTCGGGGTTCGGGGGTGGATTGCAATCACGGCAGGAGAGATTAGGCATTTCTCCTGCCAAAATTATTGCGGTGGGGAGCTGGGCAGGTTGCCGGGGCTGCTGAGCTGATCGCAGCAACCGGGATCAGCTCAGCGGCCCCTATTCGGAACTTATACCTACTTTGACTTGGTTTAAGTCAAAACGTATGTTATAACTGGGCAACCTTGTTAAAATTATACTTGCTGTACGACTAAGTCTAGGTCGACCCACCTCCCGCCTTTTCCCCTCCTCTAAAAATGCCCCTTTTCACTCTAGGCGTTTAGAGGCAGGGTAAAGGCCTAAGCTGGTTTTAGATACATCTAAAACTAGGTTTGATTATTTGATTATTGGTACTTGGACGATCTGTCTTTTTGATCGTCCAAGTACCGATTATGAGCCCCATATTATTTTATTTATTTATGGATGCTTTTACTAAAGAGCCCTCAAAAACAATATACCACCTGTGATTCCCAAAGGCTTAATCATGGTAAGAGGCTACATTCATCATCCTACCCAAAAATTATTGAAACCTAGGTTACTACTTATATCAACAATATTTACTTATCTTCTTAAACCATTCATATGTTGATGAAGAGGCTCTATTTAACTTCACTATAATTCTTTTATAATGGGTAGAGGAGATGGCCATTTCTTGATGTGCAGCAATATCTTTATGTTTATTAAAACTTAAATATACCACAATTATAAAACAATAGTCAAAGTGGTTTACAATTAAAAAAAAAAAATTTTAAAAAAATATAAAACAATTAGAAAAGGAACTCTATGAGGACAGGAGACAATCTTCCAACCAGAAGAAGAGACACTGCTCAACAGGAAAAAGAACATAAAAGAGTTGTCATACTGGGACAGACTGAAGGTCCATGAAGCCTAGTATTCTATTTCCAACAGTGGCCAACTCAGGTCCCAAGTAACTGGCAAGATCCCAAGGAAAGAAACATATTTTATGCTGCTTATCCTAGGAATAAGCAGTGGATTTCCCCAAGCCATCTCAATAATGGCTTATGGACTTCTCGTTTAGGAAATAATACAAACCTTTTTTAAACCCTGCTAAGCTAACTGCTGTCACTACATTCTCCAGAAACAAAATCCAGAGTTTAATTATCCATTCAGTGAAGAAATATTTACTTAGTAGTTTCATCGCATGCCCCATAGCCCTAGTATTTTTAATGAACAAACAAGCGATTCACATCTACTCATTTCACTGCACTCAGTATTTTAAAGACCTCTAACATATGTATTTCCCTGAGCCGTCTCTTCTCCAGGCTGAAGAGCCCTAGTCACTTTAGTCTTTCCTCATAGGAAAGTCATCCTGTCCCTTTTATCATTTTCGTTGCTTTTCTCTGTACTTTTTAAATTACACTATATCATTTTTGAGATGTAGCATTGGAACTTTTACCGTAGTGACCCGTGATTAAAAAAACCCCTAACACAGCTTGATAAAAGGGTCCTAAGTGATGTGTGTAACTGCCCTATACTATATATAACTGAATGCCTAACTTTGAAGCCATTTATAGAATTGGGGGACTAGAATGTGGCACCTATTCTATAAAGGAAAGAGGGAGGGGAAAAGCTGGATGGGGTAGGTGGTGGTGGTGAGCATTGAGGAGCAAAGATATAGGTACACAGAGGAGCAATGCTGGATAGGGATGGAATACAAGACACAGAGGAGCAATGCTGGACGTGGTGGGAAAGGATATGGACACAAAAGAAATTGCTAGACTTGGGGGAGCATAAGCACAGAAACACAGGGTGAACAACAGGGCCCAGGTTCAATTCTCATGTTAACTCTCATTTCATTATAAATATGTGAGCCCTAAATATATAAGTGGCCTGCAAGCCTGACTCACCATACAATATGAAGAGGTTTTTGGTGGAATTGTACCTGGGTTGCTCTGTGTGAAGTCCACTTACACTAGGCTGATCCTCCGTGCTGCTGTGTGACCAGTTTACTAGGAATTGCTTTTCTCTGGGATACTTAAAGATGGACATTCAGCTTGAAAACATTTAGCGCCAAGCCATAATTGAAACCAGAAATTTAGATGATTTTCTGGTTTAATAATGGCTGTGTGCTAGACGTTGGATTGAGATGTTTTAGGCACAAATGTCTCATTTTGGATTTAGGCAACAGAGGCGTCTTTTCAGCCAATCATGCAGTCTCATGATTGCATGATTGGCTGAAAAGACACCTCTCTTGCCTTTCTTTTTGTTTGTTGATATCTCAAGGCGGGGTGTTCTTTCTTTGTCTGTTCAATTTGGATGTAGACATCATATAGAAAACACCTCTCAAAATGTAATATTATATTAAATGCAATTAATTTACTTTACAGCCTATTGGTATATCTTGATACCGGTGAATCCTAGCTATGCAATCAGGTCCAAGTTACGTCTGGTTTGCAGAAAAGCAAACAGATGAATCTCTCACTTTTTTCCTCAGCATCTTTTTGTAGATGTTGTGAGCAAACATGGAACTGGCCGACAACAAGGATGAATCTGCAGAAGACATGACAGCAGCAGCTATGGCCCCTAAGCCAGCAACAGACACGTAGGTGGGACAGAGGTACTGCAGGACAAGGGGCAAGATCATGCTGGACTCCCCTCTTTCAGCGGGGCTTGGAGAGCTGTAGCTTGTCTGATTCCAGTCTAGAGAAGGAAGAGCAGAAAAAAAAACTGGATTAGGGATTCTGTGAGCTTTCAATATTAAGGATGGACAAAGAGTTACTGTCTCTGTGCATGGCACTCTCATCTTGCTGGTCATCTTGGCCTGATCACCTTGGGGTCACCTTCAGTACATCCTTCTTCTTCTCTACGCTAATCTAAAACACTAGTTGGGACTAGCTTTTCTGCACCTGTGGAAGATATGCAGAATAGAGAATGACATGGTGACAAAATTCATCACCGTCCCCGTCCCTGCGGATAACCGCGGGAAACCATCTTCATGTCATTCTTTAAGGAGAGAGGGAAGAATCAGAGTATGAATGGCCACAACCACTGACCCGCAAGCTTTGCTTTGAAGAATGCTGGTGTAGAAGGACTGAGGTTGAAACAGACACTACAGAATAACAGTCTCTGGTATCCAGAGCAGATATTGTGATCCAGAGCAGAGCAGATATTGTGATGTCATAATGCCTCATTCCACCAGTGCCTAAGAGCCAATCACATCAGTGATGTCACAATGGCTTCATTATCCTTGGCTCACATAAGCACAGCCACTGACCCGCAAGCTTTGCTTTGAAGAATGCTGGTGTAGAAGGACCGAGGTTGAAATAGACACTAGAAAATGACATGGGATTATTTCCTGCGGTTATCCACGGAGATGGGAACGGTGATGAATTTTGTCACCATGTCATTCTCTAATGCAGAATTACATACACTCTTCCTGCCCTTTTTTTAAATGTATGCTTTCAAGTTTATTAATATTTTGATATACTGACCATCACAAGTATCTGGTCGGTTTACAATAATGATAAAAAGATAAAAATTATAAGAAAGTTATATCTAAACAAGGGAAAAAATAAAAAATCTCAATGAGAATAGGGGGGGTGAGGTCAAAACAATGACTTGATTATGAAGGGTTTGAGACAAAAGGAAAGAGAAGGGAGGGGAAGTTTTTAAATTACATTGTATAAATGAAAATAAAATGAGGGAAGGAGGGGAGGATAAAACAAGGGGAAAAATGGGGGTTTGCTTCCTAGAAGTGTTTTTATTTTCCCATTTTTGTTGGGGGACTCAATTGGGGTTTTGATAAGCGTCTTTAAAGAGGAATGTCTTAAGGAGCGTTTTAAACTTGTTTACGGAATTTTCAGAACGAAGGTTCGATGGCATTGCATTCCAAAGGGGAGGGCGCGACAACAGAGAAAATCGTATTTCTAGTATAGTATATGTCCTTGATGGAAGGGACTATTAGTAGGTTCTGGTTAGTGGACCTGAGGGCCCTGGATGGGGTGTGTGGAATGAGATATTTATCAAGAAAGGCAGGCTGATGAGAAGTCTTGATCTTAAAGGCTAAGAGAATAATTTTATAAGTTGTTCTTTGAGAGACTGGTAACCAATGAGATTCTCGGAGTAAGGGGGTGACATGGTCATATTTTTAGCTTTATGAATGAGTTTAATCGCTGTATTTTGAATTAGTTGTATTCAGCGAGTTTCTTTTTGGGTTATTCCATGATAGAGTGAGTTACAGTAGTCTATATGGGAAATGATCAAAGAGTGGATTAGGATTTGAATAGAAGTGGGTTCTAAAGCTAAGGTTATGCAACGAATTAAACGGAGTTTATAAAAACAGTTTTTGGTCAGGGAACTCATTTGATCATGATAAGTGAGATATGGAGTAGTGGAACTGGTTCTCTCTTTGATTGAAAATTGACAGAAGACTACGATCATCCCAACAAAATCTACTAACTATTCCTAATGCTCGTCACATGTCCTATGCCATCATCCTCCATAAGATATACACTCTCACTAGTCGCTCTTTTTGGAACAGTCTCCCTACCCATTTAAGACTCGAATCATCATTAGATAAATTTATTTTATTTTTTATTTATAAAATTTTCAAATATACATAATCAAGATTAACTTGTACAGAAAGCAATTAGATAAATTTAAACCATAACAAAACTAGGCCACTATCAGAAACTTCATTGGTTGCAAATTAAATCAAGGATAATATTTAAATGTGGGTATTTTTGTTATAAAACACTGCATGGCTTGAATTCCAACGTATATCTCTGAGCATTTCCTCTTTGCACATGGTAGATGCCTTGTTCAAGGAATTAAGATTCTACTGTAAAGGGTTGCCCGTATAAGAGATTTTTCAGCCGAAGTCTGGCTTACCAAGCTGCCCTTTGGGATAAGAGCTTCAGTAAGTTGATCTCCAGTTCCTACTCTTACATTGACTTCAGGAAATGATTAAAAACCCACCTTTTTAAGAAGAACTTTTAGTAACTCAATTGTTATATTTCCACTTTTTTCTCTTTGAATTCTTTTTATAGAATTGTCATTTCACTGCGTATGCGCAGTTCTCTTTCTTGTAAACCGCGCTGAGCTGTGAGGCTGTAGCAGTATATAAGATTATTGTTATGTTATGTTTCATATTTAATGATGCCTACAGTCAACATCCGTCTTATACTTCCTGACTATCCCCCTCCTTTAGAAAGCCGCGCTAGCATTTTTAGCGTCGGTCGTAGCGGTAACAGCTCGGACGCTCATAGGAATTCTATGAGTGTTGGAGCTTCTATCATGACTTTGTAAAGGAGGTGGTACATTTGTTTTTTTCACTATTATTTTTTTTTTCTAATTCTCCATGTTGATCAGGTGGCTTGGATGCAACACAGGCTAGACCCTCTACTTCTTTATCCTTTCATCTATCCTATTATAAATATAGTTCCTCTTTACCCTTTAATTTTATCTTTTCTACCCCACTATTTTCTCGCTTTATTTTTTACTATCAATTTATTGTAATTATCTGTAAATCACTCAGAGGTGACCCTAAGGGCGGTCTATCGAATATTAATAAACTTGGAAACTTCTCTTCATGACTGGATGGGGCAGCTGATCTATCATCCTTGCACTTCACTAAAATAAAAATGCAGGGGCCCTTTCAGTGGAATCGTAAAGGGGGGGTGGACCACCCGGGTACTGTCTTCGTTGGGGGGGGGGGAGCACCAGCGCCTCTCCTCCTTGCTGGCACGAGCACCATCTTCTACTTGCTGCTCGTGCCAGCTTTGGCTCTCTTCTGACATCACTTTGTGGTCATGGGACTAGGACATGATGTCAGAAGGGACCGAGGCAGGCACATGCACAGTGATGCCAGATGCTCCCACCCTGGATTCTAACCTCCCTCACTACATCGCTAAGCTCTTTCATTATCTGGAATCTGGAAGAATCTGGATGTAGCATGTGCTAATATAGGATTTCAGCAAGCGCTAAGCCTAAATTTTTGACCATTTTCTTTATCCGGTCGTGCTCTAATTTTGTCATTAGCACTTTAGCAGGAAAAAAGTATTGCAGAAGCACTTACCGCCTCCAATGTAGAAGGTGGAAAGTGATTCCACGTTAAATGCATGTTAAAAAGTTAGTGCACAGTAATTTGAACACACTAGGTGGTTAACACTTGCGCATCCATTCTCCGTTTTCCACAACCCCTTCAAAAAATATTTTTTAAGAATACTTAATGCACAAGTTAGCGAGCGCTAACAAGCAAGATACTTTACAATGTTACGTGTTTTGTGGTAGCCTGTTCTTCAAGAGTTAAGTACACAGTAGCACTTAACACAATTTAGTTAAATGGACCCTAAATGTATATGTAAATAATGAAAATAACAAAATAATGAAATTATTAATTCCCCCCCCCCTTTTATAAAACTGTAGCGCGTTTTTTAGCGCCGGCCATGGCGGTAACAACTCCAACACTCATAGGAATTCTATGAGCATCGGAGCTGTTACCGCCATGGCTGGCACTAAAAACCACGCTACAGTTTTGAAAAAGGAGGGGGGGTGTATTGCCTATTAAACCTAAAACTTACTTCCTCCTTAATCGAGGAGGGAGCGCTTATGTGTAATGTGGCCTCTATTACACATAAATTTGGCTCTGTTCCCATCCCTAAAATGTGACGTTACATGAGCATTAAGTGTTACCTCTTAAACTTGTTTTTGAAATACAGTGGAACCTTGGTTTACGAGCATAATTCGTTCCAGAAGCATACTTGTAAACCAAAATACTCGTATATCAAAGCGAGTTTCTCCATAGGAAATAATGGAAACTCGCTTTGATACATTCCCCCCCCCCCCGAGGCCAGCGGCACTGCTCCCCCTCTGCTCGCAAAGGCTCCCCCACGCAAACCGGCATCCCCCTCTGCGTGAACCGGCACCCCCCGCCCAGCCAACTTGAACTCACCCCCCCCCGTCTGGCACCGGCACGAGAACCGGCATCACTCCCTCCCGCTCACAAAGGCCCCCCCGCTTGAATCGGCACCCCCCTCCCCCCCCCCGTGAGAACAGGCACCCCCTGCCCGACCAACTTTAACTCACCCCCCCATCTGGCACCGGCATGCAGCCCACAGGACGTGCCGGTGCCGCTTGAAGATCTTCTTCCTGCCTCTGCCGGCTTTGAGCATGCATCTGCATATGCTCAAGCCCTTCTAATTCTCCCTCTCGCTGAGATTCTCGGCAATCTCGGCGAGAGGGAGAATTAGAAGGGCTTGAGCATGCGCAGATGCATGCTCAAAGCCGGCAGAGGCAAGAAAAAGATCTTCAAGCGGCACCGGCACGTCCTGTGGGCTGCGTGCTGGTGCCAGACGGGGGGATGAGTTAAAGTTGGTCGGGCAGGGGGTGCCGATTCAAGTGGGGGGGGGGGGGGCCTTTGCGAGTGGGGGGGAGCGATGCCGGTTCTCGGAGTGGGTGCTCACAAATCGAGTCAACACTCGGTTTGCGACACAAGTTTTGCGAGAATGTTTTGCTCATCATGCAAATCACTCGCAAACCGAGTTACTCGCAAACTGAGGTTTGACTGTAGTTTCATTCTTAACATTAAACAACATATCCACACAGTTTTAGTTACCTGTGGATGCAGCTGCAGCACCAATGAGAATAGATGGGATAGCCAAGATGGCACTCAGAACCCCTGCCATACAGGAGGTGATTCTTGCCTGCCAAGTTGAAGAGGCAGCAAGGATTCTTTGGAAGTAGATTTGCCAGGCAATGCTGTTAAGACTCTGGAAAGTCAGAATTGCGGCAGTGAGAAGTTCTGTTGTATCATGTATTGCACTCAGTGCTTGTTTTATAAAAAAACAAACAATCCCCCCCCCCCCAAGACATACCTTTTCCCCTCGTAATTACCAAATGTTTCTTGGAGACTTTGTCCCCTTCCCATCATTATTATCTCAGCCTACCATCTATGTTAGATTTGCTTATCCACAGCCACTTCAGGGGACGCAGAAGCCTGATTTTGCAGTGTTCAGGCAGTGGTTACCATACTATGTTCAGTTCATTAAGAACCCTTGTACCATTTGGCAAAAAGGGTAGCCGGGGGGTGGGAGAGGCTGGGATGCTTCATACAGCGCTACGTACATCTGGTAGCACTATAGAAATAATTAATAGTAGTAGTGGCAGGTGAGCAGCATATTGCATAGGGCAAATTGATATCGCTGCCTGAGATTCCACGAAAGGGAGATCTGAGGTAAAGCAAGGGTGAGGGAGGTATGATCCAACATTTTGTAATCAGGTCGGCATTAAATTCAGATCTGTTAACTCAATTTAATTTTTAATTTAATTTAATTTAATTCTTATATACCGCTAATAACCGTGAGGTTTCTAAGTGGTTTACAAAAATGAATGCATTAAAAGATACAATAAATAAAAATAAATAAGATAGGTACTTGGAAATTCCCTAACTGTCCCAAAGGCTCACAATCTAACTAAAGTACATAGGGTTAAAATTTTATTTCTTTAAAGGTAGTTTGAATGGACGATAGTAATGGGTCCTGTTTGATATCATTTTTAGTATGTCATGAATGGTAATTGCACATCCCTACTAAAGAGCAATTTGGTAATGCTCAGACTTCCTTTTGCTCATACAACAAAATATAATCTAAATACATTTTACAACTAGGAGTTGTAAAGCCATTTTAGATAGGTCTAGTAAGGCACAAATGTAAACCCTCTTGCTGTGAGCCGCATTGCTTCCATGTAGAAAAACTGCAGGATACAAGAAGTTGTATTATATTGTGTTGTGTTGTATGCTTGATTTTAGGTTCCAAATAGAGAATGACACGGTGACAAAATTCATCACCATTCCCGTCCCTGTGGATAACCGCGGGAAACCATCCCGTGCCATTCTTCAGTGTCTATCTCAACTTCAGTCCTTCTACACCAGCATTCTTCAGCGCAAGGCTTGAGGGTCAGTGGCTGAGCCCATTCATACTCTCATTCTTTCGTGAGCCAAGTATAAGATAATGAAGCCATTGTGACATCACTGATGAGGTTGGCTTTTAGGCATTGGTGGAATGAGGCATTATGACATCACAATCTCAGCTCTGGAATGTTGCTGCTCTTTGGGTTTTTGCAAGGTACTTGTGACCTGGGTTGGCCACTGCTGGAAACAGGATACTGGGCTTAATGGACCTTCAGTCTGTTCCAGTATGGCAACGCTTATGGTCATATGTTCTAACCATCCGGTGTCTTCTTTAGTGTCTGTCTCAACCGCAGTCCTTCTACACCAGCATTCTTCAATGCAAGGCTTGAGGGTCAGTGGCTGTGTCCATTCATACTCTGAGTCTTCCCTCTCTCCTTAAAAAATGACATGGAGATGGTTTCCCATGGGGATTGGAATAAATTTTGTCATTGTGTCATTGTCTAGCCTAGACCACCTGATCAGCACCAATTTTTTAGGCACTATATATTGAATTTGGGGGTGAGGAGACACCTGTATCCTTCCTTGACGCAGCAACGACTAATTTGGCTGCATATAAGAAATGACAAATAAGAGAGCTTAGTTAAGGTATATCCTGGCATCTGTTCTTCATGCACATTCATTGGTGATATCCTGAAAACCTGACTTGTTGGCAGCTCTCAAGGCCTGGGGTGAACACCAAAGATGCAGATCTTTCTCCAGACATCATATAGAAGTTTAACCCCATCTAGGGTTACCAGATTTTCCAAATGGAAAATCTTGACCCATGGCCCCGCCCCAGGCCCGCCCCATTCCGGCCAGCCATGCCCTTTTCTGCCCCCAGGCCTGCCCCATGCCACGCCCCCCTCGACCCGTATAAGCAATGAGCGATTTTGGACGACATTCATGCATGCGTGGATGCCATCCCGACATCGGTCGTTTCCAGAAGCTTTTCAAAACTTAAACAAAGTGCCGGGTTTTGAAAAACTGTCCATATCCCCGGACATGTGCTCAAAAGGAGGACATGTCCAGGGAAATCCAGAAGTCTGGCAACCCTAACTCCATCCCATCAATCAGTAAGTTACTACAGTAGAATATGAAGTGAAAAGAATCTTACCAGATAAATAAAGTCATCCAGCCATCTTCCAATATATTCCGTTTCTATTTTACCAATCCAAGGAGCTTGATAAGATCCATTAAAAGCAGTATGAAATATATTTTCAGTTGCTGAATTCAGTAGAGCAAATGGTACACATATCCACTGTGTTTAAAATGGTAATTGTTACATTCTGGGAAATATTTCCTTATGTACTCGTTTGTCTTTCTGCATTCTCAAATTCCGTAAGTACCTAGAGTATGGGTGGGATTAGTAATTGCCATAACAACAATAAGACCCCACCCCCTACTTCTATAAAAATCAGGTCAAAATTGTGCATGCAATTTAATCGAACAACAAGCTAATTAGCACTGATAATTGGCACTAAGCAGTTATCGATGCTAATTAGAATCAATTCCAGGATATGTACATAAATTTAGGTATAGGATCCATGCCTAAATTTTACACATGAGTCGAAAAGGAGAGCACAGAAATGAGTGGGTCAGGGGTGGATCGGGGGCGTTACTTTAAGTTACATGTGTAATTATAAAATAAGGGCATCTGTACTCAAATGTAGCAACAGGTATTTGCACCACGTTTTCATAGGCGCAAATGTACACAGCAAAACTGTGCCAGCTGCCAGTGAATGCATAGCTGGCCTTGAGTACTGGCCTGTTTAGATATATGAGAATATTATCCAGACTTCCAACACAGCGAGAGGTGAAGGACTTATGCATGAAGACAGGCATCACCAGGATGCATGAATTGAGGAAGTCCTGTCTCTAAACAACTTCATTCTACTGGATGTGGCCTGTTGCAGTAAAAGTCAAAAGTACAGGAATCACATGGCTTGAAAATATACAGTTAGATGACTTAGATCTTGCAGACTATGTGGCCTTGTTGGTGAGTTCTCTTCAGGAGGACAGATAGAATAATACTTTTGATGAGCAGATTGGGTTAACTAGGCGTATATCTAGCAAAAAAAAATCAAAATTAATAAATATAAACATTAGGGATGGGCAGCCAGAAAAGTTTTGTTTCATGGTATTTCCCATGTCTATGGGAATTTTCATTTTATTTAGATCTTTTTTGATATGTTGTCTTATGGGCACCAGCATTGAATATCAAGGACTCATCAGACTTCTCTTGCACACCAGAATTTATGTGGGGTCAAGTGATATTCAACTGGAGGCTGACTCCTAGCCATAGTACCATGAGACTACCACTAGAGGTCGCAACACCCGTTTTCAACAGAAGTCTCAAGTGGCAGGAGTGAGTGGGGTTCTCCTGCCCTGACAACCTCTAGGCCACAGGACTCTTCAGGTGGACTGGGAAAGGGGGATGGGAAGGAAGATTAGTCTTTACTTGGGGGATAAGGGAAGGTAAGAGGGAGGGCAGAACAGCTTTAGGCCAGGACCTAGAAGTGCCAATATCTGGATGGCTAACCAGGCAAAGTTAGAACTGCTTTCTATGCAGTCCTACATGTCCAGTTAGCTACACAGGCACCAGCACTGTACTGTCTGCACCAGTATAACGCCTGGCTCCTCTTTATGGAATGTTGCTATTATTTGGGGTTCCGGAATCTTACTTACTCTGAGCTAATGGAATATTGCTACTCCTTGGGTTTTGGCCAGGTACTAGTGACCTGGATTGGCCACCGTGAGAAAGGACTACTGGGCTTGATGGACCATTGGTCTGGCCCAGTAAGGCTATTCTTATGCTCTTAAGTTATGTACATAACTGTAACATTAACTCCCTCTTCTACGAAACCACGCTAGTGATTTTTAGCGCAGACAGCCGCACTGAATGGCCCACACTGCTCCCGACGCTCATAGGAACTCAGTGAGCGTCGGGAGCAGCGCGGGCCATTCAACACGGCTCTCTGCGCTATAAACCGCTAGCGCGGTTTCGTAGAAGAGAGGGAAAGTTGCAGATATTTACACCAGCCATTAAAAGTTGGTGAATAAATGCCAACTTACACTAGTAACATATAACTGCTGTTTCAATATTGACCTCAATGTTTACTGAGAGAAACAGATGGCACTTACCAGGCTGGCCATCATGAAAAGAAGCTGGATCACATCTGTGTAGGCGACCGAGTACAGACCTCCCAGCAAAGTATATACAATAATAGTACAGGCAGATATGATGATGGATATATAACCTGCCACTCCTAAAATGACGCTCACTGTCACTCCTACAGAGAAACAATAAGAATAGGAAAAGGAATTTTAAAATTAAAAAAACATAAATCTTTGGCTCACTCAATTTTTAGAGTGGCAAAGAATGTCCCCACAGTTCCACAGAAGAGCTGATATTTAGGGATAATAAACTTTTGAAACAGAGGATTCTCACATTACCCCCCCCCCAAGGCAGAGACAATAAAGAGACCAAGGGCCCGATGCTGTAGAGTCGCCATTAAAATCCTGGAGCGATGCTCCCAAAAACTTTGCATGTAAATGAGGTTTGCGGTAGTCCCCTAAGATTAGTCATTGGAGAAAGTGAAGGACACATGCACAGAATATTTCACAGAAGGAGGCATGCGCCAGGAAATGCTACTTCGTAGGCACGCACGAGTGTCAATCATAGGTTTATTTTGATTTATTTCTTTTTTATTTTGATTTATTTCTTGTCCTCCCAGAAAGGTCAGGGTGGGTAACAGTAGAACAAACACAGATTCAGAGAGTGGGTAACAGAGAACAGAGGGAACCTAGGTACAATATTAAAGGCTAACAAATTATCATCAAGGAGTGTGTGGCGCAGGGGTTAAAGCTACAGCCTCAGCACCCTGAGGGTTTGGGTTCAAATCCCTTGCTATTCCTTGTGACCCTGGGTAAGTCACCTAATCCCCTCATTGCCCCAGGTACACTAGACAGAGTTTGAGCCCACCGGGACAGATAGGAAAATATGATAAAGTACCTGAATGTAAACTACTTAGGAGATAAATGGTAAATAAAGGAAAAGTGTACAGATTACGTAAACAGTGCATCTAAGTACAAGATGAGACTAACATGTTATCATGTACAGAGGGGAACCAGGAGGGACAAAGAGCATACATAGTTTAGGGGAGGGTGTGCCTTATTATAGCATCCATCGATGTCCATTGGGGGAGTGGAGGGGAGGAGAGAGGCAGAGAACTACCAGCAAACCACCATTGCAAGTGTGAAAACTCAAGATATTCTTTTTTTCTACACTGCTTCAGGGGACATATACGTGTTGTGCCTCCCTCTCATGCAATCGGCAGCCGCAGAACTGCCAGTATACACTTTTACGAACGTGCACGAGACGCGCTTTTAACACTACTGGCATCTCCAGACCTGCCAGTAGTTATGGAGTGTTAAAGATTGGCACTTCATTTTATGCATCACCTAGCAATGTCTGGGCATTGCCCGGAGTGTACATTTTAATATTAACGAGGTCATTGGAATGCATTTGCACTGTATTCTCAGAGGTTGCAATGAGGCAAGGAAAAGACTGCGGAGAACCGTTTTGTGCATCGGAAGCTAAAATTCTTGCGCGTTAAACCAGTTTGAGCTGGTTTAACGTCAAACGTTAAAGGCATGGTGAGCTCAGAGCATCAGGCCCCCAAGTCACTAAAGTGCCTGCTGAAAACTTACATGGACCCTAGTGGACTTAAGAGTCATGAAGGGCAAATCTATAACTTATCAGAGACGTCAAAATTGGCAGTTATGTATATATGTACACTAGACGTTATTCTATAAGGTCATGCCTAAATAAATTATGGCTCGATTCTATAAATCCTATGTATTAGAGCCACTGTTGTATATTCAATCAAATTATACCTTGTTTTGTCTTACTGATATCTCATCAAAGGTAAATGGAAATATAATTGATGTTCTCAAAAAGTAATCGATATTTTTAATTGTATGGACATTCAAACCGCAGCCGGGCACTAAGCTACTGGTTACTATTACTCTTCGGCGGTCCAGCCTTTATTAATTATTTCTTTAAACTCATTTGTTAATCTTCTTATTTGTTTTTTATATATATTTTCATTTTCAATGTATTAATATCAAACAGAAGAACGTCACTTAGCTTTATAGTGATCTGTCCTTCATTCACCTCTCCCGACATGCATGTTTCATAGTGAAACCTTTCTTCAGGGTCGAGGAAACATTTGAGGGAGCTTGTTACAAGTTTGAATAGGCTCCCTCAAATGTTCCCTGGACCCTGAAGAAAGGTTTCACTATGAAACATGCATATCGGGAGAGATGAATGAAGGACAGATCACTATAAAGCTAAGTGACATTCTTCTGTTTGATATTAATACATTGAAAATGAAAATATATATAAAAAAACAAATAAGAAGATTAACAAATGAGTTTAAAGAAATAATTAATAAAGGCTGGACCGACAAAGAGTAATAGCAACCGGCGTAGTGCCCGGCTGCGGTCTGAAGATCCATACAATTAAAAATATCGATTACTTTTTGAGAACATCAATTATATTACCATTTACCTTTGATGAGAAATCAGTAAGACAAAACAAGGTATAATTCGATTCTATAAAATGGCACCTAAAGTTAGGCGCCTACATCGCTAAGCCTAGTCAATGTAGGTGCCTAACTTAATTGTTTAATAGACTTAATTGGTGCTGATAATTCCCAATTAGCAACTCATAATTAGCATAAATTGCAATTAATTGGAAGCCTAGTGATGCCTAACTTAAATCCGCGCTTAAGTTAATTTAATGGGTTAAATGGCATGGTAATTGACCATGCCATTAAAAACCCATTAAAAAACAATTATTTTAATTGTTAATTTGAGTTGCAAGCAAAATACCATGCGGTGCCTAGTGAAGCCTAAGTTGAGGTGCCATGCAATGCCCAACGATGCCTACCTGAAAAGTAGGCATGGTTAGGGGTGGAGAATAGGTGTGGTTGATTAAGGCTTCACTAGGCATCTGAGGTAGGCACTGGCCTAAAATACTGGTACCTACCTCTAGGATGCCTAGCGATGCTTATGTCCTCTTAGGTGCTACTAGGTGTGATTCTATTAATGACAGCATGTAGTAGAGGGACAACCGCGATGAACAGCACATACAGGTTCCCAAAGTGATTTGAAAATGAGCCTCCTAGCTAAACTGGAAAAGGTATGGAGAAAGCTCATCAAAAAGATTAAAGGGATGGAACAACTCTCATGTAAGGAAAGCCTGAAGAAGTTAGGGCACTTCAGCTAGGAGAGGGGAGATATAATTGAGGTCTATAAAATCTTGAATATATAAATACAAAATTGATTGTTTATCAAAGAGTACAAAGACTAGGAGAAACTCCATGAAATCACGTAGCATATTGAAAACAAATAGAAGAACATTTTTTTTCCACTTAACCCATAGTTACGCTCTGGAACTCATTACTGGAGCAAAAGGTGAAAACAGTTAATGTAGCTAGGTAAGGTTTGAACAAATTCTTGGAGGATGAGTCCATAATCCATTATTAAAGAAAAGCCACTGCTTATCCCTGGGGTTAAGTAACATGGAATCTTGCCACTTTGTGGGATTTTACCAGGTACATGTGACATAGACTGGCCACTGTTGGAAACAGGATACTTTGGTCTGGCCCAGTAGGACTACTTTTAGGAAAAAGGGGTGATGGCACCCCTCCCCCGCCCTATTCTCCACCACTCCCACTCCTTCCCGCCCCCCACACCTTTTTAATTTTCCAGGTGAGAAGGTGAGAGCAACAACACGAACTTGTGCCCCTATTGTGTCAGCTATCCCTCTGGCATCACTTCCTAGTAACAGGGGTCCCCAGAAATGAGGTCAGAGAGAGGCGACACCAGTGTGGGCAGCAAGTTCATAATGCTGCTCGCGCAGGAAAAATTAAAGAGGTACGAGGAAAGGGAAAAGGCACATGCCTGTGATTTGGGGGGGGGGGCGGCAGGAAGGAGGGGGAGAGGAGGATGGGTGTCTGCGCCCTTTACAAAGACCACGCCTGGGGCTGACCGCCCCCCCCCCCCCCCTTACAATGCCTGTGATGGCTAGTCCATGGAAGTGCCTATTTGTTAAACTGGGGGAGCCAAACAGGAGTCCTTAAGCTATAAATGTATATAGATTTTGTGATTCAGGACTGAGAGAGAGGGTAATGGGCCTTCGGTTGAGGTGCAGATCTTAAGATACGACCTTCCTTCATATTAAATTTTAGTGGATTGGGATATACAATGTAACCAAGAGATTTTTCCATTGTTATCCATATCCATATCAAATCTCAAAGGTAGCTTAATTATTTACCTAATGAAGCAAGAATTGCAGCAAACCAAAATATATCTCCTAGCAATGATGGAATGAAGAGAATACTTCCCATTGTGTTCCCATAGGTTTCTTGCAGAGGGTCCATCATAGTCACATATTTCTTAGACCTTATGGGCTTTACGAAGAAGATGCCACCTATAAGAGAATCAAATTACAAGGGCTCAAATTTTGAATTACATTTAGTATTTCATGAGCAGAACCATTTCTAACAGCAGGGTTGAGTAGTATACAATATGGTACGGGTGAGTAGCAGTACCAGCTCCCCTAAAAAAGCTTGATTATGTGTCACTGGATACACAGATCACCTAGACTGGAAGGTTAGGATGCCTCTAGGTTCAATTCCATAAAGTGCGCCTAACTATTGTAGAATCACACTTAATTGCCAAGCTACTCGGCACCTAAGTTTTAGGCACCATTTATAGAATCAGGTTCTAAGTGCATGCAGATACAATGAGCAAAATGTAAATTTTATAAACAATGTGTGTGAACCATGACTGCAGCATAAACAAAGGTGCAAAGACTTTTACAAGGGACAGTAGACTGTGCTAAAAGTGCACATGTCTATTTTTTTTGAAGGATCAAAGTTATATACATTAATAGATTGCAATAAGGAACATGACAAACAGATGTGTTTAACATCTTATTTAAAAAATTCTTCAGAAACATCGCGAGATATGTGCATCTGGTGCGACCACACAAGGCACAGGGGTACCAAATTTGTGCCCCATTCATTGCCTTCCCTGCTCACCCTGGCACCTGGGATTTCATACCCCCAAATGCTGTATGTTTTGCTGAGCTTATTAACAAACAGCGCGTCTCACATGTGATCCAGTTATCTCTAAAATTGAAGCACACCGAGGGAATGCTTCCAGGGCAGTCAAAGGCAGTGTGTTCAGCTGACTGACGCTGCCAGTAGCCTGAAGATTGGCAGCGGCAGCCTGAAAGAGAAAGAGAGAACTACCTATCCCGCAGGAAGAGGGGAGTGGAGAAATGTTGCACCAGATTAGGGAGAGAGAAGGGTAAAAGAGAAAGCTGCCAAATTGGGAGAGAGGAAAGAAGAGGGACAACCAAGGAAGGAAGAGGAAATAGATATGCTAGACTACAGGGAAAGGAGGGAAGAGAATGGAACCAGAGGAGAGGTCAGGAGAGAAATGCTAAACCACAGGGGGAGGGGAGAGATGGAAGGGAAATAGACAGATATGCCAGACCATGAGGATGGGGTTGGGAGGGAAAGAAGGAAGGAAAGCAGAGGAGAAAGATGCCCGAGCATGGAGGGAGAAAGAAGGGAGGGAGAGATGGAAGGAAAGGAGACAGAGATGCCAGAACATGGGGTGGGGCAGTGGTGTTCCAAGGCAAGACACTGGATGGAAGGGCAGATGCTGCATGGAATGGAGAGAGGACAGATGCTTGTTAGAATGGAAGGGCAGAGAAAGAGGGAAAACACTGGATGGAAGGGGTAGAGAATGTAAGGGCAGATGCTGCATGGAAAGGAGAGAGGGGGACCAAAGTTACTGCTTATGGTATAGTAAAATTGCTCTGTTGGCCATGAATGATGTTTTGTATTAATTAACAATGGCTCTCTTTTACTAAGCCACAGTAGAGGTTTTTACCACGGCCCCGGGCACTAAATGCTCCGATGCTGCTCTGAGCGCCAGAGCTTTTACCGCAGCAGCTGGCGATAAAAACCCCTAATGCAGCTTGATAAAAGGGGACCTTATTGTCTTTCACTCCACTTTAAATGCTGAGCAAGTGATATTCTACTTTCCTATCTACATCTTGGCGTTCTTTTCCTACTTTATCAAAACAGTAGATTGTCAACCACGTAGACCTGTCGGGTGTAGAAACTGCAGTACAGCAAATGTTAATTAAATAAATAACTGTAGTTCTGCGCTGATCTGCTGATTATAGGCTGTTTCACTGCCTTGCTTCCAACATAACTCTTTTCCATGCTGAAAAATCAGTACGGAAATAGCACATAACACTAAACACCATCTATGGAATTCCCTAGATAGTGTGAGGAAAGAAACTTATTTTAGTTTCAAATAAAATTATTTCAAAGAGATTTTAGAAAACTTGTATTTTCATACGGGCCCTTTTTTCTAAAACTTAGCGTGCACTAATGGAATTAACATGCACTAAATGCTTTGAAGCTCGTAGGTTATAAAATGGACTTCTCAGCATTTAGCACACACTAATTTTGTTAGCACACACTTCGCTTCAGTAAAAGTGCCCCTTATTCACTTACCGATAATAAAGGCTGAAAGAAATCCTAGAGGAGCTTGGACCCAGCCGAGTCCTTTCGTGGGAAGGTATACTATTTCAGCTGTACCATTGATGTAACCTCCGCCAACCCATGTTGCTGTAAAATAGAAAGGAAGACAGCAACTGGAATGAGTATATTCAGAACGAAATATTTTCCCCCAGCACTTAAGAACATAAGAATTGCCGCTGCTGGGTCAGACCAGTGATCCATTGTGCCCAGCAGTCCGCTCACACAGAAGCCCTTAGGTCAAAGACCAGTGCCCTAACTGAGTCTAGCCTTACCTGCGTACGTTCTGGTTCAGCAGGAACTTGTCTAACTTTGTCTTGAATCCCTGGAGGGTGTTTTCCCCTACAACAGATTCCGGAAAAGCGTTCCAGTTTTCCACCACTCTCTGGGTGAAGAAGAACTTCCTTACGTTTCTACAGAATCTGTCCCCTTTTAACTTCAGAGAGTGTCCTTTCGTTCTCTCTACCTTGGAGAGGGTGAACAACCTGTCTTTATCTACTAGGTCTATTCCCTTCATTATCTTGAATGTTTCAATCATGTCCCCTCTCAGTCTCCTCTTTTCAAGGGAGAAGAGGCCCAGTTTCTCTAATCTCTCACTGTACGGCAACTCCTCCAGCCCCTTAACCATTTTGGTTGCTCTTCTCTGGACTCTTTTGAGTAGCACTGTGTCCTTCTTCATATACAGCGACCAGTGCTGGATGCAGTACTCCAGGTGAGGGCGAACCATGGCCTGGTACAGCGGCATGATAACCTTCTCTGATCTGTTTGTGATCCCCTTCTTAATCATTCCCAGCATTCTGTTCGCCCTTTTCGCCACCGCCGCACATTGCACGGACAGCTTCATTGACTTGTCGATCAGTACTCCCAAGTCTCTTTCCTGGGGGGTCTCTCCAAGTACCGCATTGGACATCCTGTATAAGATTTTTGTTACCGACATGCATCACCTTACACTTATCCATGTTAAACCTCATTTGCCACGTCGCAGCCCATTTCTCGAGAGTGTTTATGTCATGTTGTAGGTCTTCGCAATCCTGCCGCATCTTCACTACTCCGAATAACTTTGTATCATCTGCAAATTTAATCACCTCACTCGTCGTACCAATTTCCAGGTCATTTATAAATGTGTTGAAGAGCATGGGTCTGAGCACCAAACCCTGCGGTATTCCACTTGTGACGCTTTTCCAGTCCAAGTATTGTCCATTTACCCCCACTCTCTGTTTCCTATCCGCCAGCCAGGTTTTAACCCACGTGAGTATTTCACCCTCAATTCCATGGCTTGCAATTTTTCGAAGTAGTCGTTCATGCGGAACCTTGTCGAACGCCTTCTGAAAATCCAGATATACAATGTCGACTGAGTCACCCTTGTCTATCTCCTGTTTACTCCCTCGAAGAAGTGCATCATGTTCGTCAAGCAAGATTTTCCTTTGCTGAAGCCTCATCTGATCATGTTTGTCAAGGTAATCAATGATGCGGTCTTTATCAGCGCCTCTACCATCTTTCTCGGTATTGAGGTCAGACTCACCGGTCTGTAGTTTCCCAGATCTCCGCTCGAACCTGTCTTGAAGATCGGCATAACATTCGCCACCTTCCAGTCTTCTTGAATCCTTCCTGATTTGATTGACAGATTGGCTATTAGTTGAAACAGTTCAGCTATAGCCTCTTTCAGTTCCTTGATTACCCTCGGATGAATGCCATCTGGTCCCGGAGATTTGTTTTTAAGCCTGCATACCTCTTCTAGACTGACCGTCAACCCTGTCAGTTTCCCAACATAAAACTTATATCTAACATGCCTAAATTAGAATCTTACCCTCTTTTCATAAATCCTTAAAAACACTGCTGTTTCAGAAATCATTGATAGATTCTCCCAATGTACATTGAAGAGTCTATTAATGACGCCCTTTTGGTATATCGTAAATTAACGTGAATTGTGAATTTTTAATTATTGTAAACCGAGTCGAGCCCTTTCACAGGGATGATCCAGTACAAAAACCTAAAGGTTGGATTGGACGTCTCTTTATGGTGCCCTTTTACTAAAGCTATGGCCCCCTTTTATGAAGCGTTAGGCTTTTTTTTTTTTTTTTTTAAATCACTGGTCACTGGCTGCGGCTGGTGATAAAAAAAAGTCTAGCACAGCTTCATTTTAAAAAAAGGAGGTAAATGCTAAGAAGCCCAAAGGTATAAAGGGGTAAATTCTATATATGGCTCCTAAAAATTCAGCACTGAAAAAAGCGCTGTTCTATAAGCCAAGCTTAAAGGTATGCTCAGTTTCCAGAATAGTGCTCTTGCCTGGAAACTGCGCCTAACTTTACGTACAGCTATTTGCACCAATACAAATGTGGTGCAAATGCCTGCACCTAAATGTAGATGTGGATTGTTGTAATTCCATAAACATGTACAACTTAAAGGAATGGCCCCCAATCTGCCTGTGACCCATTTCTGCGCCTCCTTTTTTTACTTGCATGTAAAATCTAGGTACAGATCCTATGCCTAATTTTACAAATATAGGGCTCCTTTTACTAAACGGCACTAGAGTTTTTTTAACGTCGGAGCATTTACTTCACCGACCTGCGCTAAAAACACCTAGCACTATTTAGTAAAACCCAGTGATAATTTTTAAATAATTCTAATTAATGTCAATAATTTTTTTTTAAAAACAATAATTATAGGCACTAATTAGCTTACTATTCAATTAAATTGCCCAGATATGCACACACAATTGTCAGTGCTTTGTACAGTTAGGGGAAAATGGGCTTCTTGGCATTTAATGCATGCTAAATCCATTAGCACATGCTAAGCTTTAGTAAAAGGTTACCTATGGTTTTCACAGCACTGCCTAAATTTACATGATTTAACAAGGACGAAGAAGAAATTAATTTTAAAAAACGTTGCTAACCGTATAGCACCTCTGTAGGAGATACAAGATAATGGATTGTGTAGCAAAAAGAACTTAACCCAAAAAAAAGGAGGTGCGGACTGTCTGCCCAGCTGCAGAAAAGAATTTGAAAGGAAAACATTTTGAATTGACTGCCAAGACGGCAATTGTACGCGATAAGGCTCATTTATGCTAAATGAAGCTCATTTAGGAGAGATGTAAGAAAGTTAAACTGAAGCAGCCAAATATATACTATGGTAATCCAGTCTGGATGCCAGCCTCACATGGGGACGTGGGGCGGGATTTGCCCTCCGGTTTCTTTTAGGACTTGTCTCAGCTCTAGCAGAGATGCACCTCACAGTGAAGCCTTGCCCAGAAAAGGGATTCTTTCTTTTTTTGCACAAGAAGCCACTTTTCTATTCTACTAACTTATATAAATGTAGAGTAGTAAGGGTGAGCGGTGCCTGGGGTAGTGATGGTGCCCCTCCCCCGCCCTTCTCCCCACACACACACACCTTGCCACGTGCGCTCCTTTCCCTGTACTTTTTTAACTTCTCCAGTGTGAGCAGCATGCCCACGTCGGTGTCGGTTCGCCCTTTGACGTCACTTCCGAGGTGCGGGTCCTGGAAGTGATGTCAGAGAGAGCGTCGATGCTGACAGGCAGCAGCCTCACGCTGGGAAAGTAGAGAGGAGGAGGGGTGCCGCATCCTTAGGACCGCCCCCCTCACTACACCACTGTGAAAGGTTACCATATGGTTCCAGAAAAAGGAGGACAGATTGAGACATCCGGGTTTTACTTCCATTGCTTTCAGTGGAAGTAAAACCCGGATGTCTCAATCCGTCCTCCTTTTTCTGGAGCCATATTGTAACTCTATATAAATGAGACCCCATGTTGAGTCTCTGCATGAGTCTTGCCATCTTCCAGATCATCCACAGGTTGCATCTAACGTTCCTTAAGGAGGAATCCATATACATTATTTGTACTGTCCAGTTATTTGTTTGATAAGGGTTAAATGAAATTTGATTTTTGAATTTGATTTTTTGTGAAGGGAAAACCTTGTCCTATACCCAGGTGAGCTCATAGAACCCACACCTTTTTACCTTTGCCCTGTTAAATATTTTGAATATTCGGATGTAGATATGACATGCCTTCCATAATCTTCCAATTGATTTATTCTTTTAAGTTCACATACTGAGCTTTTCTATCCTTCAGAGACTACACAGCACTCTTAAATCATGAGGAAAAAAAATGCAGGCATCAGAGCAGAGCAGTATTTGTTATATCAGTTTCTCTCAAACTTTTTTTTTTTAGCTCTAGCACACTAAACGGAGCAAATGTTTTTCACGGCCCATTATATGATAAAATTGCAAAACCAACAAAAAATTAAATTTGAGTGTTATTTATTTAAAGTTCTTTAAGCTATGCACAGAGGATCTAGTCTAGAATCAGAAAATAATATTAAAAAATTGAACTAAGGCCAGTACTGGGCAGACTTGCAAGGTCTGTGTCTGTATATGGCCATTTGGTGGAAGATGGGCTGGGGAGGGCTTCAATGGCTGGGAGGGTGTAGATGGGCTGGAGTAGGTTTTAACTGAGATTTTGGCAGTTGAAACCCAAGCACAGTACTGGGAGAGATGTGGCATGGTGCAATAGAAAGAGCAATGTTTGGCATGGGGCAGGTGGACAGGGGCAAAAGATGCTGCACATTGTCCGGGGGATGAAAGAGGGAGAAATGTTGGGTGTGGCAGTAGAGGTGGTGGGAGAGATGCACTGTGGATCCCTCTCTCTTTCCCCACTCCCTTTGCAGCAAGGAAGGGAATGAGAGAAAGAGAGATGTGGACAGTGAGAGAGGGAGACGTTGCACATGGGGGTGGAGGAAAGTGGAAGAAATGCTGTGCAGGAATGGGGAGGGGAAAAAGAGGAAGAATGATCCAGGATAGAAGTGAGTGAGGTGGCTGCTGTAGAATGGGAGGGAGGGAAGTGAGAAATGCTGGACCATGGTAGGAGGAACCAATGGCAGCAACCGCTTGAAGAATTTTCAGAAGACAGGAAAGTAGAAAAAAAGAGAAACTGGAACCAACTTGAAAGAAAAATAAATCTCCAGACAACAAAGGTAAAAAAAGGAATTTATTGACTGAAATATGTTATCTTTGGGAAATATATATAGCAGATGTCTTTGTACTGTGTTCAGCAGAAAAGGAAATGCATTTCTGGGTTTATTTTCCCAGTGTTGAAGTACTTGCTGAGCCTTGCTGTGGCTGGTGGGGATTCCCAAGCACCACCAGCTGAAGATCTCCTCCAAAGATGGTCAGAACACCCCTCCAATAAGCATAGCAATCACTGGCAGCATCCCTGAGCCACTAAGGTGCCAGCTTCTGTGACTCAGGCACACTGCTGCTGCTGCCTGCCAAGCTTGGCAAAAGGAACCCTCAGCCACCTTCAGAGGAAGTCCGCTGCTGACATAGCTTGAGCGTCCTCATCAGCTGGAATATTTATATTTTATATTTACATTAGAGGCTCTGGCAGAGACCCATTTACAAAGTATGTATTCTTCCCAATTAATATTTCCAAATTAATAAAGTGTCTTTGCTTATTTGTAAATGGGTCTCTACCAGAGCTTTTAATTGAGTAGCATAATTAAATGAAATAACTGCTTCTGAAGTTTATGGGGACGGGCGGGTTCAGAATAGATTATTTGCGGGAACGGGTGGGGATGGATTCACATCCAGCTGGGACAGGTGGGAATAGATTCGATTTCCAGCGGGGATGGGTTTGATTCCAGTGGGGACAGGTTTGATTTCTGTCCCTGCGCAACTCACTAGGACAAAGGGCTGGGTGACAAAACACAGACGGCATAAGCAAAACAGCAGATCACATCACATCAAATTATTGGAAGTACAGCAGGGGTAGGGAACTCCGGTCCTTGAGAGCCATATTCCAGTCGGGTTTTCAGGATTTCTCTAATGACTATGCATGAGATCTATTTGCATGCACTGTTTTCAATGCATATTCATTGGGGAAATCCTAAAAACCCGACTGGAATACGGCTCTCGAGGACCGGAGTTCCCTACCCCTGTTCTACAGTAAATGGAGTTGAGGAGTGACCTAGTGGGTTAGGGCTCCAGCCTCAGCAGCCTGAGGTTGTAGGTTCAATCCTTCTGACACATAACACTCCATTGCCCCAGGTACAATAGTCATTTCGTGAACCCACTGGGACAGAATGAGAGAAATACTTGAGTACCTGAATGTAAACCACTTAAGTTATAAGCAGATAAGAAAATAAATAATAAGAAATTAATTAAGCAAGCAAGCTCTTCTTCACTGCAGTTTTCTTAAGGTCTGGATAGACTCTGATTAGAGAGAACACATAATGTTATCTTATCAAGATCAACTTACCTGCTGTGGTAAACAATATAACAATGAAATTCATGTTTCTGCCTCCCACTATGGCTATTTCAATCCGATTTCCTTTTTTCTCCTCCTTTTTGGTTTTCCAGGCAGCCCAAATCCCAGTTGCTAAGATGATTGCATAAAAGATGACCACGGCTATTAGGCCTGGAATGTTAAGAGCCATTTTCTGCCACTGTTTTCAGTAACTTGTTTCCAATCAGTTAGGCCACTCCAAAGGATTTTATGACTGAAAGACACCTGCTAAGGAAGGCATTCCTCCTTTTCTATGTGAACACTTTCTCATGAGCAATCAACTTACTGCGAAGTGCTTCACTTTTAAACAGCTCTGTCCTTAGCTGGCACAAGTTTCATTCTTCCTAACCCCTATTGTTGGACAGGAGGAGTTTGGCGCTGTGTGTGAAATCTTGCCATCCTTACTCGTTCTGATCTAAGGGGAGGGGGGTTACTCTTTTTACTGGCAACCTGCTATATAGTGACAGGCTACACACATTGTCTTGCACCCGGAAATTATATTTGTCCTTAATTATGCCTCTGTGTTTCATAGGAATACATCTAAATTATTCTTCATTGAGGAGACAATGTACGAAAACTTGGAGCGTTTAACAAATGTGAAAATGCTAAAGACTCCAGAAATCAGGAAACTTCCCTGCCCTACGTTGATGTAGCCTATAATCACAGCCCTCAGTTCCCTGCGGCTGATTTTTCAAGAGTCCACAGAGAGTTATCAAGTTCTGCAGCAGATATTTCAAAATTCTGTGGCAATAATGTGCCACGTTTGCATAAATTAGAATGGATTTGCATGATGTATAAAGAGCAATTCTTTAAGCCGGTGTATCGCAAACTGTGGGCTGTGGCGCACTAGTGTGCTGCCCAAGATTCCAGGTGTGCCATGAGATGCTAGGGAGGAGGAGGAGAGGCGCCGGTGCCAGCTGACTGCCTACAGGATGTGCCTCTCGCATTGAGAGGCACATCCTGTAGACAGTCGGCCGTCACCAGCGCCTCTCCTCTTACAGCACCCCCACTGGCGGCTCAGGGCCCCGTCTGGAGGGCCTTCGCGCATCCACGGACGTCAACATGATGATGTCATGCATGCAAGTGACATCATCGCATCGATGCCCGCACACTTCCAGATGCCCTCGAGCCACGGCCACCACATTTGGTGTGCTGTGGCTTTGCAAAGTTTGTGAGACACTGCTTTAAGCTGATGCCTAATGACAATTGCCAAATATGTACATTGGTCATAGAATGCTAGCGCTTAAATGAATAGCTAGGTGGCTATTCTACAAAGTTGCACGTGGAAATCGGTGTGCATTGCCAAATTGTGTGCGCAACATGTTTAACAAGCTAATCACTGCCAACATTTGGTAATTAATAATTAGAAGCTATGCGCACAACTTCTAAGCGTATTTTTTAAAGTGATGTGTGTAGAATTCTAGTGCATGGATCTCAAAAGTGGGGAGGAGCATGGGCAGGTTGAGGGCATTCCTAAAAGCTAGGCACACTGTTATAGCATATGCCCAATCTGTGCGCAGGTTTTTTAGGCCTCGTTTTCATTGGCCTAAATGGGTGCACCTAAATGTTATTAATATATATTGGCTCTAAGAGCGATTCTATAAAATGCACATAAATTCTGAGGCATTTTATGGAATCACGTTAAGTGTCATCCGTTTCAGTGACAATTTTTTAGACATAATATATAGAATATGGCCCTAAGCCTGCTGCCCCTCAATATCTCTCCTCTCTTCTTATACACCTCCCAGAGAACTCCGTTCCTCAGATAAACTGATTTTAGCGTTAACCTTCTTCTCCACTGCCAATTCCAGACTTTGTTTCTTTCATCTAGCTGCCCCCTATGCCTGGAATAAATTACCCGAGTTTGTCCATCAAGCCTCTTCCTTTCCCTTGTTTAAAAGCAGACTGAAAACCCACTTTTTTTATATAGCCTTCAATTCTTAACCCTACTCCTCTGCCCTCCAACCGAGTCAGCTGATTAACCGTTCCCCTTAACTGTATCCATGACATCCTGTTTGTCTGTCTTAGCTGTTTAGATTGTAAGCTCTTTTGAGCAGGGACTGTTTTAATATAATAATAACTTTATTCTTATATACCGCCACAATCTTTCGACTTCTAGGCGGTTCACAATGAAGAAAAACTGTACAGACAGCGAATTACAAAGTATTGAAATGAACATCGTATGATGATACAAGGAAAATTTCAGGGTCGGAATATTACATGGTTTTATAATGAGTAACTTTATACAATCGGCAATAATTTATTACATGGTTTTATAATGAGTAACTTTGTACAATCAGTAATAATTGAGAACATAAGTAGGAGAGGAGAAAGTGCATGGTGCTCTTAGGTGCACCAACTTACACCAGCTAAAGACCTGCCATAAGTGGGCATGCCTAAGTTTTGGCACACCAGTGTGCATTCTATAATAGCTTTGGTACACCCTGAAACAATTATAGAGCTGGCACTGTGTGCCCAATTTGTGGCATCTAAATGGAGATGCCAAATTAAAGAGTTGCCTCCATAATATCAATTTGTACAGTACTTTATAGAAATTAAGTTGTTTTTCAGACAAGTCTTCTATGTCCGGTTATTTCATTCTTTTGAGGGGAGTAGGAATGCTGGGAAGAGACAAGGGGGATAGAGAATGGAAGTAAGGGAGGGGATCTGGAGGATAGAAAGGAAAATGGATGTCAGAGGAAGACATTTAAAAGGTCTCCTGGAGGAGAAAAAGGATAGGGGATCACAGCACAGACGAGGGTAGAATAGGGTGGGAGGAATCTGAGAGCAGAAGGTAGAAAGATCATAAGAAGAGGGAAGGAGAATGACGGGAGAAGAAAGAGAGATCTCAGGCCAGGAAGAATGAGATCCAGCATCAGGACGCCTTCTCTTTTTTACACTACCATCCCAGCGCCCCCTCAGACCTCATCTTAGACTCTACACCCCCTCCATCTTCCTCACTACATGCTCACTTCAATCTCCCTGCCATTCTCTCTCTCCCATCCCCTCACTCTCCTTCAGCCTCTTTTTCACAACACCCCCATCCCCCAAATTTTCCTGCTCTACAATCCACTTCACTCACTATCTTCCGCCACAATTCCCCCATTTACCGTCCATTTCCTCCAATCTTCTAACTTCCCTCAGTTATTCTCCCCTCTCCATCTCAATCCTCTTCATTCTCTTTCGTCACGTTTCCCTCTGTCTCCCACTACTGCCTCCACTGGTGCTGTTGCTATTCCATCACTCATTCTTTCCATCCTCTCTTGTACTCTCTGATGCCATAATTCATCTGGAACTCATAGAGTGAGAGCAGCACCTTGGACCAAGTCCTCCTCTTCTACTACCTGGGGCCAGTTGGTTAAGGTACACACCATATTGTTCAGACAACACCATGCCAGTGCCAGACAGCAGAAGAGGAGGACATGGCTCATGGCACTGCACTGCCAATGTCATCCTCCAAGATTGTAGCAGGTTTCTGGGTCATGCCGCGTCTGTGTAGAAAGAACTGACATTTCAGCCATCATGCTGTGGCTTTCTTCAGAATACTCTGAAGAAAGCCACAGCATGATGGCTGAAACGTTGGTTCTTTCTACACAGATGTCGCAAGACCAGGAAACCTGCTACAATCTTGATGCCAGCCGCGGAAGACTAAGGAGAACATGTCATTCTCCAAGTTGGAAACCAACTGGGAGGATGAGTTATGTCAGAGGATGTCAGGAGTGGAGGAGTAGACTAATAGTGCAATGGACTGAGTCCACTTGGTACAGCAGATCCTGGCATCATTGGAGAAGTGGATTAATCAAATTTGGAGCACAGCTAAGTGCCAATTTATTCACTACATATAAGACTTTTGCATTATTGATTCATAATGCTGTACCCTTAAGTAGATATCCTTGTTCAAGAAATTCATACCCTAGCCAGACTTTTCCCCCACAATTAGAGCCACCTCACCTCACCCAAATTCCTTCTTCACCATAATAGGAACCCGTTATTCTTTGTCTGCCATAACGTCCTCCCCACAATCGTTACCCAACTTCCCGCTGGTGCCCGATCAAGTTAATGTAATACGGAAACAAGTAAATTCTTCAATAACCTATGTATATTTTCTTCTAATCCACCGCACAATGCTCTCTTATCTACATTCGCTCTGCAATTCGCTGATTGTATAGTGTTACTTATTGTGAACCTTGTAATTCACTGACCCTGTAACTCACCTTGTACTTAGCTACCTATACCCTGTAATTTGCTGTTTGTACAGCTTTTCTTCATTGTGAACCGCCTTGAAGTCGCAAGATTATGGCGGTATAGAAAAATAAAGTTATTATTATTATCCATACATTTCTAAAACGACACTTGATTTCTCATATGACAATCCATAGGCTATGTTTACTGGACTCCAGTTTTTAAGAGCTTTTTTTTTTTTTTAAGAACTGTGTGTCGTGTAGTGTATACGAGGGGCTGATGAAAAGTTCTCAGCCCAACTAACAAAGTTGGGGCTGTCTCCATCGAGGGCTATACACTTACTGCCTCTTTTACAAAGCCACGCTAGCGGCTGTGCTGCACTAATGGCCCCGAAGCCGATAGAGATTTAAAGGGCTTCGGGGCTGTTGCCACACGGCTTTGTAAAAAAGGCCTTTAGTCCAGTGATTTTTTTCACTTTTTTCGTTCCATCGGAAAAATACGGAACGAACAAGTGGAAAATCGCTGGACTAAGTGTATAGCCCTCGATGGAGACTGCTCCAACTTTGTTGGTTGGGTTGAGAACTTTTCAGCGGCCCCTTGTATAGTGCTTTCAGATAATGAAAGGCAAGAATAACTAATCCAGGGTGTGAAAGGGGGTCTTTCTGGATGAGAGGACTATGAATGAGAAGCAATGATCTTTGGTATTGGACGGCCAAGAAATCTGTGCCAAGTTGCTTCGAGAAATTTGTGAATCTAATGAGGAACTCCTTTGTGAACTGTTTGGACACTGCCTCCCTGCAAATGTTTCCTGCCCCACTGCTTCTCATTCCAAAAGCAGTTCAACGTCTCAGATGGAAAAACACATCATTCACTAGCAGTTGTTTAAATGGGGATGCCAACACTGCAACAGAGTTGGCTGTTTTCTTGGAATTTTTTTTATATATCTCTGAGAATAATAATTATGAGGCTGTAAATATAACAGTCCTACTCATGAAATTAACCAGTTAAAGGTTGTAGAAATTTTACGCGATTGTCCTATTGAAGATGTCTCATTGACGAGAGTAATTTTGCAAGGAGTATTCCATTTCTATTGAGTCCTATGTTTACCTTAATGTTCTTCTTAATGTCTTCTTTGCGTTATTCAGCTGATTCTATTACGTACCTGTATATATACAGTATAGAAATATTTATACATAATTACAAAGATGGAGAGGTAGATATACAGATAATTACAAAGAGAAAGTTATGGGTATTTATAGATAATTGCAGATCGAGAGAGAAAGATGGATATGGACATAGATATAGACTTAGATAAAATACAGGAAATAACTAAGGAGTTCTTTTACAAATCTGCAGCAAAAAGTGGCCTTAGCACGCCCTTATGGTGGGTCTTTCCTTTGCACTAAAATGGCTAATTAGCTCATGGCCATTAATAAAAATTAGTGTATGAGCTCTTACTACAACCCCTAATCAGTTAGCATGTAGCAACGCAGTACAGAAATACCTCCTCTCTGTTCCCCCCCCCCCCCCCAGACATGCCCTCTCTCCCTTGAGTTGAACATTTCTTGTAAAACTGCCTTTAGCCACCTGGGACCCATGGGTTCATAGACAATTGCGCGTGGACAACGTAGCGCAAGATAAGTGAGCGCTAGTCAAATGAGCGCAAAGACAACTGACTGCAAAGACAACCTAGCGCAAGACATTTGAGCACAAGACAATTCAGCGCAAATTATTTTCAGTAATATGCATGAGTGGGACAACTGAGCGAGAGTCATGTGAGCGCCGGCAAGTGAGCGCAAGACAACTGAGCGTGGGACAACTGAGCGCCGGCAGGTGAGCGCAAGACAATTGAGCGCAAACCAATTGAGCGTGAGACAACTGAGCGCCGGCAGGTGAGCGCAAGACAGGGGTGTTGGTGTGGAACCCCCCCACTTTACGGAGATCACGCCTGCGTTGTGGGGGGTTTGGGGGGTCTATGCGTTTGACCCAGGTGCTTTTGTCCCATTACCAGACATATTCATTGGGGACTGTGAGACCTGTTACCAGATGTCATAGTGCCTCATTCCACCAATGCCTATACCCTCGTTTTTCTTGCGATTGTGTAGGATCTGCGTACGCGCGAACAGAAAATATAAACATACCGAAACTATAAACATACCTGTAAATGAAGAAATCTGAAATGTGGAAGTACGTTCGCTCTCACCCGAGGCGAGAAAAATCCGCGCAAGACAAATATTCATTATAGATGAAGTACTAGCAAAACCAGATCTTTACCTATAACGGACACGGTCAGGCAGCGAAAGGAAGACGGGCTGTTCTGAGCACATATATAAAGAGGAAACGTAACCATAGTAACGAAAATGCATTCACGTGACTTATATTCAAAACGCAAAGAGGCAAGGGAACCATACTGATAACTGGTGACGTGATGACGTGTTAACGTGCTGAACGTGCGCGTGCCCTTTGTTCGCCAGGCGCCATGTTGAAGCACACTGAATTGTCATTGCGCTGAGTTATCATTGCGCTCAATTGTCTTGCGCTGAGTTATGCTTGCGCTCAATTGTGTTGTGCTGAGTTTACTTGTGCTCAATTGTCTCACGCGCTATTGTCTTTGCGCTGAGTTGTCTTCGTGTTTTTGTTTGCGCGCTATTGTCTTGCGCGTATTTGACCTGTCACCGGGACCCATACATGCTGAACCCTCCTACTCAAAATGTAAATCACTATTGAAAATCCATCTATTGCACCAGACCAACATGCCAGGTTTTGAAAAGCCATCTGGACGTCCAGACATGCCCTCTAAAAAGAGGACATATCCGGGTAAATCCAGACATCTGGTAATCCTATTAACTGGCACCCTCAGAACTCCATGAGCTCCAACACAGTCTACCTCATGGTTAAGTCAGTCCTGGGCTAGTAATCAGATCCAAATATAATAAAGTATACATTTTTTTAAAATTCTGGCTTGTGTAATTTCTTAATTTCTTTTTCAAATTGAATGTTATTATTGAAATGCCAAATAAAAATAACTTCTTGTGTGTGTGGTGAGTGGAGCAGACTCTCAAGGCAACCCCCACTTTTCAGTTTAGGCCCCTTTCTGATTTACCCTGTCCATAAAACATGTATACAATACTGCCATCTCAGGTATGCCAAAGCTCAGATGCCTTCTACTTCCAACCTGTTGAAAACCTTGTGCTGGACTAAAACATGTACAGCCTACCAGCAGGATTAAACAGGATCATATCATGTTCTTGTTTTAGGGTAATAGATTAAGTTAAGGCAAAGGGATGGCACATTTGCAAATGTAGAAGGGGTCTTTGCAAATGTACATCACATAATAAAGACCAAATAGGGTAAGGATTCAAGTATACTCAGCAACATTCACAGCCTCTGGAAACATTGTCAGTACAGTGTTCCCCCGCGAATTTGTGATTCGTGGACTCAGTTATTTGTGGTATTTTCCAACTGCCTCTTCTGGTCAGAAAATACAGGGAATGAGTCCGTGAATCAGCCTTCTGCACATCCGATTCTACCTCCTCTCCCCCCGGTCAGCCAGTCAGCATTCTGCACAGCTGATTCCTCCTCATCTCCCACCCCAGTATTATTTACTGTCCCAGTTGCCCTCTCCTGCCTTTTTACAGACTCAAATAGCATTTGTGGTTTTTTGAAGTTCACGGGCGTTCCTGGAACGGAACCCCCGCGAATTTCGGGGGAGTACTGTACTACAGCAGCAACCCAGGGCAACCTTCATTGCTGACCCAAGGGGAACATCTCCACCACTACAGCAGACATGTGAACAGCTCATTGCCACTGGGAACATTGTTGATACCACAACAGCAGCCCAGAGAAGACCCACTATAGCTGGGTCACACTGAAGACAAAAGGCTGAAGGTAGATTGCGGCAAAGAGACTGGAGAGAGGATTGTTTCAGCCAGTTTTCATTCCACAGAAGGATTTCATTTGATCTCATGAAATAAAGATGAACAAGAAATTTACAGGTGGCACCTTAATAATTTTATTTGTTTTTTTTAAATAGGATTTATCTACCGCCTTTTGATGGAATTCACTCAAGGTGGTGTACAACACGAATAAGCCTGACATTTAAGCAATAAACAGTTGCTGCAGTAAAAATATTCAAATAACAATACAAAGAATGGCATCAAATGCTAATGACATGAAATACACTCTCTTCATCAACATGAAATAATCAAGTTAATGCATAGTATAGATGTTGCCTGAATGTTCATTAAACACCCCTCCCCCTTTTATCAAGCTGCACTGCTGAGCAGCATAAGTTAAATGTTGAGCTGCCCATTCTAATCTTATAAGCAGTTTGGCATTTAGCTTGAGCTGCTCGGCAGAGCAGCTTCATAAAAAAAAAGGGGGGGGGAGGTAAGTAAGAAAGAATGGGATTTGATGTGGTTACAGTCAAAGTGGTTTACATATATATATACTAATTTTTTAGCCTGTTACATTAACGGGTATTAGAATAGATGTGTAGAGTAGACTTAGCCATTTATTTATTTATTTCTTTCTGTATGTCTGTGTTTATTTCTCTCTCTCTGCCCCCTTTCTTTCTTTCTGTCTCTCTCCCTGCCCGCTGTCTGTCTGTATTTCTTTCTTTCTGTCTCGCCCCCTGTCCAGCAGGAACCCTTCCCTGCTTCCCCTGTCCAGCAGTAGCCCTTCTCCTTTCCTTTTAGCTCCACCCTATCCAGCAGCACCCCTTCTCCCTTCCTTTTAACTCCCCCCTGTTCAGCAGCACCCCTTTCCTGCTCCCCCTGTCCAGCAGCACCCCTTCTCTGCTCCCCATGTCCAGCAGTAGCCCATCTCTCTTCCTTTTATTTCCTCCCTGTCCAGCAGTACCCCTTCCCTGCTCCCCATGTCCTGCAGTAGCCCTTCTCCGTTCCTTTTACCTCTCCCTATCCAGCAGCACTCCTTCCCTGATCCCCCTGTCCAGTAGCACAGAGTGAAATTTATCTGTTTCCATCCTTCTGCCTCGAATTGTTAAACCTTTCCTCCCATTCCTCCTTCCTATTTCCCAATTCAAAGCCACACCTGTTCTACTTCACTATTGGTTAGGAGAGTGGTGCGAACACCTCTCCTGTTTTCCTATTGGAGACTTTGTGCCTGTTACTTTCATTTGTTTTTTTTAAATAATAGGGTGCCAGTTGCCGGAGCGATGACGTTGGATTAGAGTTTTTGGAAGCCGGGGGGGGGGGGGGGGGGTGTGTGGTCTGTAATCCATTATAATAAACACAGTGACCAAAGGTAAATCTGAACATCTGGTAACCCACACACAAAAGTGGTTGAATTTACACCAGTCTGAAGCTTGTCAGGAACAGCAACAAACATCAAGTGTTACTGCCTTTCTAGTGAATGCAGTAATGTTACCGTGTTTCCCCGAAAAAAGACAGGGTCTTAGATTAATTTGTGCTCCAAAAAAATGCACTAGAGCTTATTTTCAGGGAATGTCTTATTTTTGGGGGAACATGGTATCTACCCTTGACACTGTGTGAAATGTCAATCTTTGCTGCCCTCAAGTGATCATTGCAACTTCTGCAGGCTAAGGGTGTACAGTATTCCAGTTGCTTGATTTGTAGCCATGTATGATAACAGGCCTTCTTGGAATTGAATCTGCACAGGAAAATGTACCCTCTTTTTGCAAATCTCATCGTATTATCTACAATGACATCCAGATCCTTTTCTTGGGCACTAACCCCCAAGGTGGACCCTAGCAACCAGTAACTGTGATTTGGGTTATTCTTCCCAATGTGCATCACTTTGCATTTGTCCACATTAAATTTCATCTGCCACTTGGACGCCCAGTCTTCCAATTTTCTAAGGTCTGCCTGCAATTTTTCACAATCCTCATGTGTTTTAACAACTTTGAACAGTTTAGAGTCATCTGCAAATTTAATCACCTCATTCATCATTCCAATTTCCAGATCATTTATAAATAAGCTAAATAGCATCGGTCCCAGTACAGACCCCTGCGGCACTCCACTGTTTACTCTCCTCCTAATCCACAACTGAACTTTGCCACCTATCCCATGACTCTTTAATTTTCTCAGGAGCCTCTCATGAGGAACTTTATCAAAAGCTTTCTGAAAATCTAGATATACTACATCAACTGGCTCAACATGAATGTATTGGGGGGGGGGGCTGAGTGGATTTGAATAAATGACCTTTTGAACATAGAAGAAATGTCTTTAACCATAGAGCCAGAGGTGCTTCCATCTAGGTAGGGGCTCCTACATTTATTTTTTCTTTTTTGTAATAGTCTGCCATCTAGGTGCATGTTGATGATGCCACAATGATGTCATGATTGTGTATCAGACACATCCACTTGCTCTGAAGGATAGCTATTGTGTGAGCAGTGTATTTCCTTTTATGTTCTTAACCTTTTGGAAATGAGTTTTTGTATATATCTATATATTTTCTTATGCTTTGCTTCAGTAATGCATTATTAAACATCTTTTTTCTATTATAATCAAATATGATTCCTCTTTAGCCCAAAAATAGGTTTAGTAATCACTATATATAATTTTTATGTGCTTTGCATCAGTAATGCATTATTAAACATATTTTGAGCTTAATATTATCCTAGAGTCCTCTAAAACCCAAAAATAAAAGTCCTGTTCACGTATAAACAGATGAGTTTTAGTATATATATTTTTTCATGTGCTTTGCTTCAGTAATGCATTATTAAACATCTTTTCTATTATCAAATATGAGTCCTCTTTAGCCCATAAAAAGGTTTAGTATGCAATATATATCTATATCTATATCTATCTATATATATGTATATATATATATAAAATGTGCTTTGCTTAAGTAAGTCATTATTAAACATATTTTGAGCTTAATAGCAACCTAGAGTCCTCTAAAACCCCAAAATAAAAGTCCTGTTCACTTATAAACGGTGGCAAACCTGCAAGAAAAACACAAATAAATGATTATAGGTGGTAAACTTAGAATAATGTAAATAACGGAACTTACTGAATGTTACACAGCTCTAGTAGGTGGCCTAGTTAAATTAGCATTTGACTATGAACCGGGAGAGAGGAGGGATGAATCAGGTTAGCTTGGATCAGAGGAATAGATACTGCAGGCATAGGAAGGCACTAGGGGCATCAGATCACAATACTGAAAACACAATATGTCTTGCACGCATTTGCCTATGAATCTACTGAAAACACAATAAGGACCTTCTACGTCCATTTACCTTACGCTATAAGATCCTGCACGCTATTGTCTTGCTAACACAATCACGCACAATACGTTGACGTAAGGATGTAATGTACATCATTATCATACGTGAATGTGTTTTGCAAATGCATTTTTTAATCACTATGGTTACCTAACCTCTTGTCTTATGCACTTGACTTGTGATATAAAGTCCTGCGCTCAGTTGTCTTGCGCTCAGATGTCTTGCGCATGCATTTGACTATGAACCATTCACGCTCAATTGTCTTGCGCTCAGATGTGTTGTGCTCACTTGTCTTTGCACATTTGGCGACTATTAACCGACCTGCCTGTGGCTCTCGAGGACTGGAATTGCCTACCCCTGTTCTATGCCGTTCTCCCAGGGGAGCTCAGAATGGTTTACATGGATTTATTCAGGTACTCAAGCATTTTTTTTCGAACATTGTTTTAAGATCACATGTTTACATTGTGTTATGTTTTCATGTTTTATGATAGTTGTTATTCTCCATTTTTTGTGGCATATTTTAGCACCCCTTTGGTATGTATTTCTCTTTCCTTTCATTTCTTTTTTCATTTTTATTCAATCTTTCATTCCAATTCTGACTCACTTTCCCTTTGGGTCACATTTTTCTTGTTACGTTTCATATGTTGCTTTTAAAGCTCATATTAGTGTAAGTGATTTACACCTTTTTCACTTCGTTTTCATTCATAATCCTCTGTCTTGATGATTCATTCATTTTTCCTTCGCATGTGGCTCTTTATGTTGCATGTGTCCTTCCTTTACTATATACTTTCATGTTTTCTCATCATTATCTCTGACAGCATGGCATGACAACATCATTATGTCACATATATATTTTATTGTACTTTTTAATAATAATTTTTGTATTATATCTGTATTTATTAGGACTCCTGACGAAGGTTTGTCCGAAACACGGACCGTGTCAGGTCCCTTGAGTGGTAAAAGGGTTTTATATAAATTTTAATCTTGTCACAATAAATTTTGCCTGCATCTTGTACACAGTCTGCAGTTTTGTTCTGTTTGTTCCTACTCTATGCATTCAACCAGAGAAATTCCCAGCAATAGTCCCTAGACAGTAGAACGCTTTTTTGTTTGGGGGGGCCCGCAAGCTCCGCCCCAGACCCTGCCCCCATAATAGTACTAATTTTAATACCATTTTTTCCATTCATTTTTCATAAATATATATATATATATATATATATACAAGATAATCTTCTTAACAATACATAATGGTTAACTACAAAATTAATCTACGCAAAGCACATTGTATGTTTCTCAACACTCATTCCTACCAGAACACAGATAACCCCTATGCAAATACAGGACCACAAACTAAAAGTACTAATATATACAAACCAAACCATAAGATTCAAGACTCTGCATGCAGTAGAACCCTTTATAAATGATCTGGACATAGGTACGACGAGCGAGGTGATTAAATTTGGGGACAATACGAAGTTATTCAGAGTAGTAAAGATGCAGAGGGACTACAAAGATCTGCAACATGACATAATCAGGCTCGAGGAATGGGCATCGACATGGCAGATGAGGTTCAACGTGGACAAGTGTAAAGTGATGCATGTCGGTAACAAAAATCTCATGCACGAATATAGGATGTCCGGAGCAGTACTTGGAGAGACATCCCTGGAAAGAAACTTGGGAATTCTGATCGACAAGTCGATGAAGTCATCCACGCAATGTGTGGCAGTGGCGAAATAGGCGAACAGAATGCTAGGAATGATAAAGAAGGGGATCACAAACAGATCGGAGAAGATTATCATGCCGCTGTACCGGGCCATGGTGCGCCCTCACCTGGAGTACTGCGTCCAGCACTGGTCGCCGTACATGAAGGAGGACACGGTACTACTCGAAAGGGTCCACAGAAGAGCGACTAAGATGGCTAAGGGGTTGGAGGAGCTTCCATACAGCAAAAGATTAGAGAAACTGGGCCTCTTCTCCCTTGAACAGAGGAGATTGAGAGGGGACATGATCGAAACATTCAAGGTACTGAAGTGGTCAGACTTAGTAGATAAGGACAGGTTGTTCACCCTCTCCGAGGTATGGAGAACGAGAGGGCACTCTCTAAAGTTAAAAGGGGATAGATTCCGTAAGGAAGTTCTTCTTCACTCAAAGAGTGGTAGAAAACTGGAATGCTCTTCCGGAGTCTGTCGTAAGGGAAAACACCCTCCAGGGATCAAGGCAAAGTTAGACAAGTTCCTGCTGAACAAGGACGTACACTGATAGGGATGGTCTCAGTTAGGGCGCTGGTCTTTGACCAGAGGGTCGCCGTGTGAGCGGACTACTGGTCATGATGGACCACTGGTCTGACCCAGCAGCGGCAATTCTTAAGTTCTTATGTAACCCCCAGAGGAATAGAAACAAATGCATTTCTTCCTGAACAGAGCAAAATAGAGACAGCAGATGTCATGTCTCAAAACTGACACAATTCAATCACAAAATTGAAAATAGGATCATTTCCCCTACCTTTGTTGTCTGGTGATTTTGTTTTCAAACCATCTTTCCCAGTTTCTAGCTCCACATCCTTCTGTCTGTGCTCTTAACTGTGTATCCAGGGCCACCTTATCCATTTGCTGTTTTTCTCTCCTTCACTTTCTGCCATACATTCATCTTTGAAAATAAAAGAAAACACACAAGACCCCCCTCTCAACAATACTGGGCAAGTTTCTCAAATAATATCATCACATAACATTTAAAGGCTTTTAAATATTTAAATGTGCTCATAAGCTCTTCAGCAAGGTGCCACAGCAGTGGTACAATGTCGCTGGAAAGGTGCTTGAATTTTAATCATAACACATTGCATGGAGCTTCTACTGGAGTGGCAAATGTTATGGCTTTACAAAAGCTGTTTAATAGTAGACCACTTATCTGAAAAAGTCAGTTCATCTTTAGCATTAACTTTTAACATTCAACTTTCTTCCATTTTTCTTCTTTCTTCTCAAAATCTACTTTTCCATGCCTTCCCTTCCCATCTATCCATGTGTACCATCTCCTCCCTCTTTCTTCTCCCCTACTCCCATCTATCCATAAGAAACATTTTTTCTTGTCTCTTTCTTGTCACACCCATTACTGTGCACTATCTCCTACCTCTGTCTTCCCTTCCCCTCCATCCCTATGCACCATCTCATCCCTCTCCCATGGTCAGACATATCTGTCTCCCTTTCCCCCCTCATATGGTCTGGCATCTTTCTCCTCTCCTTCCCATAGCTTGGAATCTCTCTCTCCTTCCTACCCTATTTCCGAGGTCTAACATCTCTCTCCTCTCCTTTCTGCGGTCTGGCATCTCTCTCTCCCCTCTTTCCCTTCCATTCTGTGGTCTGGCATCTTTCTTTCTCTCTTTCCCATTTCAGTGTTCTGACATCTCTCCCTTCTTTGGGTTATCTCTCCTCCCTCCCAGTGCAACATTTATTCCTTCCTCCTCTCCACCACTATCATGTCTAACAATTCTCCCTCTTTCTTCCTTTCCCCATTTACATCATCTCGCTTTCTCTCTCATGCCACACATTTATGTCCAACAATTCTCCGTTCCTTTTCCCTCCTCCACGGCAGCATTTCTTTCTCTCCCTTCCCACTACTCCACCTGTGTAGCATCTCTTTTTTTCCTCCTTGCCTCCCTGTGCATTTGGCCTTCCAAACCTTCTCCCTGTATGTGCAGTATCTGTCTTCCCAACCCCCTGAGCATTTGTCCTCCCTGCCTTTCCAACTCCCTACCCCTGCACCCAGCCTCTCCCTGTCAGGCTCTGAACCCAGCCCCCTTATCTCCCCTCTCAGGCACTACACCCAGCGCCCCTTCCTCCTCTGCCAGACTCTGCACCCAGCCCCCTTCCTTCCTTTCCTCCCTCCCTCCCCATCAGACACTGCACCCAACCACCCCTCCCCTCCTCTCCCCCCGTCAGACTCTGCACCCAGCCCGTCCTCCTAACTCCTCTGGAATGGTGATCCAGAGATGCAGGGCAGGAGCAAGGTTTCCGCGCTCCTGCCCGCTGCTAACCCGGTAGTTCGCGGCTGGTTTCTTCTGCCGCTGAAGGCAATGAGCGGGAGCGCGCTTTGGCGCTCCTGCTCAGCGGCTTCTTTGGCTGGCTCCCGCGAATTCTCGCGCGCGGGAGCCAATCAAAGAAGCCGCTGAGCAGGAGCGCCAAAGCGCGCTCCCCCGCTCATTGCCGCTCAGCGGATTCTTTGGCTGGCTCCCGAGAATTCTCGCGCGCGGGAGCCAATCAAAGAAGCCGCTGAGCAGGAGCGCCAAAGCGCGCTCCCCCGCTCATTGCCGCTCAGCGGCAGCAGAAACCAGCCGCGAACTACCGGATTAGCAGTGGGCAGGAGCGCGAAAAGCTTGCTCCTTCCCGCTGCACCTCTAGATTACCAGGAATAAAAGTGAAGGCCCCTGTGCGCCCCCCTCCCGTTCCGGCGCCTAACACCTACTGTATTATTTTGCCCTTAAAGCACCTCTAATTAGCAAATAAATAAATAAACTGGTTTTGCAGTTTTTAAATGCCTATAAACGGAAGCCCTGGCGTACTGTACGGGGTTCCAGAGGATGCCGAGTTCTGCACCCCATGAACAGTGGGGATGGGCGGAGAGAGGGCCACCCCAAACAAGACAAAAAGCCAGCTGAAGACAGGTAAAGCAGGTGCTAGTGGCAGGGGTGGGGCGCTGAGAGGGAGGAAGAGTTTAACCGAATTGCCCAGCATTTCGGCAAGAACCCCGCCACTTTGAAAAGAAAGAAGCAGTCTGGTGGCAGTCTTGTGGGTAGTGTAGACAAGACTTCCTTCAAGAACCGGCTCATCCGGAGGATCCCGTCCCCGCCCCGGTCCTATCACCCTAAACTTCATCTCGCCGGGATGAGGACGGTGCTTCTTCCCCAAACATCACTTCCTTTCGCAGAAGCAAACCCGGCTATCTTTCAGTCGGTTCTCGTTGTCCCTTAGCTACGCGAGGCACAAATCAATATCGGTGGACTGGGTGTGAACTAGGAGAAGAAAAAAAAAAAAAAAAAGCGCCCTGGCTCGAGCGCCTTCGCCTGCTCTTGCGCTCGCGGCGGAACGCAGAGCTGAGAGGAACAGGTGCGGCGCGCGCCGCTCACCAACTGCCTTTCACTGGGCCTTTTCGCCTGCGCGCGCGGCATCATGCCTTCCCCGCCTCCCGGTCGCAGGGCTCACTGACTTGCCGGGCTCCTTGCTCATGAGGACCCCGGCTGACGGGAGAAATGGCACCTTTCTGGGTCTCACGTTCTGCTTCACCGGGCTGTGCCTGCCAAGTAAGTAAGGGTTTTAAAAGCTGTGCTGTCCTCGGGTCTCCCAGCTGTTGAAGGGAGGGGAAGGAGGAAAAAGGAGTCATCAGAAGCTTTAAAGGGGGAGGGGGGGGGGAGCAATCATTGCTGTGTATGGGAAGAGCGAGCATTAGTGTGGTCTTTAAATCGGATTTGTTGTAGGCAGACTGAGGCTGTCAGTCCTCAGGGATAGATTGTACTTAACCCACGCATTTCTTAAACCAAAGCTCTAGCTAGGGCGGGTGACAAAGTAATCAAATGCATGAAACATACAGTAATTATATGGTAGATCATAGAGCCACTGAAGTACTGCATGCTGTTGATGATGGGAGCAGATCAGTCTGCCCAGTATGTCTGTCTAGTGAAAGTGTTTGCTTTGAGTTGCTGAAATTGTAGATTTAATTGCATTATTTTATAGCTTTCTAGAGTCACTGGCATCCAGTGTAATGCCCAAGCTGGACACTTGGGGCTCCTTTTACAAAAGCGCGCTAGCCGCTACCGCCTCCTTTTAAGCAGGTGGTAATTTTTCAGCTAGCGCACGCTAATTTTGTGCGTGCGCTAAAAATGCTAGCGCACCTTTGTAAAAGGAGCCCTTGGTCTTTTGGTACCATAGTGATGTTGTCCCAGGAGATGCAAGGATAAGAATCGGAGCACGAATCACAGCAAATCCATAAAATTTTAGTCTTGGATGGGTTCAGTTGAAGTTTGTTGGTTGTCATCCATGCTTTAATGTCCATGAGGCAGGTTTGTAGGGTCTCTAGTTGTGAAGACCACAACTTGCCCAGAGGGGTGTAGAGTTGTATATCGTCAGCGAAGGAGTGTATGTTGATTCCATGTTTCTTTGTAATATCAAGGGCTGGTCTGTTGAAGATGTTGAATAGAAGTTGGGATAAAGCGCACTTTGGGGTAGTCCTAGCGAACTCGATATTCTCTAAACCGAGAACCGCAAAATACGGAGTACCCCAAGGTGCGCTTTATCCCCCTTCCATTCAACATCTACAACTTTCCTGGTTCTCATCCTTCTTGGTCCAAGAAGGATGAGAACCAGGAAAGTGCTGTATTCTTGATCCCAATCTCAAATAATCTGGATAGTAGGATCTGAAGCGTGTCAAAGGCTACACTCAAGTCCAGTTGGATGAGAAGTACATCCAAGTTTCCAAGTTTATTGTACATTTGATTTAATGCTTATCAAATACTAAGCGTTTTACAACAATAAAATAGGGGTAAGAACAAAATTTAAAACAACAATAATAAACAAACAAACCAATTTACTCAAACACAAAACACAAAATAAACATACTAAGAACGAGCAGGAAAGGGGGAAAACTACAATAAATACAGGAAAAAGAACTATTACATTCCATTCCATTAGTGTTTTCTATCCCGCCAATACCTTTCAGTTCTAGGTGGTTTGCAAAAAGAGTAAGGGGAGAAAAAAAACATCCTGACCTTTGTCCATGTAGCTCCAGCAGTCATCTATTAAATCTAGGAGTACTGTTTTGGTGCTGTGATAGCTCCTGAATCCAGATTAGTGAGTGGAGAGGGCATTCTGGTTCTTGAAGAATGTAGTTATTTGGTGGAGCACTGTTTTTTCAAGGAACTTTGATGCGAAGGCAAGATTGAAAAATAGCCTATAATTGCTTGGTGTGTCTGGATCAAAGGAGGGTTTCTTCAGCAATGTTTTGACACTACAACTTTCCAGGGTGTTGGAACTTCCCCTTTACGCAAGAGGCATTGATTAAGGGAAGGATTGATTTGAGGAAATGACTTTTCACTGCGTATAGAAGGGAGTGTGGACATGGGTCATGAGCTGAAGTGGTAGGGTGAATTGATTCCAAATTGGATTCAAGTTCTGCCAATGAGATTTCATTGAAGTGGTTGAGGGATGTTGACGGGTTTTCTTGGCTGTTAATGTATGCTGTTCAAGATTACTGTTAATCATTTGAACTTAGTATACTATATTTACATCGTCCTAAATAAGTTATCCATTTCAACGAAGGAAATAAGGTAATATCTTTTTTATTGGACTAACTCAATGCATTTTGTAATGAGCTTTCAAAGGTGGCCTTACTTCTTCTGATCAGAAATAAGGAAATGATGACAAATATCAGTATATATAAGGAAAATATGAAAGCATTTCAGGGATAGAAAGAGGGAGGGGGAGGGGTGGGGTGGGGTCAAGTGGGTAAGAGACAAAGGTGACAGAGTAGTTTTAAATGTCTTTAGAATGGGGAAAAAAAGCCCAGATCTCTGTTAAATCCTGTCTGGTAGGTGTCAAAATACCTTATCATTTTGATTTCAAAAGTTTTATGTTCTTGGGTTGTCTTAAAGCTCCCTTTTATTATTCTCATCATAAAATCATTGGTGCAGTGGTCAGTTTTTCCAAAATACTGTCCGACAGATATGATATTCTGGTTGATATTGCAATTCTTAATATGATATCTATGTAGGTTGATTCTGGTCTTTAGCAATTGGCTTGTTTCATAATTTCAACTAAGTAACTGTATTTTGTAACCACACTGCAGCCCTAGGCCGGGGGGCTCAACAGCGCTCTCAGTGGTTACTGATAAAAGTACACTAGCGTGTGACCTGGACTGCAGTCACCCTGCAGGTTTTCCACAAATTGAATCAAAAACTCAAACAGTGATCAGAATGGCAATAATGCAAAATTTACTTGTCAAAAATAAAAGTCAAAATGGCATAAAGTTCAAAGCAACAAACCAATGTTCAAAACTGGAAACAAAATAAGGCCAGAGAAAAACTCTGGCAGCCTTCAGGATTTTTATTCCTCATGAAACAGTTCTCTCTGTGATTCGCTCTCCCACAGAGCAGCTTTACACTATAGCTTCCTTTTCTCCCAAGTCTGCTCCTTAGCAGGACTCAGGTAAGTTCATAGCATTCAGAAAAAAAACAGTTCCCAGAGATATTCTTGTTCACTCCAATTCTCCAGGCAAACATATACAAAAAAAAGCCTCCAGCCTGAAAACTGTAGCAGGGCTGGGTAAAGAGGAGTCTATTAAGTTTGCCATCAAAAGCACACAAAACTGCTTTCAAACTTCCCACCCAGGTGTTGGCAAACTTCTCCTCACTCACTTTTAGCTTCAAACAATTGTCCAGAACAGAAAAGACTTTGTCAGTGACTAGGAGCAGGAAAAGGAACCAAGCCACAACAATAAAGGGGGGAAAAAAACCTCACAATGATTCAGCACAGGCTGAGCGAACTGTTATTCCCACATCCATGGGTTCCACGGCTCCATATACTTCTTCCGGAGGAAGCTCCATTTGTACCTCCATGGCAGCCTCCTCATTAGCTACTGGCAATTCTGAGGACATTCCCGCTTCCTCAACCTCCATAGGGTCACAGCCATTACCACTGCTTAAGCCAGGCAGGTTCTCAGTGGGGAGCACCTAAGTTTCTTCCCTAACCTGCCTGCCTGCTTGTTCCAGACTGCTGGCTTTTCTAAGGCAGAGACACGCCCTGCCCTGCCTGAGCCAACAGGGATCTGCTCCCCCCACCGGCTCCCCCAGTGGTGACCTAGATACTGTTTCCCCTGTGAGTTCCTGGTTCTGCTGAGTTCCTGAGGTGTGTGCCAAGTATTCTTAGCCCCTGACTCTGACTGGTTAGTAGGTTCGGGGAAATCCACATAGTGACTGGACTGGGTCCTGGGCATCCCCTTTCCGGGTTTCCTATCCTTCCTTCTGGCTTTCTCTGGGACCTTGGCAGGCACAGTGCCTGGCTGGTCACAATTTATCCCAGGACAAGCAGGCAGCTATTCTCACATGTAGGTGACATCATCCACAGAGCCTGGATGTGGACAGCCTTGCAAGCAGACTTGCTTGTAAAAAACTTCAGTAGTTTCGAGTCTGCTGCACTGCGCATGCGCGAGTACCTTCCCGCCCAGCACAGGGCATGTCTCCTCAGTTTTCAGTATTCTATGGAGCCGAGAAGTCAGTCTTTGACGCTCTACGCTGAACTTAGTTTGCTTCATGCCTTCTCTCACCGCGGCTCGTGTTTTATTTTTCTTATTACCGTGTCGCTGTGTTCTTTTAAAAAAGTTTTATTTTTCGTCGACTGACTGGCACGCCCTCAGCCTGTGGGCTTCGACTTTACGGCGGCTATCTTTCCTTCTATGTCCTGGCCAGTCATGGGCTTTAAGAAGTGTAGCCTGTGCCAGCGTGTGATCTCTCTCACTGTCTTCAGTGTCTGGGGCCTGACCATTGCCCGGAGTCATACGTTCGCTATGCTACCCTTCAACCTTGCATCCTCAGACGTCGTCGAGTTCAAGTAGAGAAGATTTTCAGAATGGAAACCCGTGCTACACCCTCAACCTCTGACTCGGTCAGGCCTACTGCGAGGTGTCCTCCTGCCTCCACGACTCCGACCTCGAGTCTCATCATATTTTCCTCGTTTGGAACGTCCTCGATCTCGAGTAAATCTGTCAAATCTTCTCCTGAGCTTTCCTTAGGTCAGATACCTCAGCAGATGGTTCTGGTGGTGGTCCTCAAGCTACCCAAGCATCATTCCTCCAAGTCAAAGCATGCTTCCTCCGCCACCTTAGAGCCTTTAGCCTCAGAAAGTGGTCCAGTTTCAGACTCGAATCCACAATTTCAGGCTACCATCCAGACCATTTTAGAGCAGGAATTTGTTCAGTTACTGAGCAAATACAGTCCTGCCTCGACTCTGCTTCCTGCAGTCCAGCCTGGGCACTCAGCAGTCTCACAAGAGGTCGAGTCCTTGTCTGTGCCTCGAGCTGAATCTACACACTCTATGCAAGGAGTCGAGTCTTTGCGAGTGTCGGATCTGGAATCTTCACACTCTATGCAAGGAGTCGAGTCTTTGCGAGTGTCGGATCTGGAATCTTCACACTCTATGCAAGGAGTCGAGTCTTTGCGAGTGTCGGATCTGGAATCTTCACACTCTATGCAAGGAGTCGAGTCTTTGCGAGTGTCGGATCTGGAATCTTCACACTCTATGCAAGGAGTCGAGTCTTTGCGAGTGTCGGATCTGGAATCTTCACACTCTATGCAAGGAGTCGAGTCTTTGCGAGTGTCGGATCTGGAATCTTCACACTCTATGCAAGGAGTCGAGTCTTTGCGAGTGCCGGATCTGGAATCTTCACACTCTATGCAAGGAGTCGAGTCTTTGCGAGTGTCGGATCTGGAATCTTCACACTCCATACAAGGAGCTGAATCTTTGGGAGTGCTTCGAGATTCCTCGATCCAAACCACTGAGTCTATGGGGTTTCGATCTACAGCTTCCAGCCCAATACCCTCACCAAAGGCATTGCCCATTTTGAGGCACAGGGCGAAGTCTCCTCGACCTTGCCCGAGACCTGCTTCCAGGCAGCACTCTTGTCGCTGGTCGAGGCCCTCGTCGAGGCATTCATCGAGGCGCAGGTCCTCTTCCAGAGAGAAACCTTCCTCGTCCAGGCCTTCCAGCTCTTCGAGGCCCCCAACTCCTTGATCGAGGACATCAATAGCAGAACCTGAGGGCTCAGCTTATTCCAATGCCTCATCCCAGTCTGTCTATTCTCTGGGATACCAATACTCCAGAGAGGCCTATCCTTCTTTCTCCACTCGAGGCACCTCGAGGTCCTCGAGTCCCTCTCGAGGCCATGCTCTGGCGGATCAATTGTCCTTTTCCTCCGTCAAATGGCTGAGGACCTGGATCTTAAATTGGACGCTGGTTCTAAGTACTCTAAGGAATATTTAGAGGAAATGAGTATGCCTCTGCCTCTGCAGAGTCTCTCAAACTTCCTCTTAACAAGTTTCTGTCTCAAACTTTCAAATGAAACCTGGAGACTCCTTATGCTATCCCTGCTGTTCCAGGCAAGTTGGAATCGAGGTATAGAACTCTTCATTGCAAGGGCTTTAAGAACTCTCAACTATCTCACCAATCCTTTCTTGTGGAATCTTCATTGAAGAGGAGTCATCCTTCCAGGGTCTATGCTACCGTACCTTCTGGCAGATAGGGCAGGACCATGGACAAGTTTGGCCATCGTCTTTATCAAAATTTGATGATGGCCTCCAGAGTTTTAAATTATAATTTTATCTTTACTACTTATTTCAAGTATTTTATTGATATACTCCCTGGTTTTTCTAAAGAATCGATAGAGGCTGCCAATAAGAAGTTGTCTGAGCATGAGAAATCTTTTGCTTCCATCGTCAGACCAAAGCCTAAGCCAGCTCCTGCAAAGCCTTCTCGACCTCTTCCATCCTATCACAGACATTATCCTTCAAGGGCAGCTCCTTATACTATGCTAGACCACCATGTAAGGCCGGGACACTGGTGGGAAGGCTAAACTGTGGTTTTTTTTTCTTTTTTTCCCCCTCCCCCCAAAATCGCGAATATGTGAAATCGGATTGCCGAAACCATGAATGGGGAGGGGGAAGTGTATCTACGAGACTCTATGGTGTGTTTATGTCCTGGAATAAAGCACAGTTACTTACCGTAACAGATGTTATCCAGGGACAGCAGGCAGCTATTCTTACAACCCACCCACCTCCCCTGGTTGGCTTATCTGCTAGCTATCTGAGAATAGCTGCCTGCTGTCCCTGGATAACATCTGTTATAGTAAGTAACTGTGCTTTACACGCATCCTAATTAGCTCTAGCAACAGTATTATATTTGCCCTATTTACTCTTATTCTAGTTACACTCATCCTAATTTATTATAGTTCTGTATACCATCTTCATCATATCTTAAACATTTCTGTAAAAATCTACTGTGTGCATACATTTGCCCTCCTATTGTGTTGCCAGCCTGCTATTTTTTTTCCTTTATGTTGCTTTCTCCCTCTGTCAGTTCACAATTTCACTCTCTTGTCACTAGTGGACAATGATGACTTTCTGTATATTTACTACTTTTAAATACTATATCATTGTATGATAATATAATTTTCTGTTTCTTTTCTGTTTCTGTTTTAATATTGATTATAAACTGCTCAGACGGCCATGTCGATGGGTAAGAAATAAACTTGACACGCGTTAGTTAGGTACCTAACTGATAGCATTCTAAGTGTGTAAGTTCTAGGTATGTCCCTGACCTGCCCAAGCCCCTCCTAGGCCAATGCCCCTTCTTCCTTGCAATTCCACTTGCAAACTATGGATTTTGGTGCCCACAATTTGCAGAGTCCTGACTATAAAAGAAGTTACGTGCATAACTGCTAATTAGTACCAACTAGCACCAATTAACAACAATCATTGGTTGTTAAAACCAACTAGTATCTATTAAATTAACTTACATGCATAAGTGATAACTATTGTATAACTTGTGCATGCAACTTTGAGCGCTAAGTATTAAAAGGTGCATGCAAATGTATAGATTTAGAGAGGCTATCTGAAGGAGAAAGTGAACTCTGAGACCTGCAGTTGAGAATCTTTATATTACATTATGAATCGCTAATATACCCCAGGAGTTCAATGTAATTTACAGGTAAAGAAGTTACTGGTAATATTCAGGAATTACAAAGTTACATTAGGGATCAAAAGGTATCACAATAAGGAAATCCAGGTAGGCTGATTTGCTGTTATGTTTGGTGGTATCTTTTGTTAGGGATATCTGAACTAGAGACAAATTTGTCCCCATCCCCACAGGAACTCAATTTCCCCATCCCGTCCCCTTGAGTTTTGTCGTTGTTCCTGTTCTTGCCCATTCCTGTAAGCTCTGCCTTAACTGCACAAGCCTTGAACACATGATTTTAAAGAGTGCAGACGAGGACAGAGCTTGCAGGAATGGGACAGGGAAAGAACTCGTGGAGATGGGACGGGAAAATTATTTCCCATGGGGATGAGGAAAAAAATTGTCCTTGTAGCATTCTCTAATCTGAACCTCTGCTTCAGGCGTCTTTTTTAACTTGAATGAGATATTTTGTGAACTTTAGCCTGGTTGAAATCTTTTCAGTCCTTACCGCTTAAACTAATTTATGTTTTTCAGCTCTTGGGATTTCATTGCTCGTTCCACAGCCCATCATAAATGCTACAGCAGCAGAAAATATCTTACTGCCTGTCGAGCATTCCTGCACAGGAATCCCTGCCATTAAATGGGAATACATGTCGAACTGGGGATGGGGACTGCAAAATATTATCTCCTGGAAAGCCGGGATTTATGTCAATGTTTCCGAGAGTTATGACACTAGAGTACATCGCTATGAAAATGGCTCCATACAGCTCCTGAATGTCGGAATGAAAGACGCTGGGTACTATGTTGTCACTGTGGTGGAAGAACTGGGAGCCCCCAAACGTGGCATCATCATACTCAACGTCTATGGTACGCATTATTGGCTATATAAGTTTTATTTTATTTTTCTTTCCAGCTTATGATTTATCTTTAATCTTATCTATTGTTTTGCCTTTTGTCTTTGTTTTGTTCTATTTCTATCATTTAAATTTCTCCAGAATTCTACTGTTCAACGACTCCCCCTTCTGCTTCTATTCCTTTCTCTCCTCTCTTCTACCTTCCAAAGCATTTAGATCAATGCTGTCTTGTTAAAATGTTTATTTTATTTTTATTTTTCCTATAACTCTACTTTTCACTTCTCTATTATCCTCCAGGTACTTTAGTTAGATTGTGAGCCTTCGGGACAGTAAGGGAATTTTTCAAGTACCTTTCTTATTTCTAATCTTAATGTATATTTTCTGTAAACCGCTTAGAACCTAACGGATGTAGCGGTATATAAGAAATAAATTACATTACATTACATAAGCCCTTCTGAAGATTGAGGAGAATGGCAGTTGATGGTATAACTCAAATATTCTTTCTCTTTTCCTTCTCAGAGGTTCTCTATGAAGACTTGCATTTTGTCGTGGTTTTCATTGCCTTTCTTGCAGCGACGGCGGCAATTCTGATCTGTTTCATTTGGGTTTGCGATAAATTTGTGCACATATTCTGGAAGAAGCTACGATGGCTAAAAGGTAACCTTTTCTTAGGGATGTGCTTTCATTTTAAATGTCCCCCCTTAATTACCCTCAATTTCTTGTTTGTATAATAATCTTCAGACCCTCAGAAATGCCACCAGATGTTCAAAATCATAACAACTGGCTTTATGCATCCAGTCTTCACCGGGTCACTTTTAACACTGTTTTCTTAAACTAAATACACTGTGTTAAACCTTCAACTTATTAGATTTGTGACTACTGTGTTTATACTTAACTTAGGTGGTCATGTACGCCGACATGTTTCACCCTTAGGGGGTTTCCTCAGGGCCACAATTCCTTAGCTGAAGTTTACATCACGCGACGCGACCACCAAGTAACTGTTTCCAAGACCCGGTGAAGACTGGATGCATAAAGCCAGTTGTTATGATTTTGAACATCTGGTGGCATTTCTGAGGGTCTGAAGATTATTATACAAACAAGAAATTGAGGGTAATTAAGGGGTGGCTTAAGATTCACCATCTCTAAATATCGGTTGGATACAGACCCTCTTTCATATTTGCATTATATATTTTGAAGTGCAAGATGTTAATTCATTTTAAATGTGGCATAGTTTTCTTGTTTGCAGGCTTCACTTTCTTTTGGAAATGAAATCAAAATGAACTCCATTGCATGTGTTTCTATTTCACTTTCTTTCCAGTAGCAGTTCCCTCTGCCTATTAAACCCACTCCAAGCTTTTTTTTTTTAAGTTTCCTCTGAGCTTGCTACCTTGATCTCGCCCATCTTGTTACATCTGTGGGCACCTTGGGGACATGAGTGGTATCCAATCACCCTTACGTTACTGATGCCATTTTGTTAGGGTTACCAAATGTCTGGATTTCCCCGGACATGTCCTCCTTTTGAGGACATGTCTGGGGGACCGGATGGCTTTTCAAAACCCGGCACTTTGTCCGGGTTTTGAAAAGCTTCCCAACAAAATTGCATCGGGAAGATGCATCCACGCATGCGCAGATGCAACGCGGTGACATCACATCCACACATGCATGGATGCTGTCTTGGGGTGGAATGGCATGAAAGAGGTGGAACTGGGCAGTCCTGGAGTTGTGGCCATGGGTCTGGATTTTCCCAAAGGAAAATCTGGTAACCCTACATTTTGAAATATGACTCCAGCTGACCTGTATCTCATGCCACTTTAAACGATGGCCCATACTCCAAAATGGCACAAATCTTGGCTCAGCTGGTGACATTTTCAAATATATCATCACAATGCAAAAGTGACCGGAGGATTATTCCTGTCTATTGGACCCCACAGATGGGGGGTAAAATGTGGATAGTGATGGGCTTGGTAGTCATGTCTGGAAGGGAGCCACACTTAAGTTTGGTGGGGAAGGTTTTTTTTTATTATTAATATTAATAAAGAGTTTTAAATGTGTAAGTAATATCAGCAAGAAAAGAAAAATTACAATCCATAAAAAATAAGAATACAAAATCATATTTGGTTATGTCTAGCCCACATCTAAGGCAGTACTGCTAAACCCTCTCCAGCCAAAGTGTGCTTCCGCTCATTGCTGCTCAGCGGCAGAAGACACTAGCTGCGAACTACCGGGTTAGCAGCGGGCAGGAGCATGGAAACCTTGCTCCTGTCCGCTGCATCTCTGGATCACCATTCCAGAGGAGGTAGGAGGACGGAGCTGGTGGCTGGGTGCAGAGTCTGATGGGGGGAAGGGAGGGGTGGCTGGGTGCAGAGTCTGATCTTAAGGTTCTGGGGGGATCATTTGGAATTAATAGTCTATCTATAAATGCAGGTGCATTAGTCTGTAGTGTTTTGAAAGTTAGAAGAGCGATTTTATAGGTTATCCAGTGTGGGATTGGAAGCCAATGAGCCATCTTCAACAAAGGGATGACATGATCATCCCAAATGGGTCAACCTTTGTAGAATCTGGAGGTTTGTGATGGCATGTATGCTCTGCTGCATAGTCTTGAGTAACCCTAAAAATGTTACTTCACTTTTCTGTAGAAATTGAATAGGAGACTCAAAAGGAGCAAAGTATTTCACAACTCGCATATCATCAAAATAGAAGAACAGCAGGGTAGTGGTTATACACTTCTCTTCTTCAAAATGAGTGAAAGCACTCCAATTGTTCTTTCATGAACCTCTTAGGGCTCCTTTTACTAAGGTGCGCTAGCGTTTTTAGTGCACGCTGCAGATTAGCGCATGCTGCCCCTGTGCTATGTGTAAAAACTAACGCCAGCTCAATGGTGTCATTAGTGTCTAGCGCACACGGCAATGCAGCGCGCGCTAAAACCAATAGTGCAGCTTAGTAAAAGGAGCCCTTAGTCTTCTAGTTTCTGTACCAAAATGGTTACACTTTTCTGTGCCATGCAACTGCGCTCGCTGGTAATAATAATGCCCCGTTCTCTCTTTATTTGTAGAACAAGCAACTGAAGATATCCAACTGCAAACCATTGAGGGTTAGTGAAGAAAGCATTATCTGCATCAAGATAAAATACATGAAAATTCAGATAGTATTACATGACAGCTTGTGGTGGAAAATCTGACACACGATTAGATATAAGAATAATGAAGATATTGAATGTGAAATGCTTACCAGATATAGTCAAGGACTTTTTTTTTATGTGACTATTATAAATAATTTATATTATATGCCATGAACATTTTGAGAATAGAATGTGATGCCCTTGTCTGGTGAAACTTAAATAGCCATTGATTGATGGGAAATATATGATCTGACGTGATAGGTCAGGAGAAAGGAAAGTTTATCTTCATTAATGACCACTTTTCAGACAAGAAAACTTACCTAGCAGGTCCAGCTGTACAGTCAATGTTAAAAACCAGCAATGATTCAGAAATCTGAGACATAAATTTAAGACACTGCTCTGCTTTTCATTGGTTTTTAACCTTGGGCAAGTCAATTCACATTCCCTGTGCTTCTAGGTGTCTAGCTGAAATCAAGGTGTATCTTAATATGGCATTATGGGTGAAATAATTTTATTGTTTTTAAACTAACACTGATTGATTAACCAAATCATGTCTGTATAAGTCGACACCTGATATTTTGTTTTATTGTTTTTAAACTAACACTGATTAATTAACCAAATCATATGTCTGTATAAGTCGACACCTGATATTTTGTTTTATCTGTTCTGAAGGTGAGAGTATGGAGGAAGGTTGCTGAAATCTCACGGAGCCAATACACATTTTTCATGAGACAAAAACAGCACCTGGGATGGCCAGTTTGTTGGGGTTTCATCACTCTGCTGTCGTACAAGGGCATTTTCGTTGTTTCAGGACTTAACACAAGTTTTAAAAATTTTCAAAGCAGAAACAATTGACAGTCCTATGAAAGGGCCTGCAACACCTTCAGAAAGTTACCTCCACAGTAGCATCTGCAGATCAAAGGAAATTTGGTCGCAGCAGGCCTTAGGTATTTCCTTTTCAAACTCTCAATTGCAGCTTTGCTGCACTGGAGAAAGCAATTCAAGGTTAGTCTATTTCTGTTGTGAAAAGAATCTGTTACAATTTATTGTTTTCTGAGTGTGCTGTCCCGGGTACAATGTTACTCCTTTATTTTGAAGTGTTTGCTTTTGTAGATAAAACAACACAATTCAAATAGGTTCCACAAAGGAAATGAAGCAGCAAAACAACAAAAAGATTGTGGAACAAAAGATCGGAATCATTGTAGTCTTGTGGGTTGTGCTGCTTGTTTGTAGCCTAACTACTTGGATTTTTTGTGACTTTTAAGCACAGTTACTTACCGTAACAGGTGTTATCCAGGGACAGCAGGCAGATATTCTTGACTGATGGGTGACGGCACCGACGGAGCCCCGGTACGGACACTTTTAGAGTGATTGCACTCTAAGAACTTGGAAAGTTCTAGAGACCGCACCGCGCATGCGCGAGTGCCTTCCCGCCCGACCCCGGCGCGCGGTCCCTCAGTTAAGATAAGCCAGCTAAGAAGCCAACCCGGGGAGGTGGGTGGGACGCAAGAATATCTGCCTGCTGTCCCTGGATAACACCTGTTACGGTAAGTAACTGTGCTTTATCCCAGGACAAGCAGGCAGCATATTCTTGACTGATGGGTGACCTCCAAGCTAACAAAAAGAGGGATGGAGGGAAGGTTGGCCATTAGGAAAACAAATTTTGCAAAACAGATTGGCCGAAATGTCCATCCCGTCTGGAGAAAGCATCCAGACAATAATGAGATGTAAAAGTATGGACTGAGGACCACGTAGCAGCTTTGCAGATTTCCTCAATAGGCGTGGAGCGGAGGAAAGCCACAGATGCTGCCATAGCTCTAACTCTATGGGCCGTGACAGAACCTTCCAGTGTCAGTCTGGACTGAGTATAGCAGAATGAAATGCATGCCGCAAGCCAATTAGATAGCGTACGCTTAGAAACAGGACGTCCCAATTTATTCGGATCAAAGGACAGAAAAAGTTGGGGCGATGATCTGTGGGGCTTAGTACGGTCCAAATAGTAAGCTAAAGCCCGCTTACAGTCCAAAGTATGAAGAGCCTGTTCTCCGGGATGGGAGTGAGGTTTGGGAAAAAAAACAGGCAGTACAATAGATTGGTTGAGATGGAACTCAGAGACAACCTTAGGAAGAAACTTTGGATGTGTACGCAGAACCACCTTGTCATGATGAAAGATTGTGAAAGGTGGGTCAGAAACTAATGCATGGAGCTCACTGACCCTCCTGGCAGAGGTGAGAGCTATAAGGAAAAGTACCTTCCAAGTGAGAAATTTGAAAGTGGTAGTAGCTAAAGGTTCAAATGGAGGCTTCATCAAAGCGGAGAGAACCACATTGAGATCCCAGATTACAGGAGGAGGTTTGAGAGGTGGTTTCACATTGAAAAGACCTCGCATGAATCTGGAGACCAGGGGATGAGCTGAGAGTAGTTTCCCCTGGACCGGCTCATGAAAGGTCGTAATGGCACTGAGATGGACTCTGATGGAGGTAGACTTGAGGCCAGAGTTAGACAGAGAAAGCAGATAATCCAATAGGGTTTCCACTGCAAGAGATTTGGGGTCATGATGATGTAGGAGACACCAAGAAGAAAACCTCGTCCACTTTTGATGGTAACATTGCAGAGTGGCTGGTTTCCTGGATGCGTCCAGAATGGAGCGAACAGGCTGAGATAGGAGAAGATCAGTTGAAGTCAGCCCGAGAGATACCAAGCTGTCAGGTGTAGAGACTGTAGGTTGGGATGTAGGAGGGTTTCCTGATCCTGTGTAAGCAGAGATGGAAACAGTGGAAGTAGAAATGGATCCCTGGAACTGAGTTGAAGTAGAAGGGAGAATCACAATGCTGCCTGGGCCACCGTGGAGCAATCAGGATCATGGTGGCTCGTTCCCTCTTTAGTTTGAACAAGGTCCGAAGCATGAGCGGTAGAGGAGGGAAAGCATAGAGGAACAGGTTGGACCAGTCCAGAAGAAAAGCATCCGCTGCCAGACGGTGAGGAGAGTAGAGTCTGGAGCAGAATTGGGGCAACTGATGATTGTGAGGAGCTGCAAAAAGGTCCACCTGAGGAGTGCCCCATTGGGTGAAGATGGACTGTAGAGTCGATGGATCGAGAGTCCATTCGTGGGGTTGGAGAACTCTGCTGAGCTTGTCCGCTAAGTAATTCTGTTCTCCCTGAATATAAATCGCCTTCAGGAATAAGTGGCGAGTGGTGGCCCAAGACCAGATTCTCTGAGCTTCCTGGCATAAGAGGCGAGAGCCTGTTCCACCCTGTTTGTTGATGTAGTACATGGCAACCTGATTGTCTGTGCAGAGTAGAAGGACTTGAGGAAATAGAAGGTGTTGGAAGGCCTTGAGGGCATAGAACATTGCCCTGAGTTCCAGGAAATTGATGTGATGCTTCTTTTCCTGAGGAGTCCAAAGGCCTTGAGTTTGGAACTCGTTCAAATGGGCTTGCCATGCATAAGGGGAGGCATCGGTGGTGATGACCAGTTGATGAGGAGGCAGATGGAACAGAAGGCCCCTGGAGAGATTTGAGGATATCAACCACCATTGTAGCGACTGACGAAGAGATGATGTCACAGATATGTGTCGTGAACAAGAGTCTGTCGCTTGAGACCACTGGGTAGCCAGGGTCCATTGAGGAGTGCGCAGGTGAAGACGTGCCAGGGGTGTGACATGAACTGTGGAGGCCATGTGACCCAATAGAATCATCATCTGCTTTGCAGAAATGGATTGCTGAGGCAGCACCTGCTGACAGAGCGATTGGAGGTTGTGAAGATGGTTGTCCGGTAAGAAGGCTCTCATCTGGACAGTGTCCAGCACCGCTCCAATGAATTGAAGTCTCTGTGTAGGAAGAAGGTGAGACTTGGGTATATTGATTTCGAACCCTAGTAGTTGTAGAAAAAAGATGGTCTGGTTGGTGGCCAGAAGAACAGTTTGAGATGAAATGGCCTTGATTAACCAGTCGTCCAGGTAGGGAAAAACCTGAAGGTGGTGCGAGCGTAGAAAAGCTGCTACTACAACCAGACATTTTGTGAACACCCTTGGAGAGGAGGCAAGACCGAAGGGGAGCACTCTGTATTGGTAATGACAGTGATTGACCATGAAGCGAAGGTACTGTCTGGAGGCCGGGTTGATTGGAATGTGAGTGTAGGCCTCTTTGAGATCGAGAGAGCATAGCCAGTCGTTGTGATCGAGGAGAGGATAAAGCGTAGCTAGAGATAGCATCTTGAATTTTTCTTTGACCAAGCATTTGTTGAGGTCTCGTAGATCTAGAATTGGTCTGAGGTCTCCTGTTTTTTTGGGAACTAGAAAATAACGGGAGTAGAATCCCTGCCCCCTTTGTTCTAGAGGAACTTCTTCTATGGCGTTCAGAAGTAGGAGGGATTGAACCTCCTGAAGAAGGAGGGCAGAGTGAGGAGTGTGCAAAGCAGACTCTTTTGGTAGACTTTGGCCCGGAAGGGTGTGAAAGTTGAGAGAGTAGCCGTGGCGGATGATGTTGAGGACCCATAGGTCCGAAGTGATAACTTCCCACCGGCTGAGAAAGAAAGAGAGTCGTCCTCCTATCGGTTGAGGGAGGAGTGGAGATGTTTGAACGCTGGCTATGCCCTCGAGAATTAAGTCAAAAGGGCTGAGTCGATTTTTGCTGAGGAGGCTGCTTGGCTGGTTGTTGCTGCTGAGGTCTAGGCGTTTGTCGCTGTTGTTGGCGCTGCCTCCTAGGTTGTTGAGTGGAAGACTGCAAGGGACGAGCCACAAAACGCCGTTGATAGGCCGATTGCTGTCTGAATGGCCGTGGAGGTTTCTTCTTGGTCTTAAGAAGGGTATCCCAGCGGGTTTCATGAGCCGAGAGCTTCTGGGTCGTTGAGTCCATAGATTCTCCGAACAGCTCATCCCCTACACATGGGGCATTAGCCAACCGGTCTTGATGATTAACATCAAGCTCGGAGACTCGGAGCCAGGCCAAACGGCGCATGGCTACAGACATGGCTGTTGCTCTGGAGGTAAGCTCAAAGGTGTCGTATATAGACCTTACCATGAATTTTCGGAGCTGGAAAAGAGATGAAGAGCATTGATGGAAAGCCTCACGTTTCCCCACAGGAAGGTACTGCTCAAAGGAAGCCATGGTGGTAAGGAGATGCTTCAAATAAAAAGAAAAATGAAAAGCATAGTTTCCAGATCGATTAGCAAGCATCGCATTCTGGTAAAGTCGCTTACCAAATTTGTCCATGGCTTTACCCTCTCTGCCAGGAGGAACAGAGGCATAGACACTAGCTCCTGAGGACTTCTTGAGGGTGGATTCTACAAGGAGAGACTCATGCGGGAGCTGTGGCTTGTCAAACCCAGGAATAGGGATAACTTTATACAGGGAATCCAATTTGCGGGGGGCTCCCGGAACAGTAAGAGGAGTCGCCAAATTCTTGTAAAAGGTTTCCCTCAGGATGTCATGTAAAGGGAGTTTCAAGAATTCCTTTGGAGGCTGGTCAAAATCAAGAGCGTCTAGAAAGGCTTTAGACTTTTTAGACTCAGCCTCCAAAGGAATAGAAAGAGATTCACACATATCTCTTAAAAAAGAGGAGAAAGATGTGGAATCAGGTTTTGATGAAGTGTCCTGAAGAACAGGCTCGTCTTCCTCTGATGAACACTCCCCTTCTGATAGAAAAGGTTCTTCAGAATCTCCCCACAGATCAGGGTCCCGAATATGGGAACCACGGTCCCGACTTTCAGGAGTGGATGGTTCTAGGTGCCGGGACTTGCGTACCGACTTACCCGACCTCATCGATGCGGTACCGGGTGATGTTATCGGTTGCACTGGAGCCGAAGTCTGCACCGGAGCCGAAGTCTGCACCGATTGGTGATGAGATCTGGACTCCGGCGCGAGGACAGGCATCGATACCGATGAGGCCGAGTGTACCGGTACCGAAAGAGTGGATGCCGACAATATAGGCTGTTCCACAATCGGTACCGGTGTGGGGACCGACACCGGAAGGCTCGGTGTCAAGAGAGCTGGAAGGAGCTTTTGGAGTTGATCCTTAAGCTGTGTTTGTAAGATGGCCGCAATGCGATCATCGAGGGAGGGCACCGGTACCGCCTTTTTCTTCTGCGGTACCTGCGGTGCCGCTCTACGCCCCGGAGATGAGGAGCCCGATGTCGAGGGACTCACCTCGATAGGGGCGGAGCGCTTCCGCTGGCGCCTCACGGTCGGCAGGACTGGACTCTCTGCAATGGAGACCGGAGGACGCTCCAGCGGGGAAGGCTTCTTAGCCGGCTTACCTGTATGCTGCGACGCCGGCGCGGTATCGCGCGGCGTCGATGAGGTGGGTGCCGACGAAACAGGTACCGGGACCGGTGTCGAGGACGCGGGGTCGGACATGTCGGTGCCGAAAAGCAGTCTTTGTTGTATTTCACGATTTTTCAGAGTCCGCTTTTTCAAAGTGGCACAGCAGGTGCAGGTGGAGGCCTGATGTTCCGGACCCAGACACTGTAGGCACCAGTTGTGTGGGTCTGAAAGGGAAATAGGCCGTGCACACCGCTGGCACTTCTTGAACCCGGGCTGAGGGGGCATGAACGGAAAAACGGCTTCTGCCAAATCGAAGGCTGAGGCCTCGATGATGGCAGTAGGCCCCGCCGGGGCAAATCAAGAAAAACTCGAAAAAATAAAAGTATTTTTTTTTTTTTTTTTTACAAATGAAAGAAAAAAGGAAGGGCAAAAAAAACCCAACAAGTTTACGCGAGCGGGAAGGCGAAGGAAAAAATTTTCAACAGCCGTTGAAACATGCGACTTCTTAGCTCCGCGGAAACTAAGAAACTGAGGGACCGCGCGCCGGGGTCGGGCGGGAAGGCACTCGCGCATGCGCGGTGCGGTCTCTAGAACTTTCCAAGTTCTTAGAGTGCAATCACTCTAAAAGTGTCCGTACCGGGGCTCCGTCGGTGCCGTCACCCATCAGTCAAGAATATGCTGCCTGCTTGTCCTGGGATAATGTTTTTATATTTAAGACAGCCAATGACCCTCTTAGACCCCTGAAAAAGGCATTTTTATTTCCTGAAACACGGCTCGTATTGGGTCATTTTTATTGTATACATTATTTGGTTTCTATCCTGTGGGTCACTTGTGACTGTATACAACCTTTGTGGATTGTTTTTAAGTTATTTGGACATTTATTAAACTACAAACTAGTACATCCAATCTTTTGTTCCACAATCTTTTTGCTATTTTTTTGGGATATATAGTTATACTATTCTTTTACCCTGTATTTATTATGTGATCATTGATAAGAATAAAATTGGTATTGTTTGAATTATTGAGCTCTCTCCCTCTCTCTCTACAAAATTACACAGAAGAGCCCTATCACATGCTGTTCAATTTTCATCTCTGTTAATACATCACAATAAATGTTACATTTTTTTTCCACACCATTCTTTCAGTTTGTCTGCTATGAAAGGATATCAAAATAAGGTTCCATCAACAATATGTAGGACCTCACTTCAGGCGCATACAAGCACTGTGACTCCAACATAAATCTTTAAAAAAGTAATGAGTTTTCATCTCTGGAGTCTAAACTGTCCTCAAATTAAAGCTGCAAATGTTACAATGTTGTTATGAAGTTCTCTCCTCTGGAAACGAGCATGTGGTTGCACCATTCATGCATAGATTGGACTATGTTTTTAATCCAAGGCTGTACAGTATAATCTCATTATAACGGACTCGCTTATAACAGAACCTCATCTATAGCGGATGAGGTCCGCTGGTCCCAGCCAAGTGCTTTTATAAACATGCAGAAAATCATCGCATATAACGGACTTTTGGTTATAACGGATAACTAATTTGGTCCCCAGAGCTGCTTCTAGCTGTAGTTTTATTCGGCGAGTGGCATGCTGGTGATATAGTATCAAAATGCAACCCAGAAGAAAATGACAGAGTATTTTTCTTCTCAGTACAGTACGACATAATGCTTATAACATCTTTTAGTATTCTGGTTTTGCAATCATTTCGTGCCTTACCAATGTTTTGCTGAGTTTTGTTCTTCATGTTGTGTTTGTGCAGTGACTGTTGTTTATTGATTGAATGTTCTTTCAAGTTGACATAAATAAAGTTTTAAAAAAATTCAACTCTGGATATAACGGACTCTGGATATAACAGACCGTTGTTCCAGGTCCCTTTAAGTCCGTTATAACGAGATTATGCTGTATACTAGTCTTTAAGCCCGTTACATTAACAGGTGCTAGAATAGATGTGTGTGTCTGTCTTTCTTTCTTTCTCTCTCCTCGGCCGCTTTCTGTCTTTCTTACTCTCTCTTTCCTGGGCTGTCCACCAGCACCCCTTCCCTACTCCCCCTGTCCAGCAGCAGCCCTTCTCCCTTCCTTTTACCTCCCCCCTGTCCAGCAGCACCTCTTCCCTTCTCCCCCTGTCCAGTATCCGCTAGCCCGGGCAGCCTTGGGGCTTTTGCTAGGCCGGCCCACCTCACATTATCGAAGTGGGCCAGCCTAGCAAATGCCCCGCAGCTGCTGCGTTTGCTGGTCCCGGGGTGAGAATAAGCATCCCAGCAGCGCAGGAGTCAAACTGCCACCACCGCTCAAATCTCTGCATGCACCGCAAATTGAATTCGGCATGGAGGCACACATCACAGCGGTAGGGATCATGGCCTCCTAAGTGCGCTTAGGGTTTTATTATAGAGGATTCAATCTACCGTGTTTCCCTGAAAATAAGACAGTCATATTAATTTTGGCCCAAAAAGTACACTAGGGCTTATTTTCGGGTGATGTCTTATTTTTCCATGAACAACTTTCTACATTCTCTCATTGTTTTATATTCTATTGGCAGTGATGTCTTCTAATTCTCTCATTGTTTCTTTGAATCTTGTACATTTCATTCTAGTTGTTTAGATATCATATATACCTCCCTCTCCTTATTCAATCATTATGTCCTGTTACCCATCAACTATCCTACCTGGGTCTAGCTGTAGTGCAGAAGCAGCCATCTCCCTTCTCCTCTATTCAAGCCAGCTTAGCTGTAAAACGGGAACATGTGAAGTAACTGAGAATATGGTGCAGCATTATGACAACAACTGATAAAATTGCTTGTCCCACTCCCTGTCGGTGGTGGAGACAACTGGGACAAAATGCAGGTTGGAAGAACATACAGCAACCGCAAGGAAGCTTCTGTGTGGCTGCTGCAGCTTATAAAATTGCTCGTCCTGCTCCCTGTCGGCGGTGGAGACAATAACTGGGTCACGCGCAGGTTTGTAGGGACGTTTAGCAGCTGCAGGGAAACTTGTTTGGCTGCTAATTGCTTTTTCTGCTCTCTGTCGGCAGTGGAGACAACATCCGGGACCTGCACAAGTTGGAGGGGGCCGAGTCATGCTACTTCATAACTAGGGCTTATATTAGGACCCACCCCGAAAATCATTCTAGGGCTTATTTTTAGGGAAACACAGTAAGCTTTCTGCTTATGAGTGACGAACAGCTTAGTCATTCTGTTAGTTTGTTTGTCATCTATGCCAGATGAATTACTGAATTATTTCTGTTAATTCTTTGTTCCATGTTTGTGCATCATTTACATTTCTATCCTAGTTTTCTGCTTTTTTTGTTTGGGCACATCACACCAAAGGTACTTAGATGCTTACTGTGAAGCAAGCTTGGAAATGGTGACTGCACTGTTACCGATAAGTAATTGCTGAAGTTATTTGTGTTATGGGGATATTTTTAAACTATTTTAAATATTTTATTCTTGGTGCAATTGTGACCAAAAAGCTTTTGTGCATTTTGGTGGTTTATACACATATTTTGAGCAGATGATTGAGCAATCTGGAGAGAGGTTTGGAAGTGAAATGGAAGTTTTTTTGTTGAAGTCCTATGATCTTTTTGTACCTCTGATGCCCTAAAAATTTCTCCAAAATTAAAAGTCGTTCAGAAGGCACTCAGCTTCACAGAAGTTACAATACAGAAAATTAGGTTATGGTAGGCATGGTGCAATGGGGAAAACAGAGCATGCTTCATTTATCTACATGTGCTTATGTGTCTGTATGTCTATGGATGTATTCTTGTGGGTAGGTATACATGTGTGTAAGTGCACATTCAAGTGCTTGTCTATCTGTATTGGTTGTGTGTGTGTCTCTGTGACTGGCTGAAAATAAGAGAGCAAAGGAGCAGTCTGATAGGAGTAATTTCCTAACAGCTGTGTTTCAGTGTATTAATGTTTTGGTGTTGTAATTCCTTCTATAAAAAGGCATTGAACCATTTTTTGGAGGATTTCGTTTCTCTAGAACCTTGTGTCCGATCTGGTCCATTTTTGAACTCATGAAGAACAATACTTTTAAAACCAATTGGAGGAATATTTTTTCACTCTGAGAATAATTGAGATCTGGTTTTAAGAAAGGTTTGGACAATTTCCTGGAGGAAAAGTCCAGTCTATTATTGAGCAAGACATGGGGGAAGCCACTGCTTGCCCTGGATCGATAGCATGGAATGTTGCTATTCCTTGGGTTTTAGCCAGGTACTAGTGACCTGGATGGGCTACTGGGCTAGATGGACCATTGGTCTGATCCAGTGAGGCTGTTGTTATGGTCTTACATGTGCCAACTATAGGACAATTAAGCTATTGTAACATTACTGATGAGGTTGGCTCTGAGGCACTGTGGAATGAGGTATTATGACATCACAATCACAGCCCTGGAATGTTGCTCTCATTGGGGTTTCAGAATCTGGATGCTGGAATGTTTCATATCATTGAAATGAAAAGTGTCAAGAAAAGTGGAATAACTTGTAAGTTTCATGGCTCCACATCATTCTCTTCTTGGTTGGGCTGAGAACTTTTCAGTGCACCTCATAGACCTTCAAGCGTCAGCTCTGGAGCAGCAGGCCACAGGGCGAGGCTGAGAAGCAAGCGGCGATGGCTGGTGGGAGCCTAGGTGCATCATGTCTTTTAGCAACTCATAATTTTTTGGGAGGAAGGGGGCCATCCCCCCCCCCCCCGAACACTGAATCAGATTCATTGTAGCCAGTTCATTGCGCTGAAACGGCCGTGATGAATCATCCTAGACCCATCACATAACTTCATATTATGTTCTCTAGTTTTATTACTTCTTTGCCTCTGGAAAAGATTTGTTTGTAGATTAATACCATTCAAGTATTTAAACAATCTGGGTGTCAAGATGCTGTTACACAACAGGCTCTCAGCACACAGCATCGGGGTACTTAATTGGAGGCACCCATTCATAGGATTGCCCCTAATGTGCCTTTCTCGGTCCCACTACCCATACTAAGCTTTTGGAGAGTTATTTGACCCCCCCCCCAATATATAATTTCTTTCTATTGGAAAGAATAAAAAGGAACAATATTGTTTATAGACTAAATTATTTTTTAGCTGGTTCTCCTGCTTTAAGTGATTTCTGTTGGCAATTACCTGAAAGAACCATTTTAAATGTTTCAGGATGCTACCAAGAATAAAACAGGAACTTCAAATATGAAACATTTAATAAAACTGATCAATGTCAAATCAAGAGTAACATAGAGAACATGATTTTTCAGCTACAAGTTGAATTTAAAAAAATTCAGGCACAGAATTTATTATCACAAAGCATAAATTTATTTATTTCTGTACAATATTACATAATTATATTTTTCTGTCTAACTTGCTCAGTCCCCTTCTTATGTACATATATTCTGTTTGTGGCTACATATGATTATTCCTAGGTAACTCTTCCAATATACAATAAATGTCCACTTTAAAGAGTAATTTAGATTATGAGCAAGGGGTCAGGGCAGCCATGAGAAGCTCCATTTTATATACAAAATTACGTCCTTCCATTTTATTCCACTGAACTTCCTTGAATGGCCCACGTAGGTGGCTCCATTTGTTATCCTGTAAAGCATCGCTTTTGGGAAGATCTTTGCACTGACTCCTCGGAAACTGAACCATAACTTTGCTGCCACTTTCAGGACCATTGCGCACTACAGACAAAAGAAAATACAAGAAAGTAATACAAATACCTGGATATTATGTTTTGTTATATTTACAGCCCACTGTCCTTGAATGAATTCAACCCTACTATTCATGTCTAAAGCGCTACTAAATATACACAGTGCTGTATTCATTATGGGGTCCTTTTATTAAGGTGTGTTAACCAATTTAACATGCCTTAAAGATTAGTTTCAAGTTTATTAGCATTTTATGAATCGCCTATCGAAATATCTAGGCGATGTACACTCTAAAAGCCACAGATAGTGGTTTCACATATAATTTTGACAGATTAGACATAATACAGACAATTTAAAACAGTATAAAAATTTTAAGGAACAGCCAATACAATACATTTGAGGTCAAGAAATAACATGACTAGGCAGGAAAGAAGGGGAAAGTTACATCATTTTTATCTATTGAAATTTACATGAAAGGGAAAACACAGTACGGAGCAAGGGGATTTGGAAGGTCCAATATTTGTAATAAAATGTATAAAAATTATGTGTTATATCATGTGTTCAAATGCATCTTGAAATAAAAAAGTTTTTAAAAATCTTTTAAACGTTTGTAAGTCTTTTTCTATTCTTATGTAATTTGGTAATGAGTTCCATAACGTGGGTGCCATAACGGAAAATATGTCGTTTCTTCTTATGCCAATAATTTTTAAGGAGGGGATAGATAATAAGTTCGAAGTAGATGATCGTAAAGAACGTACGGAGTTATATGGTGCTAAGGTGCCCACACTTTACAGTTTTTCCCTAATAGAGAAACCTTGAGCAGAAAGGCCCTGATTCTATAAAAGACGCCTAAAGTTAAACACCTAGATCAGTACACCTAGCCAATGTAGGTGCCTAACAATTTTTTTAATTGGCTTAATCAGTGCTGATAATTGTAAGTGCTATTAAAAGCCAATTCAAAAAATGCTTTAAAAATTAATTTACTGGTAAGTGCCTACCACTTCAAGGTATACCAAGGCGTGGTTAGGGGTGCAGTTTGTGCGTGGATTGACTTAGGCACTGGTAGGCGCCTGGTGTAAATGGCTGTGCACCTAAGGATCCAACATCTACTGGTGCTGCAAGGTACAATTTTATAAATGGTGCCTAGCGGCTGATTGACAACTGTGCCAAACGGCGCCCAGAAGTTAGATACTGTTTAAAGAATCAGGGCCAAAGCTTAGTTGCTTACCCATAACAGATTCTTTACAGACAGCAGGTTAAATCTGAGACGATAATGTCATCTGAGTGTGCTAATGCAGACCAACACATTGACAGATGATGTATAATGTGAGCAACTGCAAAGTGATACAGGTGGGAAAGAGGAACCCGAACTATAGCTACATGATGTAGGGTTCGATGTTAGGAATCACTGCTCAGGAAAAGGATCTAGGTGTCATCATTGAGGATACGTTGAAACTAGAGAATGACACGGGGAAAAAATCTGTCACCGCCCCGTCCCCGGCCCACCATCCTCTGCACCGCCCCGTCACCGTCACTGCCATCCCGTTCACCGCCCCTGCCACCGCCACTGCCATCCCATTCACCGCCCCGTCACCGTCCCCGCAGCATCCATATAAGCCTTAGTACTCTAATATTTAGCGTATTCCATTCTTATAAATCAAAGTTCCTGCTGCTGAACTAGAGAAAGAGATGTTCAGCTGGCAGGGCTTTGTTTATAAATTTTTATTAACACAACTAATATACCACCATAATGTTTCCGACAGAGGACAAGTATGCAATAAATGCATTTTGCTGTTTCAATGCCAGTGCTCAGCAGAACAACAGACAGCAATATGGACATTCACCTTATGTAGTACTTTTTTAATATATAAAAATAGGCAAAATTAGTTGCTGTTTTATCATTATATTTTCTTGCCATTATAGTATTCTTCATTGATCATTTTTCTTTTTAAATTCAAAACAAATTCAACCTATCTTGTGTCCCAGCATGAATTCATGTTTCACTCAATTGGCTGTTTCAAGGGAATTAACCCTCCAACTTCCATTTGCAAAAATACCCAATGTTGTTCCTTCTATGAGCAATATTTAAATTATGAGGAACAACATTGGGTATTTTTGCTGAATTGTGTGACACCATTTGGGCTGAACATGAAGATTGAAAATGCCTGGTTAGCCCTGGACAGATGATTTGAACAGCCAGGAGCCTGTCCTGGCCATTTAAATCATTTTGAATATCTAGTCCAATGATAACAGAATTAGGGTGATTATAGAAACATAGAACTTTGTTGATCACTAAAAACAGTGGAGACTAAGGGTCTATCAAGCTCAGCATCCTGTCTTTGACACTGGCCAGTCTTGGTCTTTGGAACTGCCCATTGTGTCAGAAGCAATAGGGATTAAGTGACTTGCCCAGGGTCACAAGGAGTGTAGTGTAGCTCTAACCACTGGATTTAGAAGTTGGCTTCTTTTGGGATCTTTAACTCATCATCGCTAGGACTCGAATCTGAGTCCGTGGCACCTAACATAGAATGGAATTAGTATGGCAAAGTAATGAAGAATGGTCCAGCAGCCTCCACCCTCCCTCCACCTCACCTTATATTCGTTCCGAGTTTGCCGGCTTCCTTTTTCCCTAGCCGCACGCGTTCAAAAAGCCGTGCATTTAGCCAGCTCCCTCCCTCCACCTCACCTTAAATTTCGAGTTTTCCGGCTTCCTTTTTTCCGAGCCGCACGTGTTCAAAAATCCGTGCACGCGCGGCTGCGCGAGTCAATCAAACTTCTCCTCTCCTGCAACTTCCTGTTTCCGGTTGCGTCAGAGGAGAAGATTGATTGACTCGCGCAGCCGCGCGTGCACGGATTTTTGAACACGTGCGGCTCGGAAAAAAGGAAGCCGGAAAACTCGAAATTTAAGGTGAGGTGGAGGGAGGGAGCTGGCTAAATGCTACGGGCGGGCGGGCGGTGGCTGCGGGGACCGCGCGATCCTTGATACCTCACTGCGGAGACAAGACCATTCACCGCCCCGCGGGCGGTGAATGGCCTTGTCCCCGTCGCCACAGCGACTGCTAGTTTTCTTCCCCGTTTTCGGCGGGTGACCCGCGGCTAAAATGCGGTGGCCGCGGGTAAACCGCCACCGTGTCATTCTCTAGTTGAAACCCTCAGCTCTATGTGCGGCAGTGGCTAAGAAAGCAAATAGAATGTTAGGAATCATCAGGAAAGGAATGGAAAACAAAGATGAAAATGTTATAATGCCATGGTATGGTCACACCTTCAATACTGGGGGCAATTCTGGTCGCCATATCTCAAAAAAGATATTGCGGAATTAGAAAAGGTACAGAGAAGGGTGATAAAAATGATAAAAGGGATGGGACAACTTCCCTATGAGGAAAAGCTAAAGTGGTTAGGGCTCTTCAGCTTGGAGAAGAGACAGCTCAGGGGTGATATGATAAGAGATCTATAAAACTGAGTAGAGTGGAAAGGGTAGATGTGAATCGCTTGTTTCTTCTTTCCAAAAGTATAGGACTAGGGGGCATGTGATGAAGCTACTAAGTAGTAGATTTAAAACAAACTGGAGAAAATATTTCTTCACATAATGTGTAATTAGACTTTGGAATTCATTACTGGAGAATGTGGTGAAATCAGTTAGCTTAGCAGGATTTTAAAAAGGTTCAGATAATTTCCTGAAAGAGAGACCATAGGTCATTATTGAGATGGTTTGGGGAAATCCACAGCTTATTCCGATAAGCAGAATAAAATCTGTTTTACTACTTGGGATCTTACGAGGTACTTGAGACCTAGGTTGGCCACTGAAGGCTAGATGCACTAAAATCTCCGATCGTCTAACAATCGTCACTAAACCTGTTTGACTGGTTCAGCGACCGATCTGATTTGCTGACCTTTTGCACAAAATGGCTCACTGTGGTTTTCCGTGCAGTCGTACATTCTCCGATTCTGGCATGTAAATGAGATCATTAATATTAAAACTAAGTATCTGATTGATGCCCTAACTTTGCATGTTAGAATTGGATTGGTATTACCGATCCAGAACACCTGACAGGTCTAAGACCTGTGTTAATGAAAAGGTCTACCTGTTTTTTTTTCGTTTTTTTTTCTTAAGGGCACAGATGTGTACCCATAAAGAAAAATGATGTGCCGATGCCCTGTTCCACTCCGACGAATGACCCTGGTATCAAAAAATCAGTAGGAGTGATTGCCACTCCCTCCTGCCGCTGTGAATCTCCCCCACACTGACCACCCCAAAATGACCCCTCTCCTCCCCTAAAAATTGGAAGGAGGGATGCCCACTCCCTCCTGCCATCGCAAACATCTCCCCCCAATGACCCCAACTGACCCCTTCCCTTCCTTAAAAAAAGAATAAATGGCAGGAGGGATGCCCACTCCCTCCTGCCACCAGATGCCCCCTGCCCCCCCACCTCCAAACCTTCTCTGTACTTCAAAAATAGATGACAGCAGGATGGATGTCCAGTCTCCTCCTCCTGCTCACAGACCCGCCACTCCAAAATAGTGGGCCTTCCCCTTCCTGGTAAATCCTGAGATGCATGGGGAGGGGCCTTAGGCCACTCCCCATGCATCTGTGACACTAAAAGAAAAAAGCCCCAACAGCTGAGTGGCAGGAGGCTGTTTTGGGGCTTCCCCTACCATTCAGCTGTTCGGGCTTCCTCAAACCGACTCTGCGACTGATCGGACGGGATTATGGCAAACTTAGAAATCTAAGTAAATTAAAGTGCAGCTAACCAGAACCCTTTCCAAACTACACACAGGTATCACACTGGTAAATGTCAAGCATAAATAAAACAAATCAGATATAGTGTTCTTTCAGACAGAAGACACAGCCCTAACAAGCATGAAAATGTATCATATATTTTAATTTAAAAAAAAAAAAAGCAAGATGTCCTAGAAATAAGCTAAAAACAGAGTCATGTAATACATAAACAGATTTAAGGAATCTGGTTGATATGGTTGCTTTAAGAAAAAACATCAGCAGGATGGTATATTACCGAGTTTTATGAGGCAGGATATAAATGCTTTGAAGAGGATGGCTTAACTGTCTTTCCGCTTTGCACACAGCAAAACTCACAATGCAGATGACAGCCTTGTTAACTTACACCCCATTCTATATTACCTGAAACAGCATAATCTCCACTTGGAGATGCCACTGTGATTGCAGATGCATTGCCAATGCTCTCAACTGGTCCAAGGCCCATATGGTTACTAAAACTTAGCACGTGCCACCCCATAACTTTAGCCAGCTGCTGAACTGCATGCACCTGGTGCTGGGACATCTGAAAGAATAAAAATAAATAAAGTATTAACAGCATAGTCCCTTTATAACTGGCGATTTGAACCCACAGACCTCCAAAAATGGAATAGAATGGTTAGGGTTTTATGTTGGGGAAACAAAAAATCCTAGGATAGGACCGAGATGCACCTTCTGGGGTGGGGGTGGGGGGGGGGTTGAGCCTTCTAGATCTGCAAGCTTATTGTGTGGCATGGCATTATGGTACACCCAAGACTAAGTTCTTAGCACCTCTGAATTTTATGTTATGACTTTGGAAAGTGCTATTGGAGGTGATTTAGCTTTATTATCTTTTGCATGCACAAGCACACAATCTACCCCAGATAGTTGGCTATGTGTTATTTAACCAGCCAGGAGCTGTTCCCAGCCGGCTAAATAGTGTTGAGTATTAGTCCCACAATTGCAAAGATTATACAGCAAAACCCAGAGCAACTAACATTTCATAAATCAGAAAGTCTGACTATACAAAACAGAGATTCTTCCATTGCTAATATCTTTTCTAGTAGATAGGTATGTCATTCTGGACGGACATGTAATATATGAAACCAGAAGTGGAGATGTCCAATGAAGACTGGTGATCTCTATCTTTCTTTAAAAAAAAGTCCTTTATTCTTCCAATAACCTCAATGACTGAGTTTCACAATTTGGTAATTACTGGTAAGTATTCTCTTGAGGTGGCAATTTTCAAAACCGTCTGCCTTGGGACAAAGACTATGCAAAGGTTTTGCAACAATCCTCAAAGCAGAAGCATTTATGCACTTACACTTTGAAACTTGCTGCAGATTCAAAGTATGCACGGTCATTTTTACCTACTTTTTCTGCCAATAGATTTTTTACTGGAAAGTGCATTGTAAGATTTGAAAATGGTTATGTGCATACATATTTTTCCTCTGAATTGAACATGTCACAAGAAAGCCTCCTCTCAGCATGATGAAAACCATGCACAATACTAAATAAAACATTTTTTAAAGATTTAACTGCAATGAGGCTAGACAATTTCTAATCATAGTAACACAGTAAAAGACAGCAGACAAAAGACCTGAATGGTCCATCAAGTCTGCCCACACATTATAAATTCATGATTAAATTGTCTTTTTTTTTTCTTAGGAAAGGCCCTGCCAGGGCTGAGCAGAAGCTGCTCGCCAGCTGTCACTACATCGTCAGGTGAGGGAGGGGGGTTATCGGGCGCATTTGCGCTGCTTCAGGAGGGAAGGAGGAGGTTATCAGGACCGGCTCAGGTGATTCGGAAATGGAGGGAGGGGAGGTGTCGGGACTGGCTCTCGTGTTTCAGGAATGGAGAGAGGGAGATTGGTGGCTGCCGCGATGCTCCGGGAGCTGGAGGGAGGGAGATTGGTAGCTGCCGTGATGCTCTGGGAGCTGGGTCGAGGGAGATTGGTGACTGCAGTGATGCTTCAGGAGCTGGAGCGAGGGAGAATGGTAGCTGCTGCGATGCTCTGGGAGCTGGAGGGAGGGAGACTGATGGCTGCAGTGATGCTTCGGAACTGGAAGAAGGGAGATTAGTGGCTGCTGCTGATGCCTCTGGGGCTGGAGGGAGGGGAGGTTATTGGGTCAGAAACATCACTTTGGACACTGTCTTAGGAGCGTGGGAGACAATTTTTTTGCTGATTGGTTGAGAGTGCTGGTTGACTGAATGCCAGTTAGCTGAGATTCTAATGTATTCACAAAAAGCCCAGCACAGCCTCTGCAGTTGTCAAAATCAACCAGCAAGTTTGCTGAAGTGGAACTATGGTATGTAAGATAGCCAGGTCACCTTTACAACAGAAGGTAGTGTAAATAAGTATTCATCTGGTGAGGTAAACAATACTAAATCTAGATAGCAGATTACAAGTCACCAAGCATGCAACAAGTCTGCACATTGAACTGAAGAAAAAGGTTGGGAAGTAAGACCAATGCCGGGTAGACGTCTATGGTCTGATCCCTATAAATGGCAAAAACAGATTAGGGTTAAGGATGGTAGTTGGGAACTAGATGTCTGCCTGGCATTGGTCCTATAGTTTATGTCCAAAGACTGGCAGGGAGAAAGATTAAATATACCAGTGTTTAATTATGAGGTAGAACCTGTGAAGAGTGCTAGATTCAACTCTGGCCACCTTGGTGGGCAGACTAGATGAATCGTGCAGGTCTTTATCGGCAGACATTCACTGTTAGAACAATCTCCCTAGTCACAACATGTGTCAAGAAATAGGCCAACACACTTTATTGGACACAGAACAGAGATTTTGCAGTAATACATTATAGTTTCGTAGAATATCAGATCATGGAAGCTCCTTTTGGCAACAGTCCGTTATAAACATCTTACCTGTGAAAGAAGAAAATCCTGCAGCTCTTGTTCTTGATGAGACAGGGTGATCACGCGTCCATCCCTGTGTACTACCCTGATCTGCTCAACTCCAATATTCAACTGCAGCTGAATTGACCTTGCAAACAGAAATACAATAGTTAAAAAAAAATAAAACAAAACAGGGCAAGTGAAAAAAAACACACTTATCAAATACAAAATTACCATTATAGATCTAAAATTCCATTTTTGTGCAGACAAGAAGAACCAAAATTTCTTTACTCCTACCACTAGTTATCATTTCTATAGCGCTACTAGACATACGCAGCGCTGTATATCAAAACCTAGAGAGACAGTCCCCGTTCAAAAGAGCTTACAATCTAGTCAAGACAGACAAACTGGACAAGAAGCTGCATCTTCACCCAGTGCTGAGGTGGGGGAATTTAACGAGCATGGCACAAATATTTCACCTTTGAAACACTAAATTCTACCTTTCAGCAGTGGCTGTAGAACTTAATTACGCTGCCTTTATCTATAATTTATTTTATAATATTGATACCTCATTTGCCCCCCCCTCCTTTTACAAAACCATAGAGCAGTTTTTAGCGCTGGCTGCGGTGGTAATAGCTCCGACGCTCATAGAATTCCTATGAGTGTCAGAGCTAAAAAACATGCTATGATTAAACAGAAATATTGAATGACATGCACAAAATTAATTTATTTGGTTAAAACAAAATCCTGCTCCAATTCGTTTCATGCTGTGGAGATACAAATGTTTAAAGTTTTCAAAAATGTTGCCTGCTTGACCAGGATCCTCACGGAAAGCACAAGTATTGGAAACATGCCAATTCAAGGTCTCAAGAAGTTTAGAACAGTACCAATTTGTTCAAAGCAATCACAAGAAACTGGCAGGCTCAGGCCCACAGGAGATAAGAGAGAAGAAATCCTCTACGTTATATTTACGGTTGGTAATAGGAGGTACTAATATATTTGTAACTATCAATTGCAATACACAAAATCATAATGCCAGAATTGCAATGATATTGTACGTGCCACAAAAATGGAACAATTTTGGACCCTAGGTGGTCTGGATTATTGCCAAACTTTAGGGTATATTTTAGTACCAAAATATCACTGGTAGGCTTGTATGATAATGTCCAAAGAATTCTGGTTAAGGAACAGGCTGCAAATTTTTGATCTATTAGATTTGATCTTGTAGAGCCTCCCGTTTTGTTAGATCGACTCTCTAGATAGAGATAGTGGGTATGCAATGTCAAATTATCTTCTAAGACAGACATGGCAAGATTAAAGTGTGCAATTGTTGCTCAGTCCCAAGAACGCTGCTATGTGAGGGTTCTCACGGTTCAGTCTTTCACTCAATCTACTCAATATTTGTACGTATCCACTTTGTAATACTATTCACAAATCTAGCCTTAGCTTCTATATTTTTCAGAACTATATTTAGAATCTGCTGAGAAAATATTCATGCAGGAGCTGACAAGGGATTAAAGGGTGGACATCTCAAAGTGCTTGGAAGATTATCTGCATTAGCAACAAAGATTACAAATTAGATTTTTTATGAATTGGGGATGGGTCTTGATGGTGTGGGGCATCTTACTTTCTATAAATATACAGGATTTGTAATACTCACTTGCATATTTGCTCATAGCCTTGAGATGTAATCAAAACTTTTACACTGGACTCGTAGACGTCATTTATGTTTGACCAGTGGGCCTGTATCTGGGGATCCTCAATACGACTGGCAAGGCTGTCAATAGTTCGAGCAGTTCTGAAGGAAAAAAAAAGGGCACTTTATTTTCATGTTCAGAGGTTCTCCTGCCTCATCAAAATATGTATGAAGAAGGCAATACGGTAGTTCTGAAACATGATTCCCTTCATAAAAAAATGTCACCCTATTCAATAATAGATGGACTTTTCATGAATTAATTCCTCCTCCTTATATTTAATCCTTCAATTATTTATTTAAACCACCATTCTCATATATCATTTGATATGGGGAAAGGTTACCTCCAGTGCTTGCAGCTATTATGGCTAGAACTAGTCTTGTCAATGTAATTTTAATGCAAGCTATCATTGGTCCTTTTTGGTTCCTCCTTATTCTTTTTTTATAATTTTATATTTGTATATTTTTTCATTTATAAATACCTGATTTTTCTACTTGGTGCTTAATTTCATTAACTTTTGTTTATAATCAATAGGGAAAAAAACAAGCTTTCTATTTAACTCTTGTACTTAGCTTTGTATTTCCCAACCGGCTTTATGTACAGCTGATGGTGTAATTTTCATTTTGGCTTTTATGACAAAATTAAAGTGTTTGATGGAGCGTCCCCGTTTCACTCTCCATAGAGCTTCTTCAGGAGAGTTGCATTTATTAACTTAAATGCCAGTGTGACCAATTTTCCGTATTGTAACTTTTACCAACTCTCTAATTCCTAGTGTAAAGGCAGTAGCAAACATGAACCATACTGATAACTATATATGGATGATGTTTAACTAGATTTGTGTAAGAATAAGGAATAAGAAAATATATACTTCTGTATCATTTGGTAGACTGGTATAGTCCTTGCGAATGGGTAATATGCCTCACTGCTACCAGCAGGTGAAGACTGAGATCAAACTTGTATATCAGTCTAGGATACCCTCTTGCTACTCCAGTTTGCCTCAGTCTCCGGTAGCAGGTGGTAAGGCTTTTCAGCTCCCCTCTTAGCACTGTTGGAACTTTGTTTGTGGACTCCTGGTTCCCCTTATTTGTGCCTGACAGAGCTTCGGTGGATTCTGTTTGGGGATCCGTCCGACCTTGGGGGTGTCAAACCTGGTGGGTCTCGTGCTGGGTCCCTCCCCCCACCTTCCCATATTTTTGTAGAGGGCATCAGCAAGCGGCCTGGCCCCCTGGTTGGTTAGCCCTCCAGCTTTGAGAGCCATGGAGTCTGTTCTAAGTAAAAAGAGGTGTGCTGGTCTAAAGGGCTCATTTCCCTTTAAAACTGCCTTTTTCTGTGTTTTTCTCAACTAACTGGCACTTTTTTTTTTTTACAGCTAGGGTAGTTTTCAGCACAATGAGCTCTTTTAAAGGGAAAAAGTGCTCCTTGTGCTCCAGGTGCAGGTACTTGTGGCTGGCCTGTGCAGGGGAAGCCTCGTCGGCAGCAGATGCCAGTGGCCAGGGCACCACGCCGCATGTGCCTCGTGGATTGGCTTTGGATCATGGAGAAGCCTGGGCTTCCCCCGACGCCCATGCGGGGGTTCCCAATGGTCAGGGAGAAAAGGATTCCCTTACCGCTGGTTCGGCTGGGGATTCCCTTTTCGTGTCAGTCGGTTCCTCGGCCTCAGCGTCAGGAAAGTCCCAGGCTTTTCAGACACAATAGGCTGCAGGAGCTCCAATTTTGGCAGTTTCAGGTCCAATTTCGGCAGGAACCTCCTCATTTATTTCAGTTACCTCAGGTGACCTTCCCCCTGTTCTGGAAATACAGGGGCAAGGTATGTCTGCTGGGGCAGAGAGTCCTTTGGAGCCACCGGGGGTCTTTCCCCCTGAATTTATATTAGCACTTTGCAAAGCTTATGTGCTGGCGGCAGGAGGATCCGTGTCCACTCCAGGGAGGGGGTGGTGGTTACCCTCGACATCTTCCCCAGTGTGGCCCCCACACAGCGGCGGTTTTGCCCCCTCTACTCCTCTCTCATCCAAACGCCCAAGGGTCTCTTGGGATGAGGATTTTTTCTCCAGAGGAGCACAAGGTGATTAATGAGGACCTGCACCCTTGGGGAGGTTTACAGGATCATCTTGGGGGGCCGGATTCCACCAGTGAGGAGTTCGAGCACCCCCCCCCAGCTGGCGAAGATGCATCTGTGATGTGCATTTTTCAGCGAGAAGAGCTCCATGAGTTAATCCTTCAGGTCTCCTCGGTTTTGAACTTTGAGGACCCTGTTTCGGAGCCCCCTCGTACGGTGGACCCCTTGCTTAAGGGGATTTGCTCTGCTTCCCACTCTTTTCCTATGCATCAGGATATTCGGGATATCATGCTCGCACCAGTGGCAGGTGCCGGAAGCCCCTTTTCGCTTTGCGCGCTCCATGGGCCGCCTGTATCCTATTCTGGAAGGGGATAGGGATACTCTGAAGTCGCCTGTAGTGGATGCGGTGGTCTTGGCCATCTCTAAGTGGCATACCATGCCTGTTGAGGGCGGTGTGGCCTTGAAGGACCCGGAGGAGCGTAAGTTAGTTTTGAAAGTGACAGCTCTGTTGGTCCAGGCGGCTATGTGTGGCGGGCTGGTGGCTCGGGCGTGTTTTCATTGGGCCCAGCATGTACTTATCCAGGGATCTCAAAGTCCCTCCTTGAGGGCCACAATCCAGACGGGTTTCCCCAATGAATATGCATTGAAAGCAGTGCATGCACATAGATCTCATGCATATTCATTGGGGAAATCCTGAAAACCCGACAGGATTGCAGCCCTCAAGGAGGGACTTTGAGACCCCTGTACTTGATGATAAATCTGAGAATTGAGACTTGCTATGTAAGAAGTTGCAAAAATTGAATTGGGTGCTTCTTATCTCTCGGATGCCATATATGACCAATTGGGAGCTTCTGCCAAGTCTCTGGCCTTAGGAGTGGCAGCACGCTGTACTTTGTGGCTTCGTGCTTGGTCGGCAGATTCGGCGTCCAAAGCTAAGTTGACGAAGTTTCCTTTTAAAGGATCTTTCTTGTTTGGTGAGTACCTGGACAAGTTGGTTCAGACTCTCCTTGATTCTAAAGTGCCTCGTTTGCCTGAGGATAGGCCTATGCCGCTGGCTCGAGGCAGCGTTGTTCGTGGCATGATTTACGCCATTTCCGCTCTGGTCGAGGGGCTGCTTCTTTTCAGTCTCCGGGGCTCTCAAGATGCAGACTCTTCCAGTGCATGAAGTCCTTTTGTGGAGCCCGCCGGGGTGCATGTAGTGCCCCAGCCGGGTCCCTTGTCACCCGTCCTGCACAATGACTCCTTGCCAGCGCCCATCTTGGTTCCGGTGGACACCTGGTTGAGAGATTTTTATCCACAGTGGGCAGACATCACGTCCGCTCAGTGGGTTCTGGCAGTGATCCGGAACAGCTATGCTCTGGAGTTTGCCCGGTCTTTGCCAGATTGTTTTCTCGCTTCTCCCTCACAGGTGGTGTGGAAGCAGCAGGCCTTTCGCCAGACCCTTCAAAACTTGTTGGATCTTTACGTGGTGGTTCCAGTTCCCCCGCTGGAGTGGGGCACAGGTTGGTACTCGATTTACTTTGTGGTGCCAAAGAAAGAAGGGACCTTTGACTCATCCTGGATTTGAAGGGGGTCAAATGCCTTCATGTGCCTTCTTTCCGCATGGAAACTGCGGTCTGTGATTTTGGTGGTTCAGCCGGGGGAGTTTCTGACTTCTCTAGATCTGACCGAGACCTATTTACACATTCCTATTTGGGCCTCCCATCATCGCTTCCTGCGCTTTGCGATCTTGGCGCAACACTATCAGTTCTGTGCACTTCCCTTTGGTCTGGCCATGGCTCCGCAAACATTCACCAAGGTGATGGTGGTCATCGTGGTGGCATTGCGCAAGAGGGCATTCTTGTTCATCCTCATCTGGACGACTGGTTGATTTGAGCCAAGTCATTCCAGGAGAGCACTCGGGTAACGGCTCGGGTGGTGGAGTTTCTACAGTCACTGAGATGGGTAGTCAACCTTGCAAAGAGCCGATTGTCTTCATCTCAGCGCCTGGAATTTCTTGGGGTTCTGTTCAACACCTCCTTGGGGAAGGTCTTCCTTCCGGAGACCCGGGTAAGCAAATTGCAATCTCAGATTCGCCTGCTTATGGCATCCCGATGTCCTCGGGCCCACATGCGTCCTCTTCAGTATGCTCTTCTTTGGAGGTGGTCGCCTCAGAGGCACAGTCTGGATCACCCTGTTCCGCTTCTGGGCTTAGCTCGGGGCAGTCTTTGCTGGTGGCTTCAGACCCCCCATCTTGTACAAGGGGCGAGTCTGGATCAGCTGCAGTGGACGGTGCTGCTCACGGATACCAGTTTTCTCGGTTGGGGGGGGCTCAATGTCTAGGTCACTCAGCTCAGGGCACCTGGTCCACGGAGGAGGCATCTTGGTCGATCGATGTTTGGAGACCAAAGCCATCCGTCTGGCGTTGCTAACCTTCCAGTCCTTTCTGATAGGCAAGTCAGTCAGGGTTCTGTCGGACAATGCCACAGCGGTGGCCTATGTCAATCATCAGGGGGGCACCAGGAGCACTTTGGTGGCGAAGAAGGTGACTCTGCTCATGGTCTGGGCAGAGTCGTACCTTCAAGAGATCTCTGCATCCCACTTAGCTGGAGTGGAGATGTTCAGGCAGCCTTCCTAAGTCGTCACGTGCTAGATCCCAGAGGGTGGTGTCTAAGCCCCATGGCCTTTCAGTTGATAGTGCAGTCTTGGGGTCCTCCCCTCATTGACCTGATGGCCACAAGTGTCAACGGCAAAACGCCCCACTTCTTCAGTCGTCGCAGAGACAGTCAGGCCGAGGGCCTGGATGCTCTGGTTCAACCATGGCCAATGGAGGGGCTGTTGTATGTGTTCCCTCCGTGGCTATTAGTGGGCAGAGTTCTTCTCCACATAATTAGCCATCCGGGCCTCGTGGTTCTGGTGGTTCCAGATTGGCCTCGACGACCGTGGTACGCGGATCTGGTGAGGCCTCTTCCTCTGCCTCTCTTGGACGACCTTCTAACTCAGGGTCCCGTTCCGATGTTCGATCCAGGTCCCTTTTTTCTTACGGCTTGGCTCTTGAAAGGGGTCGCCTAGGTAAGAAGCGGTATTCAGATAAAGTGATCTCAATGCTCTTGGGGGTCCCAGAGGCTTTCCACCTCTTGGGTTTATGTGAGGGTCTGGCATCTATTTGAGGAGTGGTGTGATGTGCTTGGAGTGGTCTCTTTTCACACTTCCCTGCTTAATATCTTAGAGTTGCAGGATGGCCTGGATAGGGGACTGGCTTAGTCTTCTCTTTGGGTTCAGCTTGCGGCCTTGCCAGCCTTTTTGGGGGTTCTTGAAAGGTCAGTGTTTGACTGCCATTCCTGATGTGATTCGCTTCTTGCGGGCGGCCAAGTTGCTCAGGCCTCCCATATGACCCTCTGTTCCATCTTGGGATCTGAATCTGGTGCGCCCTCCTTTTGAATTGTTGGGCAACTGCTCTTTGAAGGATCTTACTCTTAAAGCTGTCTTCTTGGTGGCCATTACTTCAGCTAGACATGTTTCTGAGCTGCAGGCTTTCTCTTGTAGGGTTCCCTTGTTGGAGTTTTCTAGGGAGCGGATTGTCTTGAGGCCTGTTCCTTCCTTTCTGCCAAAAGTAATTTCTCCTTTTCATGTCAATCAATCTGTTGTCTTCCCGGTGTTGGGTAGTCGGGAGGGCTCTTCTGAGCAGAGACAGCTGCGCAAGTTGGATGTCAGTAGGGTCCTTCGCTCTTATGTGCAGAAGACTCAGGAGATCAGGAAATCAGATCATCTCTTTGTCCTTCTAGCAGGTCCTCGTAAGGGGGATGGCGCTTCTAAGACTATTATTGTGCGCTGAATCAAGGAGTCTATTGCTTCTGCTTATTTTCTGAAGAAGCCTGTTCCCAACTTTCCCAAGGCTCATTTCACTGGGGGTCAGGCAGCTTCTTGGACTGAGTCTTCTCTAGTGCCTCCAGTGGATATTTGCAAGGCTGCAATTTGGTCTTCTCTGCATTCCTTTGTTAGATACTACCGTTTGGATGTTCACGCGTGTCGGGATTCGGTGAACGTGTTCTGGTGTCGGCCCTTCAGGGGTCCCAACCTTGATGGGTACTATTTGGTATGTCCCATTCATAAGGACTATACCAGTCTACCAAGCAATACAGAAGGAGAAATTAGGTTCCTACCTGCTAATTTTCTTTCTGTTAGCTTGTAGACTAATATAGTCCCCCACCCTGTCTGTCTTTGTGCGGTGTTTGCGGGTTTTTGCTCGCATGCAGATTTTGAATTTTTCTGCAGGTTCTAGTATTTTTTCTAGGGTTGGGAAGAATTAAGAACAGCAGCGATGACTCAGCTGGTGAGCTGTGTGGATGTTTTACTTCCAGGATCAAGTTCTATACATGTTCCAACAGTTGTTTCAAGATGTTTGTTGTTTTCTTACACTCCTGTTTGGAGTGTCATTTACTGTTTTTCAGTTAAGAAATTTCCTAGGTTCTGCTTGGCTATTCAGCAAACTGGAGTAGTAAGATGGGGATCCTATACTGATATACAAGTTTGATCTCAGTCTCCACCTGCTGGTAGCAGTGAGGCATATTACCCATTTGTAAGGACTATACCAGACTACAAGCTAACAGAAAGAAAATTAGCAGGTAAAAACCTAATTTCTCTAGTTTATATACATATATGCAGACATCATTGTAGATCATCATTACACAAGAAATGATAAGCTAAATGGCAAAATGTTCCAGACTATGTAAGTTTTATTGAATCATTCTTCAGAAAAAATGGTTGCCAACTTGTAATGATTTTCTAGTTCCTGATTGTGTTACAAGAGGAGGTATATGCTCTGTGGTTTCAGTCCATGCACATTTTATTACGCTGAACTCGGGGTATTTTAAACAAGGATACAAATTTCTGAGGTACTATTTTACAATCTGCTCCATTTGGTCAGAAGGATTCTGTTAGAATTTGAGGAGCATGTGTTTGTCCTTTGAGTCAAAGGTTATCTATTACTTTTACACACATACCTGCGTCTAAGGAATATGTGCTTTGCTTGCTTGATGATCTTCTCTAGGAGTCCTTCACTCTGCTGTAAGGAATTAATTTCATTTTTATCAAAAGCCTGAGGGCCTGCCAGTCGCATTCTCTTGGGGCCAAAAGGAGCACTAGCAGGATGTGGCATCATTGCACAACTTAAGGTCTGTTTGTGAAACTGCAAGGAAAAATGGAGAATCATTGTAGCACCCTCTCCTATTTCTCATCCCTCATTATACGTTTTGCCCCCCTCCTTGTATCTTATGGTCAATCAATGACTAGTGCTCCCTGGCTCTTAGGCCAAATGGGAATGTACTGGGAAGTGTGCATTTGTTTAACCCTGTTTTTGTGTTACCACCTGCCCTGCTGAACCATCACTCTAGACCAGTGATCTCAAAGTCCCTCCTTGAGGGCCGCAATCCAGTCGGGTTTTCAGGATTTCCCCAATGAATATGCATTGAAAGCAGTGCATGCACACAGATCTCATGCATATTCATTGGGGAAATCCTGAAAACCCGACTGGATTGCGGCCCTCAAGGAGGGACTTTAAGACCCCCTGATCTAGACCATTAAAGTGATTCTGAAAACTTCTCTATTCATAGCTACCATTGGGTTGCCTAAACTAGCAGCTTTAGGATAAAAACATAAGAATAGCTATACTGGGTCAGACCAATGGACCATCTAGCTCAGTATTCTGTTTCCACAATGCCCAATACAGGCCACAAGTACCTGGCAAGAACCCAAATAGTAGCAACATTCCAGAATTTCAAAAGTAGGAACATTCCCCAAAGAGTTGCAAAATTCCATGCTAGCAAGAAGTGGCTTCCCCCAAGTCTGTCTCAATAACATAAGAACAGCCCCCCACCTCTCTCCCCTGCCAAGCTCTGCACCTAGTCCCCCTCCCTGTCTCGCTGTGCTCCGCACCCAGCCCCCCCACTCCCTCCCTCCCCTGACGCCTCGCAGGCAGGAATCTGCAGGTTGGATTTCTGCTCTTATGAGAATTTTTGTACCCTCTTTGAATGATCATTCCTTTATCTTTTCTTTTGCTATTTTTGCATTGTAAACCATCTAGACTTGCCATGCAATTGAGGTGGTATATCAAAACTAAATAAACCATACTGGAGAAAGCTGCATAAATGAGAAACAAAGATCAGAAAGATTCTAATCTGTTATGTTTGCTATGTTTATGAATCTATTCCATTCTTAATATGTTTTAGAAAAGCAGAAAGACCCTGGTGACCTGCTTAACAAATGGCCAAGTAGCCAAGAACAACATCGCTACAAGGCTAATTTTTGTTTTCTCCTCACCCTTCCCCAATAAAATGATCTCATAATTAATTCAACTGCAGAGATATATTTCTTTTTTTTTTCCCCCTCAAAGACCTTGCCTAAATCTGTTTTCTCTACTCCGTCATGAAAGTGTTACAATTTATTTTAGGATTATCCCACTAGAACTGGTTAAATACTTCTTAAAATGTCATTGAACATAACAAATCGATTTTTCTAAAAGCCACGTTCTCCACAAACAGCTACTGCACATTGCTTTCCTGTTTCACACATTTGGCTATTTGCCCCATTGGGACATAATCCATTAGCACAATGCACTACCTCTCTAATCAGCTGATGCAAGTTGTGCTCCAAGACATAGAGATGATTTTCTGCACTCTGCTTCTCTGAAGGTTTTTGATATTTCTTATCATTTGAGGAGTGGCAAAAGGAAATTGATAGTTGTAAACCTGTAAGCAGAAAGGTTAAAAATAAGTTGAAAATAGATCCAGGTTAATCCTGACTATCAAAAAGACATCAGTCTGTTCGGTGACTGGTCACTCTGATCCACCAAACATATATTTATTTATTTATTTATTTAATTAGATTTATATCCTATCTTACCCAAGGAGCCCAGAACGGGTTACATGGGTAACATACATAACAGTTAGCAAACAAGACACATAACAATTAACAACAAGGAACAGAAGACTAAGGCAATAGGGTACAGTGTTCTTCCCAGAAATTTTTTCCAGCCAGGTGGCATGAAAAAGTAGCCGGGTGGAGCGGGACGGGGAAATTTGGTGGTGGGGAAAATTAAGGGCTCCTTTTACTAAGCTGCAATAGCGTTTTTAGCGCGTGCAGAATTGCCGCGCTACACGGCTAGAACTAACGCCAGCTCAATGCTGGCGTTAGCGTCTAGCACATGCAGCAATTCTGCGCGAGCTAAGCGCGCGGTAAAACCACTATCGCAGCTTAGTAAAAGGAGCCCTAAATGTGTACTATTTATATTAGTTAATTATTATTAGTTATTTTCCAATGCTCAATATGATAAGGTTTGACACTTGTTCCATAATTTTTTATTAAATTTAAGAAGTATCCAATTCTAGAAGTGAATAATTAGATATTTGCCCTCTTTCAAATGGTATAGAGCAGTGTCTCTCAAACTTTTTTAACTGCGGCCCACTAAACGGAGCAAATGTTTTTCAAGACTGGAAAAAATTTCTGGGGAGAACACTGTTGCCGTTAGTTTTCAAGGTCCAATCACGTCAAAGAATGATGCTTATCTGGGCAGTTGTATAATAAAAAGAATGGATAAGATAACATGAGAAGTGAAATTGTCATGAATCAGAGGGATACATACCCTGTAGGTCCTAAAAGCAGGCTTATGGATTAGATATAAACTATGAAGGCAGTGGTGTACCTAGCGTATGTGACACCAGAGGCCCATCATTTTTTTACACCCCCCCCATCTGTATGAAAAACATGATTTTTAGTAACAATCCACACATCACACAAGAGTGTACCTAGGAAAAGGCAGCATCTTACATACTGCAGTGAGCAGTACATCAACACACCCATTGTAAAACTAAACAAGCCAGACTAGTACAGATCAATCCTACACAGTCAATCCTAACTGAAAACCATGTCTTAAAACACCTTCGCCTAGTATGGAATATGTAATCACAAACTAACCCCTCTCCCTTTTACAAAACTGTAATGTGGTTTTTAGCCATGGTGGTAACAGCTCAGACTCTCATAGAATTCTGAGCAATTACCACCATGGCTGGTGCTAAAAAAACGCTCTACAGTTTTGTAAAAGGGGGGATAAAATAGAAAAACATAGGCAAAGGTTAAATTGAACCATCAAGAAGCTGGACTCTGCATACAATGCAACACCACAGAAACAGCGATGCATCTCCCCTAAAGCAAAAAAATAAATAAATAGAATTTTTTCTACATTGTCTTCTCTGGTTTCTGCTTTCATCATAGTATTGTCACTCTCTTCCTTTCATCCACTGTCTACCCTCTCTCTGCCCCTTCTTTTTTTTTTTTTTTTTGTAATAATTTTTATTGAGAAAGCAGTCAAAAAGAACAAACAACAAGGCCCAATCTAAGGACCAAAGTACTAGTACAAAGGAAGAGTAAATCGCTGGTAAATACAAAACCATACAACAGGAAAGGTGCATACGAAACAATCGCTTGGAATGAATACAAAATCCGCAAGATAAAATAAAAGGGGGAACCCGTCCAATTCGGGCTCAGAGACGTGCAGCAAAAGACTCTCCTAAAGATACCATAGACTGCAAAATCATTTTTCAAAAATAGAAATCCCCCACGCAACCATCCCTCACTCATCCAGCAGACAAAATCATCCCTCTCAATCAATCCACACAATCCACACCAAACATACACCAAGCACCCCTCAATCAAACAACAAGCACCCGAGCTCGAGAGGCACCGACCAGTCCTGTAGGGCGAAATCCCATGAAGGCGGGCCCCCAAGTCCAACGGGGACCAGATTCCAGATTATGGCAAGGGAGCAGAGACTGCAGAGTCAGCTGCAACCTGAAACGCCCTCCATAAGGAAACATACAGTTTTTTGTCATTCCTAATAGGAGCTGCATAGGTCTGGAGTTCGAATGCAGCTAGTTCCCGTATTTTGTTGAGCCACTGACTAAAGGAAGCCTGCGCCTCCACCACCCAATGTAGAAGCAAAATCTTTTTTGCCACCAGGAGTGCCGTATATAAGAACTTCTGGGAAGGTGGGGAAAATCCCGCTTCAGACACCTCTCCCATGTCTCCCAGGAGCAAGAGGCCATAAGACCTGGGTACCGTCCTGCCAAGAAGGCCATCAAGAAAAGGGAGAACCTGGAGCCACAGAGCTGAATGGGGACACTCCAAAAACATATGTACTAGTGTGCCCGATGCCCTCCGACAATGAGAGCAGGTAGCATCGGCCCACAAGCCCAAGCCTGTCCTCTAGCCCTAGAAATATAAGCCCGATGCAAGATCCTAAATTGCATCTCCCGGAGTTCCATAGAGCTCGTGAATTGGATAAGGTTAGTAAAGAGGGCCAAAAATTGGGACTCATTATAGTCAAGGGCCAGATCACGAGCCCACTGGGCCGAAACCCTAGGCAGATAAGAGGTGGGAAGAGCAGTTTTTAAGAGCCTATACCAAGTAGCTAGGGTGTTAAGGTGAGAAGGAAAGAGGGCCAAACAGGCGTCCAATTTGCCAAGAGGCCACTGCTCGCCCCATTTACGTGTTAAGGAGAAATAGTAATGTCTGGCTTGCAAGTAAGCCCAAAAATGTGAAGCCGGAAGGTCCCACCTGGACTGCAGTTGTTGAAAAGTAAGGAATGTCCCCGCACCCTCAGCAGAGAGATGTCGCACGCTGACACAGCCCCGGGACTCCCACAGGTGAAACCCCGATGGACCCATTCCCGGAAGAAAATCAATATTACCTACCAGGGGCAAGAACGGAGAGGCCTGCGGAGCCCGCCGTTGCAGCCTCCGCCACCACCACCAGGCCTGACGAAAAGGTTTCAGAAGATGAAATCGGAAGTCCACCCCAGGGGAGGACCGAGGATGCAAATGCAATAAAGAGACAAAGGAGTGAGGAGCACACCAAGCCGTTATCCACCCCGGGGGAGAATACCTAAACTGTCCCGAGATGCCCTCATGGACAAAACGCATCAAGGAAGCAACATTATATAGGCGAATATCCGGCAGATTCAGTCCGCCTTGCCTGGTGTCCAAGGATAGGTAGCAAAACTGATTCGAGCCCTTTTGTTACGCCACAGAAAAGAAAGAAGGAGAGACCGAAAGGCCTGGGCATCTTTATTCAGGATCCAGAGCGGGATTGTTTGAAGCGGATATAAAAGTTTTGGCAAAAGAACCATCTTAAACAATGCCGCTCTACCCCATAAAGAAAGAGGCAAATCTTTCCACTTCTCACAAAGGTGACATATAGCCTCAATGTGATGAAGAACATTATACTTATAGAGGAGATGATATTGGGTGCTCAAATAGACTCCTAGATAGCGCATGGGTTTCCGGACGGGAGGAATGGGAAGATCGTCATGCCACAGCTCATGTCTATGGGAAGCCAGGGGCAAGAGTTCTGACTTAGCACAATTAACTCAGAGGCCCGATATGGTCCCAAAATCTCAGACAAGTGAGAGAGCCACCGGGAGGTGTAAAGGTGCATTTTCCAAATATAACAAAATATCGTCCGCAAAGAGATTAATGCGACTCTCTTTGGCTCCCACTTTAATACCAAGAAGGCGTGAATTGGAACGAATCTTAACCGCCAATGGCTCAATAGCCAGAAGGAAAAGAAGCGGGGACAAAGGGCACCCCTGTCTAGTACCGCGTTCCAGTGGAAATGGCGAAGTGAGTTGTCCATTAACCAGAAGTCGAGCCTGGGGCAAAAAATAGAGACTGCGCACCCAGTCCAGAAATGTGCCCTCCAACCCGTAGTGACCCATAACCCAAAAAAGGTAGGACCAAGAGATGCTATCGAACGCCTTCTCCATATCAAGGCCCACTATAGCCGCCCTATTGTCTCCCCCCCCCCCGACGAGAACAGATGTCCATCAAAGCTCTCGTAAGATTCATGGAGGCATATCTTCCAGGTACGAATCCTGCCTGATCTTCATGAATAAGAAGGTGAAGATAAGAGTTCAAACGTCAAGCAAGCAAGGGGCTAGCAGTTTGGCGTCTTGATTGAGAAGTGATATGGGTCTGTAAGAACCCACCTGAGACGGGTCCTTGCCCGGCTTGGGTAGCAAAATAACGTGCGCCATATTATAGCGGTCCACACCCTTCTGGGAATGCAAAGAATTAAAAGCAGCTGCCAAAGAAGGGGAGATGACGTCAGACAAAATCTTATAATATTCTGGTCCATAGCCATCAGGCCCCGGGGATTTAGTTAATTTAAGTGCCTTAATACCCAACTCCACCTCAAGGCGATCAATCGGGGCATTCAAGGCTTGAACCTGGGACGGTTGGAGTTTCGGTAAAAGGACATCCTTAAAGAAGTGGTCCCGATCCGCATCTGCGAACGGCCGACAAGCATACAAATCCTTATAGTACTTCACAAATTGTTGCTGGATGTGTGCTTCCGTCGTGTAGGTTTGACCCTTTGGGTCGGTAATGGCCGTAATGATTTGACGCTTACGATAGGGACGGACCAGATGGGCCATCAACCGGCCCGCTCGCCTCCCCACCGATGTAAATTGTAACGACGAAAATACAGATCTCTCTCCGCTCGCTGGGTGAGGATCACATCAATTTGTTGTCGAAGAGTACGTATGCGGATACGATCAGCATCCTGCAGAGTCCGCTGGTGACGCCTCCGTAACTGTTGCAGTTCGCCCGACAACTGCAACAGATCCGCTTCCAATTTATTTTTCTTTCCAGCGACATATGCTATAACGAAGCCACGCAGTACCGCTTTGGAAGCCTCCCAGAAGAGACCCGGGTCAAGATCAGAGGCATAGTTGGTACTATAATAATCTAGCCACTTTTCCCGCAGAAATCTATGAAAAGCAAGATCTTTAAACAGGTATCCCGGGAAACGCCAAGTCCGATCAGAGGAATCAGCAGTGATTTGGAAAGAGAGGACCACAGGAGAGTGGTCAGAGAGCGGGACCTCCACAATGTCAGCAGCATGAACGAGGGGCAACAGCGAGGGAGAGAGCAAGAAATAGTCAAGACGGGTATAAAGATTATGAGGATTAGAGTAAAACGTATAAGTACGTTCCGTAGGGTGAAATAAGCGCCAGATATCCAGGAGCCCAAGCTGTGTGGTCAGAAAATTAACTCCCTTGCCCATATGGTCTCGAGGGATGCGCTTTGCGGGGGCGCAGTCCTGAGCAGGGTCCGCTGTGATGTTAAAATCTCCCCCCAAAATAACTTGGTATCCCGGGTACTGTGTCAGCCGCGACAACATCCCTGAAAAGAAACCGTGATTATAGATATTAGGGGCATATACATTACCGAGTAGGTACTTCCGGCCCCAAAGCTTGCCCAACACTAGAACATAACGACCCTCTTTATCTTGTATAACCTTATGCAATTGAAACGGGAGTTGTTTGTGAACCAAAATAGCTACCCCCTGTTGACGGGCGCTATATGAGGAATAGTACACCTCCCCCACCCAGTCCCTCCTGAGTTTCTCATGTTCTACCGGCGTGAGGTGAGTCTCTTGCAGGAAAGCAATGTCAATACGTTCCCTACGAAACCAAGAAAGTATTTTCTTCCTTTTGATCGGGGAGTGGATCCCATCCACATTGAGTGTGGAAAGTTTTAAATTAACCATTGTCTATCCCGCTTGGAACTGCAAGAGTAAAATGAGCAAGAGAAAAATACAGGGAAGAAGGCCCCCCAGCTAGGCCCACCTCCCACCGACCCCCATGGGATTCACCCCTCTGTGATAGGGAAGAAGCTCACACTCTCAAGACTCCAATCACACATCCCCATGCATACCCCACCCGACACACTCCCCCCCACCCCCTCCCCATCCCTACCCCCCTCCCCAGGAACAATCCAACCACCCAACAGACAACCCTTCCTGAAAACCATAAATGTAACCAATATCCCGAACCCCCCCTCCCTCCATTAAACAAAGGTCCGCAAGATATTCAAGTAGTCAGCATAAGTGCAACAGGACCAAGACCAACAATCTAGCTCCCTCCGGAGTGGGCAGAGGAAAAAAATGCCCATCAAGGTCTCCGCAGCAGGTGACAGTCCAAGAGATGCTGCCCCCAGCAGGCTAGACACAGACCCATGCCCCGCCGTTCAATCATCAACCGAGGCAGGGTCCAAGAATGCAGCCACGTGCAGGGAAACACTCAGGGAGAGGAGGCAAGATCCCCCCAGGGCCGCCCTCCCCCCGGCGTAGTCTCGAAGGTGGAAGCAGAAATAAGCAGGTCCCCCTGCCCAGGAAACAAAGAGAACTCCATCCCCTATCCAGGGTCGCAGGGCAGAAACCCAAACAAGGACTCCGCCGTCTTCAGCCCCTCAAGTGGCCGGCAGCCCCTCCAGATATGAGCGAAGCGCTGCCGGGGTATCCATGGTGACCACACTGTTGTTATGAGAGATGCGGACTTTAGCTGGATACTGGAGGGAGAATTTAACTCCCCTGGCATGGAGCTGGGTGCAATATGGTGCCAGAGCCCGCCGGCGTTCAGACAGCTTGATGGAGAAATCCTGGAAAAGCAGGAGCTTGGTGCCATGGTAGTCCAGGGAGCGGGTGCGCCGGTAAGCCTCCAGTATGCGGGCTTTAATGGCATAATTTAGAAAACGGGCTATGACCGGGCGCGACCGCGCTCCCTCAGCTCGCGGGGCCCCGATGCGATGAACCCTCTCCACTTGTACTGGGCTCAAGGAAGATGGAAGTCCCAGGGTTTGGGGAAGCCACGTGGCCACCAATTCGCCCAGTTCAGAATCTCGGACAGCCTCCGGCACCCCAATTAGCCGCAGGTTATTGCGACGGCTGCGGTTCTCCGCCTCTTCCGCCCGTTCTTCCAGCAGCTTAACTTGTCCCTCCAGGGCACTAATACGAACCTCCGCCGCCACCGCCTGCTCCTCGTGCGCCGAAATGCGCTCCTCCGCCTGCTGCAGCCGCGCAGCATGGCCCGCTATGCTGTCTTTTACCTCCTCCATCACGGTGTGCAGTTTGGAGAGTTTCTCATCCAGGAGCTTGGAGAGATGGCAGACGGAGACCTGCATGTCTGCATCATGCGGGGGCGGCCCTGGAGAGATCGGGCTAGCGGCGACCATGTTGGGAAGCTTAGCAGATTTTTCTTTGCCGGGCCTCGTGGTCTTGATCGGCATCCCTGCCGAACGGAACCGAGCTGCACTGTTCCAGAGCTCCCGACGCAATGCCACAGCGTTCCCTAGCAGCGAGAAGCGAAATCGCCGGGAAAAAACGCTGACTACTAGCACGGTATGTAGCGTTTATACTGAGGGAGAGCGGAACCCGAGCCGGAGACGTCCGGTCAGCTCGCTACCATCACGTGACCTCCTCTCTGCCCCTTCTATATGGCATCTTTTCTCCTATTCCCCTTCACCCCTATTATTCTGGCATCCATCTTCTTCCCTTCCCTCCTCCAATGGTCTGGCATCTCTCTCCTCTTCTTCCCTTCCCTCTCCCACACCCCCATGGTCTGGCATTTCATTCTCTCCTCTCCCTTCCCCCAACTTCCATCAGCATCTGCCCCCTTTCTTTCCCTCCAACCCAATTCCATCCAGTAGCCTTCCCCCCTTATGTCTCTCTCTCTCCTTTCCCTGCACACCAATTCCATCAGCATCTGCACCCTTTCTCTCCCTCCACTACCCTTTCATACCACCCTGACGCCCTTTTTCTCCCTCCACCACCCTTCTATGCTCCTCTCTCCCTCCAAACCAGCAAGGTCCCATGATGACTGCTTCTGTTGCCTCTGCCTCTGGAAGATGTAAGTGACGTTGGAGGGGGTGGCTCTGCAGATGTAGGAGTTGCGGCAAGGTTCTGCAATGACTGCAGCTGCCGGTCCACCCCTTCTGACATCACTTGGCAAATGCAGTCATCGCGGGACCTTCCTGCACTTCAGTGCGGCTGCCGACTCTGCTTCGGAATAAGTACAGCAGCCGCACTGAGGTGCAAGTGCCATTTAGAGCAGCTCAAAAGGTTCTGGATCCAGCTGGCTGTGTACCCCCCTAGGGCTGGCACCCGGGGCGGTCTGCCACTGTATGAGGGGACAAAAAATAATAAAAAGAATGGTTAACTTGACCGATTTAGACATGTCATACAATTATAACCACAAAAATATGTCATAAAATGTAATTCTAAACTCAAGACTCCAGATGAAAAGCAAACTATAGAAAGGAAACTAGAAAAGACCAAACCCATAGTTTGCTAAAATCGGACATGTCCATTATGAAGACGTGTGGATCACCAATAATTATAACGAGTGAGTCTTTAAAATATGAGACGGTAATGGATAGCCAGACCTGGTGGACGGAAGTGATAAATACTGGAGCCAAAACCAGAGCACCGTGATGAAACTTGAATGGAAATATGGATACCTATTTATACTTTTGAGTAAAATTGTGATGCGAACATGTCATAGAAAAAAATAAATAATGTGTAAACTAAAAACCAAGAACAACATATTGTAACATCGAACTCAGAATTAATGAAATAAATAGAAATAAAAGAACTTAACTCCCCCCCCTAAAATAGGGCATATACATACTTAAAATGATGGCTGGTTACAAACAGTGTGCCTAGACTATATAGACCTAAACAGGGCAAAAGTAAACGTATGGGAAATGAACAGCTGATAATAAAGAGTGTATCTTGAAAACATAAGCCGATAGTAGCTCAAAGACAAGTTGACCGGGTAGATGAAAAGTGAACCTAGGAAAGATCTAAATTATTGTACAAATGAGCTTCTATTAAAACCAAAGAATAAAAACCACAGCACTCGAAAGTAAAAAAAGGGAAAGTAAAATGGATTTACCAAAAAGGTCTCTGCACTGATGAGATAAACTCGTACGCAGAATAAATGTGAACAAGCGACAGTGGGGCTATGATATTTGATCCATTGAAAGAGGCGCCAAAAAAGTGTCGGCAGTGGATTGAATGCTGATAGGGGAGGGGCATCGGGCTGTTAAAAAAGGCTGCTTTAATAAATAAATGAAAATACTGGTGAAAAACTAAATAAAAAACCAAAACCATGATAAAATGTCGAACCTGACTGCAAGTGGTAGTGAAAGTAGCATAAGGCACCCGTAGTACTTGTTAGTGCCAGAGCTGCTTAGAATAAAGAACCGTGCTGTACATGAGGAGATAAGATGTAAAGTGCTGGCCCCTCACTGCACCACTTGATAAAACTAAGGAGCAATGTTCTAGAGCAGGGGTGCCCACACTTTTTGGGCTTGCGAGCTACTTTTAAAATGACCAAGTCAAAATGATCTACCAACAATAAAATTAAAAAAAACCACAAAGCACACTGTACGCTGAGAAAATGTTAACTATCATTCCTATTCCAGGGTTTTTTCCAAAGAGGTCAAAGCGGATGACTCTATGCACTGTCACCTCAGTAACAACCATACAAAAATAGACAAATACCCCCCTCCCTTTTTACTAAACCACGATAGCAGTTTTTAGCGCAGGGAGCTGCGCTGAATGCCCAGCGCTGCTCTCGACGCTCATAGGCTTCCTACGCTAAAAACCACTATTGCAGTTTAGTAAAAGGGGACCATAGTGTAAAATATAGACAGCAGATATAAATTCAGACACATTTTGATCACTAAATTTAAAATAAAATCATTTTTCCTACCTTGTTGTCTGGTGATTTCATGAGTCTCTAGTTGCACTTTCTTCTTCTGACTGTGCATCCAATCTTTCTTCCCTTCTTTCAGCCTGTATGCTTCCTCTCCTCCAGACCTCATTCCCTCCCCCAACTTTTTCTTCCTCTCTCCATGACCTTTCTTTCTTTCTCTCTTCATGCCCCCTTTTTTTCTGTTTCTCTTCTTTCCTTTTGTCTCCCTGCCTGCCCTCTTTCTTTCTTTCTCCCTGCCCTTCCCCAAGCCACTGCTGCTGCCATCGGGGAACAGGCCCCCAAGCCGCCCCCGCCATCGAATAACAGGCTCCAAAGCTGCCGCTGCCGCCCCAAGCTCTCCCTGCTTCGGGCCGACCAGCATTCCTCTCCCCGACATCAATTCTGCCATTGGAGAGGAAGTTCCGGCCCAACCAGGCAGCAATTGGTTGGCCAGAACTTCCTCTCCGATGGCAGAATTGACGTCAGGGAGAGGAAGGCTGATCGGTTCAAGATCGCGATCGACCTATTGGGAGAAATGCTGCTGGGTCCTGCCTTCGTAGAAACAGAAAGTAGGCAGGACCCGGCAGCAAGAATAGCAAATTGTAAGCTTCACTGACCTGTCCATAGCAAACGCATGCTTCAGGGCTCTAACATGTGCGTGCCAGCTTCTCTTCTCTTCCCCCCCCCGGACATAACTTCCGGTTTTGAAGGGAAGCCGGCACGCACACATTAGAGCCCCGGAGCATAAGTTCGCTATGGGCTAAGGCGTGAAATCTCCAAGCCTTGGGTTTTTAAAAAAATGTTAAGCAGCGGGGGCAGCAGCAGAATTTAGCTGGGCGGACCGCCCGGCTAAAAGGCCCTAGGGGGAACACTGGAGATGCATCTAGTTCAATTGTTCTGGATTATCAGACTCTTGGAGACTGAAGAATGCACAGGGAGAGAGTCAGTTGTACATCTATTAAGAATACAGTGGATTGGGAGTAAAACTCTGAATGCTAGCTTGTTTTTATTGCTTTTCTAAAGCTCAAAAGTCTATCAAGGGATTTGATGTTAGGAGGCAGCCGATTCCAGTACTGTGGTAAGAAGTGAGAGTATGACCTTGGTCTGGCACTTTCTAGTTGGAGGCTCCAATCAGGGGGTATTTGAAGACTCACTTCCTCCTGGGAGTGAGGGGTTTGTTTGAGACATAAGGTGGGAGTTTGGCTGATATGTAGCTGGGCGCCATGTTGTGTAAGGACTTGAACGCAACTGGACTGTTTTGTATACCCATCTTGATCCTCAATTTATTTGTGTTTGTTTATTCAAAACTGCCCCAGCTATTCCAAGAATGAAATGTTAGAGGAAAACTGTTACAGCAATTTCTGAGGTTTCTGGAGAAGGGCATCTTTATTCAATCAGCAGAATGTCAAAGACATAAAAATATAATAATTTAATAATAATTTATTTTCTTGTATACCGCCCAACCAGTAGTTCTGGGTGGTTCACAACAGGAGAATACTGAGATATTTCAGCACATGGTACAGTTTCATAGAACACACTATCTACGAACAATCTAAAATATGAGGGGTGTTCAATAATTTATCTACCCGAGTATGAAAGAAAGTAGCAAGCGTATTGAAACAAGATTGTGCATGTTGTGACATGTCTCAAGGTTACTCATGCACAGTTGTGGCTCAGTGTGAGTCTAACATTCCAAGAGACAGGATGTCAGAGAACCAAGTAAGAAACTGCTAGATTTGGAGCACCGTTCAGTGATAAAATTTCTCACAAAAGAAAGGAAAAAGCCAAAGAATATCCATGAACGTATGACTGCATTTATGGTGAGTCTACCCCATCATCCTACAAAGTAAAATTTTGGAGCAAGCAGTTTAAGTGGGGTAGAGCATTCATTGAAGATGACCCTCAAGCTGAATGGCCTGTGGAAGTAACTTCAACAGAAATATGCAAGAAACTCGAGGATTTAATTTTTTCAGACAGGCTAATTAAGGTTTCCTGAATACCTGAAGAAATGGGCATCTTGGCAGGTAAAGTTCGGAAAATAATTCATGAAAAGTTGGGCATGTCCAAGGTTAGTCCAAGATGGGTTCCAAGAATGCCGATGCCATGTCAGAAGGCCACGAGGTTCCAGTGCTGTCAGCACAACTTGGAGATGCTCCATGAAGACCAAGTGAATTTTTTTCATCGTTTGGTGACTGACAATGAGACTTAGGTCTATCATAGAGATCTCGAGTCCAAATGGAGTCAATACAGTGGAAGTAAAAGTCATCGCCCACCCCAAACAACTTCAAGACAGAAAAATCTGCAAGCAAAGTCATGGCAACTGTCTTCTGGGATGAAGGACTTTTGCTTCTGGAGTTCATGCCACACTAGACAACCATAACTGGAGATAGTTATGCCAACACAATGATCACTTTGTGGGTGTCAATCAAGGAGAAAAGATGAGAAAACGCACAACAGGCGTCCTGCTTTTCACAACAATGCGCCGGTGCACAGGTCACGAAAATCACAGGCTGCCGTATGAAAATCGGGGTTTCAGCAGCTGAACCATCCACCCTACAGGGCTGACCTGGCTTCCTCGGATTAATTCCCATTCCGAGTTTTGAAGAAATCTGTCCGTGAACAGTGGTTTTCAAGTGATGAAGACGTCAAGTGACATCCTGGTTTGAAGGTCAAACAGAAGAATTCTTTTCAAAGGGGTTAAAATCATTGAAGGAAAAGTAGTGGGTTGGGCGATAGTGGGAGTCAATGGACATCCTTCCTACTGTGGGTGGGGGTGACGGTGGTGGGTAGGTGTAGTAGTGTTGGGGGATTGTGCAACACAGTGGGAGAGAGTGGGCATCTCTCCAGCTGCGGGGTGGGGTAGTAGTGTTGGGGGACTGTGTGACGTGGCAGGAGAGAGTGGGCATCTCTCCTGCTGTGGAGTGGGGTAGTAGTGTCGGGGGATTGTATGACGTGGTGGGAGAGAGTAGGCATACCTCTCGCTGCCAGGGTTGGGTGTCCAGAGGTTGTGCGAGCATGATGGGAGTGAGTAGGCATCTTTCCTGCCGATCTTCGATTTGGTTTAGTGTTTGTTTTTTAATATGCAGGTCAGGTAAATTCTGCACATGTGCTGATCACTACCACCACAGACTCATCTCAAGTAAATTTAGCGAGCCTAAGTGAACATCTGCGAACTTCATTTGAATGCAGGGTCTTTTGAGAATGACTTGCCTTTTTAAATTGTTACAATAGCGACCTTGGTAGCAGCCCATCAAATTTTATTGTGAAGTTTTGAGAATCTTCCTCTGACAAAATATCTTAACACATATATTCAGTATACATATACACACACACACACACATATAAATTATAAATATACCATATATTATAATGTTCTAAGTTTTTATTTTGAAGATGAAACCGGAGTCAGTATATTTTGATTCTGACACCACCCAAAATGGCTTCTATCTCCAACTTCATAGCCCTCTCAATAACAGAGCATATAATCAGCAGCAGCCATGATTTTACCTGGAAAGGGCTGGGAGATGATCTGATTCTTTACAACAATGTGAGGGATTTGCGACTTAATCTGAACGGCTTCACGGGACAGCTGGGAAAAGATTTCCTTGCACAGGAGAACGTTCTGTGCTGCCTCCAGCTTTATCTGCCAATGTGGTGCACCTGAAAGTACAAAGGTGCGAGTTTTCCATCAGACACCAACAAGGTGTAGTCTTAGGCCAATCTATCCCTCACCTAGATTAAACATTTCTTGAAACAATCTCTGACATAAAAGGCCTTATTATGCAGCAATTATTTACATTCTAACCCTCAAAGACCAGAATGGTCTAGCCCCAAAATACATCACAGACCTCTTCTCATTCCCAACCAATAGACATGAAAGAAAAACACACATGAAATTTGTCTCCCCACCGGCTAGAGGGTGCAAATATAAGAGACACCATCAACAACTGCTATCATATCAAGCAGCCATATGGGGTAAAGACCTAGGAAAACTAATTGCGCACACAAACAACTATGAAGAATTCAGGAAACACCTAAAAACTTACCTATTCTTGAAATACCTAGGTAACGAACCGGAACATCAACCCCCCTCGTAACATCACCACATACCTGAACTTGCAAACTGTTAACCCCAACCCCTAATCACTAAATATGAACACTCTATTCAACTTACGGAACATTTCTACTTCTGTGTAAACAACTTGGCACTTCCTGGCCTTGCAACACACAAACTGACGTTAACATTATTAATGTTATCAGATGTACACTGCTATACTCTTTAATTCGTTGTACGAGATATTCACTGCTATACTCTTCAATTCGCTGTACGTAAAGTTTCTCTTTATTTTATTGTATTTACAGTTTCTTTTATTGTAAACCGCCTAGAAGTCGCAAGATTGTTGGCGGTATATAAGAATAAAGTTATTATTATTATTATTAGAATTAGGACCAAAATAATGTAAGTGTTAAGGGTTATTTGAAATGGAAGTTGGTCTTTCCAAAATTTAGTTTCAGATATAGTTGAGGGTGAAAAATGGATACAACTGAGGAAGCAATATTATGAAAAAGTGAAAAAAAACCCCAGTACTAGTGCATAAAACTGGAACAAGGTGACGGTTAACAGGGTAGGCAGTATGAAAGAGAAGGAAAGTGATCAAATGATGACTGAGACCTCCAATAACACCATCCAAAAGAGAAAAGCCACAATAAAAAAAAGCCACAAAAGTACATAAGCATTGCTGTACTACAACAGACCACTGTTTCCAATAGGCCACAAAGTCTGGCAGGATACCAAAAAAGTAAAATAGATTTGATGCTGCTTACCACAGAAATAAATAGCAAAATTTCCACTAAGTCTACCTTAGTAATGGCTTATGAACTTTTCTTCATAAACCATGTGCAAGCCTTTTTTTTAAAATCCTGTTATGCTAACTGTTTTTAACCACATTCTCTGCCAATCAATTCCAGAGCTTAATTACACATTGATAGAATAAATATTTTCTCTGATGGTCTAAATGTATTATTTTGTAACTTAATTGCATAACCACTAGCCCCTGTATTATTGGAAAGAGTAAACAAACAACTATTCAGGCCTGATTCTGTATAGGACACCCGGTCTCAGCAGCCGCCCAAACAGTTTTTGGGAATCACACACGGACATCCTATACAGAATCACGTTTGCCCTAAGGGACAGATGCCTAACCCTGCCTAACCAGCCCGATTCTCTAACAGGTGCCCATGTCACAGGCACCTGATCCCTTCCCATCAGCTGATCGCAGAAAGGGAACCCCCCTGCTACGATAAGCTGAGGGGTTGCAGCAGAGAATCCCCCCCCCCCCCCGTGGACTTGGCCAGCAGACATGATGCCCAATTCATCCCTCTGCAACCCCCGAACCCCCATCCGACACTGTCCATGGCAGGAGGGATGCCCAATCCCTCCCACCGCCACCCAAGGTGAAACCACAGCATCTTCCTCAACCGCGACAGACGCCTACAGTGTAGGCGGTCTGCCTCGGGTTGGTTTTTTTTACGTGAAATCCTTTTTTATTAAACAAAGAATATACAAAAAGAGCTCCAGCTGAAAACCATGTTTTACAATAATGACGAACTCCGCGGAGGACTTTGCTCTGATGTCCTCCACGGTTACAAACAACACACCCATCCTACACCAGAAACCCCTCCCAAAATCCCAAACCACCCCCAGGGTTGGTTTTTTTTAAAACGTGTGTTACAATTGGCTGGTTAGACAGTGGTAGGACGCCTACCATCGCCTACAATCGGGATGCTGCTTATAGAATTTGGCCCTTCATGTCCACCTATTCCACCCTACTCATTTTATAAACCAGCAGGATGTATTTAAGCTCTATTCCTCAGGGCAGAAGGAAGACAAGACTCCCTTCAAAACTGCTCTGCCAAAGGCACTATTGTCTCTGGCACAGACATCAGTCTTGTACTGCCTAAGATAATCATGTAGCTGCTTTACAAAGGTCTTCTGGAGCAAATGCTCTGGCTTCTGCCCAAAATGCCACTTATGTTCTTGCTGAATACACTCAAGACTTTCCTGTATCACTCTGTGGTCTAGGAAATACCACTAAGGGATTATGATTCTTAGTAAAGAAAAATCACCCCATAGCAGTATAGGACTACTGCTAAGGGTACCATCTTGAATTCAGTGCTGGCCAAAGACAAACACAACTGGGAATCGCTCCTGCCTGATTTTCCCCTGGACCATGAGGGACACAACTGATAAGATTTTTTTTGAGGATTGAATGATCCTTTGGGGACAGGGTGGGCGGACTGATCAGGGGTGTCCAGTGCAGCATCAGGATTCTTAGCAAAACTGTGAAGCTTCCAACTATAAAAATGATTTTTATTCCTTTTTCTTATTGCAAAGCAGTTTCTTTATAACATTTGTACACAGAAGTCTGACCACTGTACTTATTTTTACAGAACAGTATTTTTCACGTCAAAACAGACCAAGCCACTTTTTGATGACTTCTTTCCCCACCCTTGAAACTATGCAAAACATATACATTATTAAAATGTCATAGCAAATACTTAACTCCCCCTACAACAAAAGAAATTGGAACTAAATTCTCCGTGGCTCTGGTCTTTCTTTACCTGCATTTTATTAGTTTGGAAGTTTAGTGGCCCAAACCTTCCAGGCACCACTTATGATCTTAGGCGATTTAGAGGAAGTGGAGCATTTCACCTTAGATCATTCTTTTGCTCTTGCACTGTACGTCTGCCCTGAGCTGGTGCAATGATTCAATGCTAGGAGAAGAATAAACAACCACGCTAGATTTTAGTGGGGATTTGTTTTTTTAAACATATCAGGAGCAACTTGTTATTCAGTTTTCTGCATACCCACTGTGCTGCTCTTTAGCACAGAAGGTTTACTATCATTTCCCCCTCCCCATCTCCCCTAACCCCCGTCTGCCCCTTTTACGAAGCCTTATTGGGCTTTTTTATCGTCTGCTGTAGCAGTATTAGCTATGACACTCGTAGGAATTCTATGAGTATCGGAGCAATAAAAAAGCCTAACGCAGCTTCGTAAAAAGGTGGGGGAGGAGTAAATGTTTTTCTGCTGCATCATCACAGCAAAACACTTTCACCAAATAAAGTGCAATGGATGGAAACGTCACCAAAAAACCAGCAAACACAAACCAACCCAATTTAGCCTGCACGAGTTAATTTCTATGCAAAAAAGGAGGAAAAATCCTCAGAAAATGTAGCACAAGCCAGACACTGCAGCGGCTTAAGCCCTGTCCCAACAAAACCTCATGGGCATAAAAAAAACTTCCTTTAAGCCAAATTCAAAATAACTACAATACTAAATACTGGGACAAAAACTACTTATCTTGTCTTATGCAGAGGACCTAATTTTTGTATTAAATTAACTCCTGCAGGCTTGATTGGTTTATGTTTGCTGTTTTTTTGGTGAAGTTTCTATCCATTGCACTTTATTTGGTGAAAGTGTTTTGCTGTGATTATTGTTTGTTTACTCCATACTGTATTTATTGGGCTTTCTACTGCATCGTGACAGCACCAAAGTCAAGGTAATGAAGTGAAGTGACTTGCCTAACATCACAAACAGCCCCACTGGGAGAATCAGGATATGAAAATCTTTCCTCCCTCATTTACAGCCTGCTTCTCTGATCACTAAACTACTCCCTCAGCTCCTTAACCTGGTTCAAAATTATGTACAAACAGCAAGTTCTACCAGCTGCACTAAGGAACAAAATGGCAATCTTCTCCTTGGTCTTCCCATTCTCATTCTTGCTGGCTCATTTCCAGCAGTCCTAGAAGAGGTGTGGCAGATACCCTCATTAAAACCATCAGTAGATGGGACAAATAAAAAGAAACACTAGGAGGACCTAGGACCATTTATAAAGCTAAGATTTTAATTGGATTATAAAAGGCACATTACTTATAACAGCAGTTTCACTTGTGGGGGGTAAATGAAGACTCTACCACTGTAGATCGTTGTTTTAAATTCATTCGCTACATCCATTGATTTATCACAGTGTCCTCCCATAACTTATGATTTATTTACCTGAAATATTTTACCTTAAAGGCAACTCATTATTTATAATATTCAGGACTCTCAGTATAAAAATCTTTATCTTTAAGAGTGAAACAAAAAATGTACCTGGTTTGGATTTTGGCAGAGGTTTAAAGAGATTAATTGTACCAAGATCACCTATGTCCGGTGCTTGTTTCTGAATCGAGACCTGCAATTTAAAAAGATCATTGAAAGTTACATAAGTAAGATAGTAAAGCGCTGGTCGCCTATGTATTTTATTGTTTGCATTTTTTTGCTCTGTTTTGTGGGAGTATTTATTGTTGTGTTTTTGATGTAATTTTATTTATTTATTTTTTTAATTTCTTTATTCATTTTAAAGCCATAAGCAAGTACAAAATAAAATATAATCATATCATATAATTCTATAAAAGCACTTAAATACAATTATAATCTATGACAAAAAGATTATCACCCCCCATAATTATATCTAAGAACTACTACACTCTAATTGAGAATTGAAAAATACATTCCAACCCGCCCTCCCACCCACCCTGGACGTGTCTGACCAAAGGGCATAATTAGTAATTACTCTTTGCAAAATTTTGACAATGGCTCCCAAATCTTCAGAAACTTTTTATAATATCCCTGATGTATGGTCATATTACGTTCCATCTTAAAAACATGACAGAGAGACTCCTACCAAAAGGAATAGTTCAGTCTATCCCAGTTTTTCCAATTCCTTGGAATAAGCTGTATGGCAACCCCTATCATAATAAATAGAAGTTTATTATTATAGGATGATATTTGGCTTTTAGCTCTCATTAGATGTAATTTTATTGTTTTGTATGTAAGTTTGTACCTCGCCCTGGGTAAGGGTGGGATATAAATAAATAAACAAACATACACTGCACTAAGAAAACAAAAAGTTCCATAGCTTTCCTTGTTATGTATGTTCGATTCGTTCTCACCTTTATGTAGGCTGATCCTTCTAAATCACTCGGGATCTGGACATCGAGAGGGCAATAATCTTCTGGAATCTTCTTATCCAGATCTATGTCTGTATTCTTAATCACCTCAAATGTGCCATGATGAGGAAAGAGAGAACCTGGATGACAACAAACACAGAAAATGCCAGTGAATCTCAAAACATGTTTCTAACAACTAAATAGTATTTTCTAGCTGCTCCAGTCTTATACAGTCCTTTCAAAAAGTAAGTTCTTCAGTGTGGCCCACGCTGCTGTTCCTCAGATATGTTTAGTCTTAGCTCTTCGCTATCTGATAATATTTCAGGAAGCAAGAAAGATATACAAGGGCAAATCAAAAATTAAATTACATGATAACTGGAACAGAGCTAGCAAAATGGAACACATGTACTTGTACATTGCTTGTTGGATAGTTCATCCATGCCCAGTGTAGCGCTTGGCTTTCAGTCGTGTGGCAGCCATGGGGTTAGAAACATGGATGCTCTATTGCAAGATTGCACCATCGAAGAACAACTTGCAATAGTGTGCTTTCTTTGAGCAGAGGGAGAGAAACCTGTGGAAATTCACCATGAGATATTGACTCAGTATGGACATAGCACCATGATTCAATGAAAGGTTTATAAGTGGGTAGAAAGGTTTAAAGCAGGAAGAACAGGTGTAACCGACGAAGGTCGTTCTGGTTGCCCATCAACATCGAACACAAGAGCACATTAACAGGGTGGATGATTTGATTAGAGAAGACAGATGGATAACAGTGTCTCAATTGGCTGCAAATTTGGATATCAGCTACGGATCTGCATTTGCCATAATGCACGATGACTTGAGATACAGGAACGTCTGCACATGATGGTTTCTCAAACAGCTTACTGATCTGCACAAGCAATAGCGTGACCCAGTTTCTCAGACGGTATGAAGAAAATCCGAGTATTCTGGAGAGAATTGTTACCGGCAACGAGACATGGGTGCATCACTGTGACCCGGAGAGCAAAAGACAAAGCATAATAAAGTAAAGGACGCGGTGCTGCTCAGCTGGCTTCGGGAGCAGCTGAAAAACCTCTCTATGTTTATGTTTTATTAACATTTGATATCCCGCTTAAGCATATTACAGATCTAAGCGGTTTACAATAAAATAAAATTGGGTACTTAGAACTTCCCTATCTGTCCCGAAGGTTCACAATCTAGCTAAAGTACCTGAGTAAATAATTATTAAAATAGTAACAATATAACAAAATTCCAAGAATGGTGAGGGAAAGATACAATTCAATCAATAAAAAAAAAAAGAAATAATAAGAATAAAATTAAAGTAAATGAACCCCCCCCCTCAGAAAATTAACTATTAACTAATAAAAACTGAAAAAAATACAATTTCCCTTTGCTCTTGACCTGTTTATTCCCTTTCAAAATTTCAGTTTACATTGGTATATCAGGTGGTAATCAGACTCACAGTCATACTTATCAGTGCTGAATCTGCAAACAGGTATCACAGCTCTCTGGGTAATAGAGAATGACACAGGGAAAAAATTTGTCCCCATCCCCGCAAACCATCTCCCTTCTGTGTTCCTATTTTCCCCATTTCTAATATCTCCCCTCTGTATCTGTATACTCCCTCCTGTGTCCGGCATTGCCCTCCCTGTGTCCATATACTATCCCCATGTATCTCCCCTTTATATCTCTGTCCCTATGCCCCCATGCATATAATTTCTCCCCTGTTTGTTACCTTCCTGTGTCCAGATTTCCCCTCTCTTCCTCTTCCACACCAATGTGTCTCTCTCCTCTCCAACCCCATCTAGCTTATTTCTCTTTTTCTCCCCCTGCTTCCAGCATCTGGTTCACCTGCCTGTCCTCCCCTTTCTCTTTCCTACTCTTCAGCCAGTTTTGCTTTAGTGTCCTTTTTTCCCCCCAAGCTCTATGGGAAACTCTAATATATATATATTTTTTTAAAGTTCATTTCAGCTGGGTCCTCTGTCCCCAGCAGCACCTCCTCCCTCCCGCTGCGGTCTGTGCATCTCCTTCCCTCCCTTGCCTTTACCTTCACTGGTGATTTTTCTCTTAACAAGTAGCCGGAATATTTTATGAAGTCGCATGCGGCTGGCTGCCTGAAACTTCTCCTCTGCTCTGATGCAACTTCCTGTTTCCAGTTGCATTAGAGGAGAAGTTTCAGCCAGCCAGCCATCCAGCCGCATGCAACGTCAGGAAATGCTCCGGCTGCTTGGTAAGAGAAAAATTGCCAGCGAAGGTAAAGGCAAGGGAGGGAAGGAAATGCTCGGACCACGCGATCAGATTTTAAGTATTTTGCGCACGTTCCCTCAATTAACTGAGGGGACAAGGCCACATAGATTCCTTGTAGAGAATTGCGGTATATAAGACACTGTATTGTATTGTATTCACTGCTCCACAGGGCAGTGAATGGCCTTGTCCCCGTTCCTGCGGCGACCAGGTTTTTTTTTCCATCCCCGTTTCGGCGGGCTAGCCACGGGTAACAGTCACCGTATCATTCTCTACTAGGTAACTCCCAGCTCTGCCCCAGACCTCCTGCACTCTACAGGAATGCAGAAGCTAGTTGAATGATACAGGTTGAGCCCACTGGGACAGATATGGAAAAATGCTTGAGTACCAGAATGTAAACCACTTAGGCTATAAGTGGTGTTCTAAGTTCGTTGGGGAGAATGGGATAAAAAAATGAATATGTATATGCTAAAAACAAATAAAAAATAAATGTGTCGTCTTGCATGGGGCCTATGTGGAAAAGTGATATATTCAGTTGCTGACAGTTATTTCTATTAAAGCCATTAAATGTATGTTGCCTTTTCTTTTTGATTTACCCTTGTACAGAAGTGTACAATCCTTGCAAGAACCCACATTGGAAGCTTGTGTGCTGTGGGTCACTTGAGACTTTATACACCCTTTGTGGGTGGTTTTTAAGATTATTGTAACTGGTATATACGATCTTCTGTTTCGCTATCTTTTTGTCGTTTTGCTTCTTCGTTTCCTTTGTGGAACATTTTGGTGCTATTTGGATTTTGTTGTTTTGTGATAACCATAGGGCCTGTAAAAAATCTTTACTATTTTCATGCGAGTGTAACCATGCTCTCTCTCTGAATATACCTTGATTTATAATATAAACTGTAAAAATGTAAGTGTGAAAAATTCAAAGTTACAAAGCCACTGAAATAATCATAAAATCTCTGATTCTAGGATAATGTTCGTAAATAGGATAAAGTCTTATTTTATATTAAGATAAAGGTAAACCAGGCGCCGTTAGTAAAGCATTAATGGAAAGCTGCAGAGAAATCACAAGACACGATAATTTATTCATACCTAAAACATTTTGGGTACTACTGTATAAATTTTTACATTGATGAACAGGGGCAAACCTTCCAAGTGTGGCCCCAGTCAGTATGCTTTTGTTGATAAAAGCTTGTATTAACAAAACAGCGACTACACTACTTGAACACACATCGAGTGCTCAACTAGTCAGTTGTGTACTGCAATTGTTTGAGATTTGCTCTCTTGTCACTCTAAATTTGTAAGTTCTTACCTCTACAACTCTCAAACAGCATTAAAGACTTCTAGCTGGTCAACACCAGTACATAAACCCCTTTTAAAAACTGTGTAACAGGTTTTTAAGGCCAGCCGATTTGCTGAATGCTCTGCGCTGCTCCGACGCTCATAGGAACTCTATGATTGTTGAAGCAGCGCAGAGCATTTAGCATGCTGGCTGGCGCTAAAATCTCTTGTGCGGTTTTAAAAAAAAAAAAAAGGGGGGGGGGATAGATTTATAACCACATCTTTATACCATAAAAGCAACATTTGCTTATTTTATTTTTAAATTTTTTTTAATATTTTGGAAGACTACAACAGTGTATTACATTTGTTACAGAAAGAGTATTATTTTCATAAAATACACCAATTCATACAAGAAATTATAAAAAATATTGTTTTACCCACCCACCCTACTTATCAAATAATAATATTCAATAACTTATTATTACATAAATTAGAATAGTGTAATATGGTTCCTGATTGGATTTGAGGCTTGAAAGGAGGTGGTTTTATCAAGGCAGGAAGAATCAGAGTGGCAGTATTAGGAACAAATGTAAAACAAACATTGGTTTTGACAGTTTAAGGTTTAAAGCTTGGAGTAGAATCTTGCATTGCACTGCACTAACGGCGATTTTTACCCTTGTCACTGAGAGTTTTAATTTAAACTCAGAGCGGGGTGGATGTCAAGCGGCTTAGGTATGGATCCCTGACGAAGCGGAAGCGAAACATGTCGGGTCCAACCGCTGCATGCAAAAGATAAGGACATATCTAAGAATTGAAAAGATTTAAGGTTTCAAAAATTTAAAAAGTAAGTTTAAGTACAAAAAATAGTAACAACTGGACCGGTGAGGATTTTTGCTCTCAAAACTCCCCGTTTAAAAATTTTGCTATAACGGATGGAGGAGGGTATTGCTGAGGTCCATTAACAAACATAATACATATCTGAAATGAAAATGGTTTAAACAACATATAGTGAGGAGCAAAATTGAGACGTGATTCAAGAGAGGCAGTGACGCTTTGTCTCAATATAAATCTTCAGCCTTTTAGTGGCAGTTTAATAGTATGGCATGAGCTGCTGTTATATTTGAAACTGAATTGGTAGCTTTCCTTCTTCATATATCATTTGAAATACTGGTGTCTTATTAATAGAAGGACTGGTGTTGTTCGCTGTACGCTAATCCTGCCTCTTTTGGCTGTCATGTTCTGCGCTTAGCAGTTTAATCTTTACTATTTAATATGCATCTTGAGTTTTTTGACATCTTGTCACATTTTATTACAGCTGACTTTAAGACATAGCCTCAAGGTCCGTTACAGTGGTGTTATGTTTATTTTTCTTGTTTATAAAATGTAGAACAGCTTTCTGTGAAGAATTGGGTTGGAAAGCCTGTATAACTCGGACAACAGGCACTGGGTTAACATCAGGTTTCCTTTAAGTTCACATACAGTACTTAGCTTTCTTATACAGATTGTACAGAGGTTACTGAACTTTGAAAAATTTGAAAAGATCTTTGCTTCCATACAGAATAATTGAAAGTTACTCTTACAATGAAAAACTTTGGAGTGGTACATTGGAGACAATTTTGCTACAGCAATCTTGGAGGTTCTAGTTTTTGAGCTCTGAAACATGCTTGTGGGATTCTGACATAAGATCTGGAAGATAGACTTGTTTGCATTCCATTCAAGACCTTTTTATCTCTGTGGATTTCTTGTATATTTGAGCTAATGGTATCCCAGTGTCTGAATCTGAGAAAGTTTTTTGCAACTTTTCAAAGAAGAGTGTAATTAGTAACAGCGAGATTGATTAGAATGTTAGATATATTTAGATTCATAACGGAAGTAATAGAAGGAACATGACAGTACTAACTTAAATCAGATGTTTTTTTAGATGGTTTATAACAAGTATATACCAATAATTCCCTGATATTATATATTAATATACAGGATGGGTACAGCAATTGATTTCTGTAGTTGGACAGTGGTCTAGCGTTTCAGACTATATTTGTTAGATGCCTTACAATACAATTGCTTAATTTGGTATAATGCTTCAATTGATTTTAGATAAATTTAGATGAATTTACTAATATGTGTTATTTTAAACTATTATTTAAAAAAAAAAAAATGTTTTAGGAAGAAGTTTGAGTGTCATAATATATTATATGATAAAAGACATTTTTTCATGATGACAGTAGTTTATGAGGATTGGGGGGATATTATAAAATGATTAGCAAATGAATTTTTAAAGATTGATATAATGGGTAGGATTTTATTAGATTAAATTTATGGTTATAATTGTATAAGTAATTATAATTAATTATAGGTATAAACTGGGTGATTTCCATACCTGATTTGCTTATTTGTTGTAAATTATAATGAGATTCTTATAATAAATACTTCTTGTTTATGAATATACTGGCATTGTTTATAAATTTTTAATAGATTGATATTATGATTATTTATTTAACTTGATTAATGTTTATGTATATTGTAATTGTTATATGTTTGAATGATATGATTTGATGTTTGGTGGTTCTGTTACCTATTTCTTAATATATATGAATTTCAAATGATATGATATGTTATGAATTTAAGGTTATAGCAATGATATATGATGTCGCTCTTGATATTAATTAATTTCTTGCTTGTCTTTTTATAATTATATTTCTAGCTATTGATTCTATGGATACTACAATTACAATTGAACATAGTATATTATTTAAATATTCAGTAAATACTTTAATATAAAAAAAAAGAATAGTGTAATACATGTAATATAAACAATTATTAGAAAAGTACATCAATTCATGTGTATGAAATAATAATAAAAGTTAAATATCCTTATTCAAATAAAATAATAATTGCTTATTTTAAAGGGAATTAAATCCATTCCTGGTTTCAGGCAACCTACCTGCACTCCTGTAGCTCAGATCTCCCAGGATTTTATCGCCTACTTTTCTTAGCTTCCAGTGCTGTCTCAATCTCAAAAGCTCAGAGTTGAAGTCTCTCTGTCGCTTGTTTTCTTGGTTCTCAGCCACAGACTTAGATAGTCTTTCTGCTCCTTTCAAAAGGATGTCTGCAGCACCTGCCAGTGATTTCTTCTTAGACACCAACTGTAAAATCTTGGGATTCTAGAAAAGAGCTTAGCTTTCAGTACACAAAATTGAAAAGGAAAATATATTATTTTTTTACTTAATAGCTAACCATCTCACCAGTGCTGGTAGGAGTTGAATATATTAACCATGGAGTTGTAGATCTGATTATACTGGGGATTTTAGATTAACATCATCTCAAACAATGTGTAAATGCTTGATGAGACCAACACTTTCCGATCAAAAATAAAGGACGGTCTTCCCTTGATTTAATGACAGAAATTCAAGTAGTGCTTCTTTTAATAAAGCTTTCCCTGCAAACAATGCTGGTGAAAAAGATCTTTAGAAGTCATACAAGTGTTTAGAACAGTGGTTCTTAAGCCTGTCCTGGGGGACCTCTAGCCAGTCAGGTTTTCAAGATAATCCTAATGAAAATGCATAAGGCTGATCTGCATATAACAGAGGTGACAGGCATGCAAATCTGCCTCATGCACAGGGATATCTTGAAAACCCAACTGGCTGGGGGTCTCCAGCATTGTCTCTGAGCTGATCACGGCAAGGGAATGTCCCTGCCACTGATGAGGAGAATTGTATTGTGCAGAATATAAGGGGGGGAGCCCCATAACTAATATGTATTAGATACACTTTTAGTTAAGGCTCTGAAAGACACTAATATTATAGCTGAATAATAGAAATCCTTCACACACAGCAAAGTATAAACAACAGAATTTGCAGAGTACATATTTTTCCTTCATAAAACAAAATATTATGGTTTAATGTCTGAAACAAGATGCTGGAGCCATAACCTAGTAGGCCCATGCAAATAAGCTAAAAGTCACACTGACATATTTGTCACTTGAGGAGTTAGGGAAAATCATGTGACTATAACCATGTGGTTGCAGAAATGTATTGTTTAGCAAATGAGACAGTTTCTGGTAAACATATTTTTCTTCCAGTAGTCGTTTAGACGGTTTAGAGAGAAAAACACATCTGTTTATAAGAACATATTTTTCTCCACTTACATAGTTAGGGCAAATATTGATGAGTTAGCATGTGATGAGTTAAGTCACTGTTGCTAAGGAAATTACTAGCAAAGTAAAATTCAGAAACCATGAGACTTCAATTTGTAAATGGATTGTGATTGGAAGATGTACCAACTACGTATGTTTAATAATTAATTAATTAATGATGTCAATTAAATGGCCAGTCACCTGTATTGGGGAAGCCTTTCTGACGTCCCATTATGTTGGTGGATGCAGAAACACTTCTCAAAGCTTTGACTATTTTTAATCACACTTTTGTGAGAGATTTCTTTCCTGAACTCCTCAGAAATAGAATTAATAACTGAGGAATATATGGAAGTATTAGGAGGCAGGTAGATAGCCTGTCTATGTGGTTATTTCAACCAAACAACATGATCAACTGAGCAGCTGTAAACCCCCCTCCCCAACATTGTCTGCAGCAGGAGGGATGCCCAATCCCTCCTGCTGCCACACAAAACCCCCCTCGAAGTCCCCCGGCAGGAGGGATGCCCACTCTCTCCTGCCAGAACACCTGAAACAATACCCCCCTACTTGTGATAGGCAAGAGGGATGCCCACTCCCTCCTGCCAGCAGACCCCCCCCCCCCAAACCCATGACACCACCCTCATCCTGGCGAACCAACATCCCCACTGACACCTACCCCCCAGTATTTCAGCTGGGATGCACCAGGGAAGGGCCCTTAAGGCCTGAATGGCCCAGGAATCTAAGGACCCTCCCATAGGAGGGGCATTAGGCGCCTGGGCCAACCGGAGTCTTAGGCCTCCATCCCAGTGCATTCTTCTGGTTGTTCACCTGTTTAGGAGGCAGCGGCTCTTGTGACACAGGATCCAGGGTCATATATCTTTTATCTTTGACAATGGTGAGAACGTCATAAAGCACACACATCTCAGTCAAGGCACTTCTTAAGTTGTTCCTCACAGAGTCCCAAGGCCAGAGAGATGGCTGAAACTTGACCGAAGCTAAAGAAAAACAAGGTAGAGAATTTTTAGTGTAACAGGTGGTACTTAAATTAAACCAAGCTGTACTGCATCTAGAAAAGGCTAGTATCCTGCACTCAACTCCTATAGCCATTACTCTCATTCCTTTTGAAAAAAAACTTCTTATACTGCCAGAAGTTGCTCTGACCTTTAACAAACTGATCACAAATAAGCTACTGAATATCCCCCAAATAAATAAAAGAGAACCACAGCTCAAATAATAAGAAGCTGATTGTCCCACGACAAACCTAGGAACGGATATCCAAATACACTTATCCATAAAGAGGCAGCCAAAATAGTCAAGATTTAAAAACTGGTGATCAAAAATGAGCCTTAATTCTATGAAAAGAAGCCTGCCTCATGAGCATTTATACCTTGAAGGTATAAGGAAAGATTAGGTTGTTGCCTCAATAAATCTTTCTAATAGTACAGTAATCTTGACAATTGGGCTTCTTCCCTTCACCCGCAAGGATTGCACAAGGCATCATCTACTATAGACTTTGCACTAGAAAAGTCTATTATATGTATATGTTAGAAAGTCAGGCTATCATCCTTTTTGATATAGTTTCAATGATCAGTAGGGACCATCACATTCAAAGCTGTTATCCTTGTAGGTGGCCTTGGGCTGGAATAGATAAGGTGGCTTTGGAAGCTTTTATGAACTTTAAAAGCCCAAAATTATCTGAATACATTTCTGCTTCCTATTGTAGCAGGACAGGAACCTCTCAACATGCACTGAATGAATTTTAGATAAGTGATGTCTTCAGAGAGAGATTGGTTTCTCCTAGGATGAGCAGAGGAGATGGATCAAATGAATTTCTCTAGAGTCTATTCCTCTCAGGAGGAATCTGGAGAAGCAAATTCCTGATTTGGATAGGCTTCTAGGGTGTTCTGAGAGAGAGCTACTGATGTCCAAAAAGGTGGTCTAGGTGACCTTACATGATGATTCGAGGGCTGCAAAGCAGTACAATAGATAAGTGGGTAGAAGAATGAATGCCAGGATGCATATAATGCCTGAAAACAGAAAGTGGTAATACTTCTGTTCAAATTATTAGCAACACCTTTTCTAATGTATTTTCTCAAGTTTGGGACACCACTTAAAGGATGAAAGCCAAAGACAAACAGTCCAGAAAAATGATACTAAAGTGGTGGAGAGAATATTCAAGTGCTTCTGAAATATAAATAAATGCACATAAAGCAAACTTTTTACTGAAAAGAAAATTCTACCACAAGAAGCTCAAGGGGATTAGATCAAGGGGAAATATTTTAAAATATTTCTTCACCTCACAGGTAGGGGATACATAGAATAACTTTCCAGCAAAGTTAAGAATAGAAACAGAATTCAAGAACATTTGGTCAACAAAAATATTTGTAGAAGGCACATCCAGAAAATAAGAATCAGTTGGATGTAAAAGGTGTTATTAAGATACATACCAACAGGTGATGATCTTAAGGTGGCCAAACAGGTTGAAAAGGCAAACAACAAAAGCGAGAAGGATACTGGGGTGCATAGGAAGAGGTATGGCCAGTAGGGAAAAGGAGGTATTGATGTCCCCTGTATAAGACTCTGGTGAGACCTCACAGACTATCGTGTGCAATTCTGGAGACCACACCTTCAAAATGATATAAACAGGATGGAGTTGGTCGGTGGTCTTTGTCATAAGGTGTATGGGGACAGATTTAAAGATCTCAATATGTATTCTGTGGAGGAAAGGCAGGAGAGGGGAGATATGATAGAGACATTTATATACTTAGGTGGCATAAATGCGCATGAGGTCTCTTTCATTTGAAATGAAGCTCCGGAATGAGAGGACATAGGATGAAGTTATGAGGCTCAGCAGTAATCTAAGGAAATACTTTTTTTTTTTTACAGAAATGGTGGTAGATATGTGGAATAGTCTCTTGGTAGAGGTGATTGAGACAAGACTGTGTGTCTAAATTCAAGAAAGTGTGGGACAGACACATAGGATCTCTTCAGGAAGGGGAGGAGATAATGGATGCTGTGGATGGGCAGACTGGATGGGGCATTGGGCATTTGGCCTTTTTTGCCATCATGTTTCTAGATATTTTTTTTAATTCCTTAAACTACTTTTACACAAAGTCACTGTGTAAATTAAAACACGTCATATCATAGGAATAGTTTTTGTATACCTTCATCAAAAAATGTCACTGCTAAGCATATTAGCCTGTCCTGTACAATATCTTTTCACTCTTTGCCACTCCCTCCCTAGAACTGGCCAGCCACAAATTTCTTCAGGTGGAGAAACAAGTGATCAGAGATTGAGGAACTACTGGAAATTGTTGGTGCAATTCAGAAATTGTGAATCACCTGCGTTTTCAAAATTTTGGCAATCAATTTTTCCTTCAAATCATCCATGACCAAAGTCACCCACTTTGATTTTCATCGTGCACATTTTGTCCTGCCTTCATGAAACAAATCTGCACCATTCCTCACATTCCCTTTGTTCTTTGCACCTTCACCATACATAATCTGCCTTTGAATTTCCACTGAACAAACAAACATTTTTAGTATTTAAAAATCACACCACTGACCGTGCTTTGCAGGCAGAGGAAATTTTTATTTTATTTTCCAACTTTAGGGCTCCTTTTACAAAGCTGCAGTAGCGGCGGCTGCTGCAGTAATTGCTCTGATGCCCAAATGGATTTAATGGATATTGGAGCGTTTGCCTTGTGGCAGCTGCTGCCATGGCTTTGTTAAAAAAAAAAAAAAAAAAAGGGGGGGGGGGTTAATTACTACAAGGAATGGAGAAAAAATTATGCCACTGCACTAGCACAATACACGTTCCCCTTGGGATACACGAGATGACTGATCCTTCACAGAATGTGCACGTCACCTGCACAGTTGCTATGTGTGATCGGTTCTTATCTGGATGTATCTCATACTTATCTCAATAACTGACAGGAAACTCAGAAATCATTTGGACTCTAAGGTACTGTAATAAAAACTGGGCAGACTATGGGCTTTATGGATTTGGTCAATTATCTTGTTCTAGGTGAAGGATGATGTTAGCAATTATGTATGAGTTGTGGTCCTAAGGCCAGCCATGCCAAATCAGGCCAAAGCAGCATCCTGTCTAAAATAATGGCCCCCGAGAATGACACAGGGATCTCTCTTTCCCTGTCCCATCCCCATGAGTTCTGTCCTTATCCCATTCCTGCAAACTCTGTCCTCAACTGCACAAGCCTCGAACACTTTAAAATCATAAATGTTCGAGGTTTGTGCAGGTTAAGTTTATTAAAGCAATAACATGTTGTGCGGTTCGTGTCACTACCTTTTTATAAACCAGGGGACCCGACACGGTCCGTGTTTCAGTTAACACGCCTTCATCAGGGAGCCCTAATTTGAAAGGTATCAGTTCAAACCGCAACTAAAATAAACATAAGCCTGTGTAGATAGTGACTAGTCGCTGCAACAGTAACTTCGTGAGGGGTTAGAAAAGCAATGGGCTAACCGAAACATATTATTGTTTTTGTTTTCCCCCAACATTTTATTAACTTTTTTTAACAAAAACAACATTATACATACAGCATAATTCCCGTACAGTATAATGAAATCATGAAAAATTAGTGTTGATAGTATTATTGTTTTAATCAACTTAGCCTTCATCTTGTATGTCGGTCTACAACAGGGATCTCAAAGTCCCTCCTTGAGGGCCGCAATCCAGTTGGGTTTTCAGGATTTCCCCAATGAATATGCATTCAAAGCAGTGCATGCACATAGATCTCATGCATATTCATTAGGGAAATCCTGAAAATCCGACTGGTTTGCGGCCCTCAAGGGCTACAAGGCTTTGGAATGCATTAGGTCAGGGGTGTCAAAATCCCTCCTCGAGGGCCGCAATCCAGTCGGGTTTTCAGGATTTCCCCAATGAATATGCATTGAAAGCAGTGCATGCACATAGATCTCATGCATATTCATTAGGGAAATCCTGAAAATCCGACTGGATTGCGGCCCTCAAGGGCTACAAGGCTTTGGAATGCATTAGGTCAGGGGTGTCAAAATCCCTCCTTGAGGGCCGCAATCCAGTCGGGTTTTCAGGATTTCCCCAATGAATATGCATTGAAAGCAGTGCATGCACACAGATCTCATGCATATTCATTGGGGAAATCCTGAAAACCCGACTGGATTACGCCCTCAAGGGCTACAAGGCTTTGGAATGCATTAGGACAGGGGTGTCAAAGTCCCTCCTCGAGGGCCGCAATCTAGTCGGGTTTTCAGGATTTCCCCAATGACTATGCATGAGATCTATATAGGTGAACCCCCAGGAAATGCCCCGAGCCCAGTCCTGCAGACACTGACACCCCTTCTAGGTAGGGCGGAGAGACGTGCGCGGGCTGCTTTTCTTACCTTCCTCCTCCTCGTCGTCCTCTTCGGCCCAGTCCTGTTCCCTGGCGGCGGACCCCTCGTCCTCGGAGCCGGAGCCCTGGCTGAAGTCGATGCGCTGCGCCAGGCGCGCCAGGTTCTGGGACATAGAGAGCGGCTGCAGGTAAGCCTCGGCGCCATCGAGTCCCACTTCCTGCACCTGCTTCTCGGAGGCCGACTCGATGCTGATCCTCACGGCCGGACCGCCCGACATCTTTCCCGCCGCTCCGGAGGGCGCGTGGCAGCCGCGGACAGCAGACAAGACCGCGCCAGCCTCTCACAAACACCGGCCCTGAGCGCCTACCAATAACACTCGGCCGATAGCGTCCATCTGCGCATGCACAGAACAACTTCTGTACGGGTGCCGTAAAGGGCCGATGTTCTTTAATAAAGTATCGCGGAAAGGCTGGTCCCAGGAGTCTCGGCATTCTGCGACTAGGAAGAAATGTTTTGCGTTGTTACCAGGGAGCCTCCGGGCTAGCAGAAGCTGTAGTAACTTTCCTCCTTTTGTGTCTGCTATTATTGTTGTTGTTTTTCTCCAAAATTCGACTTCGTTTTAGAAACTATGAAGCTGGGGTAACATAAGAACAAGAGTTGCAGACTGAAGTTTCATCAAGTCCAGTATCCTGTTTCACACAGTGGCCAACCCAGCTCACGGTACGTAGCAGGATCCCAAAGAGTAAAACCTTTATGCTGCTTAGGAATAAGAAGTGGATTGCCCCATGCCCATTTTAATAATATGGACTTTTCTTTTAGGAAACTGTCCAAGCCTTTTTTTTTAAGCCCTGCTAAGCTAACTGCTTTTCACTACATTCTCTGGCAACAAATTCGAGTTTAATTACATGTTTAATGAGAGTTATCATGGCCTTCCCCCATTCTGCCCTCAGCCCCACTTTGTTCCAGTAGCATCCCATTCTTCCTCCAGCCCCACCCCCCTGAATATCATATTTTTATTCTTGACCTCAGGGCCATGTCTGAGACCCTCTAACTGCCGCCAGAACTTTCCAAAACCCAAACTGCTGGGTTGTGGAAAGTCCATCAGGGGATCCCGACAGTCCTCTAAAGAGGACATGTCTGGGTTTCCCCAGATATCTGGTAACCCTATTGGGTGAAGAAATATTTTTTCCAGTTTGTTTTTAAATCTGCTACTTAATAGCTCCATTGCATGCCCCCGAGTCTTAATATTTCTGGAAAAACAAGAATCCACATTTATCCACTCAACTCAGTATTTTATACTCCTCTATCGTATCTCCCCTGAGTCAGTGGCACCAGGGCATTGACAAACCTCCCCCCACCCTCTTCACCCCCTGCCCCTTCCCCCATACTTTAACTTTTCCAGCAAGAGCAGCATCACCCACTTGCTGTTGGTGTCAGCTCTCCCTTAGACATCACTTCCTAGCCGCAGGACCCAGAAGTGACATCAGAGGGGTGCAAGCAGCAGGGGAGGGGGCCTTAGGCCCCTTCCCATGCATCCCAAGATACACTGAGAATGGAAGGCCCACTATTTTAAAGTGACAGGCCTGCAAGCAGGAGGGACTGGGCATCCTTTCTGTCATCCAGAGTTGAGGGAGGCCAGGGGGCATCCCTCCTGCAGCTTTTTGTTAAAGTAGGGAAGGTAGGGGTGTCGTTGAGGTCAGTTCAGCAGGGGGGGGGGTGTTGCTTAGTGGCAGAAGGGAGTGGGCATCGCTTCTGCCTCTATTTTGGCACCAGGGAGTTGTTGGATTTGACACAAAATACTGAAGCAGTAAAGAAACAACTTCAAGAACCTTTTCATGGTTAGGTATTGTTTGAGCGCCTCTGGTTGTTCAAATTGGCACATTCTATTCTGGTACGTTATCTTAATAATGGCAGGGTAAAAAATAAAACATTGCGCTCCTAGCACCTTTAGTTGTGGATATAGCTCAAGAAATTGGTTCCTGAATCTTGCAGTGTTATTAAAATCTGGAACTATTGTGATTTTTGCCCCATTCCACTGAAGGTCAGGTTAATTGACAAGCTTTAGCCAGTATTTGTGTGACACAGTAGTTTGAAGAAAAAAATGGTCTCGAGCCTTTAATATGATCTGTGCGTCTTGTGGGGTTTGGTTGGCTATTTCTAGCTGAAAAAGATATTTGAAATTTAACTACAAGAGCCTTGGTATAAAGTCTTCCACAAATTGTATAGAGTTTTACCCCTTCAATCTCTTGAGTAAGGCCTAGAAGTCTCAAGTTGTTTCTATGGTTGCAATTTCCTGCATCTTCCAACTCACATTGTAGGTCATCAATTCTCCGTTGTGTGTTCCATCCAAGGGCTGAATCTTCCAGGTTAGAAATGTGTTGCTCCAGAGCGCTTGAACGTTCATTATAGCAAGATATTGTGTAGACAGGTTGGATATTTCTTGTTGCAGTGCTATTACAGTACCTGCACTCTTCTGTATTACCATATATGCTTGAATATAAACTGAGATTTTCCCTCCCCTTTTTAGGGGAAAATGTTAACTCAAATATAAACTGAGGGTTTACATTCAAATGCTGCCCAGCTGTACATCCACCCGCCCCTTCCTTCTGCCAAACCCAGTACTGGCCTCTCTGTGGGTCCATTGGTAAGCTGAGCTGGGAGCAATCCCTCCCTCCCTCCCCTGAGAGGAGGTGTTGAGTCCTGTCCCAGCTGTAGAATCACTGCCCGCCCCCTCCCTGCTTTGGTGAAAGAAGTTAGGCCTTGCTCCAGGCCTACCTTAGTCACTTGTGGTCCAGTGGGTAAGTCAAGGCAAGAACAATCCTCTTATGATTCTGCCTGTGCAGTCTCACTGAAAAAAGTGGCTAAACAAAGAGATTAGGGATTTTGCTTTGCTACAGAGGTTAGCCAGTGCTGCCTTTGTAGAAATAAAAAGAGCTGAGCCTTTCAAAACTGTCAAGTCAAACAGTATATGACTTGAATTAGAAAGGTTTCTGTTGCTCCTAAATGTTTAGGTAGGATTATGGTCAATAATCGACCTCTTCTACAAAAAGATCCTAAATACTGACAATGTTAGGGTAGCAAGAAGAGTCCTCTACTGCAGACTCTTCTATGGTTTTACTTTCCTTTGTGCTTAGTTTACTAATACACAAATTCAACTCTAGGAACATCATGCAGTACATAAATATTAGTTAACATGCAGTACTGACTGCAGAAGTACCTAGTCGTGCTTCTCAAGTAGTTTGAGTATACTGAATGCTGGATACCCATTAGTTGAAAATATTCCAACAATAGTAATTAGTGTTAAAACCCAATGGTTAGGGCTGTAATAATCCCTTTTTATAACAGTTGTATTACAAACTGACATCCTCACAGGATTTGTCCTCCCAGGTCACTCTTTCCCCCTTCCACCACACAAAGTAATTCATGCAGTTATGCTATACCTGTCAATATTTTTCTACTGCTAAGTTAGTGGTGCCTAGCTCAGTTGTAAGTAATATTATAAATATGCAAGAACACAGCTTGTTATACTTCTTGTCACTTTGATTTTTCACTTGTGGCTGATGTACACTGCCTAGAAAGAAAGTTTAGGTTCTTAACTCGATAATCTTCTTTCCTATAAGTGGGAGCAGAGATCTTGAACTAATGGGTAGTCACCCCGAAATTGTGAGTTTCCTTGCAAAAGCTGCCAATTATCTACTTGCATGGCTCCACCTCTCCTCCCAGAGGGTTTTTCGTTAGCCTCTCAGTTTGTCCCAAAGCAATGGAGGTAACTAACAAATAAAACACAGAATTGAGGAGCACGGGGAAACTCCCTACATAACACTGACTTTTATAGTTCAAATAGACATCATACATTAAGCTTACAAAATCAAATGCAAATACCTGAATAGAAGGGCCAAATGAGCCAGCCTCTGTGTACTCATTATGCCTCCTTGAGGGTTCAGCATCCTCTGTGCAGTGGTTTCGCCGTGGACACAGATTTGGCCTTTGCTGCTTCTGTAAATGACCTAGTCACTCCAAAGCAACCCATCTGTAGTCCTAGGACCCTCAAAGGATCTGAGGAGACTGGCCTAAGGCCCCTACCCCTCCCTCATGCGCCCCCCCGGCACATGGATGCTTCTTGACTGGTCATCCAGTGCAAATCTAGCATTAATCCAGTGTATCAGAGCTTGAGGAGTCCATCTGTAGTGAATTATTGAAATTTCAAGGGATATTAAGGCAGATAGAGGCTTTTTAAAACAAATCTGGAAATCCAAGATGGCCACTGAAATAGTGATTTTGGCACTAAAAACAGCCCTTGGAGCCAAAAAGAAACGTGAAAAATTTGGGAAGGGGTTTCTATAGGTAGGAGACCCCCAATCTGGCCCCAGGAACCCTAAAAACGGAACCCCTCACCCAATTTCCCTATAGGGTGCAATAGCTAGTACTCACATGTGCCTGCTGTGTTGGGAACTGCTTTTTTTGCTTAAGTTGCCAGTGCAGCTGTGAAGAAGAGAAGACTTTCAGGCTCAGGCAAGCAAGGATTCCAGCTATTTGCTTCTTCAGACTGTCAGCTGGACCTTACGAAGGTGGGCTGAAACCCCAACCCCTACCAATCCACCTGCTTAACCAGGGGGAGACAAACACAGCCAGCCCCAATCCAACCCTTCAGACCAACCTGGGGCTCACACAGCCTTTGCTCAAGATCCAGAGTCTGGGATGAGCCATGCTTCCTAGGGGAACAGTCCCTGAGCCTTCTTAACTGATAAAGCAGGCTGGCTAGGAAGGTACTCTTAGAGAAGCCTGCTAGTAACAAACTTTTTTTATTTATTCAATTTTCTATACCGTTCTCCCAAAGGAGCTCAGAACGATTTACATTCATTTATTCAGGTACTCAAGTATTTTCCCTGTCTGTCCCAGTGGGCTCACAATCTATCTAATGTACCTGGGACAATGGGGGGATTAAGTGACTTGCCGAGGGTCACAAGGAGCAGAATGGGTTTGAACCCACAACTTCAGGGTGCTGAGGCTGTAGCTTTAACCACTGCGCCACTTCACTGAGAGTCTGTGTCTTATCGCAGTCAGAGCTGTCCCAGAACATTGGAAACCTCTGCAGCACAAAAGCTTCACAATTTGGGAAGAAAGTTCTGGAAAAATAAAACAAAAATCAGAGCATATCAGAAGACAATTTCTCAACTTGCTTACAGAAGTAAAAACTGAGGGGCACAGCCCTCTGGGAGAAGAGGTGAAGCTATGCAAGATGATGATTGACAGCTTCTGCAAGGAAACTCGTGGTTTGGGGGCAATTACCCATTAGTTCAGGATCTCTGTTCCCATTGCATTGGAATTGTAGATAGTTACGGCCTTTAAATATCTTAAATAAATGAGCTTCAAAGTCATTGGATTTACACCAGTGGAAGAAAAACATTTCAACGGGATTTTATAAACTGATTTGGTATTTAAGAATGAACAATCAAAAATGTTATACTTTTATCATAAAATATTTATTAATGTGGTTTAGTAGTTAGTATACTACACTTCTAAAATGGATTGAAAAGACCCTTCCTGTAAACTAAAATAAAAAGTTGTTTAAAATAAGTAGCCCAAACACATGTGAAGGCAGATTTTAGACAGAAAATACAAACTGGAATTGGATGTTAAATTCCAGTAGTATTTTAGTGTAGAGGCTTTTTAAAAATATATACTAGGAAAGATCATATATGTGATGGCTATGCATAGAAGAAGCAGCCATTTTAGAACGGTAAAATCTAAATCAATGGGGCAACAACAGCAACAGATGCTGTTGGTATATCAGAACTTAGAAGTGTAAATGCTAACAAATAGAGCTATACATTTAGGGTCCCCGTATCCGCAGGTTAATACATTCCAAGACCTACCACTGTTATGTGAAACCGTGGATAATAGGGAACGCTATTATAACATGCCATTCTGAAGGGCTTTCTGAATACAAACACTGTGAACAGCAAGAACGCTAGAAATCGGCAATAAGCAGCATCTCTTGCCTGCTGCTCGCACCGGCCCAAGTTGCCCCCTTCTGATATCACATCCAGGTCGCAGAACAAGGAAGTGACATCAGAGGAAGAGCTGAGGTTGGCACGAGCAGCAGGCAGGAGATGCTGTTTTCTGCCAGTGAAGATTTAAGGAGGTATGCTGGGGGGTTGTTTGTGGGCATAGAGTGGTAGAGTGCAAAGGGAGCGCACTTGGACCATGGTAAACCACAGATAATTGAAACCGCAGATACAGAATCAGCATGCACAAGGGCCCTGTATGCCTAAAATTTTGAAAATCTACCCATTTTTATTCTTCCGATTAGATGCAGTGTGCTATTGCTCAGCATGACGGGGGTGGAGGAAGAAGCATTAAAGGATTAAGGGGATGACCTCCCTAATCCCTCTGCCCAAAACAAACACTTTTCCAAAAACTACAAAGAACCCTGCAGCAGATATAAATTCCCATTTAGAAATGGAGAACATGTGTATTATTCCTCCTCAATCAGTCCTGCCAAATACATACCCCCTTGTCATATACTCATATTGCAGATTTTTCAACATATTAATTCCTGCTTTCTACATGGGCAAATGCCATTATTTACAAGTGTAAAATCATAAATAGATTTCTAAAATATGATGCATCTTAGAAATTCTGTATTAAAATATTCAACAGGTTTTGTATCTATAGTTTGACCCATCACATACACCTTTTACACAGGATATTTCTTAAGACAAAGTGAAACTCATGGTAATAAAGCAATGAATGTTACATACTTATGGATTAATTAACCAGATCTAGCTGTACATTAAATTAGATTTAAATAGTCAATACAGTCATTTTGTTAATTTATAAAAGGTATATTATATTTACATACATCATAAAAATGATAAATATGCATAGGAAAACATTTTGTTTGTAACAAAATAAAGTTCATTTTGATATCTCAATTCTTCCAGGCACTCTGATTTCTAAAGGTGGTCATTTTTTGGCTCGCAGTTTTTGCAGTGTTCTCTGTAGGTAAAAGTAGAATTTGTAAATATCAACTAGTACAATATAAGCAAATTTACCAATGAAGATTGCTAAATGAAGCATAAAAGTATAATCTCATTATAGTTTGTGTCTGAAGAGAAAACAGGTTGAGTGCATCGATTTTCCTAGACTTCTATCACACCACAGTTAGAAGAAACAGGGTAAAGCTAGAAACTCCAAAACCTTTAGTTCTTAGGGTAACCAATTTGGAGATATCCTTACTATCAATTCCAGTTCTGTTAACACCCCTAGGAACAAAGGAGAGATGCTGACTAGGGATGGTATAAGGCAGGGGTCGGCAACTGTTTTAAAGCAAAGAGCCAATTTATCCTAAAACTTTGACCCAAGATTTACAAAGAGCTGCAATGGGTAGAGAAGGGAGTTTGAGATATTCCAGGTCTCTCACTTTCTCTCCCTTCTTTCTTCCCTCCAACCCCTCACAAGTCTCTGCACCTCTCTTCCCTCCTTTCCTTCCCATTGCCCCTGGCCGTATCCCTCCCCCCAACCCATAGCCAAGGTTATTTCCCTCCCAACCCAATGCTACCCCCCCCCCCAGGCCTATCAAGGTACCTAGTGGTCCAGTGGGGTCTTTGTGGCAGGAGCGTGGTCCTCTCACTTCTGCATCCACACAGCTGCTTTCTTAAATGACTGCCATGACCTTTCACGGCTGCTCGTGGCATTTCCTGTAGTATGATGAGCTGCCACAAGGTCGTGGCAGCCATTTTAGAAGGCAGCCGTGATGAGGCAGGAATGAGAGGGCTGAGCTCCTGCCATGAAGACCCCCTGCTGGATCACTAGATACCTCAGTAGGCCGGGGGCGTGGGGGAATCGTGAGGTTAGGAGGAAGATTAAAGGGGTGGGGGCCTGGAGAGAAGCAGCCACAGGGCAGAAGAGCCAAGTGTGACTCGCGAGCTGCAGGTTGCCGACCCCTGGTATAAGGGCACAGGAAAGCAATACTGGACATTGGTAGGGGCATAGAGACATAAAGAAACAAAGCTAAATATGAATGGAGTATATCAGGGGTGTCTAACCTGCGGCCTGAGGGCCACATGCGGCCCAGTAAAGTATTTTGTGTGACCCCGGTCGAGGGCGATGCAGTGTTTTCCTCTTCTGCCCCTGGGTGTTTACTGTCTTGCTGGCTCCTTCCTCTGTCTTGCTGCAGCGTTTCCATGTTTGTGCAGCTCCAGAAACATTTTTTTCAGCCAATGCGGCCCAGTGAAACCAAAAGGTTGGAAACACCCTGGAGTATATGATCTTAAAAGGGCAATGCTGGATACAGAAGGGGAGCTATATGGACACAGTGGCAAGAAAGAATGACATGGGGGACAAATTTTTCCCCATCCCCGCAGGAACTTAAATTTCCTATCCCCGCGAGCTTTGTTGTTATCCCATTCCTATAAGCTCTGCCTTAACCACACAAGCCTCGAACACATGATTTTAAAGTGTTCTAGGCTTGTACAGATGAAGACAGAGCTTATAGGAATGGGGCTGGGACAGGACGGGAAAATGAATTCCTGCGGAGACGGGGAGAAATTTGTCCCCATGTCATTCTCTAGGTAAAAATCCTGGACATAGAGGAGAATAGGTACACAGAAGGGAGATTTAGAACTTGGGGAGGATATAAGGACAAGAACACAGAGGTGTGATGATGGACAGGGGAAGATGGATGATGGCCATACAAATATCAATTGAACAAGAGACCCTTCCTGGTAAGGAAGTTAAGAGAAGACAGAAGCAAGCAGAAACCAATAACTGGGACCAACATGATTAGAAAAATAAAATGACCACACAAGAAAGGCAGGAAAAATATTGTATTTTTATTATTTTGTGATTAGAATGTGTCAGTTTATGAAATTGACATTTTCTAGAGCTAGTGTTAAGACATGGTTGGGGCCCAGGAAAGACATCTGGGAGAGGACCCCAAAGCCCACTATAAAACTGTACCTTCTTCTGTTTCAGAGAGGCTTGGAGTCCTCTCTGGCCAGAGGCAATTGCCCTAGTTGCATCCCCCTAACACCATCCCCGACAGTATATAAGGAAATGCATTGCTTTCATTTTCTCTGGTAATGTACTACATATGCATAGTCTGGCTTATTTGGCTTTCTATTTAATTTCTGTTTCGAGTTTCTGTGCTTGCAGTCTTGTGTTCCGTATGGGTGACTGAGCCCAGGTATTCTGTTAGCAGATGTATTGATATTTAAGGGACCACTGCTGGCATGGTAGATTTGCTCTAGGTCCCGAGTGTCCTTTTTGTGGAGTTTTGTATTATTCTTAATACTGAGGTTTATGTTGCTGTTACTGAGATGACACTAGAATTGGACATTTCTTCATAAAGTTAGTTTATGGGGAAATGTCCTAGCTCTGTATCCATTGCTGGAAGACTATGGATTAATGAGGGCTGCAGAGGGCAACTTCTTGTACGTCCCCAACCCTCAATTTTGCCTCATTTTCTAAATCCTGCCCTGCTACCCTCGTTGCAGTTGTTGGGGGTAAGGTAGAATACGGCCAGATCATGGGTGCACCAGCTAGTGGGGTTTTCTGTTTCGAAAAGTTGGCAACCCTGGCGCCTGCCCACCTTACTTGTTGGTCGGCTCAATAAAGCCTTCTGGCTACGCCACTGTCTGGAAGATGAAAAAAGGAATAAAGAAATGGCAAGCAATTTCTCCTGTTTGAGACGTTGTTGTCTTTTCTCACTTCCCTGCGAACACCTAAGTTCTCTGATCACCAGCTGCTCTAAACTTCATTTACATGTGCGAATAATTTAACTTCTCCCTCAATTGGCTGCTGTATAGAGTAATGTATACTAGCTGACACACAATATCCTTTTCAAATAAAAACAAAACAGATGAGCATTTTACATAAGGACAACTAGAGCTTTAAGTTACAAGTTGAAAGATGAGCTACTACATTATACGAGAAAGTAAGCATTAGTTGTATAATCTCAAATTTCAGGAGTCAAATTGGTTACCTTTTTAAATTCTTTTGCCTTTTCCCTGTTCTTAGCATAGGAATCTTGCCTTGCTTGCTCATCTTTCCTGGTCTTTACTTCATTTAATTGATTATATAACCTGCAATGCAATAAAACAAAGTTATTCATCTCTAGTATACTTTCTCTGAGGATAGCAGGATTGAATATTCTTTTATGTGAATGGCATCATCTGTTGGAGCCTGTGCAGGAATGCTACTCACCTTCTATAAGCTGTTGGCAGCATCGTACCTCATAACCACATATCTTCCTGCCTGTTGCATCAGACCAGCTCAGACTAATATGTACAGCTGATCAAATTCAACTCCAGGGAAAGTGGATGGTAGAGCTGCCCGATTCAAATCAATTCACCAATTCAATTTGGCTGAATCAATTTGATCTTGTTTTTATTTTTTTTTTAAACCAGACTTACTGATTCAGGCCTGCTATTGGGCTTTCCCTCTACCAAGTCCTTCCTTCTGAAGTAACTTCCTGTTTCAAATCGAATTGGAAATTTTTTCCCTAAATCAGGCAGCACTAGTGGGTGGGTATGTAAAAACATTCATCTTATCTTGCTTCTTTCCCTATGGTACAAATGATTTCTTTCCTTTACATCATTGGCATTCTTTTCTAGGTTCTATTTTACTGTATTGTAAACCACCCTGTGACACTTTCAGGAAGGGTATTATCTTTAAATTTTAACAAAGCATAAACCATCTTACTGTCTTCAGAGAGCACCTGCTACAGATGAGTAGCATTTTTCTTTGAAACAAGCAGAATGAAACTATTCTTACATATGGGAATTCCTAGCTACCTGCCTTAACATATGTAAATGAAATGCAGTTTGCTAGCCAATTAGAAAGAGTGCATTTATCAATGGCAGCCCCCTCCCCCTCCATCCTGTTTGGGTCTAAAGAAACAAAGCTGGATGGACTTTATAAGGGCTTTAGTCTATTCCAGATAGGCATTCTAGGCTCTCTTACAGTCCAAAGTGTGCAGGCAACGTTCACATTTGTGGGCAAGAGGCTACAGGAAGAATGTCACTAGAATAACTAACTGGTTATGATGAAAATTAGGATGTGCGTTGTTCAAAACCTTAGTATAAAACAGGTCAGATACTAGGGCCTAGAGCTCACTAACCCTGCAGGCAGAAGTGACCACCACCAAAAACAGGACTTTCCAGATGAAGGCGTCCAGCTGCTCAAAAGGAACTTTCATCAGCTGGGTAAAAGCATTGAGATCTGATGACACTGCAAGGGCTTTGATGGGAGGCTTTAAGGACTGGAATGAAGCAAAGAACTAAGGGCTGAGCAAAGATGGTTTACCTTTCAAGTGATGATGATTAGTGCCAAGTGCATGAAGCTGAATCCTTACCGAGTTTGTCTTGAGGTCGGATTACAAGATATGTAGAAGCAGTTTCTGGATAGGATAGAAGGGATCTAGTGCCTCTTCCTTACATGAAATGGCAAAACTCTTTCCCTTAAAACAATAAAATTTCCTAGTAGAATCTTTCCTGGAATCCAGAAAAACCCGAGACACTGGCAAGTTCATGGAATCCACTACTACCCTCTTAATATCTAAGCTGTGGTGGCTAGGGACTAGAGGTCAGGATGTAGAAGGGTTCCCCCCCTTCCTCAGTGATGAGAGCTGAGAAGCACTCCAATCTCCATGAATCTTCAGATGAAGAGGGAACTACATCTATCCTTGCCAATAAGATGTGATTAGGTGGTTCCTCAATTGTGCTTGAGTTTCAAGAGTTTTTGCCATGAGAAGCATAGAACATGCATAAAGAAGATCCTTCCCCCAATGTCGTAGAAAAGGCATCCAACACTAGTTTGCCACAACACTAGACTGAAGTAGAATAGGAGGTCCTTTCTTGTTGAGGTAAGGGGCAAAATGAAGTTCCACACTCTCGAAAGATTACAAGACCCAACAACCTGTCTATCAGACTGTTGTCTTTCCCCATGTGGCCATGATTGAAATCCCTTGGGCCCACTTCCACATCCTCCGTGCTTGCTGACACAACAGGTACAATTCTGTGCCTCCCTGCTTGTTAATGTAACACACCACAATCTGATTGTTTGTCTAGATTAGAATAATCCTGTTTACCAACTGATCTCTGAAAGCTTTTGAAGCATTTCAATTGCTCTTAGTTTCAGGAGCTTTTTTCTGGTGAAGTTTCTCTTGAGCAGGCCACAGACCTTCTGTGTGAAGTCTATCTATGAGGATCCCCATCCCAGGTCATTTGCATTCATCATTCAAGTCTTTTTGAATCTGAGGAATTTGGAAAGGTATGCACTTGGTCAAACTGGAAAGAACTGCCAACCAAACAGATACTCCTTGATAGAAGTCATGACAGATATTACATCCTGAAGGTTCTGTCTGGCCTGCAATCATTGAGAAGACGATGTCCACTTCAGCCTGCCTCAAACTGAGGCATGCTATGAGGAGTGATATGGATAGCCGAGGCCATTCTCAACATCCACAGAGCTGTTAACTGTAGCATCTCTGCAACCACTGACATCAGAATGTTGACCCGTTGCTGCAGGAGAAATGTGGAAGTCTATTGTGATGGGCTGATACTCAGAGAAACTAGGTTTGTCATAAATTATCCCAGCACCTGAACTGTCAAACAAACACATTGATTCTTTTGTCCCTTTCTCTGATTTGTTCTTGATCAGCCAATTGTGTTGGTATGAAAGCATGTGCACCCCCAAGTCTGTGTAGAAATGCTCCTCTGGGGCAGATGTTTGCCTCTCATGCAATGGGGGAAGGGTCTGAGGGAAGACCAATAGACCCCTCCTCTGATAAGACCTCTGGTGCTTCCTCAGACACCCAGGAGTACATAGAATCCAACTTAAGTACTTGCCAGGAGACATCCAAATCTGTCTACCTCAAAACGACAGACCTCATGATTGGGCCTCAACCTGAAGTGTCAAAGGCACCAGAGTCTTCCAGGGCATGAGGAGCTTCCTCCTCTGAAGAACTAAAGATCAGCGTGTGGGCCTCCAGGATGGACAACCATTTTCAGCCTTCGCATCAATACCCTTGATGCCATAGCCTTAGTATCTCCTCCTGGAACCTGTCCATGAGCTGCTCCTCAAGGGCTGCCACAGACAGACAGGGGAATTAGTCAGAGCAGTCATATCCTTCAAAGACCCCAAGTATTTTAGGGGCTGGGTCTCAGCTCTTTGCAGGCTTATGCACCCCTATCCGATGTCCAGGACTGCAAGTTACCCTCACAATGGAGACCACTTCAAGATACCGGTGACCTCAGTGCTGTGCTTCAAGGGAAAGCAATCTTATTTATTCAATTTTCTAGCCTATCCTCTCAAAAAAGCCCAGGATAGGTTACAATTGTACACACACAGTATTGGACAATTAGGGACAGACACAGGTTGAAGTTAGTTTTACGGATTTAACAACAGGTTACCCACAGACAGACAAGTGTTCTTGCACAGGCTGAAGTAAGTTTTATGGTTTCAATAACTGGGCAGAATGAACACTAAAATAAGGTGTCAATTTGAAGCTCAAAGCTATACACTGAGGGGTGTTTTAGGCAAAAAGATGGGTTGATGCTGCTTCTCCTCTGCTGGACGCACTTCATAGGCATCCCTTCATGAGGACAAATCCTTCCTGGTTGTCAGGGTGGAAGGGAAAGGGAGAAGGGCTGGGATTTGATATACTGCCTTTCTGTTGTTAGAATCAAAGTGATTTACATATTATAGACAAGGAAATATTAAATACCTGGGGAAATAGAAAGTTAAATGACTTGCCTAGTCACCAGGAGTTGCAGTGTGAATCAAACCCAATTCCCCTGGTTCTTAGGCCACTGCACTCCTCTTAGACACCAGGCAACTCCTCCGAGATCCCCCTCTATGCTGATGCATCACCAGTGTCCAATGCAGCTTCTGGAGCCATAATGACTGATGCTCCTAACGCCAAGGTCGATGGCCCAGACTTGATGCTTAAGTATTATTTAAAAATTGACTTAAAATATATTTATAAAAAATACACGACTTATGTAGAGCTCATGGCAATGAGAGGATAACTGAGCCTTGAGTGACACTTCTGAAGTCCTGTATGAGAATTTTTTGAATGTTATATAATAGATATTTAAAAATAATTTATATATTATTCTGGGAAAAAGTAGATAATTCATCTCTTATATACATGGCACTCAAGTTTAGCAGGCATTAGAAATATGTTCAGAGAGAGATATTAATACAGATAAAAACTCAAGGATTGTGAATCCAGATCTTGAAATGATCTGGATTTTGCAATTTGCTCAGAGCACTTTTCCTACCTCAGTGTTCTTTGGTACATCTGTACTTCCACAGATTTTCTGTCCTCAGGAGTGCACACTTTGACCTCACCAACTTTCTTCAACTGATAGGCTGTTGGAGCAACTGTGTGTCAGAATAAAAATACATAAAACTGTTATCCAAATCATATGGCCGTGCTAAGAGGAAACATTCAGGAATTCACACCTCCTTAATGCTATGATGTAGAAATGAATTTAAAATCAAATAAACCCAATTGAAAAAGATGAAAAAAGAGAGTCAAAAAAATTATCTCTTTTTTATTTCCAGAACAGAGAAACAGCACAATAGCCCAACGTGAAACGCCCAATTAAACCAAAAAAATTACATTTTTGTATAAAAAGGGAGGGTCTTCAGTCTTCTACTCTATGTTGTGATATCAAAAAACATGTTGATATTAAATTTTCAGCACCTCAGAAGGACCTTCTTAAGGTCTGACTAGAGGACTGTGAAAAGTACAGCTGCTGATTAATTGTGTTAACTAAAGTGTTAATTTTCTGTGCAATTATTTTAAGTGTGATCAACAGCCGAGGGGTGGGGCTGGTGCTGTACCTCTGACTTCCCCCACCCTCCCACTGGTCTAGCAGTAATCTCGTTCCCATCCCCCTATTCCTCCAGTGTTTTTTAACTTGCCTAGGTCTCTGGCAACATCAACAATGCAAGCAGGCTTCTTCCACTAGCCCCAAGAGCCCTTCTGGAGCCAGATCCCAGCTCTTGGGCAGAAGTACAGTTAACTTATGATTAATTATTTTAATCATGAGATTAATCATAATAAAAAATTTTAATCATACAATAGCCCTAATAAAAAGGAAAATTTTATAACTAGAGAATATAAAAGTAGTTTGATCTTAGGCTCACAGTCTCTCAGTACTAAAATGAATTAGATCCGATACATACTTTAAAATTCTCTCTCTTTCAAGGCTCCCCTCCACCCAGCAGGGTTGCCTGCAATAGTCGACAGTATTAAAGAAAGGATGTGATCCCATTTTCAACAAACTTACCACTAGAAGAAAGTGTCCTCTGCAGCAGAGATTCTTCTGTTGGAGTATGGGTAGTTCCTATTTTTCCAGGAGTGTCTCCTCTCTTTTTTATTTCTTCCAATCTTTGGCACGATCTCTTAATGAAATCCATTTTTCGCTTTAAAAATGCCTCCTGCAAACTCCCTGGACAAGATGCAACATCGAGCTGCATTACTATAGAGAAAATAAGTGTTCTGATTATTATTTTTTTTTCCTTCTTTATTCATTTTCAAATTTGACAATAAGTGCACAAAATAATATATTTCAACAAGTTATTACACAATAGCACTTTGATATCTACTACATAAAAATCTAGTGATACGTTTACCCCCCCCACCTCCCAACCTTCATATTTTCAATCAGAATATACACATATCATAGAATATAGAATATAAGTGTTCCGATTATTGCACTTCAATTGAAATTGCTCATCACAGTATGTACTATCTACTGCAGCACAGGCTTTATATAAGAGAGTGGCTCTTGGTAACAGGTGTGAGGGGGAGGGAGGGTAAGATGCAGAGCACTAAAGTTTTAACTGGGCTGCCATTTCTCAGCAAATCTACAGATATGACCCATGATGTAAATGTGTAAAAATGGAAACTGCTTTTATTAAAATCACCTAATTTGGCATACTATAAGAATACGAGTAATTGAAAAAAAGAGAAGGAATTGCTTTTTGTCCAACAACTATTCTATGCAGGTGTCTGCATAAAATTATTTTCATAGAAATTGCTTCAAAATACTATCTAAGAGGTCATATAACAGCAACAGTTACTCTTAATTTTGAATTAAATCTTACCAGATCTATTGAAAATCAAACAATGAAATGAATGCTCTCATTTCATTGGATAAAGGTCAGTTGTTTTTTTATCAATAATTTTTTTTTATTGAAAATCCAGAGAAACAAAAACAACAGCAAAGAAACCAGATATACAAAGTCAAAACAACAGATTAAAACTCAGCACTTTTATTATGATGAATTCTTGGTTGATGTAACAAAGCTGAATTATTTAGCTGATTTCCATTACCTAATATGGTTTCAGCTTGCACCACAAATCCACAAGACTCTCTTATGCTGATTCTAATATTTAGCTCCTCCGAGGTCAAATCTTCCTGAATAGGCCACTGTTGCACCAGAGGTAAGTCTCAAATAGAGAATGACAAGGGGACAAATATTTCCCTATCCCTGCAGGAACTCATTTTCCTGTCCATACCCACAAGTTCTTTTCCTGTCCCAGCCCCATTCCTGCAAGCTCCATCCTCATCTACACAAGCTTCAAATACTTTAAAATCATAAGTGTTCAAGGCTTGTGTAGTTAAGTGAGAGCTTAGGGAAAGCGAGAAAACTTACGGGATGGGACGGGGCCAAATTTGTCCCTGTGTTATTCTCTAGTCTCAAACCACTAGTTACACTCTGATCACTAGTATCTGAGTGCTCCTGGCATTGTGATTCACAATAACAGATGTCTAAAAGTTTATTCAAGTTCAAGTTTATTCAGGATTTAATATCCTGCTCAAAGAAATTGTCTAATTGGCTTACAATCGAGCCAAATAGGAGAGGGAATACGCAGATGAGCCTGGACTATGGGGGAAAGGGCAGAACTACAAAACTTGAAAGGAAAGCATGGGGGGAGGAGGGAATAGAATGGAAAGATACACTCTACTACTGATTTTGGAGAGAGAAAGAAGGGTCAGAGATGAAGTATTGGTATCTGAGAAATGTTTTAAGTTCCAATTTAAATTTGGCCAAAGAGGGCTGGAGTTTAAGATGGAGTGGCCAAGCATTCCATAGTTCAGAAACTTGCACTGAAAAATTAGAGCAACGGATTGTGTCTAAGATGATTTCACAGAAGGTGGGTGTAGTAAAACTATTTTGATAGGATGACCTGAGGATTCTAGTTGGACAGTAGGAAGTCAGGAGTTTAAATAGGTAGGGAGGAGTATCAGCAGCATGGATTTTAAACACAAGCAGAATTTTATAGGTAATACAATGTGCAACAGGGAGCCGGTAAGCAGCCTTAAGAAGAGGAGTGATGTGATTGAATTTACAGCAATTAGTTTTGATAACAGTATTTTGGATGATTTGAAGACATTTCTTATTTTTGACCTTGATGCCTTTGTACAATGATTTTCAATACCTCTTATCGTAGACCTTATTATCATCAACAGTTTTTTCAGCAGTACTACCCTAGATGACATTTTCTCCTTTATAGTAGACTCAACTATCAACAGGCTCCAACCTCTTCTTACTTGCAGAAACAATGCCCAAAAGAAAGGAAGCAAGTTTCAAGTGGCCAAGTCCATCCTGCTCTCAAATCCATCCCTAATTTTTGACAAATTACCAATAGGATGCCGGCTCAACCAGTTCCTTCCTGCCTGGCAAGCCATCACAATGGAGAACTAGGTCTTGAATATTATCTCTCAAGGCTATCATCTCAACTTTCATTCAAAAATCCAAGTTTTACAATTGCCTCAACCTTCTCAAACTCCTCAACACCACATTCTACTACATGAAGCAGAGCTAGCCCTTCTAATGCAAAATAATGCAATAGGCTTCTACTCCAATTTTTCCCTAGTCCCCTCAGGGCTTTCATCCTATACTACATCTCTATTTATTCAACGCATACCTCAGGTGGGAAAAATTCAGAATGATATCACTGTCAACTATATTCTCTCTTTTGAGACCCAACGACTGGCTGGCCACCCTCGACCTCAAGGATGCATACACCCACATTCCCATTCATCCCACTCCACTGGCAATTCCTCCGCTTCAAATTTTTATCCCATCACTACTAGTACAAGGTACTTCCTTTCGGGCTTTCGTCAGCCCTATGAGTTTTCACGATATGCTTAGCAGTGGTAGCAGCGCATCTTCGTAAGTGATGCCACTTCGTCTATCTGTACTTCGACAACTGGCTTCTAGTGGTCCATTCCAGGGATCAATTGCTTCTCACTATCCAGGACACCTTATCCACACTACAATCCCTTGTCAATTACGACTTCATCTCTCATTCTGGTTCATGTACATTCATAGGCGCTCACATAAATACCATTGTGGCATATGCCTATCTTCTTTTTTTTTTTTTTTTTTCCCATTATTTTTTATTTTCAAATTTTACATAAAGTGTACAACATATTAAATACAATTGATAAATACACAATATCACTTTTATATCTAATAGATCATGTTCTAAATATATTTTTTCTCCCTCTCCCTCCCCCCACCCTTCTATTACTTTTCAATCATACCTTGCATATTATATATCATATTATATCATATTATGTAAAAATTATTTTCATTACCTCCCCTCTATGTGTGTCACTCAAAAATTATTAAAAAGAAGAAAAGAAGAAGAAAAATTATATTATTTATTCATTACAATATTTTGTCAATGGCCCCCATATTTTTATAAATTTAGTATATGTCCCTCTTTGTATTGCTATTGCTCTTTCCATTTTGTATATATGACAAATTTTATTCCACCAAAATGTATAATTTAGGTTTTTATAATTCTTCCAGTTGTTAGTTATATGTTGAATGGCGACTCCTGTCATAATTAATAAAAGCTTGTTATTTTCTGGTGTAATTTGACTTTTTTTCCTCATCATCATTCCAAATAATATTGTATCATATGATATTGATATATGATTTTCCATCAATTTATTAATTTGTGGCCAAATTGAATTCCAAAAACTTTTAATGTAGGGACAATGATACAATAAGTGATCTAATGTCCCTGGTTCTAGATTACAGTGCCAGCATCTATTAGACTTAGAACTGTCTAATTTTTGTAAACGTGTAGGGGTCCAAAAAGCTCTATGTAATAAAAAGAACCAAGTTTGTCTCATAGACGCTGACACTGTACATCTTATTCTCCAAGACCAAATTAGTGGCCATTGAGATGCATTGATTTGATGCTTAATCTCAATGCTCCAAATATCTCTTAGACCATTTTTTGGTTTTTTATTCAAATATCCAGATATTAATTTATACCACAATGCGGCTTGATGTCCTAGGAAGTCTGCTTGAAAACATAAGAACTTTAAACTATATTGATTATTCAATGTTTTCCATTTAGGGAACCCAACCTGAATGGCCTGCTTCAATTGCAACCATTTAAAACTTTGTGTTTTACTTAGACCAAATCTATGTTGCAATTGTGAAAATTCCAGCAGTTTACCTTCTGAAATAACATCATCTAAAGATCTAATGCCTACAATAATCCAGTTCTTCCAAAGGATTTGAGCTCCGCCAATTTTGATCTTGGAGTTTATCCATATAGATTGATTAGTTGATTTGTTTATTGGGATAGGTGTTAATTTATCAATAAATCTCAACGTTTTCCAAGTATCCATTAATATTTTATTTTCTCTGTATCTTCTAGGCATGTTAATACTTGGAAGTTGAACTAAATTTAGGGGAAACATAAGGCGCCATTCCAAATATAACCAATCTGGTGCATTATCTATAAGTTCTGGGAGGATCCAATACATACCTTGACGTAGAATATAGGCTTGATGGTACCTATAGAAATTTGGAAAATTTACCCCTCCCTCCTTAATTGATTTTTGCAAAGTTACTAAAGCTATTCTAGGTGTTTTACCAAGCCAAAGAAATTTTGTTAAAATGCTATTAAGCTTTTTATAAAAGGACCCCTGAAAATAAATAGGTATCATACTCATTTGGTAGCAAACTACAGGTAACATCATCATTTTAATAGATATGCCTATCTTCTTGAGGAGAGACACATGGCAATCATACAGCTCTGCAACCAAATGAAGGAATCTACACACTTGCCAGCATGTCAGATTTTGTGCCTCTTAGGCCAAATGCATCCTCTGCAGTGGCACCTCAACATCCACTGTTATCAATGTTCCCAGTCTCTCTCACATCAAATCTCCAAGCTCTATCAAAAGATTTCTTCTGTAGTGGATTCACTCATCTCTTCAGTATGGTTGCCCATTTCAATCTCCACCTCAATTTACCATCATAACAGATGCTTCCAACACTGGCTGTGGAGCTCATCTAGGCCACCTCAAAATCCAAGGCCATTGGAATCTGAGAGAACTGCACCACATCAATCATCTGGAGCTCTGAGGAGTCTTGTACACCTTATGAGCCTTCCAGCCTTGGATTCATCAAAAACTGATCCTCATATAAACAGACAACCAGGTGGTGATGTTCTAAATCAACAAACAGGGAGGCTCAGGATCCCTGCATCTCTGCAAGGAAGCCTACCACATCTGATACCTTTCTGTATCTCTCAATGAAAACCTGCAAGCAGTATACATTCCAGGGCAGGCAAACATAATAGCAGACTCACTCAGCTGCAAACTCAATCCTCACGAATGGTCTCTCAACTCTAAGGTAATTCATCGGCTGTTCGAGTTTTGGGAGACCCAGACATATATCTTTTTTGCCTCATAAGACAATGCTCAATGCCATCAATTTTGTTCACTTCAACCAGCCTATCAAGTCATCACAAGGGATGCTTTTTCCATCCGGTGGATGGAATCTCTCCAGTATGCCTTTCCATTGTTCCCACTTATATCCAGAGTTTTATAGAAAGTTATCTCAACACCTCATTGCACCATAGTGGCCCAGGCAGATATGGTACCCACTTCTATTGGACCTCCTCAATGTTCCTCCAATTTCCCTGAGGTCCCATTCCTTCCAACAGAATGGACTGATTTTCTTCACCCCTATCCAATCAGCTTCAGCCTCACTGCATAGAAATTGAAAACAGCATCCTTGAAAATATTCCAGTCTCCCAAACAATGAAATCAGTTCTCTTAGCAACAAGACAGCCTTCAACTAGAAGATCCTACTAATCAAAATGGACTTGTTTTTCTCATTGGGCATCTACCCAAGGCGAGGTTCCCATCTCATGTCAGATTCCACTGACACTCACTTACCTTCTCCACATGTATAATTCACATCAGGGATATGCAGACCTGTATGATTCAGGTCAGGCCTGCTTGTCTCCGCAAAAAGTGAAGTTGCTTACCTGTAACGTGGGTTCTCCGTAGGCAGCAGGGGAATGCTGCCACACTTACACACCCTTCCATTCCCTCTGAGATAAATAGTATTATCTCTAGCTGTAAAATAACAGGGTAAGGGGAGAGGCTGTGGTAGACAGCAATCCCTGTACATGTCCAGTAAGCCAAAAGGCTTACTGTAGCTAGGGGAGAGCACCGACACACAGGAGCAGTCTGAGGACTTCACCAAGTGTGACTGTATTTCCTTGCTGTCTATGGAGAACCCATGTTACAAGTAAGCAACTTCACTTTTTCCAATAGCTGCTAAAAAAAAAAAAAGCAAAAATGTATATAATGCACAGTAATGAAAAGTAATATATTTTAATGAAATGTATATTATATAGGATCCCTGTAATAAGGGTGGGGCCTGCTCTGCAATTTTCTGAAACAGTGAACCTGACAGATTTCCAAATTGTCTTCCAGAACATTATTTCATCCCCAAGTACCTCCAAAGGTCACAGGAACTTAGACAGCTAGATGTTAGAATAACAGGTTTGACAGTTTTGGTAGCTTTTCAGATTACTGCTAAATTTGGTGGTAGGATGGTAAATTGTGAATATTGATGTAAGCTGGGCAGAAAACCGAAGAGGATGATAAATGACTGATAAAGAATTAAACCTTACAAGTGGTCAAACTTCAATAGCTGATAGATGGATTATAATTTAGCAGTGTAGACCAAGACAAAAACAAAAGAGTAGACCAAATGAACCAATGTATCTTAACTGCTATTCTCTATTATACTGCATATTAAAAAGCTGTTACCTGCAAACTGCTGTGAAGATGACGGCCTTACAGCTGAACACTGATCAATCAGAGAGTCATGTTCTATAAAAATGGAATCGTCCACTTCCGAGAGGAAAGGAAGAAATCCACTCTGTTGAATAAAGACAAAAATGACTACTTTATGTATCAAAAACAAACTATTGCCCTATAGCCCCTAGAGTTATGGGTAAAATGTGCTGAAACATATAATTCCTTTTTGTTTACAAAAAAAAAAAATTATAACGCAAAGTTACTTCCTTCGTAGGCACACTCTCTCCCTTCTTCCCTTTGAGGCTAGTTTAGTAAAGGTCAATTTATGAAACAGAGGAGGCTCCACCCAGTCAACAGCAGCAGAAAAGGAACTACCATGCAAGCCCAAAGGTGCTTTATTTATTTAAAAATGGATATCCCGTGTATCCAACAATTCAATGTGGGTAACAATAAACATACATAAAGCACAAGAAAACAAATACAATTTAAAACATGACAAAGACAACAATACATCTTCATCTTACAAACTCAGGATTTTGTAGACTTCAATCATATCTTCCCTCAGCTGTCTCTTTTCCAAGCTGAAGAGTCCTAACCGTTTTAGTTTTTCCTCAGACGAGAGGAGTTCCATCCCCTTTACCATCTTGGTAGCTCTTCTTTGAACCTTTTCTAGTGCCGCTATATCTTTCTTGAGGTTGACTTTGGTACCAAACTCCTTAATACCGATAGCTTAAAGGACCTATTCTGTTTGTACTATCATTGATGAAAATATGATTAATGTCAGCATCTCAGAACAATCAATGTGTCAAAGGAGGGCCTCATGGATCTGTCTGTGCAGCATCTCCTTGACAACTGCTGAATCCCAAACTGGAGGGACGTCAATGGATGAGCACATCCTTGTGGGTAATTAAGGGCTAGTAATGCTGATCTGAACCCACAGAGACCATTACAGCTCAGTTCCTTTCTGAAAGGTTGAACTCTTGTATATGCAGTCACAATACTGTCTCTGCTCTGTTTCTAGCACTGATGGAAACCGATATTCATGTTTTTATGTCCTCATACAAAGCTATACTATTTATTTGTATGGACCTTCTGACTGCAACCGGGCACCACACCGCCTCAGTTGCTACATTCTTCGTCAGTCCAATCTTTATTAATCTTGTTTAATTATTTATTTATCCTTTTCTTTATGTATGTATAAAATCTTCATTTACTTTTAGTCATCATATTTGTATTAATCCTATTAGAAAGAGGTACCTCACTTAGCTTAATAGTGATTAGTTCATCTTTACACCTCTCACGACATGCATGTTTCAATATAGAAAGGTTACTATAATAAATTTAAGGATGTGTGGGGGCCATTTTTAAATTATTCTAATGAATAATTTACACTTTTCCCAATTTTAATTCTTACGTGTGGATCAGGGGGGGGGGATTTCTATTAATAATATATATGAATGATAAGATATTATATTCATGTGGTATATTTTTTGTTGTATATGGAAGTGGGAGGGGTGGGGGATATATCTTTTTGTTGTATGATATGGTAGATTTTCAAGTGATATTGTATTCTAATTGTTTGATATTTACTGTACACTTGTGAATTATAAAATGAATAAAGAATTTTTTTTAAAAAAAGAAACTTTTCTTCAGGATCGAGGCAAACATTTGTGGTATCAGACTGAATTGCTCCCACAAACGTTTGCCTCAACCCTGAAGAAAAGTTTCTATATTGAAACATGTATGTCGGGAGAGGTGTAAAGATGAACTAATCACTATTAAGCTAAGTGAGGTTCCTCTTTCTAATAGGATGAATACAAATATGATGACTAAAAGTAAATGAAGATTTTATACATACATAAAGAAAAGGATACATAAATAATTAAACAAGATTAATAAAGATTGGACTGACGAAGAATGTAGCAACTGAGGCGGTGTGGTGCCGGTTGCAGTCAGAAGGTCCATACAAATAAATAGTATACAGGACTGTGTGAACAAGTGATCCACAATAATATAGTGGAATTTCTGTAGTTAAGATCTACTTAGAACTCATACAAAGCTAGACACTGGTGCTCCTGAATCCAGAACACTATATGGAGGAATACTTCTCCAGCATTGTGATAAATGTAGGAAGTTCCCTATGTTTGCACATCTGTCAGGACCCCCAAGAAGATCAATGATCCCTCAGTTTTGAAGGTCCACTAGCAGTTATGTTTGTGCCAAAAAGCACAAACTTAGATTTCTCATTAAGGATGTTGATGAGAATGTGTCTTCATTGCTGGACTACCCTGGAGATGACCCTTGACAGATATACCACCAGAGTTACCCAAGCACTGCATACAGTATGAAGATCTGCGAGATGCATCTTGCTGTTGCTGCTGGCTTTTCACAGAAAAACTGACAGCAAAATTAAGAGAAAGAAAAGTTTAGATACAATAGAGTCTACTGAGGCAGCACTCACAAGGCCTTACCAAGGTAAAAAAACAAGTGAATCCGAGCACTACTGGAAAAACAAAACACAAACTAAGTTATTCAAAGTGTTGACAAACTTAACTGGAGTTCTGTAGTAATAAGAAAGGGGGGGGGGGCAAACTGTATGGAAAAGCCACCCAACTGATTCACCGGAAACATGTTAGACGTTTACTATGGATGAGAAACTGAAGTGGTTATCAAGTACAGTGGTACCTCGGTTTACTAGTGCTTCAGTTTCTCATCCATAGTTATAATTCACAACAAGTGTACAGTAAATATCAAACAATTAGAATACAATATCACTTGAAAATCTACCATATCATACAACAAAAAGATATATCCCCCACCCCCTCCCATTTCCATATACAACAAAAAAATATACCACATGAATATAATATCTTATCATTCATATATATTATTAATAGAAATCCCCCCCCGATCCACACGTAAGAATTAAAATTGGGAAAAGTGTAAATTATTCATTAGAATAATTTAAAAATGGCCCCCACACATCCTTAAATTTATTATAGTAACCTTTCTATATTGAAACATGCATGTCGTGAGAGGTGTAAAGATGAACTAATCACTATTAAGCTAAGTGAGGTTCCTCTTTCTAATAGGATTAATACAAATATGATGACTAAAAGTAAATGAAGATTTTATACATACATAAAGAAAAGGATAAATAAATAATTAAACAAGATTAATAAAGATTGGACTGACGAAGAATGTAGCAACTGAGGCGGTGTGGTGCCCGGTTGCAGTCAGAAGGTCCATACAAATAAATAGTATAGCTTTGTATGAGGACATCAAAACATGAATATCGGTTTCCATCAGTGCTAGAAACAGAGCAGAGACAGTATTGTGACTGCATATACAAGAGTTCAACCTTTCAGAAAGGAACTGAGCAGTAATGGTCTCTGTGGGTTCAGATCAGCATTACTAGCCCTTAATTACCCACAAGGATGTGCTCATCCATTGACGTCCCTCCAGTTTGGAATTCAGCAGTTGTCAAGGAGATGCTGCACAGACAGATCCATGAGGCCCTCCTTTGACACATTGATTGTTCTGAGATGCTGACATTAATCATATTTTCATCAATGATAGTACAAACAGAATAGGTCCTTAAAGCTATCGGTATTAAGGAGTTTGGTACCAAAGTCAACCTCAAGAAAGATATAGCGGCACTAGAAAAGGTTCAAAGAAGAGCTACCAAGATGGTAAAGGGGATGGAACTCCTCTCGTCTGAGGAAAAACTAAAACGGTTAGGACTCTTCAGCTTGGAAAAGAGACAGCTGAGGGAAGATATGATTGAAGTCTACAAAATCCTGAGTTTGTAAGATGAAGATGTATTGTTGTCTTTGTCATGTTTTAAATTGTATTTGTTTTCTTGTGCTTTATGTATGTTTAATGTTACCCACATTGAATTGTTGGATACACGGGATATCCATTTTTAAATAAATAAAGCACCTTTGGGCTTGCATGGTAGTTCCTATTCTGCTGCTGTTGACTGGGTGGAGCCTCCTCAGTTTCATAAATTGACCTTTACTAAACTAGCCTCAAAGGGAAGAAGGGAGAGAGTGTGCCTACGAAGGAAGTAACTTTGCGTTATAATTTTTTTTTTTGTAAACAAAAAGGAATTATCAAGTACAGTGGTACCTCGGTTTACTAGTGCACCGGTTTGCGAGTGTTTTGCAAGACGAACAAAACATTCACAAAATCGGCGCCTTGGAAACCTAGCTTGCCTTGATTTACGAGCGCACCCCCCGCGATCCACCCCCTCCCCTCCGCTGCAATCTGGCATCCCCCACGCACCCATCCACCCACCCGAACACATTGCTTACCCCCATCTGGCACCGACACCTACGCACAGGACATGCCGATGGCCGAAGATCTGCCGGAGAGAGTGAGAACTCAAAGGCCTTGAGCATGCGCAGATGCTCAAGGCCCAGCAAAAAGAAGACGGCAGATCTTCGGGCACTGGCATGTCCTGTGCATTGGTGCCGGTGCCAGATGGGGGTAAGCAATGTGTTCGGATGGGTGAGTGGGGGATGCCAGATCGTGGCGGATCGCGGGGGGTGGCGGATCATGCAAGAGGGGGGGGGGGCCTTTGTGAGCGGGGGAGCAATGCTGGTTCTCGGGGGGGTAGAGCAGCGCCGCTGGCCTCGGAGGGTGGGGGTGGGTGGGAACGTATCAAGCGAGTTTCCCTTAGTTCCTATGGGGAAACTCGCTTTGATATACGAGTACTTTGGTTTACGAGCATGCTTCTGAAACGAATTATGCTCATAAACCAAGGTTCCACTGTAATTATTAAACAGCACAAAAACTCCTACAAATGGAAAAGTCATCTATACTTTTCCCTAAATTTCTAGATGTGTCTTAATTTTGGCACCATGTATGACACTACCCACATGCATGACCATCTTATCTTGCATTTTTTTGTAGAATGATATCTATTTTTTACAATACATTTAAGATATTTAGAGCAGCATAGAATCTGTTTTGCTATTTAGGATCTAGCTAGGTACTGGGGACCTGGGTTGGCCACTTTTGGAAACAGGATTCTGGACTCGATGGACCTGCAGTCTGTCCCAATATGGCAGTTCTTATGTTCTTATCAAGCAAGTGCAACCTGTCAGAGCTCTATCAATTTTGATTAAGCCATACAACATCATAATTACACTTAAAGTGATCACAAATTGAAATCTAAAAATATCAAAATTTCTTCCCACAGCTACAACCCCCCCCCCCCCCGTTAAATCAAGGATTTTGCTTTATACTTCATCACTGCTAGCAACAGCTAAAAAACAATTCAACAACCACTGAATGTATTGATCCAACTACCTAACAGTCTTCATCTGTTACTCTAGGAAACATTTATAGTCTTCAAAGTGCTAATCTTAAATGGAACCTCTTAAAATGATTTAAGGTTTATATTTTAGTCTTTATAACTTAAGAGCAGCACAAATGCCACTACTTTAAGAATAGCAGGTAATCAATATTTACCCTGGAACTACTTCTGAATTCAGGGTCATCAGTTGTATGTGTCAGGTTATTGATTTCACTCTCTCTGTTTTCTTCTCGCTTTGTTTGCTCCAAGTCTGGCACTGTGACAGTGCTGTCATTCAGGCTTATTAAAGTCAGTTCAGGTTCTTCCATAATTCCATGCCCAGATTCAGTTTCCTGGAAAATAAATTGCATAAGACGAGATCAGTGTAAAATCAATATGTCTAGTGACAGAAACATTGCTCAGCTTGTCACATAGAGTAATGCTAAACTTCAAAGGGAAAAAAAAGTGGTACCAAAAGGAGAAAAAGTAATTCAGGGAATGAAGGGGTACAATTGCCATGTTAGTCCACTTGAATATCCAGAAATGAAGGTCAACAAACTAAACTAAATATAATGGTGATTTTTTTTTTTTTTTAAATTGAGCTATTTGTTCTTTATTGCCCATAATTCACAGAAAAAAAAAAAATCGAAACTGCCGGGAAATCAGTTCATTACTTTGCAGCTCTGCTGTAGAAAGGTGTTATGTTATTATCTATGCATTTTTTATGTGAACTGCTTTGGGTTTCCATTTTGAGAAATAAGATGGAAAGTATGTATAAGAGTAGAATATACAGTACTCCCCCGATATTTGCGGGGGTTCTGTTCCAGGAACCCCCATGAATGTTGAAAAACCGCGAATATGGTTTTTAGCAGGGGAGACAAGAGAGGGCAGCCGGAGTGCCGGCGAGTGAAGGAAATCACTCACTATATGCTCCGACCGCCTCTTCCTGTACTAAAGTCGGGCCTTACCAATCAGGAGCTGCGGTCGGAGCATACCGTGAATAATTTCCTTCATTCACCGACGCTCCAGTTGCCCTCTCCTGCCCGGTCATTCGCGGTCAAGAAAATACTGCGAAAGACCGGGACCGCGAATCACCGGGAGAGCACTGTATAGGGATTATAAATTGTATTAGCTTGAAATACCTCTCATAGATGGAAATGCAGACCCAGCTGGATAAATTGAATGAATGAATGCAGTAAGATTTCAAAGAAGGGGAATGGGTATGGTAGCCTTGTTAGTCCACTTTTAAAGGTAATATATAGGAATAAAACAAAACCATAAAGGACTAACAATGCATTTTTTTAAAATTCTTTTTGATTTTTCATACTTCTATACAATGCATTTTATGATTAGCTTTCAAAGGTAACCCTTCTTTTTAAGATCAGAAATAAGCAAATGTCGACAAATATCAGTATATGTAAGTGAAACATAAAAGCATTCCAGTGACAGTCTCATAGGAAGAGGGAGGAGTGAGATCTGGATGGGTAGGAGTCAGAGATATGGATGGGCGATAGGGAGGTGACAAAGCAATTTAAATTCATTTGTAATACAAACGAAAGCCAAGGTTTTCGTTAAGTCCTGTCTGGTGGGTGTGAAAAGAAGTGGATAAATCCCTAAGCAGCTGCAAATAAAAGCTCATGGTAGCAAGATCCCAGCCCTATTCCAATTGAACTGGAAGCCCAGAAGGAATAAGAAGAAACTTCTAGGTCAATCCCTCTCTCCCCACAACCAACATACATACAAATCTGCTTAAATGTTTCATACGCCCCCCCCCCCCCCCCCCCCCTAGTAACTTGAAGCCAGTTCTGTATACTTTTCTGGTGTGGAGCTGGATAAGCAGTGCTAAAAAAAAAATAACTGGACCATTTTAAATCAAAGAACGTCAAGATCTTTGAGGTGGAAGTGATGTCATCGGGCTGAATGGCTGCTTAAGCCCATGGCTCCTTGCTAGCCTAGGATAATCCGCTCTCATTGCTAGCTTAAATCAGGTTTACTCAAGCTTATTCTGTTCTGCCTGGTACCAAAAGCCAAGATGTTATGCCAAGACTTATCAAGCCTGATGACTATTATCCGATGCTGCTCATCCACGTTGGCACTAATGATACTGCCAGGTACCCCTGCAAACATATCAAAAGTGACTTTGTGGCTATGGGAGAGAAGATGAGGCAGTCAGGTGCACAGGTGGTATTCTAGTCCATCCTCCTTGTCGAGAGTAAGGGCCAAGTCAGACTTCACTCACATCCTGGAGATGAATGCGTGGCTACATGGATGGCGTCATTGAGAGCATTTTGGCTTCCTGGATCATGGGAATTCAATCTGCTGCGTTACTGATGATGTCAGCAATAACGCGGCAGATTGAAATCCCCGACGGACAAGACTGAAGCAGCCTGTTTAGAGTGCTGCTGGCCCAACGCTGCTTTGGTTGAAGGTAGAGCTCGCTCGCGGTCAGCGGGAGAGAAGGATGGAGGGTCAACAGGGGTTCGGCTGTGCAGAGGGGGGGTGGCGGTCAGTTTGAAAAGTTGCTAGCGAATCCTGGGACTAGGGCTTATTTTGGGGGTAGGGCTTATATTAAGACCTACCCTGAAAATGATGCTAGGTCTTATTTTCGGAGAAACACAGTACAAATAGAAGAAAAAATAGCCGATACGGTGAAATGAGGAGACAAAACATTTTTTAGATATATCAGTGATAGGAAGAAGTGCAAAAGTGGCATTGTGCGACTCAAAAGTGAAGGGGGAGAAATATGTAGAATCTGATAAAGAAAAGGCGTAATTGTTTAATATATTTCTGTTCTGTGTTCACAGCTGAAGCGCCGGGAGCGGGACCACTGAAGACAAACACAAATAGGGATGGAGTAGTGGTAGACCCTGATCAATTTTCAGAGGATTGTGTTCAAGAGGAGCTAGCTAAATTAAAGGTAGACAAAATGATGGGGCAGGATGGTGTACATCCGAGGGTGCTGAAGGAATTTAGGGAAGTTCTGGTGGCTCCACTGACCGACCTTTTCAATGCTTCTCTAGAGTTGAGAATGGTACTGGAGGACTGGAGAAGTGTGGATGTGGTCCCTCTACACAAAAGTGCAGGTAAGGAAGAAGTGGGGAATTACAGGCCAGTAAGCCTGACTTCTGTGGTAAGCAAAATAAAGGAAATGCTTTTAAAACAGAGAATGGTGAAGTTTCTGGGATCCGGTGAATTACAGGACCCGAAGGCAACATGGATTCACTAGAGGTAGGTCTTGTCACAAATCTGATCAATATCTTTGACTGGGTGACCAGAGAATTGGATAGAGGGCGTGTGCTAGATGTGGTGTATTTAGATTTTAGCAAAGCTTTTGACAGTATTCCACATAGATGTCTAATATATAAATTGAGTGCCCTCGGGATGGTTCGCAAAGTGACGGGCTGGGTCAGAAACTGGTTGAGTGGAAGACGTCATGAGGGTAGTGGTCAATGGAGATTGCTCTGAGGAAAGGGATGTTATCAGTGGTGCGCATCAAGGTTCTGTTCTTGTGTCTGAAATGCTGTCAGGTAAGATTTGATTCTTTGAGGATGATACTAAAATCTGCAATAGATTAGACGGGATGATATGAATAACATGAAGAAAGACCTAGCAAAGCTTGAAGAATGGTCTAAAATTTGGCAGCTAAAATTTAATGCTAAGAAATTCAAGGTCATGCCTTTGGGCTGCAAAAACCCAAAGGAACGGTACCAATTTAGGGGATGAAGAACTTATGTGCACGGCAGAAGAGTGGGACTTGGGTGTGACTGTAAGTGATGACCTTAAGGTGGCCAAACAGATTGAAAATGTAATGGTGAAAGCTAGAAGGATGCTAGGGGACATAGGAAGAGGTGTGGCCAGTAGGAAAAAGGAAGTATTGATGCCCCTGTACAAGACACTGGTGAGACCTCATTTAGAATATTGTGTACAATTCTGGAGGCCGCACCTTTAAAAAGATATTAAAAGGATGAAGTCGTTCCAGAGGAAGGCTACTAAAATGGTGCATGGTCTTCATTAAAAGGTGTATGGGGACAGACTTGAAGATCTCAATATGTATACTTTGGAGGAAAGGCAGGAAACGGGAGATATGATAGAGACATTTAAATATCTATGTGGCGTAAATGCACCCGAGTCGAGTTTCTTTCATTTGAAAGGAAGCTCTGGAATGAGAAGGCATAGTATGAAGTTGAGAGGTGATAGGCTCAGGAGTAATCTAAGAAAATATTTTTTTACAGAAAGGATGGTGGATGCGTTGGAACAGTCTCCTGGAGGAGGTGGTGGAGACAGAATCTGTGTATGAATTCAAGAAAGTATGGGATAGGCACATGGGATCTCTTAGAGAGAGGAAGAGATAATGGTTACTGTGGATGGGCAGACTAGATTGGCCATTTGGCCTTTATCTTCCATCATGTTTCTGTTTCTATATTAGAGTACCATATCTTCTAGCAGCATAATTGGAGACTGGAACCATTCTCTTAGGGGAGAAACATGAAACAGACTCCTAATCTGAAGGTATACAAAAAAAAGTCACCTTCTGACAGACCATATTCTTCCTTAAGTAACAGAAAGTCTTAAGGGTGCCCTTCCCACCTCATATAGATCACCTACCTGGTATATCCCTCTACGAAGCCACGCATGCAGAAAAGTATTGTCCCACTGCCCTAAATTGGAACGATATTACTGATACATAAGACCCTAGCTTCCAGTCTACCTGATTTTATCAATAGGTTATTAATCCCCCACACCCCCCATCGCACATTACGTTCTTCTAATCAAAACCTGTTATCTATTCCCTCTTTAAGACACATTAGCACCATGAGTACTAATATTTTTTCTGTTACGGCCCCTACCATCTGGAACTCAGCACCAAACTACATAAGAGAAATTTCATCACTTGATAAATTTAAAAGTAATTTGAAGGCCTTTCTTTTTAAAGACACATTTGGAGTATAATAGTCCTTTTAAGGACTGCAAAGGAATTTGTTCCTTGCTTTTTCTTATTCTTTTTAATCTTTCTCACAAAGTGCTAGATTATTTATTTTGTGTTCCCCTCCCTTTTGTTTTGATCCTTCTCCCTCTCTTTTACATTATACAAATGTATTTCCACCCTTTTTCATTTTGTTTCGGTAAGTTAACGTTTGTCTGTGTGTCTGATTGTTTGTTTTATTAATTATAATTTGTTTTTAACCTATGCCTTTTTATTCTCTGTTTTTAAATCTTATGTTAAACCGCTTTGAATTTTGATAAGGCGGTATATCAGATTTTTTAATAAACCTGAAACGAGTAGGGCGAATCCCAAGTCGGTTGAATTTTAGCATTCAATGGTGCCCAAATCAGATTACCCCCAAAAGCATGATGAAAAAAAATCTCTCTGAAGGTGTAACCCTAGGGCAATATGTTCACCTCCAGTGAAAAATAATCTAGATCCACCAGGTCTGTACTTGACCAGAAATATGTACTTATAGAAGTACTCAAATAGAGATGTATAGCTATCCCCACATGAAGGACATTGCCACCATGACCAAGACCTATGCCTTACCTCCAACATCTGTTGAGCTATGCGAACAGAGATGGAGCAATACCCCATGTAGAAAGCAGGAGGCACATTCTAGAGAATGACGCGGGTAACCCGCTGGAACAGGGAGGGAAAAAAATCTGGTTGCCGCGGGTACAGGGGACAAGACCATTCACTGCCCCATGGAGCGGTGAATAGCCTTGTCCCCACAGTTAAGTATCTTGTGTGCATTGCCTTACTTCTCACCCCTCCCGGTCAGCAGCAATTGTGTGGTCCAGCAGCCCCCTCTCTCCCAATCTCAGCAGTCTGAGCACCTCTTCCTTTCATCCGGACATTTCCCTCCCTCCCCTCCCCTTCGCTGGTGATTTTCAGTTCTCTCTCTCTAAGCAGCCCGAGCCTTTTCGCAAGTCGCGCATGCGGCTGCCCTGAAACATCTCTGATGCAAGCCACCCATATGGAACCAGGAAGTTGCAACTTGTGAAAAGGCTCGGGCCGCTTGGAGAGAGAAAACTGCAATAGACACATCAAAGACCCAAGTGTGTGCTAATGGCAAGAGGCATTGTCTGGACATATTTTGGGTGGCACAAGGGCATGCCTAGAAGATAATAATAATAATAACTTTATTCTTCTATACCGCCACAATCTTGCGACTTACACATTTAATTCTCCATTTCAGAAAGGAAATAAAGATTGATGTTGACCTGCTACAAACATATTTAGTTTTTGGCAAACTGATCCTATTGAGCAGCAGTGCAGTCCTTAATCTCTCAGTGATTGCATTAGGAAAATACACATTTATATTTCTAAACTGGTAAAGATAAATGTGTACATGCCAATGAATACATGTTTATATAGTGTGGGTGCTGGTTTTCAATTTGTTGATATTTTTGACATTTTTCTAAAACAGATGTTTATATTGCACTTACGCAGCACATAAATATCCATTTCTCCTGTACTTCATAATAATAAGAGTTTATATACCACAGTACCGTGAAGTTCTATGCAGTTTACAAAAGAATAAAAAAAGGTACAGAGGTGAAAGCAAGTGGTTGATAGGTCAGGAGGACCGTTATTGAGGAGAGAGATGTACGGGTCAACTGTCTAGATACTTCAGGAACAGATGTGTTTTTAGGCGCTTCCTAAATTCCTCATAAGTAGTGGGCAAGAGCAATTGTTCTAGATCTTTACCCCATAATGCTGCCTGATGTGAGAGAAGGTGTTCATCAGATTCTGTTCTGAAGTACTGGTGAAACTTGAGATGTCCTAACTTTGACATCTCAATTCTGACTTCTATGTCCTTTCTAAAATGGGACTGCACTTATTACTCAATTTTTCAAGCAGTACAAACTGAAAACAGATGAATAATTTACATTTATATGCATTTGTAACAATTTGTGACATACTGTAATTAAAAAGGTATTTTTTTTTTAACTTACCCATACAGGAATACTGCTTTGTATGGAACAATCTCCAGATAGCTTGTTATCTGAAACCTTTGGCCTACTCTGAACCACTTTGGGTTCTAAATCTGTGCCTAACATTTGCACATTTGTGTTCTCCGATAGTTTACACTGAGTCTGTAATGTAGAAATCTGTCCATCCAGTGGGTGACATTCAGACTTATCTACAAATATGTGAGTTTCCTTATCAGTATTTTGTTCCTCCTGTGCATGTCCAGCTTGGTCATATTTCAGACCTGGTAATTCTTCAAAACTGCAGGAACCCTTCTTTATGAATTCTAAGCCACCTTCAACAGAATGTTCAGATAATGCAGAGTCATCGATTGTATCCTGTGTATCTCTTAACTCATAAAATGAGCTAATTTCTTCAAATGAATTTTGGCTCCCGAGATTTGAATTTTGGCTCCTGAGATTCTCAACAGAAGACTGAAGGCTGCGGAGATTTTCTGTGTTCCCTGCTATGATGTCATCGCCCTCTTTGGCAGGCAAAAGAACAAATTCTTTGCCTGTCACCCGGTTCTGGTTTTGTGTGCTTTGCCCCCAGAATTGTCCAGATATAATGGCAGCCAGGGTGCCATCATTAATCAAGTTTTGCTCACCTAGTGTAGTCTCTGGATGAAGTAGGTGAAAAGATCCTGAAGAATCTGTGTGTAAAGTTCAAACAAGGTTAATCAGATAAATGAAAGCTTAAACTACTATAATGAGAGTGTGGTGCAGTGGTTAGAGCTACAGCCTCAGCACCCTGAGGTTGTGGGTTCAAATCCTATGCTGCTCCTTGTGACCCTGGTTAAGTCACTTAATCCCCCAAAAATCTTCTATACAGGAATGAGAAAGAAAATCAAATCCAACTCCTATAACTTTCTTACATATTCAAGCAATGATTTACTTATGCCACAATTTCATTTTTAAGTTTTTTATTGATTTTTTCATATAACAACAAGTGTAATAAATTTTCATACAATTATTTAACAATCACATCACATCTGAATGAGGGGAGAGCCTTGTGGTACTTCTTGTGGCACTTATTTTGTAGTTTATGGGATTTTTATGTCCTTCTCCGAAGTTATACATCGGACAAACGTCACAACCCTTTAGGGTCAGAATCAGTGAACACTGCAGTAATTTACTGTGTCACAAGTTAGAGGAACCATTGGTGGAACATTTTGACACAATGTGCCATGATTCTAGGGACTTTAAATGTTTCATTCTTGATCACGTGCCACCAATACTGAGAAGGGGAGACAGGAGACTGGCATTATTGAAAAGAGAACAGGAATGGATCTTCCGTTTACACACGGAGGATCCTGAAGGACTGAATCAAAAGATTGAGTGGCAACTATTTTTTTAGTTTCACACAACTTTATGGACTGTTTTGTTACACAGAGGTTCTCCATTTCAGGCCATGAAAGAGAGGCTTGGTTTTGATTTTCAGCTGTGAACGTTTGTGATGATGTGACATCAGACCCATTTAAGAACAGCAGTTTCACCTGGGGTGGTCTCTGTCTGAGCAAGCGTGTGAATCAGTACGCTGCTGTAAGCTGCAACACCATTGTTTAGTCTTTTTGCATTCATATTGGAGCTCTGCTAACTTATTTGTTATTCTTTTTCCAGATGCTATCCGGAGCTCTGACGCAGCTTGTCTAGCAAAACGGCAGCTAGCTTAACTTCCGTCGGCTAGGACTGGCAGAGACATAACACATTTTCAATACCATTGAACATTCTACCTACAAGCTAAGTAGTTTTGACTTTTCTGACACCATTTTGAAACATTTACTGTGTCTGCTGTAGGTAGGAAGGGGGTCAAGAGTCAGTGAAGATCTTTTCCCTTTCTAGTGCAGTAATTGACATTATTACGCACGGGGTTCTGAGGCTCTCCCCTCATTCAGATGTGATGTGCATGAAACTTTCAATGAAATTGTGGCATAAGGAAATCATTGCTTAAGTCACTTAATCCCCCATTACCCCAGGTACATTAGACAGCGTGTGAGCCCACTGGGACAGATAGGGGCAAATGCTTGAGTACCTGAATGTAAACCACTTAGGTTATAAGTGGTATATAAATACTAAAAAATAAAATAAATAAATAATGGAACTTAAGAGTCCATGGCATCAAAATTTTACTATAAGCAACTGCTTCCCTTTGGTGCTAATCTATTGTACTGCTATAGTGAAAAGCTATTGGAACAGGTCTCATATTTGTTACTTTTCTCAATTAGATATCAGTGAAAAGTCCAAGTGCCACATCATCACAAGAAATGCTGGGGAATCCCAGGTTCAAATACATGCTATGTTATGCTATGACAATATTTGTATTCTGCCTATACCTTGGCCAGTTCTAGGACGGATTCTGAATCAATTCATCCTGGAATTACAAAGCATTATAATAAAAACACTACAAATCAAATATCAACTATTAAGATTAAGAAATAAGTAAGTTTATATCATTTGTCGGAATCTAGTTCTAGATTTTCAAATATATTAGTGTGTAATCTCCACTACGGTAACAAAGCCAATTTAACAGCATTTTCCCTCTTTAAAAAATCTGGGAGCATCTTTTGCATGTGGAATATTTATATGAATAAAATGGTCCAGGTTGATATTCAAAAGCACTTAAGCAATCAGCATCCATTGAAAATCCACAATTTAAGAAAAGGTATGTAATCTGTCAGTAAGTGCAGAGTTTCTAAGTTTAGGGGAACAATCGCAGAAATAGCAGCCCTAACTTCTTAGACTTAGTAGATAAGGACAGATTGTTCACCCTCTCCAAGGTAGGGAGAACGAGAGGGCACTCTCTAAAATTGAAAGGGGATAGATTCCGTACAAGCGTAAGGAAGTTCTTCACCCAGAGAGTGGTTGAAAGCTGGAATGCTCTTCCGGAGTCTGTCATAGGGGAAAACACCCTCCAGGGATTCAAGACGAAGTTAGACAAGTTCCTGCTGAACCAAAACGTACGCAGGTAAGGTTAGTCTCAGTTAGGGCGCTGGTCTTTGACCAGAGGGCCGCCGCGTGAGCAGACTGCTGGGCACGATGGACCACTGGTCTGACTCAGCAGTGGCAATTCTTATGTTCTTAAATGAATAAGTTATTTGAGTTTAAAAATGTATAGGGCCCCTGAAAAGTGGGTATAAATATAAGCAGTAAATTATCTATGTCCAATCCTTCAGTATCATCTTCTTCCCATAGTTCTGAATATCATCCCAAACACCTATCTGGCAGAAATAACAGGTCAAGGGTTGCATTTTTTGTAATACTGTCTAGCCACACAAACACTTTTCCATCATCTCTTATCAAAGGCCAGAGGTTAGAGAGCAACTCTGCACTCACTCATGTGGAAAAATAGTTTTAACTGCAAGAATCTCCTTTACAAACTGCGTGTCAAAGCATCTGTGTGTTTGCATCTAAAATGTGTGCTTATCAAATAGGTACTGAGCTTTGACGGAGACTTCAGTAGTTGGAACCCAAAAACAATACTGGGCAGAGCTTTGGATTCTTGCCCAGAAATAGCTAAGAAGACCCCCCCCCCAACAAATTTTTAGATTGAATCAGGTTAGGCAGACTGGATGGACCATTCGGGTCTTTATCTGCCATCATCTACTACGTGTGTTACAAAAGAGCCAGAAGGTAGTGAAGCTCATTACTCCTCCTCACTTTGCAAGGGGGTCACAAACAAGTCTCAGGTCGAACAGTCCAAAACGCATCACCTTCTCTAGCCACCCCCCAAGAAAAAGAGCAGAAATGAATTTGTAGACTTTAGAAATGAAAATCCTTCAAAGTGTCCTAAGCTTCAGTATTTTATTACACAGCAAGATCAGAAGACTATTCTACTTTATTGAACAAATTAGTTTGTATAGATTTGGAATATACGAGGTTTCACAATTTCAATGATATGCTTAAAAAATAAAATTTCCATTTTAGTAGCAACATCAAGAAAAATGTCTGCTCCCCCTTCTACACGTAGCTAAATCATTTCTAAAGATTTAAGCCAGTGTATCGCAAACTGTGTGCCACAGCAGATTCTAGGCGTGCCACGAGACACCAGCGAGGAGAAGCGGTGCTGGGGCCGGCTCACTGCTTACAGGATACGCCCCTCATATCAAGAGGCACGTCCTGTAGGCTGTCAGCCGGTGCCAGCACCTCTCCTCCTCGTTAGCGTCTCTCCTCATCTTCCCGCATCTCTCCACCGTCAGTAACCCCTATCAGTGTAGAGGCCACAGCTTGAGGTCTTCCATGCATGCGCGGACATCCACATGATGATGTCACGCATACACATGACATCATCACGTCGACGTCCATGTTTTTCCAGATGCCCTCCAGCCACAACACCGTGTTTATGTTGCACGGCGTCAAAAAGTTTGCGGGACACTGGGTTACACCATAAACATCAACCAGTTAAGTGATCAATATTATCATCCTACTTTTAGTTGGTTTCCTACGGTCCCCCACCTCCTACAACTAGTCATCGATTCGTTTCTGAACTGCAGAGTCTGCTTGATATTAGGAGGCTGAACACCCCATGTAGTGTTAATAAATCTATTAGAATGTGACACTTTTTGACGGACTCATGTCAGTTTTAAAGATGGGGAAAATTTGGGGATTTTTTTTTTTATTATTCTTTATTCATTTTTAAGCTTTCATCAAGTGTACAAAATTCATATTAACAATATTAAATAGACCACTTGAACATCTTATCAGTATACTTTATAAACATAAAAGCAACCCTCCCCCACCCTCCCTCTAAGCCCATTATTAATTGTAAGATCATAAACCCTCCAATAAAAACCCTCCCCCCCTCCCAACACTAAGTGGTGTATAATTAATAGAAAAATGGCATTTAATCATGACAAAAAGATGTTAATGGCTCCCATATTTTTATAAATTTTTTATAATCTCTATTCTGTACCGCCAGTGATCTTTCCATTCTATATAGGTGACACAACGAATTCCACCAGAAATTAAAATTAAGTCTACTGTTAGGGTTAGATAATTTGGTACATTCTTGTGATTCAAAATTTGGGGATTTTTCTGGTGACTTATGTTTTAGAAAAACTGTTCATTAACCAATATATCAATGCTTTACTTTGTTTGCTCTATATAAATCACATCAGGTTTGGCAGAATTAAATAATTAATACGTTCGGTAATGAAATAACATAGAACCGAGAATCATAAGCTGTAGGTTCTGAATTATGAGATGTGTGGATTAAGCTATTAGTTTATTTTCCCTTTTCTCAATCAAAGTGATGCTGAAAAAATGTCTAACGGTATATCCTGTTCAAGTAACACATTGTATTTAAACCAATTGGTAGGCCACGACTGCTTAAAGATTTAGCTTCATGGTTATTTCAAAATTGAGAGAAAAGAATGTCCTACTAAAAAAAAAGAAAAAAATTCTAGACTAATTTTCACAATAAAAAAAAAAGTGCCATCCATACCATGAGTAATACTTTCCTTGGAGGATCCTATTGATGACAGTGCAATACTGTATGATTTAATACTGCCAAAAGAAGGAGAGTCCAAACTGTTGCAGTTTACTTGCAAATGAGAATCTGTGCTTTCGTGACATAGGTCTTGCCTCTTTCTAGAGAACAATGAATCCTAAGAAGGAAGAAGTAAATTATTTGTATAGAAGCCTGAAGAATTAAATACTGAAATCATTACCTCACAAACTGTTTTATATGTATTCTTGATGACAGATCGATTAAACAGGGTACAATTTAAACCACAATAAATAATACAGTGGTACAGTTTACATTACAATTGGGTGGAATTACACCATAATTATTAAAGAGGAAAATTGGATCTTTAAACACACAAATCTCACCACTCAAATCTAATTCACATGAAAAGCCATTCAACCATCACTTACATATCATACAAATATGGAGAAAAAGCCTCAGCTATCAGGAGCCCAAACACCGTTGAATCCATAGGAAACAGAAAACGGATTGGCTCACCTTCATTCATTGGCTGAACCCCCCCCACAATAAACAAACAGCACAAGTTAAAGCATAAAATATCACAAATTAACAACTATCTGCAAGTCACTTAATCTCCCATTGCCCCAGGTACATTAGACAGAGTGTGAGCCCACCAGGACAGACAGGGAAAAATGCATGAGCACCTTAATGTAAACCACTTAGGCTATAAGTGATATATAAATGCTAAAATAGATAAATAAATGTATTTATTTGACGTCTAAATGTCTAGAAGTGGTGGATACTGATTGTGGTTTTTGCAAATTGGCAAGCTGAAGGTCTTGCAGTATTTGATGTAATAGTTGTGGGCATAGTGGGCTGTTTTGGAGGCACATGGTCTGGATTCTGAGAGTCCCTAGGAGTATGAAGTTTTGACCTTCCCTGATTCTTAGCAGGAGATGGAGGGAGGGCTGAAGGGCTTATTAATTTTGTACATTTATCTGATATTGAAGACTTCTGTACCGTAGAGGGATAGGACCGCAAGGCCAAAACTGGACCCACGGGAGCTTTCCCAGCTACTTCCCTGCACTTAAGAGGAGTTGATCCTTTCTCTGGGTGCTGCAGCACAGCTGTTGTGGCCGGTGCTTCTTGCTGTGGCCCATCAATTCCAATGTTCTGCTTTCTCCTGCCAATGATGGCGATTATCTGCTTCCCTCCCCTAGGGCCGCCGAAACAGGGTCCTGGGGGGGTGGGGGGGGGAAGAGAGCAAACTGCACGGTCTGCAGCCTCAGTGATCTCATCCTTCCTCTGGTGCAAAGAGCTGCCTCTGAGAGAGAGCGCTCTTGATTGCGTTGATTTCCAGGAGGAGTGCTGAAAGGAGCTCCTGCAGTCCTAAAGCCTGCTGGGTTTTCTGCTGAAGTAAAAATGCTGGCTGTTGTCACTCTCACTTTCTCCTTAACTGTGAGAAGTTTCTTTATTTTGTTTTTGGTTTTTTTTTAAAGTTTCTGTTAAAAGGGGATATAGAAATTAGAGATAATTATTTATAAAGTAAAGGTTTTGTATGCGAGAATAAGAGAGAGAAGGGAGAGCTACGACCTTTCAGAAGCAGAAAAAGAAAAAAAACTGACAAGGCAAGGAGAGAAGTTGCTGAAGACAGAGTCCCCTACACATATCCAGTAAGCCTAAAGCTTACTGTAACTATGGGAGAGCACCGACACACAGGCTCAGTCAGAAGACTTCACCATCAAGTGTTCCTGCATCTCCCCTGCTTGTCTCCAGAGAATAATTTTTATGGCTAGGTAACCAGTGAGTTGCATTTGACCTGTAACAGTTTTCATACCTACTTAAAACAAGATCAAGATCTTAATGCGACACCCTTCTGCAGATTCACGGTTCATGGGAATCTACAGCTAAAGTACAAACTCCTCTGTGTATGTAACAGAAATAGGGACAAAATTCCTGGCTTAAAGCAAATGTTCAAAACACTACAGCCCAACACAGACTAGACTCACTTTCTCCACTACCAAAATTAGTAACTGGCAGGTCACAAATATTAATAGAACAATTATAAGTCAATTTGTTTAGAACTTTATAGTACCTTACTAAGTTCTCCAGTGTCTTCAGAATTTCCGAGCTTCTGCAATTGTTCACAAGATGAGGAAGAAAGGTCAAAATCAGGTCTTGGTTGCAGAGGGTGAAAGCACGGCTGCTGAAAGCTGCTCTGGTCTATGTATGAGAAGTCAGCAACAAAAGCAGGCACTTAAACAAAAAAAAAAGATTTATTTTTGTCAAGAACATTTAATACCAATCCCTAGTCCAGTACACCAAATGAACAAACTGAGAATTTTAGAAAGCATACATTATCCTCTGTCTCTTTCTATATAATAAGAAAACAAAATATAATTTTTGTAGCCTGCCCTTATCATAAGCTCAGAGCAGTCAGAGCAGTTTACAATAAATTATTAGAAACATAATTAAAAGATATTATACAAAGTAAATATCAACAGGGAAATATTGAATAAATATCTAGGTCTTCCACATTTTTCTGAAATTCCTATAATCATTTTCTAACCTCAATTCTAATAGGAGAGAATTCTATTAGTTCTGGAGCCACAGATATCAGCAGGTGCTTAAAACCAGATAATTTTCTTGAAAGCCAAAGCAGATGAAAGTTGTAATTTGTTAAGATAAAGAGAAGAACAAAATCTAGGTTGGAAATATAAATCAGAAAAATAAATCAGATTAAGACCATGCAAGATCTTAAAAGAAAAGAAAAGCAGTTTAAACTGAATTCGTAGAGCAACCGGCAGCCTGTGAAGCAATAAAACTTTGATTTTCAAGAGTAGGTCTAGCACTGCAGCCGATGTGAAAACTGTTTACAGAGTTATTCTTTATCTTTTCTCCCTAGTTTTCCCATTGTGGTTTTACCTTCTTTGTATTCTTTACTTTTAATTTGTAGTTGTCTCCATTTTCCTATTGTTTCTAGTTGGTCATGAATTGTTTTGTGAGTATTTATTCGTTTATTGTCTCCCCCTTTTTAAATTATAAATTGTAAAACGCTTAGAAGTTTTGATTTGCGTTTCATCAAAAATTTTAATATACTTGGAAACTATAGAGGTAAAAGGTGATATTATTATGGAGTAGGAGTCTCATAGGAACTCTGTTCCATAATGCAGCAAAGTCACAGTTTCTGCCTACAGAAAAAGAGAAATGGTTTATTCGAGACTTAATAAACCGCTCTTAATAGCCAGTATAGGAGAGTGGTGTACAATTTTTAAAGAACCTAAAAATAGTTCATAAGACCCAGAATGGAAGGCCAGCATATCACAGGTCAGAAAAGTTCAGAGCAAAGAAAAAAGGTTAAGGTACACATAATAGTTAATACAGCAGAAAAATAGAAACATGATGGCAGATAAAGGCCAAATGGCCCATCCAGTCTGCCCATCCACAGCATCCATTATCTCAATCTCTCCCTATGAGATCCCACGTGCCTGTCCCATGCCTTCTTGAATTCAGACACAGTCTTTGTCTCCACCACCTCTACTGTGAGACTATTCTATGCATCTACCCTTTCTGTAAAAAAAAGTATTCCCTTAGATTACGCCTGAGTCTATCACCTTTTAACTTCATCCTATACCCTCTCATTCCAGAGCTTCCTTTCAAATGAAAGAGATTTACCTCATGTGCATTTATGATATGTAGGTATTTAAATATTTTTTTCATATCTCCCCTCTCCTGCCTTTCTGCCAAAGCATACATATTGAGATCTTTAAATCTGTCCCCATATACCCTATGATGAAAACCATTGACTATTTTAGTAACCTTCCTCTGGACCGACTCCATCCTATTTATATCTTTTTGAAGGTGTGGTCTCCAGAACTGAACACAATATTCTAAATGAGGTCTCACCGGAGTCTTATACAGGTGCATCACTACCTCCTTTTCCCTACTGGCCATATCTCTCCCTATGCACTCTAGCATCCTTCTAGCTTTCACCGTCACCTTTTCAATTTGTCTGGCCACCTTAAGATCATCACATACTATCATACCCTAGTCCCGCTCCTCTTTCATGCATAAAAGTTCTTCATCCCCTAAACTGTACCCTTGGGTTTTTGAAGTCTACATGCAAGAAGTCTGCAGGCACCCTTCTAAAAACCACTCTACATATTTCATGAGAAATCTTGAATAAATAAGCCTTGATTTGTGGAGAACAGCTGCTAAATACAACTAATAAGAAACAGAAGACGGAAAGCTGACAGGATTGACGGTCAGTTTAGAGGAGGTGTGTAGGAAGATTGATAGGCTTAAGAGCGATAAATCTCCAGGACTGGATGGCATCCATCCGAGGGTCATCAAGGAACTGAAAGGGACCATAGCTGAACTGCTTCAACTAATAGCCAATCTGTCGATCAAATCGGGAAAGATTCCGGAAGACTGGAAGGTGGCGAATGTTACACCAATCTTCAAGAAAGGTTCAAGGGGAGATCCGGGAAACTACAGACCTGTGAGTCTGACCTCGGTACCGGGAAAGATGGTAGAGTCACTGATAAAGGACAGCATCATTGATCACCTTGATGGACACAGGCTGATGAGAACCAGCCAGCACGGTTTGAGCAAAGGCAGATCGTGTTTGACAAACTTGCTGCACTTCTTTGAGGGAGTAAACAGAGAGATAGACAAGGGCGATCCGGTCGACATTGTATATCTGGATTTTCAGAAGGCATTCAACAAGGTTCCGCATGAACGACTACATCGGAAAATTGCGAGCCATGGAATTGAGGGTGAAATACTCACGTGGATTAAAAACTGGCTGGAGCATAGGAAACAGAGAGTGGGGGTAAATGGACAATACTCGGACTGGAAGAGCCGTCACCAGTGGGATGCCACAGGGCTCAGTGCTTGGACCCGTGCTCTTTAACATCTTTATAGGTATAGCGGTATATAAGAAATAAATTATTATTATTATTATAAACAATCTGGACATAGGTACGACGAGCGAGGTGATTAAATTTGCAGACGATACAAAGTTATTCAGAGTAGTGAAGATGCAGGGGGATTGCGAAGATCTGCAATGTGACATAATCAGGCTCGAGGAATGGGCATCGACATGGCAGAAGAGGTTCAACGTGGATAAGTGTAAAGTGATGCATGTCGGTAACAAAAATCTCATGCATGAATACAGGATGTCCGGGGCGGTACTTGGGAGAGACCTCCCAGGAAAGGGACTTGGGAGTTCTGTTTGACAAGTCGATGAAGCCGTCCATGCAATGTGCAACGGCAGTAAAAAGGGCAAACAGAGTGCTAGGAATGATAAAAAAGGGGATCACAAACAGATCAGAGTCGGGATGGTACGCAGTGACAATGAAGAGGGGGCTGCTCTTAAGCGTAATGCGAAACATGTTGATCAGTCCCTTCCCAGCATGGATGAGTAATCAAACCAAAAGTTAAAGCTGATAGCAAAGCAGCTTGAAAGCTAAGTGGAGTTTATATATAAAAATTGAATGCTCTGTAGCATCTTATTTTATGGTAAAAAAAAACAAAAGGAATGTCTTATGCACATGAAGCACTTTTATATATACAAAAAATGTTGTATAAAAAAAGCAGATTATTTTTTTTTTAATATTCTTTATTCATTTTTTCATCTTACAACAAGTGCAACAGAAAATAACAGTAATACAATATCACTTGAATATCTATTCTTATTAATATCACAATTAAAAATAGATATAAATCCCTCCTTCCCAACCCTGTTATTACACGTGATTACATATAGAAATTATTCTCTATTAATCCAACGCATCAATATATAAATAGACTTCCTCCCACCCCACCCCCACCCCTGTACAATTATATTAACTGAGGAAAAATGATAATTTATTCATTACAATACTCTATTAATGATCTCCAAACCTCCTGAAAATTATTAAAATTTCCTTTCTGCAACGCTAACGTTCTTTCCATCTTATACATATGACAGTAAATTCCACCAAAAACTGTAATTTAATCTATTCCAGTTTTTCAAATTGAATGTAATCTGCTGAATGGCAACTCCTATCATAATAAGTAATAATTTATTATTATTTGCAGAAATTTGACTTTTTTTTCCTCATCGACATTCCAAATAAAATAGTATCATAGGATAAAGCCACAGGATTTTCTAAGAAACAATTTATTTGGCCCCATATCAATCTCCAAAAAGCCAAAATGAATGGACAGTAGAATAATAAGTGATCTAAGTCCCTGCTTCGAGATGACAATGCCAACATTTATTTAACTTAGAGCTATCTAACTTTTGTAATCGAACAGGGGTCCAGAAAGCTCGGTGCAACAGAAAAAAACAAGTTTGTCTCATAGATGCTGACATTGTACAACTCATTCTCCAAGACCAAAATCGTGGCCATTGAGACGCAGTAATTTGATGCTTAATCTCAATGCTCCAAATGTCCCTAAGACCATATTTTGGTTTTTTATTTATAAATCCAGATATCAATTTATACCACTGTGCGGCCTGGTGTCCCAGGAAGTCCACCTGAAAACTTTGTGATTTATTAAGACCAAATTTGTGTTGTAGCTGTGAAAAGTCAAGCAGTTTACCATTAGATATAACATCGTCCAGAGTTCTAATACCTGCCATTACCCAATACTTCCAGATGACCTTAAATCCGCCTATTTGACTCTTGGAGTTAAGCCATATAGTTTGATTTGTTGATTTATGTATAGGAATAGGTGTTAAATTATTCACAAACCTCAAAGTTTTCCATGTATCAACTAACACTTTGTTTTCTTTATATATCCTAGGCATTTTGATACTAAGAACATGATTTAATTGCAGAGGAAAAATGAGTCGCCATTCCAACCACAACCAGTCTGGAATATTTTCAATGGGCTCTGGGAAGACCCAATACATACCTTGGCGCAAAATATAGGCTTGATGATACCTATAAAAATTGGGAAAATTTACCCCCCCTTCCCTAATTGACTTTTGCAAAGACACTAAAGCAATTCTAGGAATTTTACCAAGCCAAACAAATTTTGTACGAATTCTATTTAACCTGATATCATACCCATTTGGTAACAAACCACAGGCAATATCATCATTTTAATCGTTTGGACTCTCCCCCACCAAGATAAATGTAAAGGATTCCATTGTTCACACATTTCTGTTACTTTTTGTAATAAAGTACCGGCAATGAGTTGCTATAGGATGTGTTCCTTACTGATACTGCCTGTAATCTCCAAACGGATAGGCTGGTTGCAATTGGGACTGGGATGGATCCTCCATAAACTGAGGTCCATTAGAAAACTGTGCAGAGGGCAAATCTTGTTAACAGAATACCAGCTCCTTCAATCAAAGCTAGAAGAATACCTCCCATAGCAGCAGAGCCCACCATGGCAATTGGCTTTTTCATTTACTTTCATTGTGTCTTCCAGTGTATTTTTTTATCCAAATTCCTAAGTATTTTATTCCATCTTCCTTCCAGATAAAGGAAAATGAGTTAAACAAACCTTTTGTACAATGTACATTAAGTGGAAGAACTTCAGATTTATTCCAATTAATCTTATACCCAGAAAATTTTCCAAATTTCTCTATTAATTCAAGCAAGCATGGAATGGTTGTTTCAGGGTTTCTCAAATGAAGCAGTAGATCATCTGCATAAGCAGAGATCTTATAACCCCTCTCCGAATAGGGAATACCCTGTATCTCCTCTGCCTGTTGAATAGCTAATAACAAGGGTTCTAGTACAATATCAAACAGCAGAGAAGACAAGGGACATCCCTGCCTAACCCCCCTCTGCAAGTTGAAGCTTTCCAAAAAATGATTATTAATATATAATCTAACAGTCGGGGAGCTATACAAGGATTGAATCATTTGTATAAAACCCGTCCCTATATCAAACCATTCCATAGCTTGATACATGAAGGTCCATTTCACCCGATCAAATGCCTTCTCTGCACCAAAGAAACAGAAAAGGCTGGATCATTCATGGCTTTTGTTAAATATAACATTTGAAAAGCCAGTCTGGTATTATTAGAGGAATGTCTCTGAGCAACAAACCCAGTTTGGTGCATACCAATAATATAAGGGAGAGCCTTAGCCAAGCGTAAAGCCAAAAGTTTACAATCTACATTAATTAAAGAAATAGGCCTGTAATTTGAGACCAACGTAGGATCTTTATTTGGCTTTGGCAAAACTATAGTTAAAGACTCTGCCATAGTGCCTAAAATACAACCTTTAAGTAGTTGAGCCTGATATAGATTTAACAAATGTGGTAATAGGGTATTTTGAAATGATTTTAAAAACTCTACCGTGAACCCATCACTACCTGGAGTGGATCCAATTCTAAGGGATTTCAACGCTGTTTGCAATTCTTTTAATGATATAGGCTTTTCAAGACTTCCTTTTATATGTTCAGGAATTTTAGGTCCCTCTAATAATTTTTAAAAATTCTAAACCCTCTTTTTCTTTATCTAAATAAGGCTCAGAAGAATAAAGAGCTTTATAAAATTTTAAAAATTGCTTTAAAATAGGTTTAACTTGAGTGCAAGTATCACCTTTCTCATCTTTGATAGCAACTATTTTTGACTTTCTTTTTTTTGCTTTAAGATAATTTGCCAATAATCTTCCCACCTTATTTGAATTTTCATAATATAAAGCTTGCTGAGAAAATAAATCCTTCCTTACCAATTTCTCATTATATTTACATTTAGCTTTTAAAAGATCCTGGAATATAGAATGTTCCCATTTATCAGTCAATTTTTATTCCAAAAATTTAATTTCTTGTTCCAAAATTGAAAATTGTTGTTTGATCTGTTTCCTAATATATGCCAAAAAAGAAATAGTTTGTCCTCTCATGGTTGTCTTAAAAGCATCCCATAAAGTTTCAATAGAGATTTCTTCAGTGGCAGTAACCTGGAAATATTCATTCATTTTTATATGAAAATTTTCATAAAATTTTGGATCAGGTCTAACATTGTTTTAATCTCCTATTTTAAGTTCAACCCACACCCTCCATGATCAGATATAATAATTGGGTCTATGGAGGCTTGTGTTATCTGCTGTACTAATTGGTTTGAAACAAAAATGTTTTTGTTTTGTTTTTTGTTTTAAATTCTTTATTCATTTTTGCATGTTACAAGTGTAGCAGTTAAACTCATATGAACTTAAAGATACACACTTGATTAACTCTCATATATGCTTTAAGTATAACATTTCATAACAAATTAATATTCTGTAATATTTTAAAAATTATGTAAGAAATCTAATATTTAAATTATTCTTATTGAATAGAATAACCTCCCCTCCCCTCCCTCCCTATTCAATAATACATAATACATAAAAGTATCATTACTGTAAAACTATTCAAATAGTCCTGTATTATGAAATAACAACAAGTAAAGCCCACACATTTCCCCACTAATCAAATATCTTATCATGGGAAAAGTTAATCACAAAATTACACAAATTTAATCTATTCTTGAAAATGATTTGTGAACATGAGAGCAAAAAGAAAAATTCCCGTCCATCAAAATGAAGTATACGCCTTATATCTTTCAAATCACATGCATTTACAAAATTGTCTAAACCTAATGATTTCATAATTTTGCTAGGTTTTTTATCCAACAAAGGATCCATAACAGCATTAAAATCCCCAGCCACCACTAAATTAGATTAAATGATGATTTGATGGATATTTGGCGTATACTTCATTTTGATGGACGGGAATTTTCATTCTGTTCTCATGTTCACAATTCTTTTTCAAGAATAGATTATATTTTTATATCAAAACATCTAGCACATCAAGTGACAAAAGCTGCCATTGATCCAATCATTTTATCTGATCATGGTGGGGTCTGGATTGAAATTAAGATCACAGATCAAAATACAAATAGACCAATATGGAAGTTTGATAATACATTGCTTGCTGATCCAATATTCTGTGAAAATTTTCAAATAAAAATGAAAGAATTTTTTCAAATAAATGACAAAGATGAGATTTCTAGAGAAATATTATGGGATGCATTTAAAGCATCAATAAGAGGACAAATTATTTCTTATTCGGCTTATCTTAATAAACAAAATAGAAAACAATATACTAACTTAGAAAAAGAAATAAAAAATTTAGAATTAAAACTTATAGAAAAATGGGATTATTCTATACAACAAGAACTGTTAAAACTTAAAGGTAAATACAATGAAATATCATCAAAAATGATAAGAAAAGATTTATTCTCTCAGCAGGCACTGTATTATGGAAACTCAAATAAGTCGGGAAGAATACTGGCAAATTACCTAAAAGTGAAAAAAAAGAAAACAAAAATAATTGCTATAAAAGATGAAAAAGGTGATACACTAACAAAAATTGAACCAATCTTAAAACAATTCATAAAATTCTATAAATCTCTTTATTCTTCCGAGACTTATTTAAATAAAGAAAAAGAAGGTTTAGAATTCTTGAAACTATTAAAGGGTCCAAAAATTCCTGAACATATAAAGCGAAGTTTGGAAGAGCAAATATCACTAAAAGAATTAGGAACAGCTTTGAAATCCCTTAGAGTTGGATCCGCTCCAGGTGGTGATGGTTATACAGTGGAATTTTATAAAACATTTCAAAATTTTTTATTACCCTATCTATTAAATCTTTTTCAATATCAACTAAATCAAGGTTGTACAAAAGGCACTATGGCAGAATCATTAACAATAGTTTTACCAAAGCCAAATAAAGATCCCACTTTGGTATCAAATTACAGACCAATTTCTTTAATAAATGTAGATGGAAAATTAGCAAAAATACTTGCGTTAAGATTGGCTAAAGCTCTTCCCCATATTATAAGTATGTCTCAAACAGGATTTGTTGCTCAAAGACATTCATCTCATAACACTAGATTAGCTTTCCATATGTTATACTTAACAAAGAAAATGAACGAGCCTACTTTTGCTGTTTCTTTAGATGCAGAAAAGGCTTTTGACAGAATAGAATGGACATTTATGTATCAGACATTGGATTGGTTTGGTATAGGTCCTGGATTCACACAAATGATACAAACACTATATAGCTCCCCTTCTGCTAGATTATACATTAATAATACGTTTTCAGAAAAATTTAATCTACAAAGAGGAGTTAGACAAGGATGTCCTTTATCTCCTTTACTGTTTGATATAGTTTTAGAACCCTTAATATTAGCAAGCCAACAAGTAAAGGAAATACAAGGTATACCTCATTCAGATAAAGAATATAAAATATCAGCTTACGCTGATGATTTATTATTATATTTGAGGAACCCAGAATCTACCATTCCACATTTACTTGAACTGATTGAAAAATTCAGAAAATTTTCAGGATATAAGATAAACTGGAACAAATCAGAAATACTTCCATTAAATATACATTGTACAAAAGGTTTATTTAAATCATTCTCTTTTGTTTGGAAAGAGGATGCTATTAAATATCTTGGAATTTGGATTACAAAAAATTTGGAAGACACAATAAAAATTAATGAAAAAAATTTATTACAAAAAGTGACAGAGATGTGTGAGCAATGGAACCCTTTACACTTATCTTGGTGGGGAAGAATACAAACTGTTAAAATGATGATATTACCTGTAGTCTGTTACCAAATGGGAATGATACCAGTTTTCTTCCAAAATTCTTTTTATAAAAAATTAAATAAAATATTGACAAAATTTATTTGGCTTGGGAAAAATCCCAGAGTTGCTTTAGTGTCATTACAAAAACCAATTGCGGAGGGAGGGGTAAATTTTCCCAACTTTTATAGGTATCATCAAGCCTATATTTTACGTCAAGGTATGTATTGGATCCTCCCAGAACCCACTGAAAATATTCCAGATTGGTTCTGGCTAGAATGGAGACTTATGTTTCCATTACGTCTTAGTCATGTAGTTAGTATCATGATGCCAAGGCTATACAAAGAACATAAAATATTCATGGATACATGGAAAACTTTAAGATACATAAGTAATCTAACTCCTATTCCAATCAATAAATCAACAACTCAAACGATTTGGTTAAACCCCAAGATCAAAATAGGCGGTTTCAAAATAATCTGGAAAAACTGGATGACAGCAGGTATTCGTATTTTAGACGATATAATAAAAAATGGTAAAATGCTGGAGTTTTCACAATTGCAACATAAATTTGATCTTAATAAAACACAATATTTTAGATGGTTGCAATTGAAGCAATCCATTCAGGTAGGGTTCCCTGAATGGAAAAATCTTACTAATTATCATAGTTTAGAATTCTTGTGTTTCCAGATAAACTCAATAGGACATGAAGCTGCACAGTGGTATAAATTAATATCCGGATATATAAATAAAAAACCAAAAAATGGACTTAGAGACATTTGGAGCATTGAGATAAAACATCATATTAATGCATCTCAATGGCCACGACTTTGGTCTTGGAGGTTAAAATGTACGATGTCAGCATCTATGAGACAAACTTGGTTTTTTCTTTTACATAGAGCTTTATGGACCCCTACACGTTTACATAGAATTGATAGCACTAAATCTAATAGATGCTGGCACTGTCATGTGGAAATTGGGACATTAGACCATCTTCTATTCTTTTGTCCATTCATCTTAACATTCTGGAAATCAATTTGGCCTCAAATTAATAGGATGTTAGAAAACCCGGTAGCCTTGACATATGATACTATATTATTTGGAACAACAATGAGAACAAAAAGTCAAATATCATCAAGTAATAACAAACTTTTGTTTATTTTAACTGGAATAGCAATACAACAAATCACATTCAATTGGAAAAGACATGACAGGTTAAATTACACTTTCTGGTGGAATTCTGTTTGTCATATATATAAAATGGAGCTTACCATAGCAACACAAAAAGGATATATTAATAAATTTCAAAAGATCTGGAGACCATTAATAGATTTTTGTAATGAATGATTAACTTTTCCCAAGATAGAAATATGATTAGAGGGGAATGGGGTGGGATTTTATTTTTGGTATTACACACTATATCAATGTTTGAATGAATTTACAATAAAGTTGTTTTTAAATATTATTGATTGAATGGGAGGGAGGGAAGGGGGATTATTACATTTAAAAGGAATTATATAAATTTAGATTTACTGCATAATATTATAAATTTTGTATAAAATTAATTTTCTAAAAAATGTTAAATTTGATGATAATAAGTGAGTTTATCAAGTGTATATATTTAAGTTTCTAAAAAGTTTATTTGAAACACTTGTTGTAACAAAAGAAAATGAATAAAGATTATGAAAAAAAAAAAGATTAAATGATGATATTAATGCCCAAGAAGGATTCACACAGCCGTGTTTTATAAGCACAACTAGGCTGGTGGAGAAATTTCTGAAGAATCTGCAAGAAATATATATAATAATATTTGATTTAACAGATGGACACTACTAGGTGTATGGTAGTTTATGACAGCAGCATTATAAGAACTACAAACTAACATATTTTAGGACTTATACATAACAGAGTTACTTACCTATGTTACTGGGGCTTGACTCCAAACTTTCATTTGTGAAAATGCTACCAGTGGATATTGTCACTGAAGAACCCTGATCACTTACTGCATCTTGGGTCTGTGGGCTGAATGCACTGGCTGACGAAGCCTGAGATAAGTAAGGGAATAAACAAACCAAAATGTGCATCAGATGTAATGTATACACCTCACTAAAAAAAAAAAACCCAAAACAAAACATGACATAATATGCATCCTGAGCTCAGTTCAAGTGTAGAGATCATCACTGTTTCATTGATCAGCTAACCTGAAGGTTCATCATTGCTCAGTTTGCAGTAACACACACACACACACACACAAAAAACATACTTTTAGTCACACACAGTACATACACTACACAGCTACAGAAGACAAACACACAGGCACACACACACACACAAACATACATGATCTCATTCAGCATCCTATTGCTTCCCAGAAAAGTTCCAGATCATGCACCATCAAGACCATGTGATCTTCTAGTGCTCAGATTTGGCTATATTTCATCACAGATCTGCTTGGATAAATAGCAGCAGATCTCAGTGGAAGAGAATAAATACTAACAGTCTCACACAGAAATTCATTTATTTTAAGTTCTGCATTACAAACCTGACTCTTGAGTCTACATTGTGAATCTGGATATTGTAGAATTCCTCTCCCAATATCAGCTGTGTAACTAGGTAGGACTTCAACCACAACAGAATCTCCACATTGGCCTAAATGTTAACAAATTAAGCCATATTAGTAACAAACATTAACAGAAACTTTTAAGTGCTACTCTCTTCATGTAATTGGCACACTAAACTAAGAAACTGCTAAGAAATTTATTCTTAAGAATTATCAGTGTTGTATCCAGTGTTCAATGATACATACCGTGTTTCCCCAAAAATAAGACCTACCCCGAAAATAAGCCCTAGCAGGATTTTCAGGGTAGGTCTTAATATAAGCCCTACCCCCAAAATAAGCCCTAGTCCCAGGATTTGCTGGCAGTTCCCCTTCCCTCCCTCCCATCCCTTGTGCAGCAGGATCCTTGAGAGAGCACCCCCTCCCCGAGCAACCGCACCACAGCCAAATCCCCATCCTTCCTTCCCTCCCTCCCATCGGAACTGGCTTATTTTGATCACTAAATTGAAAATAAATCATTTTTCCTACCTTTGTTGTCTGGTGATTTCATGAGTCTCTGGTTGTATTTCCTTCTGACTGTACATCCAATATTTATTTATTTCTTCCTGCCTCCTGCATGCTTCCTCTCCTCCAGACCTCATTCCATTCCCCAACCAACATCTCTCTCTGTCCCTCCATGAGTCTAACTTTTTCTTCCTCTCTCCCTGCCTGCCCCCCCCCCGCTGAAGCCACCCCGCCGCCGATAACTCCCTGCCCCACCCCTGAAGCTGACCCTGCCATCCAACACGCTCCATTCCCACCCCTGCCACTACAGCAATAGGGACGGGCCAGGCAAGTGCAGAGACTGCACACGGCCAGCCCACAAGCCTTTCCCCCATCAATTCTGACATCAGAGAGAAGGTTCCGGGCCATCTGGGAGGGAATGGAGCATGTTGGGTGGCAGGGTTGGCTTCAGGGTGGAGCAGGGAGGAATCTGCGGCGGCAGTGGTAGCTTCAGCGGAGGTGGGGGTGGGGAAGGTAGGGAAGAGATCCCATACAGTGGCCAGCCCGTGTACCCCCAACAGGCAGCCCGCATGCCCCCTGAGATATGCATACCACAGGTTGAGAAACACTGCTCTAAGGGGGTGAATATTCAGCCAGAGGTGTGAGCATTTTGCTGACTACCACCAACCTTATTCCCAGATATTCAATGTATGCCTAGGCTGCAGAACTAAATATCCAGTTTATATGGCACTGGCTACCATATATAGCCAGTTAAGTTGATATTCAGAACTCAACCAGCCATGGCTTGCCGCATAAAGATAGGTCTTGCATTCTTGGAAAGAGTAAATAAGCGATTCTAATCTACCTGTTCCACTCCACTTAATATTGTACAGACCTCTATCATATCTCCCCTCAGCCATCTTCTCTTCAGCTTGAAGAGCCCTAGCCTCTTTAGCCTTTCCTGATAGAAAGTCATCTTATCCGCTTTATCATTTTTGTTGCATTTCTCTGTACCTTTTCTAATTCTGCTATATCTTTTTTGAGATGCAGTGATAAGAATTCAAGGAACGGTTGTACCATGGAGCAATACAAAGCATTATAATTTTGTACTCTCACCTATATTTTCCATTCATTTCCTAATAATTCTAATCTGCTCTCTTAGACACTGCTGCACACTGAACAGAAGGTTTCATCATATCATCAACGATAACACCTAGAATCTTTTCTGGGTGGTGACTCCTAACGTGGAACATTGCATTATGTTTTGATCTGTGTTCATTACTATCATTAAGAGCAACCTTTAAAAGGGAACAGTAGCTCTGCTTTTTTTACTTAGTACCAAGTCATACAATTTAACAGATTACAGATGTTCACAGAGAAATGAACTGAGACTTCACCAACATCTTCCATGAAGGTCATCGCTTTTCTGCTCTTCATTTTTACTTGCTGGAAACCCTGAATGAGGGGAGAAATATGATATTCTAACCTGCCCTACCAGGTGGGAAAATCTGGTCCTGGCAAGTGCCTCACTCATTCTCTTACCGGAGTCATGTGTCATGCCAGCATCAAGCATTAGCCTCTCTCGCCATGAAAGTCTGCTTGAATGGCTACTACTGTCCCTTGTGAGTGTGCTGGTGCTCTGATCCTTGCTGGTGGAGATTTTGGACAGATCACTGTCTGTCACACCTGAGAGAAATGATTCTTCTTCGGTGGCAATCTTTCCTCCTGATTAAAAAAAGTTATACATTATCCTGGTTCCAAAAAACAATACAAAAGCAAAACAATTCAAAAACATATCTCAACAAGAATCAGTACAGAATACCAATGTATACACAGTTAAAAACAATTTTCATGCTGAACAAAGCAACTAAAGGCAATATCTAGGAAAGTGCATAAAATCTTACTTGTTTGGATACCTATTACAGCAAAAAAATTTCTCCATCACACTCATGCATATCTGGAGGATTTATTATTTAGTTACAGATCAAGCAATTAAATTTGAGAAATAGGGAGCAGGTAGAAGAACACATGAAAGGCAGGCAAAAACCATGTTTCTATCACGCTAGTTATGGGATTGCCTATTAATCCGAGTCTTCTTATAGGTACACTCATATACTATGGGCTCATAATCAAAACAAAAATAAGTCTAAAAATCCGCTCAAGTTGGCACTTGGACAACCTAAAAGACAGGTCGCCCAAGTGCCAATAACAAAAACGTGTTTTTAGACGTATCCAGAGACCTTTCAGGCCTCTGAATGCCGCTGTGTGTAGAGCTAAAGGGGTGTTTTTGAAGGAGTGGCGAGGGAGGGATTTGGGCGGGACATGGGCTGACCTAGACTCAGGGCTCCTTTTAATAAGCTGCGCTAGTGGTTTTAGCGCGCGCTACTTGCTTACACCTCCATAGAGCTGCTGTTAGTATTTTCCACGTAGCGTGGGGTTAGCACGCACTAATCTTCAGCGCGTGCTAAAAACGCTAGCGCAGCTTAGTAAAAAGAGACCTTAGTCGTACTGCAGTAATAATTGAAAGTTTTACGAGGCTAACAGGAAGGAACTTATACGTTGTGACTTAAGACGATGTAAAACCAGGTCTAAGGGTCAGACTCTGTATAGGTTGGGCTCCCGCTGAGCTAATTGCGGCAAGGGAATCTCCTTGTCACGATCAGTTTAACAGCTGCGGCAGGGAACCCATTCCCCCACTCTGTGAAGACTACCGACATGAGGCATATCCAGTCCCTCTTGCCAAAACCCCCAAAGCCGCCCTCCCTACCCTCGAATGTTCGCAGCAGGAGGAGTGCCAAATTCCTTCTGCCGCCACCTTGCCAAGATATCCATACAGCAGGAGGGTTGCCCACTCCCTCCTATCAGAAAACCTCCACCTCCCCTCGAGCATCCCCCAGCAGGAGAGATGCCCACTGCCATCCTGCCCCCCCTCCCAAGATCATCGGCAGGAGGGATGCCTAGTCCTTCCTGCCAGAACCCCCGTCCGAAAGGAATGTCCCCTGACCCCATCAATACCTTTTTTTAGTTGGCCAGCCGGAGGGATGCTTTCTCCCTCTGGCCGGCAAGCCCGCCTTCACAGAATGGCAGGCTTTCCCCTTCCATCATGGAATGCACCGGGGAGGGGCCAAAGGCCCTTATTGGCCCAGGCGCCCAAGGCTCCTTCCATAGGAGGAGCCTTAGGTGTCTGGGCCAACCAGAATCTTAGGCCTCTCTTCCAGTACATGGAAGTGGCCTAAGGGATCTGGCCAATTGGAATCTTAGGCTACTCCCAGTGCATCCCAGAATGCACTGGGAGAGAGGCCTAAGATTCCGGTTGGGACTGGCCTTAGTCCCCTCCCTGGTGCATCCAACGATGCACCGGGAAGGGAAAGGCCCGCAATTCTGTGAAGGCAGGCCTGCTGGCCAGAGGAAACATCCTTCTGGCCGGCCAACTAAAATAGGCAGGGCCGCCATCAGGGCAGTACTACTAGTCCTGCATTCAGGGGCCCTGAGCTGACAGGGGGCCCGGGCTCCCCCAGGGTCCTAGGCAGTGTTCTAAGGCAGGGGCGCCAGTAGCTCACCAAGGCAAAGTGAGTCGATCACCCAGGACTCACTTTGTCTTGGCGATCTAATCTATCTATCAATCGCTGCCTGGCTGGGCGGAACTTCCTCTCCGACGGCAGAATTGACGTCGGGGAGAGGAAGACTGATCGGCCCGAAGCAGGGAGAGCATGCGTCGGCGTCGACTTTGGGGCCTGTTATCCATTGGTGGGTCCTGTTCCCCGATGGCAGCGGCAGTGGCTTGGGGAACGGCAGGGAGAAAGAAAGAAAGGGGGCAGGCAGGGAAACAGAAGGAAAGAAGAGAAACAGAAAAAAAGAAAGAAAGGTCAGGGAGAGAGGAAGAAAAAGTTGGGGGAGGGAATGAGGTGTGGAGGAGAGAAAGCATACAGGCTGATAGAAGGGAAGAAAGATTGGATGCACAGTCAGAAGAAGAAAGTGCAACCAGAGACTCATGAAATCACCAGACAAGGTAGGAAAAATGATTTTATTTTAAATTTAGCAAAGTGGAGGCAGTATTACCACAGTTTTCAAAGAAATTTGCCCAAATAACTTAATAGTTAACTGGGTAAATTCCCAGAGATGAAAACTTCCCTTCACTTACTATGCACAGTTCTGAATTTATATCTGCTGTCTATATTTTACAATATGGTCCCCTTTTACTAAACCGCAATAGTGGTTTTTAGCGCAGGGAGCCTATGAGCGTCAAGAGCAGCGCTGGGCATTCAGCGCAGCTCCCTGCACTAAAAACTGCTATTGTGGTTTAATAAAAAGGATGGAGGGTATATTTGTCTATTTTTGTATGCTTGTTATTGAGGTGACAGTGCATAGAGTCATCTGCCTTGACCTCTTTGAAAAAAACCCAGAATAGGAATGATAATTAACATTTTCTCAGCGTATAGTGTGCTTTGTGTTTTTTAATTTTATTGTTGGTAGATCATTTTGACTTGGTCATTTTAAAGTAGCTCACAAGCTCAAAAAGTTTGGGCACCTCTGAGCTAGAGCATTGAAACTGTGTATTTCTATTTTATCCCCCCTTTTACAAAACTGTGGAGCGTTTTTTAGCGCCAGCCGTGGTGGTAGCAGCTCTGATGCTCAGAATTCTATGAGCGTCAGGGCTGTTACCACTGTGGCTAAAATCCACACTACAGTTTTGTAAAAGAGTGAGGGGTTAGTTTGTGATGACATATTCCATACTAGGCGAAGGTGTTTTCTGTGTTCTGTGTGTTCGAAAGACATGGTTTTCTGTTAGGATTGACGGTGTAGGATTGATTGGTCTGGCTTGTTTAGTTTTACAATGGGTGTATTAATGTACTGCTCACTGCAATATGTAAGATGCTGCCTTTTCCTAGGTACTCATGTGTGATGTGTGGTTTGTTACTAAAAATCATGTTTTTCTTACAGATGGGGGGGGGTGCCAAAAAATGATGGGCCCCGGGTGTTACATATGCTACGTACGCCACTGTATGTAAAGATACCAGAAAGCTGGCGTAGCAAAAACTTTAAGTAAATTGTTATTCTTCTAAGTTTTGAGTATTTAACCCTCCCACAATCTCACGGGCACTCGTTTCAAGTTTATTGAGATTTTGATTTAAACGCAATATCAAATATTTTCAATGCGAGGGCGTGGCTTACCGCGCACACAAAATGGACGTGTGATCGCGGCGCTCCTCTCAACTAGGCAACGAATGATTAAAAATTTTCCCCTTCGAGTTGATTTCGGTAAAAAAATCAATGCCGATTGATGAAACTTATATATCTACCAACAAAGGTAATTTGATAATACCTTCTCCGCCGGTACTGAAGAAAAGCCTGAGGGGAAGGAGACAAGCGCTGTTGCTTCTTTTACCGGCTTTTCTCTGTGCTGGTGCGGCACGGTAGTGAGGGCAGGCTGTTGAAAATTTGAACTGGCCAACGGCAAAGAAAAAAGGAAAAGGAAAGTTTTTCCCTTCAAGCCGATCTCGGTAAGAAGCTGGTGACAGTCGATTCTGGAGCTGTGGCGGTTTAGTGCAGCCCTCTTCTGCCGGAGCTGAGACGGAGCCCTGGGGGTGGGGAGCCAAGAAGATCAGCTACTCCTTCGCCGGTTTCTCTTTGTGCTATAAAGAGTGACATTAAAAGCAAGATACTGGACAGAGTGAAGGCAGACTATCGAGCATTGAACTAGCCAACTACAGAAAAGAAAGAAAAAAGTTTCCCCCTTCAGACCGATTTCAGTGGAGGGCTGGTGTCAGTCAATGATGAAAATATGGCAGTTTGATGTAGCCCTCCCCCGCCGGTGTTAAAGCGAAGCCCTGAGGATAAGAAGCCGGTTTTAACTGTGGAGAAATAAAATCGGCGAAAACTGTGGCAATTAATACTACCCTCCACCTGCTGAAACTAAAATAAAGCCCTGAGGGAAGGGAGCCAAAAAGAAAAAATCTGTTATTTCCTCACCGGCATAACATAGAAGGCAAGCTATTACATATTGTGGCAGACAGAAATCTTCCTGAACCTAACGACTGTGGAGTAAATAAAATCGGTAAAAATATAAAAAGAAGTGCAAAAACATGGCAAGTACCCGACAAAATAAAAATGAAACCGGTATGTCAGCAAAAAGGCAGAAGCAGGATCAAATTACACCAAGTAAGGTCCCACTTCCTGCTGAAGAGACGGATGTGTTGAGTAAAGCAGAAGTTATGGAGGAACTGAGACAGATTAAACAAATGCTTAAAGAGACTGTGAGTAATATGGCTGAAATGAAGGAAGAAATACTAAATATCCATAGACAGATGGAAATAAATAATAAAAGAACAACTGACTTAGAAGCTAAAATGGAGGTTTTAGAATGTGAAGGAAACAGATGTAAAAATGACAGTTTGGAACTGATTCAATTGAAAAATCAGCTGGAAGATTATGAAAACCGAGGAAGAAGAAAGAATATAAAACTTTTTGGAATGCAGGAAATTTGGAAGGGAAAAATGCCATACAATTTTTAGAAAATCTAATTCCCAAAATACTACAATTGGACTTTAAACAACCATTAGCAATAGAAAGAGCGCACAGGATCCCAGTAAAAAATATGGACAATCAAGGAAGACCAAGACCCTTAATATTTAAAATGCTAAGGTACCAGCAAGCAATAGAAATTTTAAATGCTGCCAAGAAAGACAAAAATTTAAATTACAAAGGATCCAAAATATGGTTTTTGCCGGATTTTGCTAAAAACACAGCAAATAAAAGAAAGAGTTTCTTAGATTTGAGACCTCAATTAAAAGAAAAGGGATATAAATACGGATTGTATTACCCAGCAAAAATGAGGGTATCTTCTGGAGATAAATCTTTGTATTTTGAAGATCCAGAAAAGCTAAAAACCTTTCTTTCAAAATCAGAACCCATGTCATTTTAACATAATGGATGTTTGAAATGATCATAAAATATCAAGACTGGTTTTGACGACATTGTGAAAAAATATAAAACTGTGAGACTTTGGAATACTGAAGAAAGAAAAACATGAAATAAAGAACAGGAAATAAAATGAACTAAAGAAAAGACAATAAAAAATATAAAGAAGTAAATAGACTAGAAAGACAGAATGGAAACTCAAGAGACTAAACTTAAAAGAGTAAAATATGGATGGCTGGAGTAAAGAGTGATCAGAAAGAAATAAAAACTTGAATAAAAAACAAAAGCAAAAGAAGGAAAAAAAATGCACCAGATAACAATAAAAATTGGATAAAAGAAGAATGTAAAAAAGAAAAAGGATATTAAAAACTTTTAAAATAATATATGAAGATATGGATATTAGTTTTTAGATATTAAAAGATGATAAGAATTGATGGGATAGAAGGTATAAGATATAGGAAAAATATCATTACTATATTAAATATATGTTTATGATAAAATTTTATGATATAAACTAAAATACTGGGGAAATATAAATTAAAAATTGATGAGTGGATAAAGATACATTAATGAAATATTAGGAGTAAGGGGATATTAATTGAATATTGGTTGCCTAGAGGGGAGGGGGATGTTCGGGTTGCTGTTCCAATGTGTGTCCTTAAGCAGTCATTATATTGGGTGGGAAAGGGAGGGAAAAAGATGGGATTTAATAGAATGATTAAGGAGAAGGTTAATAAGGGATTGGATACTTCAAGGATAAAAATGTGTGTCATAGAGAATATTTTTTGGATTTTAAATATGAAGGAAGAAAGGGAAAAGATTATGATGATAAGTTTTAAAATATATAATGTCTTTTAAGATATACTCTTAATGTCAATGGCCTGAATCATGTAATCAAAAGGAAAAAGGTATTAGCATTTTTAAAAAAACAAAACGCGGATGTTTACTGTCTGCAGGAGACTCATCTTAATATAAAGGAATCACAGAAACTAACGGGTGGGTGGGTAAAAGAATGTTTTTTTGCTCCAGCAGAGGGTAAAAAAGCAGGGGTAGCAATTCTTATAAATAAAAAATGTATGGCCAAGATTAAGGTAATAAATTCAGATCCACATGGAAGAAGGATACATATTGATATAGGTATGGGAAATAATGCCCTGACGTTGTTTAATATATATGCCCCTAATTCGAATCAATCAGAATTTTTTAAAAAGTTACAGAATATGTTGTTACCACTGGCTGCTTCTAATTTAGTGGTGGCTGGAGATTTTAATGCTGTAATGGATCCATTATTGGATAAAAAACCAGGTAAAAGTATAAAATCTTTAGGTTTAGATAATTTGGCTCAATCATGTGATTTGAAGGATATATGGCGTATTCTTCATTTTAATGATCAGGAGTTTTCATTTTATTCACAGGTTCATAAATCATTTTCAAGAATAGATTATATTTTTGTTTCAACAAATAAGGTGCAACAGGTGATTAAAGCTTCCATAGATCCTATTATTATTTTGGATCATGCGGGAGTATGGATTGAATTACAATTGGATCAATTGGAGAATGGTAGACCTCTTTGGAGATTTGATAATGCATTGCTTGTGGATGACAAATTTTTGGAAAATTTTAAAACACAAATTAATGATTTCTTTCAAATAAATTTAGTGGAGGATACATCTATTGAGAACGTATGGGACGCATTTAAAGCAACTATGAGGGGCAATATTATATCATATTCAGCTTTTGTTAGGAAACAGATTAAAATGCAATATATAGAATTAGAAAAAGAAATTAAAATATTAGAAGCTAAACTGGTAAGTAAATGGGAACATGAAGTATTGCAAGCTCTTTTGAAAGCAAAAGGTAAATATAATGAATTAACTTCAAAAATGATAAGAAGAGATTTGTTTTCCAAACAAGCAATGTATTATGGAAATTCTAATAAGGCGGGAAGATTATTGGCAAATTATCTTAAAGCAAAAAAAAAGAAGAACTAATATAAATGGGATAAAAGATGATAATGGTATAATAACAAATCAAACAAATATAATTTTAAAACAATTTCTAAAATTTTATAAAGACCTATATTCTTCCGAGCCTTATTTGGGGAGACAAAAAGATGGTAAAAATTTTTTAGATTCAATTAATGTACCTAAGATTCCTGATCATATAAAACGGAGTTTAGATGAACCTATATCATTAAAAGAATTAGAAACAGCGTTGAGATCTCTTAGAGTTGGATCCGCTCCAGGTGGTGATGGTTATACAGTAGAATTTTATAAAACATTTCAAAATGTCCTTTCCCCACATTTACTAAATTTATATCAGACACAACTTATAAAAGGTGATATTAAAGGTACTATGTGCTGAATCAATAATAATTGTTTTGCCTAAGCCAAATAAAGATCCTACTTTGGTTTCAAACTACAGGCCTATATCTTTAATAAATGTGGATAATAAACTTTTGGCGAAAATTTTGGCTTTGAGATTAGCCAAAGCTCTCCCACATATTATAGACATGCATCAGATGGGTTTCGTTGCTAAAAGGCATTCCTCTAATAACTCTAGATTATTTCATATGTTAAATTTATAAAAAAAAATGGATGAACCGGCTTTTACAGTTTCCTTGGATGCAGAAAAAGCGTTTGATAGGGTAGAATGGAAGTTTATGTATCAGGCTTTAGAATGGTTTGGTATAGGTTCTGGATTTATACAAATGGTAAAAACTTTGTATAGCTTCCCGATTGCAAGATTAAATATTAATAATATGATATCTGATGGTTTTCAATTGCAGAGGGGAATTAGACAAGGTTGTCCTTTATCTCCTTTGTTATTTGATATTGTATTAGAACCCTTATTGTTAGCAATACAGCAAACAGGGGGGATACAGGGTATTCCATATTCTGATATGGAATATAAAATTTCGGCTTATGCTGATGATATTTTACTTTATTTGAGAAATCCAGAGTCTACCTTATCTTCTTTATTGGAATTAATTGATAAGTTTGGCAAATTTTCAGGTTATAAAATTAATTGGAACAAATCTGAAATTATACCTTTAAATGTTCATTGTGTAAAAGGATTATTTGATGCTTTTCCGTTCATATGGAAAGAAGAAGGATTTAAATATCTTGGCATTCAAGTTAAAAATACAATTGAAGATACCATAAAAGAAAATGAAAAATTTGTATTAAAAAAAGTTACAGAGTTGTGTGAGCAATGGAACCCTTTACATATTTCTTGGTGGGGGAGAGTTCAAACTATTAAAATGATGATGTTGCCCGTAGTTTGTTACCAAATGAGTATGATACCTATTTATTTTCAGGGGTCCTTTTATAAAAAGCTTAATAGCATTTTAACGAAATTTCTTTGGCTTGGTAAAACACCTAGAATAGCTTTAGTAACTTTGCAAAAATCAATTAAGGAGGGAGGGGTAAATTTTCAAAATTTTTATAGGTACCATCAAGCCTATATTCTACGTCAGGGTATGTATTGGATCCTCCCAGAACTTATAGATAATGCACCAGATTGGTTGTATTTGGAATGGCGCCTTATGTTTCCCCTAAATTTAGTTCATCTTCCAAGTATTAACATACCTAGAAGATACAGAGAAAATAAAATATTAATGGATACTTGGAAAACGTTGAGGTTTATAAGTAAATTAACACCTATCCCAATAAACAAGTCAACTAATCAATCTCTATGGATAAACTCCAAGATCAAAATTGGCGGAGCTCAAATCCTTTGGAAGAACTGGATTATTGCAGGCATTAGATCTCTAGATGATGTTATTTCAGAAGGTAAACTGCTGGAATTTTCACAATTGCAACATAGATTTGGTCTAAATAAAACACAAAGTTTTAAATGGTTGCAATTGAAGCAGGCCATTCAGGTTGGGTTCCCTGAATGGAAAACATTGAATAATCAATATAGTTTAAAGTTCTTATGTTTTCAAGCAGACTTCCTAGGACATCAAGCCGCATTGTGGTATAAATTAATATCTGGATATTTGAATAAAAAACCAAAAAATGGTCTAAGAGATATTTGGAGCATTGAGATTAAGCATCAAATTAATGCATCTCAATGGCCACTAATTTGGTCTTGGAGAATGAGATGTACAGTGTCAGCATCTATGAGACAAACTTGGTTCTTTTTATTGCATAGAGCTTTTTGGACCCCTACACGTTTGCAAAAATTAGATAGTTCTAAATCCAATAAATGCTGGCACTGTAATCTGGAACCAGGGACGTTAGATCACTTACTGTATCATTGTCCCTACATTAAAAGTTTTTGGAATGCAATTTGGCCACAAATTAATAAATTAATGGAAAATCATATAGCAATATCATATGATACAGTGTTATTTGGAATGATGATGAGAAAAAAAAGTCAAATTTCACCAGAAAATAACAAGCTTTTATTAATCATGACAGGGGTTGCCATTCAGCATATAACCAACAATTGGAAGAATTATAATAACCTAAATTATACATTTTGGTGGAATACAATATGTCATATATTCAAAATGGAAAGAGCAATAGCAATACAAAGAGGGACATATACTAAATTTATAAAAATATGGGGGCCATTGACAAAATATTGCAATGAATAAATAGTAGGATTTTTCTTCTTCTTTTCTTCTTTTCAATATCTTCTTTGTGACACACATGGAGGGGGGGTAGTGAAAATAATTTTTACATAATATGCTATAATATGATATACAATAAGTAATGTATGATTGAAAAGTACTAGAAGGGTAGGGGGAGGGAGAGGGGATAAAAATATATTTAGAATATGATGTATTAGATATAAAAGTGATATTGTGTACTCATCAACTGTATTTTAATATTTTGTACACTTTATGTAAAATTTGAAAATAAAAAATAATATATAAAAAAAATATATATATTTTCAATGCGTATAACAAAAATTAATTTGGGGAAATAAATAAAACCATTTGAACAATAAACATACAAACATATCCATAGATGATTAAAATTACATAAGGAGTACAAGGATAAACTACATTTGTTTAAAAATGCGTTCTCCGCGCCTGCTCATAAATTTGTTGACTGGAAGGATCCAGCAATGTGACCAGATGCCATTCAGGACAAAGACAGAGAAAGAATTGTGCAATTTGGATTAACGATGGAAGATGATTTAAAGCAAATGGCACAGTCTATGAGTAAAGATCTTGACGGACGTTCTTTTTATGAATATCTCCTCTATGCCAAATCACCCAATGGACGTGAGAAGATTTTACGGGACTGGCTTAGGTGGAGCATTAGCAGAAAAGTATGTGTGTATTCGGCCCATGGAAGAAGGGGGGGCGTCGGGGGGGGGGGGAAGGGGTGCGTGGGGGGCCCAATAGGATTGCTCAGTAAGGGGCCCAGAAATTTCTGATGGCGGCCCTGAAAATAGGTATTGGTTTGGTCCGGGTGGGGGAGTTTCCAGGAGGAGGGAGTGGGCATCCCTCCTGCACATGATCTTTGTGGGTAGTGAGGGGAGGGGTTTCAGCAAGAGGGAGTGGGCATCCCTACTGATGGGTGGCTGTCTCAGCGAGGTGGCGGCACTCCTCCTGCCATGGACATTTGGGGGTGGAGGTGGGGCAGCTTCGGGTGTTCCGGCAGGAGATACTAGGCATCCAATATCTAAAAGGTCTTGTTCTGGGCGTTTGGGACTTGGACAAATTTTTGGTCGAGAATGTGGTATAAAGATAGACGTAGTGGCGGTCTGGCCGATTAAACATCTGGATGTACAGGTAGACTATTTTTCTTTTTTTTTGGGGGGGGGGAATTTAGGATGTACTTTTCGGGAATAGACATTTTGCTTCTGCCGACTTTGACAAACTGGACTTAGACGTTTTTTTTTTTTTTTTTTTAATATCTTTATTCATTTTTAACTCAAATAACAAGTGCACAAAAATGTATCATAAATAATTCCAATATAGCACTGTAATATCTAACACATAAAATCTAATAGTATAAAAATCCCCACCCACCCACCCACCCTTCATCAAATTCTCAACCAGAAAACATTATACAGTTGTACCTTGGATTACAAGCATAATCCATTCCAGGAGCATGCTCGTAATCCAAAATGCTCGTTTATCAAAGTGAGTTTCCCCATAGGAAATAATGGAAACTCGCTTTGATGCTTCCCCCCCCCCCGAGAACCGGCATTGCTCCCCTCGAAGGCCCCCCCCGCGATCAGGCACCCCCCCCCGCCACAATCCAACCCCCCGACACGATTGGGCACCCCCCCCACCACGATCGGGCACCCCCCCCAACACGATCCGACTTCCCCCCCCCGACACAATTGGGCACACCCCCCCCCGGCCGCTTCTTACCCTCATCTGGGCACTCTTGAAAATCGGCTTCCTCCTCTGCTGGGCCTTGAGCATCTGAGCATGCTCAAGGCCTGCAAGTTCACGTTCAGAACGTGAACTCGCAGGTCTTGAGCATGCTCAGATGCTCAAGGCCCAGCAGAGGAGAAGGCCGATTTTCAAGAGTGCCCAGATGAGGGTAAGAAGCAGCGGGGGGTTGCCCAATTGTGTCGGGGGGGGGGGGGGTTGGATCGTGGCGTGGAGGTGCACAATCGTGTCGGGGGGGTCAGATCGTGGCTGGGGGGGGTGCTGGTTCAAGGCAGGGGGGGTGCTGGTTCAAAGCAGGGGGGGTGCCAGATCGCAGGGGGGGGGGGATGCTCGTAAATCGAGCTATGCTCGGTTTCCGAGGCACCGATTTTGCAAATGTTTTGCTCGTCTTGCAAAACACTCGCAAACCGGTGCACTCGTAAACCGAGGTACCACTGTACTATATTATGCAATATATTATAAACATAGCTTTTTAATTTTCACCCCAAATCCACCCTCCCCCTTGAGTGTGCTAGATAAATCTAAAAAAGAAAAGAAAAGGAAAAGAAAAGAGTTGATGCCTAATCATCACAATACTTTTCCAATGGCCCCCAAATCTTTGCAAAGTTATTATAATTCCCTTTTTGTAACGCTATTGCTCTTTCCATCTTAAAAATATGGCATAACGAATTCCACCAGAATGTATAATTAAGATTTTTGTAATTTTTCCAATTATTGGTAATATGTTGAATGGCAACCCCTGTCATAATTAATAAAAGTTTGTTGTTATGTGACGATATTTGACTCTCTTTCCTCATAGCCATTCCAAATAAAACAGGATCATAGGAAAGCGCAACATGCTTTTCCAATAAAGAATTTACTTGAGTCCAGATTGAATTCCAAAATAACTTGATATTAATAATAATAATAACTTTATTCTTGTATACCGCATTACCATGGAAGTTCTATGCGGTTAACAGAAGAAGAGACTGTACATTTACAGCGATATTACAATTTCGTTAGTATTAGATTTACATTTTGGAAGATACATATTCTTTTTTTTTTTCCATTATATTTTTATTTTCAAATTTTGCAAAAAGTGTACATAATAATAAAATACATTTGATATATGCATGGTATCACTTTTATATATAACACAATGTATGTCTGAATTTGATTTTCCCCTTCACCCTCCCCCCACCCTTTTATTGCCTTAATATAATATTTTCAAATTTTATAAAAGTATACAACATATTGGAATACAATTGATAATTATTCAATAACATATTTATATCTACTTCAATATATTCTAGATAAATTTCCCTCCCCCCACCCTTCTATTATTTTTTAATCATTTATTACATTTTGTATCATATATTATAATATATTATATATAAATTGTTTTCCTTATCCCCCCTATATGTGTGTCATAAAAAAAAGAAAATCTCTAATAGAAGAAAAGAAGAAAAAGTATTCTATTATTTAATCATTGCAGTATTTTGTCAATGGCCCCCATATTTTTATAAATTTATTATATGTCCCCTTTTGTACTGCTATTGTTCTTTCCATTTTAAAAACATGGCATATTGTATTCCACCAAAATGTGTAGTTTAGGTTGTTGTAATTTTTCCAATTATTAGTTATATGTTGAATGGCAACCCCTGTCATAATTAATAGAAGTTTATTATTTTCTGGTGAAATTTGACTTTTTTTTCTCATCATTGTTCCAAATAAAATTGTATCATATGATATTGCAATATGATTTTCCATTAATTTATTAATTTGTGGCCAAATTGAATTCCAAAATATTTTAATATAAGGACAATGATATAATAAATGATCTAATGTCCCTGGTTCTAGATTACAGTGCCAGCATCTATTAGACTTAGAACTGTCTAGTTTTTGTAAACGAGTAGGGGTCCAAAAAGCTCTATGTAATAAAAAGAACCATGTTTGTCTCATAGACGCTGACACTGTACATCCCATTCTCCAAGACCAAATTAGTGGCCATTGAGATGCATTAATTTGATGTCCAATCTCAATGCTCCAAATGTCTCTTAGACCATTTTTTGGTTTTTTATTTAAATATCCAGATATTAATTTATACCACAATGCGGCTTGATGTCCTAGGAAGTCTGCTTTAAAGCATAAGAACTTTAAACTATATTGATTGTTTAATGATTTCCATTCAGGGAACCCAACCTGAATGGCCTGCTTCAATTGCAACCATTTAAAACTTTGTGTTTTATTAAGACCAAATCTATGTTGCAATTGTGAAAAATCCAGCAGTTTACCTTCTGAAATAATATCATCTAGAGATCTAATTCCTGCAATAATCCAGTTCTTCCAAAGGATTTGAGCTCCGCCAATTTTGATCTTGGAGTTTATCCATATGGATTGATTAGTTGATTTATATATTGGGATGGGTGTTAATTTATCAATAAATCTCAATGTTTTCCAAGTATCCATTATTATTTTATTTTCTCTGTATCTTTTAGGTATATTAATACTTGGTAAATGAACTAAATTTAGGGGAAACATAAGGCGCCATTCCAAATATAACCAATCTGGTGCATTATCTATAAGTTCTGGGAGGATCCAATACATACCCTGACGTAGAATATAGGCTTGATGGTACCTATAGAAATTTGGAAAATTTACCCCTCCCTCCTTAATTGATTTTTGTAAGGTTACTAAAGCTATTCTAGGTGTTTTACCAAGCCAAAGAAATTTTGTTAAAATTCTATTAAGCTTCTTATAAAAGGACCCCTGAAAATAAATAGGTATCATACTCATTTGGTAGCAAACCACAGGCAACATCATCATTTTAATAGTTTGAACTCTGCCCCACCAAGATATATGTAATGGGTTCCATTGTTCACATAACTCCGTTACTTTTTTTAATACATATTTTTCATTTTCTTTTACAGTATCTTCAATTGTTTTTTTAACTTGAATGCCTAGATATTTAAATCCTTCTTCTTTCCATATGAATGGAAAAATATCAAATAATCCTTTTACACAGTAAACATTCAAGGGTATAATTTCAGATTTATTCCAATTAATTTTATAACCTGAAAATTTGCCAAACTTATCAATTAATTCCAATAAAGAAGATAAGGTAGACTCTGGATTTCTCAAATAAAGCAAAATATCATCAGCATAAGCCGAAATTTTATATTCCATATCTGAATATGGAATTCCTTGTATCTCCCTCGTTTGCTGTATTGCTAACAATAAGGGTTCTAATACAACATCAAATAACAAAGGAGATAAAGGACAACCTTGTCTAACTCCCCTTTGCAATTGAAAACCATCAGATATCTTATTATTAATATTTAATCTTGCAATCGGGAAGCTATACAATGTTTTTACCATTTGTATAAATCCAGAACCTATACCAAACCATTCTAAAGCCTGATACATAAAATTCCATTCTACCCTATCAAATGCTTTCTCAGCATCTAATGAGACTGTAAATGCCGGTTCATCCATTTTTTTTGACAAGTTTAGCATGTGAAATAATAGTCTAGAGTTATTGGAGGAATGTCTTTTAGCAACGAAACCCGTTTGATGCATATCTATAATATGTGGGAGAGCTTTGGCTAATCTCAAAGCCAAAATTTTCGCCAATAGTTTATTATCAACATTTATCAAAGATATAGGCCTGTAGTTTGAAACCAAAGTAGGATCTTTATTTGGCTTAGGCAAAACAATTATTATTGATTCAGCCATAGTACCTTTTATATTACCTTTTATAAGTTGTGTCTGATATAATTTTAATAAATGTGGGGAGAGGATATTTTGAAATGTTTTATAAAATTCTACTGTGTAACCATCACCACCTGGAGCGGATCCAACTCTAAGAGATCTCAATGCTGTTTCTAATTCTTTTAATGATATAGGTTCTTCTAAACTTCGTTTCATATGATCAGGAATCTTAGGTCCATTTATTAAATCTAAAAATTTTTTCCCATCTTTTTGTTTCTCCAAATAAGGTTCGGAAGAATATAGATCCTTATAAAAATTTAAAAATTGTTTTAATATTATATTTGTTTGATTTGTTATTATACCATTATCATCTTTTATTCCATTAATATTAGTTCTCCTTTTTTTTGCCTTAAGATAATTTGCTAATAATTTTCCCGCCTTATTAGAATTTCCATAATACATCGTTTGTTTGGAAAACAAATCTTTTCTTATCATTTTTGAAGTTAATTCATTATATTTACCTTTTACTTTCAAAAGAGCTTGCAAAACTTCATATTCCCATTTACTTATCAATTTAGCTTCTAATATTTTTATTTCTTTTTCTAATTCTATATATTGTTTTTTAATTTGTTTCCTAATAAAAGCTGAATATGATATGATATTACCCCTCATAGTTGCTTTAAATGCATCCCATACATTCTCTATAGATGTATCTTCCACTAAATTTATTTGAAAAAATTCATTAATTTGTGTTTTAAAATTTTCCAAAAATTTGTCATCCACAAGCAATGCATTATCAAATCTCCAAAGAGGTCTATCATTTTCTAATTGATCTAATTGTAATTCTATCCATACTCCAGCGTGATCCGAAATAATTATAGGATCAATGGAAGCTTTATTCACCTGTTGCACTTTATTTGTTGAAACAAAAATATAATCTATTCTTGAAAATGATTTATGGACCTGTGAACAGAATGAATATTCCTGATCATTAAAATGAAGAATACGCCATATATCTTTCAAATCACATGACTGAACCAAATTATCTAGACCTAAAGATTTAATATTTTTACCTGGTTTTTTATCCAATAATGGATCCATTACAGCATTAAAATCTCCAGCCACCACTAAATTAGAGGCAGCCAGTGGTAATAACATATTTTGTAACTTTTTGAAAAATTCTGATTGATTCGAATTAGGGGCATATATATTAAATAACGTCAGGGTATCTTTTCCCATACCTATATCGATATGTATCCATCTACCATGTGGATCTGAATTTTTAACCTTTATATTGGCCATACATTTTTTGTTTATAAGGATTGCAACCCCTGCTTTTTTGCCCACTGCTGGAGCAAAAAAACATTCTTTTATCCATCCACCTGATAATTTCTGTGATTCCTTCATATTAAGATGGGTCTCTTGCAGACAGTAAATATCTGCATTTTGTTTTTTTAAAAATGTTAATATTTTTTTCCTTTTAATTACGTGATTCAGGCCATTGACATTTATAGAATATATTTTAAAAGACATTATATATTTTAATACTTTTCATTATCTTATTCTTCCTCTCCTCTTTCATATTTAATATCCAAAAAATTTTCTTCATGACACACATATTTAACCCTAATGTATCTCCCTTAACTATTCTAATACATATTCGATCAAGTTACCTTTACATTTTTGACAGTAAATATCCTGTGAAGTTATTTTGGCGGCTAGGTTAGTTAGGTACAGCAGCGTTACAGATAGCAGTGTTGCATGAGGCGGTAAAGGTCTAGGGGGGGGAGGTCAGGAGGGAAGGGAGGAGGAGGGAGGGTTAATCAGAGGAACTTGTCAAAGAGGTAGGTTTTGGTTAGTTTCCGGAATGTTTGATAGTGGGGGGAATTGGAGATGATGGTAGAGAGGCATTTGTTCCATTTGCCCGCTTGGAATGCTAGAGATCGGTCAAGGAATTTTTTGTAGAGGCAGCCCTTCAGGGAGGGAAAGGAGAACAGGAAGGTGTTTCGGGTGCGGGAGGGGCGTGCAATTTCAAGGTGTTCAGATAGGTAGATTGGTGAAGAGCCTGCTAAGGTTTTGAAGCAGAGGCAAGCGAATATAAAGGTGATTCTTGCATAATAGGGGCTAACGGGGTCGTATTTTTTGAGGCCGAAGATGAGGCGGACGGCGGCGTTTTGTACTATTCTTAGGCGTTTAATGATATAGGGACAATAATAAAGTAGATGAACTAGTGTCCCTGGTTCCAGATTACAGGGCCAGCATTTATTGGACTTAGAGCTATCTAATTTTTGTAAACGAACAAGGGTCCAAAACGCTCTATGCAACAAAAAGAACCAAGTTTGCCTCTTAGATGCCGACACTGTACATCTTATCCTCCAAGACCAAATTCGTGGCCATTGAGATGCAGAAATCTTAGACGTTTCTTTTGATTATGCTCCTCTATCTATCATTTTTCTGCAAGCATGTGTAACCTTTTTTTCTTTTTTTACAAGTCACAAATGCCAAAGAAAGCTACCTTACCCAAAGCAGATGATCTGCCACTTGGTGACTCAGTTTCTGGAATAGTACTGAGTTCATGTGGCTCTAAGACAAGCCCTGGTTTTGTTTTGGTCACTGGTGGTTTTAAAAGTCTCCATCTCTGTTCTCTTCCCAAAACTGTTTCAGTTTCATCTATTAAACCAAAGAAAATAATGAGAAGGCGACAAAGCTGAATGCATCAAAGAACACAGTTTTTATATCAGGCTAGCAAAACTTGAAGGAAAATTTCCCAATATAATCAGCGCCATGAAAACAATAAAAAAGCAGCTCAATAGCTTCATCAGAAAAAAAGTGTAGTTATTTTCCATTATTCTTCTTAGGTTGCAACAACTGACTGAATTAATATCCATGGGTTCAACATTCAGCTGGCTGCAGTTTTCTTTCTGTTGAATAAATTGCATAAATTAAAATTCTCATTGTCATCTCAGAAATTGTTGGGCCAACTGTAGACAACTGGGAGCCTAAGCCATTTGCTCAATCCTGGAACTCACCCCTATTACAATGATCAGCTTTTTCATGCACATTGTTCTCCAAAGGGCATAACGAAGACAGCCAACTGAACTGCTCATTCCTTTGACTTTCTGACTTATCTACAAGAAAACTGGTTTGAATTGCCTTGAGAGAGAAAAGAGAAGGAGGAAAATGATAATAATTCATGTTTTTGACCCTATTTAGTTCTACATATTATAATAATAATGAATTCTCTTTATACACTGACAGCTTGGAACTCTGAAAATCTGCATAATTCAATAGGTATTAATAAAAAACATAGCAATACACCAATATGGAACAAAGTCATTTATGGATCTGAAATCAATTTAATGATTTTGTGAAATGAGATGGAGGTTTTAGTCCTGCTCACATTTCACTAAAGTTAGAGGTTGAACAGACACAAACTGATTGATCAGTCTTTGTCAAGTGTGGTTTGACTGTCAAATGGAACCTGAACTGAAATAACAAAGAAAAATAGCAGCAAAAAGACAAACAGGATGGGGTTGGTCCAGAAGAAAGCTACTCAAATGGTCAGTGGTCTTCTTCATAAGGCATATGGAGGAAAGGTGGGAGAGGGGAGAGGGGAGATATGATAAAGATGTTTAAATACCTACGTGGCATATCTCATTCATTTGAAAGGAAGCTCTGGAATAAGAGGGCATTGGATGAAGTTAAGAGGTGATAGGCTCAGGGGTAATATAAGGAAATACTTTTTTACAAAAATGGTGGTAGATGCGTAGAATAGTCTCCCGGTAGAGGTGGTGGAGACAAAGACTGTGCCTGAAAGGGTGGGACAGGCAGATGGGTTATCTTAGGGAGAGGAGGAGATAGTAGATGCTGCAGATGGGCAGACTGGATGGACCATTTGGCCTTTATCTGCCATCATGTTTCTATGTTTCTTAGCATTTGACAATGAGATTCAGCAGAAGGCCCCAGTTCCGGAGACAACAGGTCGGCCCACCCCTAAGAAGCGCAGAGTGGTGGTGATCGGTGATTCGCTACTGAGGGGCACCGAGGGACTAATCTGCAGATCAGACTTACAATCAAGAGAGGTTTGCTGCTTGCCGGGGGCCAAGATTCGGGATGTAACCGCTTGCCTGGACAGACTCATCAAGCTCCAGGACCATTTCCCTATGCTTCTCATCCACGTTGGAACAAATGACACTGCCAGGAACACCCAGGAGAGCGTACAAGAAGACTTTAGAGCCCTGGGTGAGAAGCTGAGGAGGATGGAAGCGCAGGTGGTCTTCTCCTCGATCCTCCCAGTGAGGGGCAAAGGTAGAGCCAGGGATGAGCACATCCAGAGGGCTAATGACTGGCTGCGAGGATGGTGCAAGGAGATGAACTTCGGGTTTCTGCACCATGGAGAGGCGCTACAAGGACTACAAGGATCAGACGGGCTACATCTGATCAGAAGAGGGAAGAACGTCCTAGGACACCGACTAGCCCGCCTACTTCACAGGGCTTTAAACTAGGTAAGTTGGGGGAGGGTACAGGCTCAATCAACCCACCTGGCGAGCTAGGCTGCCAACACCTTTTGGAGACTGGGGTAAGTGGACACCGAAATTCTGGGTCCGGGACTGGGGCAAGTACACACATTTCCGAGTCTGGGGTGGGTACATGTTGTGATTCGGGGTCTAGGGAGGGTACACACCTTGCAAATTGTACCAAAAGAGTCCAAATAGCTCAAGCGGGAATTCCCCCACAGGGTACACACATTTCTGTGTCTGGGGTAGATGCTCACATTAAAACTAGCACTAAAAGCGAACATGCGACATGGAAAGCCATGTACGTCAACGCCCACAGTTTGGGCAACAAGATCCTAGAATTAGAGACTGAAATGAGGAACGCTGACCTGGATGTGGTGGCGATATCTGAGACCTGGCTCACGGACTCCCACGGGTGGGACATAGTCATACCAGGCTACAATTTACTTCGCCGTGACAGGGAGGGCAAGATGGGAGGAGGTGTAGCACTATATACTAAAGATGACATTAAAGTCACCAGAATTGCAGATATCAGGTACACAGGGGAATCCCTTTGGGTAAATTTGGCCAGGGGGAAAGACAAATGCCTGTATCTTGGCGTAATATACAGACCCCCAAGACAACAGGAGGACCTGGATATGGAATTGATCGGAGACATAGAGAATATCACCTTGCGAGGGGATACAGTACTGTTAGGTGACTTCAATATGCCTGGTGTGGATTGGAACACACTTTCCTCTGCATCCAGCAGCAGCAGGAGGCTATTGAACTCTATGAAGGGAGCAAGACTGAAACAACTGGTACTGGAGCCAACAAGGGAGCAGGCAATACTGGACCTGTTACTTACCAATGGCGAAAGTGTCACAGAGGTCTCAGTGGGCGAAGCGTTGGCCTCCAGTGACCATAATATGGTATGGTTCAATCTCAAAAAGGGGTTCGCCAAATCTAACACATTGACCAAGGTCCTAAGCTTCAAGGACGCCAACTTCGAGGGCATGGGGGAATTCATCCATCAAGCGCTACAAAACCAAGCGGTAACAGATAACGTAGAAGAAATGTGGTCAGATCTGAAAGATACCATACAGGAGGCAACCAACCGATATATAAAATCAGTAAGTAAACGGCGAAGGAACAATAGGCCACAGTGGTTCTCTGCGGAGATCTCGGGCCTCATAAAAGAGAAGAAAAGAGCGTTCATTTCTTACAAACAATCAGGGAATCAGGACTCGAGAGAAGACTACCTGGCCAAGGCAAGAGCCGTCAAAACAGCAGTTAGAGAGGCCAAATTCTGAAACGAGGAGACGTTAGCGAAGAACATCAAGAAGGGCGATAAATCCTTTTACAGGCATATTAGCGACAGAAACACAGGCGGGATAGTACGCCTTAGGAAACCAGACAGGAACTATATAGAAGCGGACTCGGAAAAGGCTGTACTTTTAAACAAATACTTCTGTTCGGTCTTCACCCGCGAGGAGCCGGGATCTGGCCCTCTGCTACAGACAAGGGATAGTTCAGTAGACCCGTTTAGTAGCTTCGAGTTTACGCCAGGCAGTGTCTACTGTCAGCTGTCTAAACTCAAGGTTAACAAAGCGATGGGGCCAGACAACTTACACCCCAGGGTGCTCAGGGAGTTAAGTGATGTTTTAGCGGAACCACTATCTGCGCTTTTCAATCTCTCCCTTAGTATGGGTATAGTCCCGTTGGACTGGAAAACGGCTAACGTCATTCCACTCCACAAAAAAGGTTGCAGAATGGAGGCTGCAAACTATAGACCGGTGAGTCTCACATCAATAGTGAGCAAGCTGATGGAAACTCTAATCAAACGTCAATTGGATACGATCCTGAACGAGGAGAATCTACGGGATCCCCGTCAACATGGATTTACTATGGGGAGATCCTGCCAATCCAACCTGATCAGCTTCTTTGACTGGGTGATGAGGAAGCTGGATGTTGGGGAGCCCCTGGACATCGTATACTTAGACTTCAGCAAAGCTTTCGATAGCGTACCACATCGCAGGCTGTTGAGCAAAATGAGTTCTATAGGATTGGGTGACACTTTGACAAAATGGGTTGAGAACTGGCTTGGAGGCAGGCGTCAGCGGGTGGTGGTGAATGGCACCCCCTCTGAAATGACGGAGGTGATCAGTGGAGTGCCGCAGGGCTCGGTCTTGGGCCCGATCCTGTTCAATATCTTTATAAGAGACTTGGCAGAAGGGTTTCGAGGTAAAATAACGTTATTCGCAGATGACGCCAAACTATGCAATGTAGTAGAAAGGAGTGCAACGGTCAAAAACTCAATGTCCGGCAATATGAAGCATGACCTACTCCTATTGGAGCGCTGGTCTAGGATCTGGCAACTAGGTTTCAATGCCAAAAAATGCAAAGTCATGCACCTTGGCAGCCAAAATCCATGCAAAACTTACACCCTTAATGGCGAGATCCTAGCAAGGACTGTAGCAGAACGGGACTTAGGGGTGATCATCAGTGAAGACATGAAGACTGCCAATCAAGTGGAACAGGCTTCATCTAAGGCTAGACAAATCATAGGGTGTATACGTAGGGGTTTCGTCAATCATAAGCCTGAAGTCATTATGCCATTGTATAGATCCATGGTGAGACCCCATCTGGAATACTGTGTACAATTCTGGAGGCCTCATTACCGCAAAGATGTGCTGAGACTGGAGTCGGTCCAGCGAATGGCCACCCGGATGGTCTCAGGACTCAAGGACCTCCCGTACGAGGAACGGCTGGATAAGTTGCGGCTATACTCTCTCGAGGAACGCAGAGAGAGGGGAGACATGATCGAGACGTTCAAATATCTCACGGGCCGTATCGAGGTGGAAGAAGATATCTTCTTTTTCAAAGGTCCCACGGCTACAAGAGGGCATCCATGGAAACTCAGGGGAGGGAAGCTGCACGGTGACACCAGAAAGTACTTTTTCACCGAGAGAGTGGTGGATCGCTGGAATGGTCTTCCACTTCAGGTGATTGAGGCCAGCAACGTGCCCGATTTTAAGACAAAATGGGATCGTCATATTGGTTCTCTTCACAGAGAAAGGTAGGGGAGGGTCATTAAGGTGGGCAGACTAGATGGGCCGTGGCCCTTATCTGCCGTCTATTTCTATGTTTCTATAAGCCATATCAAAATTCAAACCAAAAAAGGTTGCTCATTCTTTGTGTGCCATTATCTCTGCTTGTTCTTTCTCGATTTCCTCCATCTTTGCTTCATTTTTTTCTTTTCCGTATCTCAATTTCATCTCTTTTCTTGATCTTAGTTTTTGATCCTATTGATTCCAACTCTGGGTACCCTCTCTCTATGCCTTCCTATATCAATCACTTTGTTTCTTTGCTAGCTTTATTTTCCAGATCACTTTCTTTTTGATCTATATACCTTCAGTCTCTCTCCTTCTCCTTGCTTCTCTCCCTTCTTTGTTCTCTGTTTTCCATATCCTTGTCTTTCTTCCTTCATTATCCCCTTAAAAATTTCAAATGATACCTAACAACTGAATAAAGGTTATGGGTTAGAACTGGTTAAATTGGGGGGTAAGACAGACAGTGGTAAAGGAGTTCACTTAAAGCAAAGGGGCATTATCAGTAGTGTGCCAAGGAACCAGTCTTTGGTCCGGTTCTTTCAACATTTCTCTAAGCAATATTGCTGAAGAGCTGCAAATGATACCAAAATCTGCATACATCTTAGAAGGTGTGGAAAAGAAAGTGGGTTCTAGAGCAGTGTTTCTCAAGCCTATCCTTGTGTACACCAATACAGTTTGAGTTTCAAGATATCCTTGGGAGACGCAATGCATGTATATCTCATGCATATTCATTATAGATACATTCAAAACCTCCACGATCTACATTAAAATTTCTCAGGTAAAACATGGGCAAGAAATACTTGCAAGAGAATCTGTAGGTTCCTAAAGAAACACTTGCCTCCTATTTTTCAGGTTTAGTACATTGCACCTACAGAAAGGAGAGTGAAGGAAATCAGAGATAGTTTGGTCTTACATTTTGGAGAGTACATAGCCAATATCTGATCAAGCTACCAAATTGTGCTTTCTGTCCTCAAGACTGGTAGAACTGGTTTTGAGACTTTAAAGATGTAGATTTTTGGACAAAAAGATTATTCCACTTTGCAAATATCCTCTAAGGCAAGATTCTCCCCACAAATATGCTAATGGTTTTTTAAATCCCCTGGAATAGCAATGCTGTAGAAACTATTTTGCCCCTTTACAGCCCGCAGAGTGACAAAGATGACCTGACCTTTGAAATGAATTGGTTCCCTTCAATGCTGGAACAACGTCCTATGAATTTTAAGATTTAAAAGCCTTTAAGAACCATCTTGCTCTTCCCAGAGGGTGGATACAACTCAAAATGTCTAAGGGGAAACCAGCAAGATGATCATAAGCCAAAATGAACAAAACCACCAATCTTGAACAGATGACAAGATGAAGGCAGAGATGCACCTGACCGAGTAGACCATGACAAAATCCCCCCAATCAATCTTAAAACCAAGTCCTTCAAGGTCAGACACTAAGGAGGCTCAAGAGAAGACCCTGTCAAATAATTCTGGACCAAATTAAGATCCCACTGGACAAAAAAGGGAATGAATCTACCTAACTTCCTGCAGGAAGCACAAAGGCTTGGATGCATTGATAGCAAGATATTTTTCAATTAACCCCTGCAGCAGAGCTAAGCCACCAATTGCACCTTGAGAGAACCGAGGGCTAGCCCACCCTTGCCCATCCATAATTGAGACACAAACCGTAAAAGTCTACCCAATTTCGCCATATTTGGGAGACTAGCCGTAGAGGTCTGCCTCCATACTAGCTTTACTACATACTTGAACTGTCATTGAAGCACTGACAGGATTTTGTTTCGATTCCATCCTTTTACCATATAGGCTCTTGTGTTTTTGAATTCCGTCACTGCTTTCAATACCATCAACTCATCCAAGAGGGCATTCCAGGCATCCATCACTCTCTGGTTAACTTCCTGAAGTCTAACACCATGTAATCTCAATCTATGTACTCTAGCTCTACTGCTTCTCTGTCTCTGGAAAAGAATTTTGAATGTATGTCAATACCTTTCAAGTATTTAAATACCTGTATCATGTCTCACCTCTCCTTTCTCTTTTCTAGGGTACATATATTCATTGTAGCCTCAAGTCTCTTCTCATATAGCTTTTGGCGTACACCTCATACCAGTTTTATTGCTTTTTGAAGCAGTCCAATAATTGCCTCCAACAGACCATCTGACCATGATTTAGAATATAAATTGTGCCATCAACACTCATGAGGTGATGTGCTTCAATATGGGATCCAAAGCCTATCAAAACCAATTTAGAATCAGATCCAGAATAATTATGTATTTTCTGATTTAAAAAAAAGTTCTAACAAATGTCATTTTATAAGCCACAGAGAAAATATGCCACTTGAAACAATGGCTACTTGAATAGAGTGACTCACAGCTGTAATTTTAAGTACCAAAAGGTTTAAGGACCTTATCTAACAAGAAACCATGTCAGCAATTCCATACGGTTATGTCTTTAGAAACCACACACTAGAAATAAATAAATATGTTTGATGGATGTTATAACACAAACTTACCTTCTGGCTTTTGAAAAAACCTTCCATAACTTCTTGCTGTCTCTGCTTCAGCTCATTCTGCTTCAGCAAAAGTAATTCATCTTGTAGTCTCTGCTTAAAGATAAGAGTTTCCCTTTGCCGGTCCAGCTGCAACTGCAGTTCCTTTACCTGTTCTTGTCGTGCTTGAATCTCTTCAGTAGACAAAAATCTCTCACGAAATTCCAGAACACTGGAGAAGTTCTTTTGGGTCCATTGTTCCTGAACGTCCCCAGGCCCAGTTGGGTGATCATAAGACAATAAGCTGAGTTGCTGCTCCCCTGCAGAGGGAAGGAAAGGCTGAGAATTTGATAGTTCAAGTGAAGCATCTCTGCTGTCTTGCAGTAGTACCTGTTCAGTTGATGATTTGGCTTGGAATTCCTGAGATTCAGGAATTTCTGGAACCCATTTTAATTTGTGCTCTTTTGGACTATTTAAGGACTTCTGAGCTGTGCTTTCATCATGATTTTTTGAAAGTGAATGTAGGCCATTGTCTACTTCCAGGGTTACTAGTGTACAAACTGATTCTGTTTGTTCACTAGACTTAGATAACTGTTTAACTTCCGTATCTGACAGCACATCTGATACTCCCACTGGCATCAACTGTGATTTAAGTGCTTTCTGAAAGCACTCTGGCCTGGATCGAAACATAGCTAGTAACTCTCTACTAATGCCAGCCATGGGCTGGTCAACCTTCTTAGACTCCTCTTCCAAAAAGGTAGGTTTTTCTGAATATGAAGACACTGGTTCCAGATGTTGAGATAGTTTGTGATTTAAGGACTGGGTTCTGCTTTGAAGCATCTCAACAGCATCTCCCTGCAAGGAAACTTCCATTTTAGACTCTTGGTTCCTCTGTGCTTTTTCTTTGGTAATAACAGAATCCAAAGCTGTCCTGGAACTAGATGGGTATTTTCTTCTCAGCATAGCTTGGTAGTCTAGCAATTGTTTTCTGGCTTCATCAACTGCTTTTTTATGCTGGTCTTCAATTAATTTAGATGGTTCATGTGTTACTGAATGGACCCGGCTATGGAACATTTCTGGTGCCTCTTTCTCCAAAGTTGTTCCAGCTGTAGATTTTACATTCTCATATTCAGATGCTGGCACAGCAGCAGAGTCCAAGGATGTTGTAGAAACAGATGGGTATCTCTTTTTCAAAAAAGCCTGGTATTCCTGTAAATGTTTTCTAGCTTCTTGAATGGATTGATGGTGCTCCCTAAAAGACACATACATATCACTTTACTTGGGCATATATACATGTATTGTGGTTGAATGTGAAGTTGTAAAGTCAAGAGACTAATTTCAACACTATATCTTAAAGGTGTAATCTAGAGAAAGGTTATAAGGATACTGCTCTTCGTGTGGTACCCCCACCATATTTATCTCTTCTTTCAACAGAGTCAAGTCAAGACACCGCACCCCCCCAATTAATAATCTGAACCTTATGTATTTTATTCTGGTTGTTCATTCCCCACCCTCTTCACACTGCCCTTTCAAGGTTAACTCAGACTCCTTACGTTCAAAAACAAAATGTGACCTTTCTTTTAAGCAAAAATGAAAGAACTTAGAATTAATTTGCACTATATTATGTTGACCAAGAACACTATGTAAAAATGTATTATCGATTGCAATGTGAAGGCAAGCTTATCTCCAATATCCGATTACATGCAATTTAACTTTCTGCTTTATATCTGTCAGTACTTGTTTTGCTGCAGAAGATGCTGTTGGTAATTCCGGATCATCTGTAAATGGTCCTCTTCTTTTAATATATTCTTGGACACTGTAGGAGTTTCATTCTAACAATAAAAGTAATATCACCAAGGTGAGTTTAAAAATGAGATAACAAAAGAAATTAGTAAAAAGAACTATATACCGAAAGGGGCCAAGTGGCCAATTAAATACTAAGGTGCTCATAATCGAAAGAGAAAAACATCCAAAAACCGGCCTAAGTCGGCACTTGGACAATCATCAGTCAAAAACGTCCAAATGCCGATAATAAAACCAGGTTTTGGACGTATTTATATATGACCTAGGCCTTCATAGTGCTGCTGAACGACCACAGCTAAACAGGGTGTGTCAGGAGGAGTGTCAAGGGCGGGACATGGGCAGGCTTAGACTTAGTTGTACTGCATGTATAACCGAAAGTTATACAGCACAGGATCGACGGAACTTGGACATTGTGACTAGAGAATGACACAGTGGATGTCACCTGCGGCTAGCTTCCACCCACATATGACGTGACTGCACAAACACTCCAGCGGCTTTCAACAAGATACTCAAACCTTAAAATGCGCAGCGAAGGTAAGGGGGAGGGAGGGAGATGCACGGACCGTGCGAGGGGTGCCGAAGGGCAGTGAGGTGGTGAGAGGGAAGGGTGGGTGCTACGGGGACAGGGCGTTGAAGGGGACGGTAGGGACGGAGCAGTGAAGGGGATGGTGGTCCAGTGACGGGGACAGATTTTTTCCCCATGTCATTCTCTAGTTGTGACTTAGACCATTTAAAACATGGTCTAAGTCACAAAAACCCACCTAAAGTGACTAGATAAGCACTGCAAACACATAATACAGACCCCTACACACTACCTCGGTGATCACTGACCCCCCCCACCCCCATAAAAATATTAATCACAACTTGAAAATTGTGCCTCCAGAACATCACCTGGCAGCCTGGCATAGGAAGGCTTAGTCGTGCTGCACAGATGCGTCTTAAGCCGTCTTGGGGGTGAGTTAGGGACCCATGGAGAGGAGGATCCATGTCCATAAACCCCTGTAATCACTGCATTGATATTGAAACATGTGCACTCCCCTATACACCCCCAAAACCCTTTTGTACTGGCTTATAAGTGGCTCTTGCAGCCATAAGGGCTATTGGGGTGGTAGATAAGTGGGTCTAGGGGATTCTGGAGGTGATTTGGGGGGCTCACCATGACCTATAAGGGAGCTGTAGTGAGATGATGACATGGCACCCTTTTTGTAAAATTCACAGCAGTGCCCTGTAAGGTACCTCACTATTTAGGTGCCATGTCTGGGTGTTCAGTCCATCACTTTGCAGACTCCTCCCACATCCAACAGGGCTTGTTCTAGGTGTTTTTGTCTTGGCCGAAAAGTTGGATGAAAATGTGGTATAAAGATGGACGATTTAGCGACTTGGACGATCAGATCAGCAGGACTTATACTTAGACGATTTTCGAAACAAAAAAAATATTTGGACGTATTTTTCAAAAATGTGTCCTAAGCTGTCTTTCCAATTATGCTTCTCCAAGCTTTAATCTGTGCACATTAAATTAGTTTTCTACCACTCCTAAAGAAAGATTAGGTTCTTACCTTGGTAATCTTCTTTCCTGTAGATGTGTCTAGTGGTCCTGAATGCTAGGATTTTGTATCTGAACCAGCAAGTTGTTTGCAGAAAACTGTCAATCATGAAGTTGTTTGCAGAAAACTGTCAATCATGTCTTCAACTCCACCTTCTTCCCAGGAAGCTGCTCCTGCCCCCTCAATTTGTGCAAAAGCAATCAAGTAGCACTGTAATAAAATACATAACTGGAAGAAGAGAAAATGGTGAAAATCCCCAACATCACAATACTGTTCTGCTCTGTTTCAAACATGGAAATTAATATTATTATACCCAAACTTGTGCAACCAGCACTAACCATATATAGAGCTTGTATATAGGTCATATATAACCATGTATATAGCTCTCATATGTCCTATCATACAGAGAAGTAAACCAGACAGTATGGTCTTGAGGATGTTCCTATGCATTCTCTCGTTTCTACCTTTTTTTTTTTAATAATATATATCCTTTCAGCTCCTCTGATAGAGAGAGAAATCTTAAGGCAGAAGGTAGGCAGGGCTTCAGGACCACTAGACACATCTACAAGAAAGAAGATTACAGAGGTAAGGACCAAAGTTTTCTTTCTAGTTCAATGTGTCTAGTGGTTCTGAACGCTAGGGACGTACCAAAGCAGTCTCTGGAACTAAAGCTGGCCCGCCATCAAAACAGAGGATCCAAGAGTGGCATCTTTCCTGGCTGATACGTCCACCATAAACAGCAGTGGCGGCAGCACTGAACAGTCAGCCTTGCGGTGGGAGGGTTGTCAGGGTTCTGATGCATGGGGGGATGGGATGGCTTCGTATTATCTGTTCCACAAAGATCTCAAGACTTTATTTCAGAAATGTTATGACATCTGAAATTCAGTTTGTTTGAGGATGATTTGAAATTTGTTTATGTTAACCATTTAAAGTTCTATTTTATAGGGAAAATGTGATATACAAGAACAATGCTTTGATTAGATTAGATCTAATGCAACACAATGAAATTGATTTCGGGGGTTCTGCTGCAAGGGGGGGGTGCTACAACAGCCTTACTCACTGTGCCATGTGGTGCTTGCCTCTCTCAGCTCAGAAGTGAAGCTGGACCATCACAAGCTTGCACTATGAACTTGGTCTTCAGGCTGCCAGTTGGACCAATGTCAGCCTGAGCTTCAACTACCCAGAAACTCTCTCATCGCGAAGGGAGAAGGACCACACAGCCGGCCTGCTATTAATCAGAGGATATTATAATAAAATGCCAAGTTATTTCAGTGATATTTTGCAAATATATAGGCCAGGACGTAAATTAAGATCCGAGAACTCCATGTTGTTAGAAGGAAGAAGGGGAAAGATACATTATGTGGATACTTCAACATCGTCCTTTTCAGTGGCTGGCCCTGTTATGTGGAATGGATTGCCAAGGATTTTACATTTTTGTGATAATATGTTGGGATTTAGAAAGTTGCTAAAAACTTCCTTTTTTATTCAGGCATTTAATTGAAAATCAGTATTTTTTTGTATTTGGGATTATTTTATTTAGTTTATTTGATGAATGTGCTCGTTTATTAGGCAGCTAATAAATATTTTAAATAAATAAATAAAAAAGCCTGCACTCAAGCTCCTGATGTGAGCAGCTACTCAGGGGATGGCCTCCCCAAGTTCCAAGTACCTGGCTAGATAGGTGTCCTTGAGGGCTGATCCTGCTAGCAGACTTCTGCCGCACAAGTCTGTGTCTTCTCCCAGGCAGTGGTCCTAAGAAGAGGAAACCTCTGGGCACCAAGCCTCCAACTTAAAGCGACAGGAATAAAACCAAAAATAATAAAACTTCAGAGCAAATCAAAAATGTATCTGAGCAATTTGCTTGCAAAAGGGGGCAGGAGCAAGCCTACTGGGAAGATAGTGAAGTTGAAAGATTATTGATGATATTCTGCAAGCAACTTGAGGGTTCAGATGCATAACCCTAGTGTTCAGGGCTACTAGCACGTTGCATTAGAATTATTTCTCAATCATTACTAGGAATCAATTTAGATGTTATCTAAGAAACTCAATTTACTATACCTTCTCTTCCATTTTCTCATTTTGGTGCAGCGGAAGCTCCATATTCATTTGCACCTGATCATCCGTTTCTCTTTCCTTATTTTTCTGCATCTGTAGATGCAGCTCCAAGTAGTCAGACTCTAAACGTAGCTTCTCAAATTCCAGTTGTTGGAGCAAGACCAACTGTTGCTGTTTTTGTTGCTCTATAGCCTCCAGCTATTAAAATAAACATCACTGTTATAACCACATTTGCATGTACCTCAGGTAAAGGCAAAGTTCTATAGCCTTCGGCTATCAAAATAATCATCACTGTTAAAACACAGGTAAAGGTATAAGCATAGGATGAAGTTAAGAGGTGATAGGCTCTAGAGTAATCTGAGGAAATACTTTTTTTATGGAAAGGGTGGTAGATGCGCGGAACAGTCTCCCAGAAGAGGTGGTGGAAACAGAGACTGTGTCTGAATTCAAGAGGGCCTGAGATAGGCAAGTAGGATCTCTCAAAGAGAGAAAGAGATAATGCTTACTGTGGATGGACAGACTAGATGGGCCATTTGGCCTTTATCTGCCGTCATGTTTCTATGTTTCTAAAGACAAAGGCAGCTACAAAAGGAATTATTATGTACAATATCCCTCTATTTGAGCCTCTCTCTAATCTCTCTAATTTTGCTCCAACTCCAACACAATGCCCCCTTACTAGTCTACCAAAATGAAAAATGTCATCAGAATTAGCAGAAGATTTTATTTATTTATTTTTTTTTAAATTTAGCTTAATTTTATTCTGTTATTGTTTTGTTTTGGTTTTTTTAATAATTCTTTATTCGTTTTCAAATTGAATAGCAAGTGCACAGAAGAATATATTATACAAATTATTACACAATAGCACATTATATCTACCACATAAAATCTAGTGATGCAATAACCCCCCCCCCCTACCACTCATCCTTTATCACATTTTAATAGGAATATACACATATTATATAACATATATAATATTTTTAGCTAAAGATTTTAATTAAAAATATGCACACTTTTGTGCAGAGCTATAGGTCAACTCCAAAACATTGAACATTAAAAAACGTTGAAAATAATTCCAAAGGAGAAAAAGAAGCAAGCATTCTCTTTAAAACCAGCACTCATGGGCTGTCCCTTTGATTAAGGCTACATCACTCTGGGCTGCTGAACCAAATACTCAAAATAGTCTCTTATCCAGCAGAGCTAGCATGGATCAGAAATGCCATAGAGGCAATATGCTGGATTCTATAAAGGGAAGACAGCTACCAACTGATGAAGTGGTGCTGAATGATTTAGAACAGACTATCCTCCAGCCCTCCACATCAGTAAATGCAAATATGTTGCAGATCCATTCCATCTAGGTTGGTCGGGGGTGACAAAAAGAATGAGGGAAAATAACTACAATGAATTTCCGAGTAAAAAAATTAAAACATAATAGCATCTACTTAAACCTCTGAGATGCTCTTAAAAACTTTCCAAAAAGCTATGAATATTCTCAAGATGAAAATGCTCACAGAAGAAAAGGGTAAAACAGCAGAATTACTTAAACAGTCCAAGTTTATCACTTACACTGAGTGATGGTATGGCTGTGTCAAATGCTCAGAAAGAACAAAATTGACTATTGAAGGATTAGGTTCTTACCTCAATCTTTTTTCCTACAGAACAGCATATGATTCCTTATGGATGGGTTAAGCACCTCAACTTGCGAGTTGCTTGCAGAAGACATCAATCATTTTCTTCTCTCCACCCCCTTGTCTCTCTGGGCAGTGCCCCCTCTCCTCAGCCCATACTAAAGCAAGAGATAACCCCTAGGAGAAGAAATAAGAACAAGGGGGGGGGACTTAGGGAATGCCCTGATCCAGATAAATTCAATCTGGTCTGCAATAGTAAATAAGAGTTAACAACCAACCACCCAACAGGGCAACAAAGAACAGTGATGAAACAAAAACCCACCTACCTACGTGCAACCAGCACTAACACTTGTACAGCTCACAGCAAGGCAAAATGTGCCGAGATTCCACTTAGGGACCAGCTGCCACATTGGAGGGTGGAGTGTGAGAACTCCCTTCAACAACATGGACACATCTGGAGAGGCCAAAGATATTTTGTCCACTCGAGCTCTATAATACGAAAGACTGGCTAACTGAACCTTGAGAGATCCCACTGCCAGGCCTTTCTCTAGACCTTTCTGCAGAAAGGACAGGACTTCGGAAATGGGAGCCCATAAGGGATCTAACTGCTTCTCCTTACACCAGAGCTGAAAAAAAGTTTCCACACTTTTGTATAGGCGACTACAGTTGCTGGCTTCTTTGATTATAGAAGCATTGTGATAACCCTATCCAAATATCCCATTCGTACTAAGGCCCAAAGCAATCCAGATTCTCTAGAGCTATGGCCCCCTGGGACAGAAGATCCTGGTGCAGTAGTCCAAGACAGCTGTCGTGCTGCAACTGGACTAAATCCACTTACCAAGAATGACGCGTCCAATCTGGAGCCACCAGGATTACTAATCTTCAATAGATCACTATCATGCAAAGGATCCGGCCTATCATTGGCCACTGGAGGAACATATACAGAAGCCTGTTTACTGGCCAAGGTTGTACTAGAGTATCAATGCCGATGCTTCCTGGCTCTGACCTGCAACTGAAGAAATGAGGAGCCTTCTTGTTGTCCTTTGAGGCCATGAGATCAAATGACGGCTGCTCCCAGCATTTCACAATGCTGTTGAATGCTTTCTGGCCCATTTCCCCAGATCCAGGGTCTGGCAACTGGGATAATCGGCCTGGACATTGTCCACTCCTGCTACATGAGCCATCATGATGGCCTGCAGATGGGCTTTCACCCAACAATAATCGGGGTTCCACCTGCAGTGGTGCACTATTGATTCCCCCTGTCTGTTGACATATGCCACAGCTGTGGCATTGTCAAGAAGACCCCAACTATTTTGCCTTTCAGCCATGTCTGGATGAACCGCAGAGCTCTCAACTCGTCTGTTGATGGACCATGCCCTCTGTGAGGGCAGCCAATGCCCTTATACTGGATGACCCTCACAATGAAACCCCTCCCCCCCAGTCATAAAGACTGGCATCTATTGTCAGGATCACCCAAGACTCTATGCGGAGAGGGAGGCATCTGGATAGCCACCACTGCAGATTCTGGTACACTTCCGCTGTCCAGGCTAACTGCGACTGGAGAGAGTCGCTCTGAGGTGTCCAATGTGCTAACAGTGTGCTCTGAAGAGAATGAAGATGGGCTCTTGCCCATGGAATCACCTCTATGATCGCCACCATTGAGCCTAGAACCTACAGGTAATGCCAAGATGTAAGCATTGGTAGCTCTAAAATCTCCAGGATCTGGCATCTGAGCTTGTTTGTGTGGTTCTAGAAAAAAGATTCACCCTCTTCTGTATTGAGCAGAACCCCCAAATTCTCCAGACATTGAGTGGGTTCTAGGTAACTTTTTCTGAAATTTATAGTCCACCCCAGACCCTAAAGGAGCTGAACCTTCTTGAGATACTACCGGGTGACATTCCATATTGGATAGTGCTCCGATCAGCCAATTGCCCAAGTATGGATGAACTTGGAGGTTTGCTGCTGCCACCAGCATTACTTTGGTAAAGGTATGAGGTGCCATTGTCAATCCGAAGGGCAACGCCGAAAACTAGAAATGGTTCTCTAGCACATGGAACCCAAGAAATCTTCTGTGATCTCAGAAAATGGGTATATGCAGGTAAGCCTCAGTCAAATTCAGTGAGGCCAAAAATTCACCAGAACTACTGAGGAGATGACTGATCTCACTGTTTCCATCTGGAATCTGAGAACCTTTAATGCTGCATTGAGATCCAGGACTGGTCTCTAATCTTCTGAGTCTTTCTTGGGCATGATAAAGTATATTGAGTATTTGCCTGAGCCCAAGTCTGTGCCTGGCACTAGCTCTATGGCTCCAATTTGCAACAGTCTTTGGACAGTCGCTCTGACCTTGGCTTCTTTCACTGGTCTTCCTGCCGGAGAGTTCAGAAAGATGTCCCAGAAAGGACAACAGAATTTGAGTCTGTAACCTTTTCGAATGATGTCCAGCACCCACTGGTCTGATGAAATCTGAGCCTAAGTCTCCCAGAACTCCAAGATGGAATATGCTGACACTTTACTCATGACCCTGAACATGTCATAAATAGCATCAGCTACATAGTCCTCCCCAACCAGTAACATAAGAGGGCACCCTGTCTCCTCTGCGGCCAGATTCTGGTGCAGCCTTTTTTGGCATGAACACATCACAAAAGAGACTGCAGCCACAATTAAGGTCAAATGCCGATGCCTCAAACTGATGTTTAAGGACTACGTCCACTCTGAAATCCTGCGAATCCTTCAAGTATACTCCACCTTCACTACGCAGCCAAGTTCTTTTAGTAACCTAAGCCACCAGAGAATCCACCTTAGGTGGAATAAATAACTGCTGGAAAACAGAAGCTATGGGATACAATTTCAACATTGCCCTGGCCCCCGTTAGAGGGCCCTCAGGTGTCTCCAAATGCCGATATCATCCTGGTAATCTCCGATTATGAAGGGAAGCACATGGACTGTGACTTGGTACTGCTTAACAGCGAGAGCTGGGCAGTAGAAACCTGTGGGGACTCTAAATTCAACTCCTGTAGAGAAACTGTAATAACCTCAGTTAAGTCTCCTCTCAGGGTTAGGGGGCATCTGTGCAAAGGCATTTCGCTGGCGATTTCAAGTCATGTTTAAGAGGCTTTACATACTAGATTTCTGGCTTTCAGCACCTCCTGACCTGTGAAGTGACCAGAGGGGGGCCAAGTCCATAGTTTCCATCTCCCTTGTGTGCCCTGTGGCACATGGAACAGGGGTGCTACTCATCCAACCATCCAGTGCAAAGTTGGCATGAAATGGGGCTTAAACCACCTGAGGAGTCCATAATAATTGATTTGAGGCAGGAGGCAGTTTTTGAAATAAAACTGGAAATCCAATATGGCCGTCGCAGCAGCATTTTGGCAACAAAAATCAGTCAGTGGGAGCAAACCCAAAAGTCCAAAATTACTGAAAATAAGACTTTAGAGATGGGGGACCCTTGGGATACCCTCAGAAACCCTTAGTTTTGCTGTACTTGGACCCACTCTGATTTTCCCGTAGACAGTAATGAGCTGTACTCACAGATCTGCCATGTGCTGTGCCTGCATCAGCTTCTCACTGCAGGAGGAAATGGAAAAGGGATTTCTGCCTCAGCCAAGCATGGGTAACTCCAGTGGCTTGTCTCTTCAAGCTGCCTTTTATTCAGGTTTCAAACCTGAAACCTCCAACCCCTCACACTCCTACATGATTCTTCAGGGGAGGGGGGGGGGGGACACAGCCGACCTCCGCCAAACTTCCTGGCCGGTGAATGGGTCAAATCAGCCTGCACCCAAGCACCTGATGCCACAGGGCAAGCACTGCTCCCAGGGAATCTATTCCTGAGCACCAAATGTTAAAGCAGGCCGGCCAGGAAGGAGCTCTTTTTAAAACTGTGGCCCTCTTGGCTACAGACCCCAACATCTGGCCCTTTACCCAGGCAGAGCTGTCCCAGCACTACTGGGAACTTGTTAGCACAGGGAAGCCTAAAAATATATTGGGTTAAATCCCAAAAATAAAACATCTAGTGTAGAGCATATGAAAAGACATCTCAACTCATAGAAGTTAAGACTGAGGAGAGGAGGGCACTGCCCAGAAAGACAAGGAGGCGGAGAGAAGATGATGATTGATGTCTTCTGCAAGCAACTCACGAGTTGAGTAGTTTAACCCATCTGTAAGGAATCACACGCTGTTTGCACAGGAACAGTCTCTTAATAATGCTAGGGTGTGTTCTCAGATATAAGTAGGGGAGGTGAAGTGGCAAATCACCTGTCCTAAATGACTTAGCTATGTTCCCCAGCTAACTACAAAAAAGATACAATTTTAAATTTATATGTTGGCTCAATGAGCAACCTCCTGGCTATCATTTCCTGAAAGAGATATGGAGCAGGCCAAACGAAAGTCAAAAACCAAGGAGACCAAGGTCAAAGGGTATGCCAAATGCAGAGAGCTTTATTAGCAAAAATAGTGGAGAGATCAAAACCATGCCCGACTCAGCTAAGTTTCACCTGATCAGGCTGTCTCAGGGGCCTACAATACCTGATTGGTGAAGGAAATTGCTTGCACCAAACTAGCTAAATATTGTTCTCCCTCTCAAATATTCCTGTCCTGGTCAGCATGGACAACCCTGGTAACAATGGGGCTAACCTGGTGGCCGAAGCTTTCACAAAAATCTGACTCACAATTCAACATTAAAATAAGCTATGAACCTACTAGGGCAGGATATTTCCCAAGCTTGGGAATCACCATAATGAAGGCTCTATTGACATTTAGAGGAAATATCTTAGCTGCTAAACACCTAATGAGATCCAAGATGGCCGCGAGCTTGTTTCTCTGAATAAGATGCCCTGAGATTTTCTTTGCCTAATCGTTGAAATTTCTATTTGGTAGTGAGTTTGTTCTTCCCCTACCTGCAATGCCGAAGCGAAGAGGTCGGAGCACCGCTCCTGCCTCGCGGTGAACCAGTGGAGTCCCCATCGGCACTATTGAAAATATTCTCAGGCGCATGCAGAATGTAGCTGGAACATCGGAGAGCAGCCCGCAGGAGACGCTGCGTATGGGTGGTTCAGCAGCAGTTCTCCCTGGGCCTGACACAACTCTTAGCCCCGACACTCGAGCTCCGCCCCCGCAACCCTGGATAACAAGCTCTCCAAGAGTTGAGGAAACCCCAGAGGAAGGGTTGTTTCCATCAACTGAGGCAAGGTAGACATCGCTGGAAAACTTGGAAAGAAGGGGCAATCCAATGAGAAACCCCCTCTAGGGAACCGGAGGAATTTCCATCAGCGGGTGCAGGGATTACCCAGTTGGAGGAGGAACAAGAAGAATCAACGAGTGGTGAACACTTTTTCACTGGTCAAGTGCAAACTTTTCTAAATAAACCCTCTGAGGCGACTTTTGATGCTTTCTAGGATCTTGTGGCTAACTTTAATTACATAGAAGGAAAATTGATTGAGCATACAAAGGAATTGAAAGAGGTTAAGACAGAATTGAATGACTAAATCCAACACTCAGAAGACTGAAAAAGATGTAAATTCCTTTAAACAAATACAAAAGACCTTAATAAAAGATAATATAAATCTTAGAAGGAAAATTGAAACTTTAGATAATACGTCACGGAGTAACAATTTAAGATTGATAAATTTTCCTACGGTCACAATGGTGGCTCAGAGAAATAATTAAAATATACTTTCAAGAGGTTTTGGGCATATCGGAGGATCTCTTACCTCCACTTTCTCAGGCTTATTATTTACCTTCAAGAGATGAACCCCAAAATCAAGGTCTATTAAACCAAGAAGCTATGGATGTCTCAGCTCTTCTTGAGACGTGAGATAAAGAAATTGCTACTCCAGCAACTTTGATAATAACTGTAGCTTTGCAACCAGATAAATTATGGAGTTTGAGACTATTCTTTAAAAAGACAGAAACAATTCCTTGGCTATAGAATGCAGATGTATCCAGATTTATCACATGAGATGCAGAAGCGTAGGCGTGAATTTCTATTACTTAAGCCAGGAGTCTTAGCTTTGGGGGCTACTTTTTACTTGCGTCACCCTTGTAAGTGTATTGTGCATCATCAAGCTAATAAGTATGTTTTCTTTGAACCGTATCAATTAACTTCTTTCTTGTCACTCACCCGACTGGATAAAGAAAAATCTTAAAATCTTAAACAGCTGATGAAAGTACAGTAGTCAAAATTTCCCCTGCAGTACAGCATAAGGAAGATTGGGTAATCGGAGCTTTCAGAGATATGCCTGTATCTTATCTGATGATACCGATTGCTATTTCTGAACAGCTCTCTCTTTTAATGACAAACTCCCCATCACTTTGAAGACCTTGACAAAAATATGACCCCAACCAAGGTGACAGCAAATGTGATAAAATCCTTCCTGCCCTCCTATGGAACCTACAAAGTTTGTACTTGTAATACAGCTGCTGGTTTATCACTACCTCATATATCATTGTATTAAGGGCTATTACTAGTGCTGCCTGATTCAGTAAAAAATAAATAAATTTTGATTTGATTCAGCCTATTGAATCGATTTTTCGATTTGATTTCCTGCCGAAGTGGGTGTTTTTTCCAAATATCCTGGTGGGTTTATTTTATACTATTTCCTTCCAAAAAATAAGCTGATGCTAGACCCAAAAGCCCATATACTTAATTTGAGTTAAACTGAATTAGCGACTTTGGATCTCAAGTGCCCGCAGTTATTAGCCAACAGAACTAGTCTGGGCTCAAGGGAATAGTGTGTTTCACAAGTCTTTTGAAGGGGTTTATTTTATAGCCTCTTCACCCCCTTTGCCCTCTCCTATCCACACTGGCGCTGTGGTGTAGACCAAAAATTTGCAGCTGTACTCACTCGAGGAACGTAGGGAGAGGAGACATGATCGAGACGTTTAAATATATTACCGGCCGTATCGAGATGGAAGAAGAGATTCTCTTTCTCAAAGGACCCTCAGCCACAAGAGGGCATCTGCTCAAACTCAGGGGCGGGAAATTTAATGGCGACACCAGGAAATATTTCTTTACCGAGAGAGTGGTTGATCCTAGGAACGAGCTCCCGGTGCAGGTGATCGATGCAAACAGCATGCAAGAATTTAAGAGCAAATGGGATGCCCATGTGGGATCCCTTAGAGGGTTAAGCCAAGGGAACCTGTCACCAGGAGTGGGATCCCTAGGATAGTAGACTTGGGGGTGGGTCAGTAGAGTGGGCAGACCTGATGGGCTATGGCCCTTATCTGCCGTCATCTTCTATGTTTCTATGTTTCTAAATAAACAACCAAAAAAGACTTTTCCTCTCTGTTAAATCCTAGCTCACGTTTGCGGTCTAACACCAGCTCTGGCAGGATACAGTTTTCAAATCTGACATATTGTAATCACAAAACAGAAAATAAAATTATTTTTTCTACCTTTTGTTGTCTGGTCATTATTCAAATCTTGTTGGAGCCAGGCTCTGGTTGTCTTTTGCTAACTCTCTTGCCAGGGTCTCCTTCTTTCTTGGTGCTAACCATTCATTTTCCATATCTGTCCTCCCCTTCCGTTTCCCTTCTCTCCCCTGGAGGTCTAGTATCTTCCCTTTTTTCATCTCCATCCCCGCAGCTGTAGCGATGGACCACACCATCCCCAGATCCACCATCTCTCCTATTGTCAACTACCCTTTCATCCAGCATCTCTCCCTCCTTCCCCAGTGTAACATTTCTCCTTCCCATCCATCTCGACCTTTCCATGAGTCCAACACTTTCTGCCTCCTGCACGCTTTCTCTCTGTCCTTGCTTCTTCCCTCGAGTCTTGCCTCTTTCCCTTCTTCCCATCCCCCCAACCCAACATGCTCTCTCTCCCCATGCACCATCTCACCCTCCCCTCCAGTGTGTAGCACCTTTCTTTTCCCTCTCTTTCTGCCAGGTGCAGCAGCATCTGTTATCCCTTCCTTTTACTTCCCCCTGTCCAGCAGTACCCCTTCTCCTTTCTCTCCCTCCGTGTACTTCTAGACCAGGGCCCCCCTCCCCCGAAGACCTGCCCCCCTTCTTTGCAGGTCCTCCTGCTCTTACCACAGCCTGCAGAGAGGATCGCCGGTGCTCTAGCGATCCTTGCAGGCTGCCTTCGTCCTCAAAAGCACATTCCCTCTGGCGCAATCCTGCCCCTGACGCCAGAGGAAGGGTGGGACTGCGTCAGAGGGAACGTGCTTCTGAGCACAACAGCAGCCTGCAAGGATCGCTAGAGCACCAGCGATCCTCTCTGCCAGGGGGGAAGCTGGAAGATGCAGCAAAGAGCGCCTGCATGGAACAAGGTAAAACCAGGATTTGTGCAGCTGTTCCCGACTGACCTTCCCCCTTCAAAGCAGGAGTGGCAGCAGCAGGCCAGCAATAGGCAGCGCAGCCGCTCCTGCTTTAGGAATTGGGATGGGTCACCAAATCGGCAAGGCTGATTTTTTTTTTTAATCGAATCGATTCACCTGAAGTGAATCATAGTAACATAGTACATGACGGTAGATAAAGACCCGAATGGTCCATCCAGTCTGCCCAACCTGATTCAATTTAATTTTTTTTTTTTAAATTTTTTCTTCTTAGCTATTTCTGGGCAAGAATCCAAAGCTTTACCCGGTACTGTGCTTGGGTTCCAACTGCCGAAATCTCTGTTAAGACTTACTCCATCCCATCTACACCCTCCCAGCCATTGAAGCCCTCCCCTGCCCATCCTCCACCAAACGGCCATACACAGATACAGACCGTGCAAGTCTGCCCAGTAACTGGCCTAGTTCAATATTTAATATTATTTTCTGATTCTAAATCTTCTGTGTTCATCCCACGCTTCTTTGAACTCAGTCACAGTTTTACTCTCCACCACCTCTCTCGGGAGCGCATTCCAGGCATCCACTACCCTCTCTGTAAAGTAGAATTTCCTAACATTGCCCCTGAATCTACCACCCCTCAACCTGAAATTATGTCCTCTGGTTTTACCATTTTCCTTTCTCTGGAAAAGATTTTGTTCTATGTTAATACCCTTCAAGTATTTGAACGTCTGAATCATATCTCCCCTGTCTCTCCTTTCCTCTAGGGCAGGGGTGTCCAATGGCAGTCCTCGAGGGCCGCAATCCAGTCGGGTTTTCAGGATTTCCCCAGTGAATATGCATTGAAAGCAGTGCATGCACATAGATTTCATGCATATTCATTAGGGAAATCCTGAAAACCCGACTGGACTGCAGCCCTCGAGGACCGACATTGGACACCCCTGCTCTAGGGTATACATATTCAGGGCTTCCAGTCTCTCCTCATACTTCTTCTGGCACAAGCCTCCTATCATTTTCGTCGCCCTCCTCTGGACCGCCTCAAGTCTTCTTACGTCTTTCGCCAGATACGGTCTCCAAAACTGAACACAATACTCCAAGTGGGGCTTCACCAATGACCTGTACAGGGGCATCAACACCTTCTTCCTTCTACTGACTACGCCTCTCTTTATACAGCCCAGCATCCTTCTGGCAGCAGCCACTGCCTTGTCACACTGTTTTTTCGCCTTTAGATCTTCGGACACTATAACCCCAAGGTCCCTCTCCCCGTCCGTGCATATCAGCTTCTCTCCTCCCAGCATATACGGTTCCTTCCTATTATTAATTCCCAAATGCATTACTCTGCATTTCTTTGCATTGAATTTTAGTTGCCAGGCATTAGACCATTCCTCTAACTTTTGCAGATCCTTTTTCATATTTTCCACTCCCTCTTCGGTGTCTACTCTGTTACAAATCTTGGTATCATCTGCAAAAAGGCACACTTTTCCTTCTAACCCTTCAGCAATGTCACTCACAAACATATTGAACAGGATTGGCCCCAGCACCGAACCCTGAGGGACTCCACTAGTCACCTTTCCTTCCTTCGAGCGACTTCCATTAACCACCACCCTCTGGCGTCTGTCCGACAGCCAGTTTCTGACCCAGTTCACTACTTTAGGTCCTAACTTCAGCCCTTCAAGTTTGTTCAACAGCCTCCTATGAGGAACTGTATCAAAGGCTTTGCTGAAATCCAAGTAAATTACATCTAGCATATGTCCTCGATCCAGCTCTCTGGTCACCCAATCAAAAAATTCAATCAGGTTCGTTTGGCACGATTTACCTTTTGTAAAGCCATGTTGCCTCGGATCCTGTAACCCATTAGATTCAAGGAAATACACTATCCTTTCTTTCAGCAACACTTCCATTATTTTTCCAACAACTGAAGTGAGGCTCACCGGCCTGTAGTTTCCTGCTTCATCCCTGTGACCACTTTTATGAATAGGGACCACATCCGCTCTCCTCCAATCCCCAGGAATCACTCCCGTCTCCAGAGATTTGTTGAACAAGTCTTTAATAGAACACTCCAGAATCTCTCTGAGCTCCCTTAGTATCCTGGGATGGATCCCGTCTGGTCTCATCGCTTTGTCCACCTTCAGTTTTTCAAGTTGCTCATAAACACCCTCCTCCGTGAACGGCGCAGAATCTACTCCATTTTCTCGTGTAACTTTGCCAGACAATCTCGGTCCTTCTCCAGGATTTTCTTCTGTGAACACAGAACAGAAGTATTTGTTTAGCACATTTGCTTTCTCCTCATCACTCTCCACATATTTGTTCCCAGCATCTTTTAGCCTAGCAATTCCATTTTTTATCTTCCTCCTTTCACTAATATCTGAAAAAATTTTTATCTCCCTTTTTTACATTTTTAGCCATTTGTTCTTCCGCCTGTGCCTTCGCCAAACGTATCTCTCTCTTGGCTTCTTTCAGTTTCACCCTGTAGTCCTTTCTGCTCTCCTCTTGGGTTTTTTTATATTTCACGAACGCCAACTCTTTCGCCTTTATTTTCTCAGCCATTAGGTTGGAGAACCATATCGGCTTCCTTTTTCTCTTGTTTTTATTGATTTTCTTCACATAAAGGTCTGTAGCCATTTTTATCGCTCCTTTCAGCTTAGACCACTGTCTTTCCACTTCTCTTATGTCCTCCCATCCTAACAGCTCTTTCTTCAGGTACTTTCCCATTGCATTAAAGTCCGTACGTTTGAAATCTAGGACTTTAAGTATCGTGCGGCCGCTCTCCACTTTAGCCGTTATATCAAACCAAACCGTTTGATGATCGCTACTTCCCAGGTGAGCACCCACTCGAACATTAGAGATACTCTCTCCATTTGTGGGGACCAGATCCAATATCGCTTTTTCCCTTGTGGGTTCTGTCACCATTTGTCTGAGCAGAACCTCTTGAAAGGCATCCACAATCTCCCTACTTCTTTCCAATTCCGCAGACGGAACATTCCAGTCCGCATCCGGCAGGTTGAAATCTTCCAACAGCAGAACCTCCTCTTTCCTTCCAAACTTTTGGATATCCACAATCAGATCCTTATCAATTTGCTGCGATTGAGTCGGAGGTCTCTAGACTACACCCACGTAGATAGAAGTTCCATCTTCTCTTTTCAGAGCAATCCATATCGCTTCATAGAATTGATTCATAGAATCGGAAATCGGGCAGCACTAGCTATTACAGTCAACAGGATTACATTATTGGCCACTGTGGGGCTCTTATAATGTTGGACCTCTTATCTTACAAACAAACTAGAAATCACTGCCTTCTACTGAATCCTACGGTCCCTAAATCCAACCAAATAATATGATCAGAAATTCCTAAGGATCCTATCTCCACTGCACCCACAGAGAGAGAGAAAGAGAAAGAAAGAACACAATTATAGTACTTGGAATGGGGGGATGGGAGTCTGCTGGAGTGGTAGAAAGCAGAAGAGCAGGGAAGGGAGGGATCAAACCTGAGCTTGGGGGCACAGAATAAAGTTGGAGGTTTTTGCTGGGGGTGGGTGGATGGGCTGGGAAGAGCAAGGAAATGCAAGAGGAGCAAAGAGCTGGTGAACAGCGAAGGGAGAGGACATAAAACAGAAGAGAGAGAAAGAAAACTGAAGTGAGCTTAACAGTGTGCTGGAGAAGGAGACCAAGAAAGCTGGGGTAGGGGGCAGGACGTTGATAAGGAAGACAGACAAGGGGGATGGTGACCCTAGGAAGAGCAAGAAGTAGACAGAAAGGGAAGGGAGTTCAAGGAAAAACAGGAGAAAGTCAAATAAGGGGTGGTGGACCTGGGCTTATACTAGGAAATTCTGCACCTCTGAGTGGTATTTTATAGTATTGAATTATAAAGCTTTAATCAAAAAAATACTGTTACATGAACAAATTCTGCATTTTGCAGAATTTTCAAATATCATGTACAGAATTTTCAGTATTTTGCTCAGAATTTCCCCATGAGTAAAAATAAAAACAAAAAACAAAGAAAAATCCAATGAAGACTGCAGTATAGGAACAACAAACGGGAAACAAGAGAAAACTACAGACAATATGTACAAGATGCAGGTTATGTTTATTGCATCAAATATTAAATGCAGTCAATGATACCACCTTTCAACAGACCAACAGACCCGACACAGTCCATGTTTCAGTAAACACGCCTTCTTCAGGGGTCCAAGTTTGTGCTGGAACCGTCGGTTCGTGATTATCTCATAACTGCATAGGCTCATGTTCATTATCAATTTAAATTGCGGTTTGATTAAAAACCTTATCAACTTTGGACCCCTGAAGAAGGTGTGTTTACCGAAACACAGACTGTGTCAGGTCTGTTGAAAGGTGGTATCATTGACTGCATTTAATATTTGATACAATAAACATAGCCTGCATCTAGTACATATTGTCTGCAGTTTTCTCTTTTTTCTCGTTAAAAATACAAACAAAACATTCCTTATACCTGCTTTTGTTTATCTGCAGTCATTCTAATTTTTGTAGCTTGTTCTTGAGGATGAAGCAGAACCGACTTCCCTGATACAATAACGCTGTCATCCAACTGTGGAGGATCTAAGCAGGAAATGAAAATCACACAAATTCATGAGGCTTGAAATACAGATTTACTATCAAAATGTTCTAAACAAGAGTCACTATTTGCTTTTGCAGTACTGCTAAAAAAGATGACTGAAAAAAAATGCCATCATGCACAAAACTCAATGCACAACTGAGATAACTTTAAAAAAGGGAAATAATGATTCTGCCATTTTCATTTTTTGAGATACCAAGGTGGTCAACACATACAAAAATTCCATTGCACCCCGACTGTGCTAGCTATAGGGAGATAATATCCTCCTACAGAGCATCACAGCAGCATCTTCTAGCAGTCCTCTTGGTTTGGCAATTATTTTTATGATACCACACGCAAGCCTATTCAGTGGTTGCGCCTACTTTGTGGAATGCCCTTCCTTTGGGCTTGACACAGGAGAATAACCCAAGCAAGTTCAAATCCAGTCTCAAAACTTCTCTTTTTAAAGATGTTTCTGAGATTTATAGATAGGACTAAACACATGTGAGACTTAGACAATGGCACATTTCAGATAATTCCCCTCTCACTTTCGTTTTCCCATCCCCCCTCCTTTTATTTTTATGAAATGTATCCCATTCATTTCCCTTTTATAGCATATGTTACCTGTTATTTGATGTATTTTATGTTGTCTTTTCCTCATGTTACTTATATTTTCTAATTTTTCTTTTTATTATTATAAATTTTGTACAATGTACACCACTTTGGTAATTAAAGCGGTATATCAAACTTCAATAAACTTGAAACCTAAAGCTGGTTTACTTCACCTAATACCTGATGACTGAAAGGGCCCCCCAGAATGTTTCCATCAACCAACAGTACTATATAGTATGATTCCCCTTGGCTGTCTTAGCCACAGGCTAAGGCCTAGGGCTTTCAGAACATTAGATGACAGACTATGTCCTTGGTGTAGCAAAGGGATTTAACTGCTCACTGGAGCCACTGGTCTCTCACCAGCTGTCCTGGACAAAGACTCCCTCTGAAACCACAAATGTTGTATCTGAAGTGAGAAAGGAGGACCCTGCTCCATTCCTCTTAAGAGACATCTTTCAACCTGGGTAAATATAGACCCCTAAAAGGTGGAAAAGATAGCATGACCTTGTCCATGTGAAGATCACCTCTGGGGAAGAGTGCAATATGTAACATGCATATCTGTCTAAGGTGCTAAATCCAAAGTCATCCATCCAACACAAATAAAGCATGATATAGGGGTACTAGGGTCTGAGGACTCCATCCCTATGAATTGAGGCAAAATGAGGTGTTTTGAAGAAGTTGGAACTTAGAAAACAAATCAAGAAATCAAAGATGGCTGTGGCGGCACAAAAAACAGCTTCAAATTGCTTCAGGGCTCACAAAAAAAATAGGATCTTAGAGGAGGGGGACCAAAGACCTAACTGCAGAAACAGTCAAAACACAGTTTAAGACTCCCCTGATTTTTTTCCCACAGGCTGTCACAGCCTGTACTCACAGACTATGTGCTGGGGAAATGATGCTGCAGCCTACTTCAGCTCCTTTTAAGTGTAGCTGGATACGGAGGGATTCTCTGCCTCAAGCTGCCAGTCAGATGCCACACCGGGATCTTCAGGCTGCTAGTTGGTCCGTAGTCAAACTGATCCTCTACTCCCCCCACGACTGCTAAAGACAACTCAGAAAAAGAAAGGGGGAGGCAAAGCTGCAGCCAGCACCCTGAGCACCCCGAAGGTTGCTATTGATGCTTGACTATCTGCGCTAAAGCTCCTGACCAAGTAAAGGAAGTGAGCAAGTGCTGAGGGCCCAGAAACCTGAGCTCCACAAATCTTCAGCAGGCAGGCTATACAGGTCCCCGGATACACCTGCCAGCTACAGACTGAACATCTGCTCCTCTCCAAGCAGGCAAAGCAGTCTCTTGAAGCCGTGTAAAAAAACCACGAACAAACAGAAAAAGGCATTGCAAAACAAGAGAGAAATAAACGGAACAGATCAGCGAGACAACAACATGCTTGCCAGCAGAAGGAAGAACTGAAGGCTATTAAACTCTATGAAAGGAGCAAGCCTCAGGCAACTGGTGTTGGAACCGACAAGGGATCAGGCAATACTGGACCTGATACTTACCAATGGAGAAAGTGTCACAGAGGTCTCGGTGGGCAACACATTGGCCTCCAGTGACCACAACATGGTATGGTTCAATATCAGGAAAGGTTTCACTAAATCTACTACACTAACCAAAGTCCTCAAATTCAAGGACACAAATTTCAAAGAAATGGGAGACTTCGTTCACCAGGCGCTACAAAGCCAAGAAGAAACCGATAACGTGGAAGACATGTAGTCGACTTTGAAAGCAACCATACAAGAAGCAACAAACCGCTATGTAAAATCAGTAAGTAAACGGCGAAGGAACAATAAGCCACAGTGGTTTACTGTGGAGATCTCAGACCTGATCAAGGAGAAGAAAAAAGCATTCATCTCTTACAAACAATCAGGGAAGCAGGACTCTAGAGCAGACTACCTGGCCAAATCAAAAGCCGTCAAAACAGCAGTCAGGGAGGCTAAATTCCTCATGGAGGAGTCTCTAGCAAAGAACATCCAGAAGGGAGATAAATCCTTCTTCAGGTATATCAGTGATAGAAGAAAAAACTCAGGCGGGATTGTACGTCTTAGGAAACCAGACGGAGACTATGTGGAAAAGGATTCGGAAAAAGCCCAACTATTAAATGAATACTTCTGCTCAGTCTTCACCCGAGAAGCGCTAGGGCTCGGCCTTCAGCTACAGACAAGGGTTGGCTCAGTTGACCCGTTTAGTAACTTTGAGTTTACGCCCAGCAGTGTCTACGGTGAGCTGTCAAAGCTCAAGGTTAACAAAGCAATGGGGCCGGACAACCTGCACCCCAGGGTGCTTAGGGAGCTGAGTGATGTCTTGGCGGAGCCACTGTCCGCGCTCTTCAACCTCTCCCTTAGTACAGGCAGCGTCCCGTTGGACTGGAGGACGGCTAACGTCATTCCACTCCACAAGAAAGGCTCAAAGATGGAGACATCAAACTACAGACCAGTGAGTAACATCGATAGTGAGCAAACTAATGGAAACTCTAATCAAACACCAATTAGATAAGATCCTGGATGAGGAGAATCTACGGGATCCCCGACAACATGGATTTACTAAGGGGAGATCCTGCCAATCCAACCTGATCAGCTTCTTTGACTGGGTAACGGGGAAGCTGGATATAGGGGAGTCCCTGGACATCGTGTACCTGAACTTTAGCAAAGCATTCGATAGCGTACCACACCGCAGGTTACTGAGCAAGATGAGTTCTATAGGATTAGGTAACACATTGACGAAATGGGTTGGGAGCTGGCTTGGAGGTAGGCTCCAAAGGGTGGTGGTGAACGGCACCCCCTCCGAAATGACGGAGGTGATTAGTGGAGTACCACAGGGCTCAGTCTTGGGCCCAATCCTATTCAACATCTTTATAAGAGACTTGGCAGAAGGGCTTCGAGGTAAAATAACATTATTCGCCGATGACGCCAAACTGAGTAATGTAGTGGGCAAATGCACAACAGACGAAGATTCAGTGCCCGACAACATGATGCACGACCTACTCCTACTGGAGCGATGGTCTAGGACATGGCAACTCAACTTCAATGCCAAAAAATGCAAAGTTATGCACCTGGGCAGCCAGAATCCATGCAAGTCTTATACCCTTAATGGCGAGATCCTAGCAAAAACGGTAGCAGAACGAGACTTGGGGGTAATCGTCAGTGAGGACATGAAGTCTGCCAATCAAGTGGAGAAGGCTTCGTCCAAGGCAAGACAAATCATGGGCTGCATACGAAGGGGTTTCGTCAGTCGTAAGGCGGAAGTCATTATGCCATTGTATAGATCCATGGTGAGGCCCCACCTGGAATACTGTGTGCAATTCTGGAGGCCGCATTATCGCAAGGATGTGCTGAGACTGGAGTCGGTGCAAAGAATGGCCACCCGGATGGTCTCGGGACTCAAGGATCTACCATACGAAAAACGGCTTGACAAATTACAGCTATACTCGCTCGAGGAGCGCAGAGAGAGGGGGGACATGATCAAGACGTTCAAGTATCTTACGGGCCGCATCGAGGCGGAGGAAGATATCTTCTTTTTCAAGGGTCCCACGACAACAAGAGGGCATCCGTTGAAAATCAGGGGCGGGAAACTACGAGGTGACACCAGGAAATTCTTTTTCACTGAAAGAGTGGTTGATCGCTGGAATAGTCTTCCACTACAGGTGATTGAGGCCAAATGGGATCGGCACATGGGATCTATTCACAGGGCAAAGGTAGGAGAGGGACATTAAGGTGGGCAGACTAGATGGGCCGTGGGCCCTTATTTGCCGTCTATTTCTATGTTTCTATGTTTCTATGAAGGGGCAACAGAGACCATGGAGGAGGAAGAGGAGAAGGAGTTGAAAAGCTGTGATTGATTTCTTCTGCAGTATGCTTGTGAGCACAGATGGATAACCCTATGGTTCAGCATACCATCCCTATTGTACTGGAAGTTGCTTTCCTCCACTGCTAATTCCAGATTTTACTCCTTTCATCTTGCTGCACCACATGCCTGGAATAAACTACCTGAGCCTGTGCATCATGCCCCTTCCATTGTTCAAAAGTAGGCTGAAAACCCACCTTTTTGAGATAGCCTTCAGCTCATAACTCTATTGTCCTTTGCTCACCGCCCTAGCCAGCGGTTTAACCATCCCCACAAACTGTAACCCCTCTTGTCTGTCTTTATTGATTGTGAGCTCATTTGAGCAGGAACTATTTCCTTTATGACTTTGTATAGTGCTGCACAAATCTGGTAGTGCTCTAGAAAGAATTAATAGTAGTAGCAGTATGTCTGGAAGAAGCTTAAGATGAGCACCATTCCCATGTTTTCAGCTGCCTCCAGGACTTCCACAGAAGGTGAGGACCATGAAACCATATATTCTTTGAACCATATATTCCTGGCAGTCATAATACACTTCCTTCATCCTAGCGGCACACAGCCAGCACCAGACCGACTGCACATGTTTTAGACCACAATGAGCTGTTTCAGCACTTTCCACATCTGAAAAAGCATTTAGCATAATAATCAGGAGCCATTACCACCAGACAAAATTGCTACTGCCAGTCCCTGCTGGTGCCCAAATCCTACTCCTAACGAACACTGCCTCGCTCACATCTAGTGCACTACTCTCAGTGCTCACTGACTCTTTTACATCAGTCACACTTAAGAAGCCAACTTCCACCACCAAGCACAGCCTTACACCGTCTGACCCCAGAAAGTCAAGATGCCCCCATCAACCCCAAGACTCTCGATGCTCTACTTGCAGGCAGAAAAGCTCCATCTTAACTTTTTTTTAAAAGGCATACTGTTATTTGGTATTTCCATGAGAGCAAAAAGTCAAATATCCTCTAATAATAACAAGTTATTACTCATTATGACAGGGTTGCCATACAGCATATTATGAAAAACTGGAAAAATTGGGACCGTTTGAATTATAGCTTCTGGTAGAATTCGTTATGTTATATATTTAAAATGGAAAGGGTAATTGCTATGCAGCAGGGGAATTTTAAGACATTTCAGGATATTTGGGAGCCATTAACAAAATATTGTAATGAATGAATATCAGTTTTTCCCCTTGAATATGCACGTCCAAGATGGGGAGAGGGGGGTGAGAGGGATATCTTGTTTCCTTATGAATGCAAATAATGTGGGGAGGGGGGGGGTTATTATATGTTTTCTTGTATTTGAAGAGACTATTTTTTATGGGAGAGGGAGGGATATGAGATATGAATTAGATTTTAATAGGATATTAAGTGTTGTATTTCAGTATAAATTGATGTTATATTCTGTTACACTTATTGTAAGTTTTAAAAAAGAATAAAGAATTAAAAAAGGCAAAACACACAATACTATAGTCTCTAAATGCCAAAAACTATTCTTATACAGAAAACTCAATGCAAACTGAACAGCCAAAGAGGGCTTACCTATGGGTGGTACGTCAGCATGAAGCTCCTTTTCTCCGTTTTGTTCAGCACTGTTTCCATCTAGTTGTGTTTCTCTAACAGGAAGGGACCCAGACTCAATTGTATCATTAAAAGTTTCTACCTCTGTCTTAGACATCCAGTGATTTTTCTGAGTTCTGATCTTACTTAACAATTTCTTTAAGACCAGGTTTGATGGAGGTTGAACAGGTCCTTTTGTTGTAGGCACTTTGAAGGGAATAAAAACACCCCAAATATATTACAATGATATTGCTAGATATAAACACTAGGTTACAATTGCTTCAATGTAAAAGTACAGCTACTTACCGGTAACAGGTGTTATCCAGGGACAGCAGGCAGATATTCTCACAGATGGGCGACGTCATCCACGGAGCCCCGGTATGGACAGTGCAAAAATGTACTGTACTGTCACTTTAAACGTCTTTAAAGGCACCAGCGCACGTGCAGTATGGGCAGTCTCAAGATTTTTAAAGTTTAAAGTGACAGTACACTTTTGTACTGTCCATACCAGGGTTCTGTGGATGACGTCACCCATCTGTGAGAATATACTGCCTGCTTGTCCTAGGATAATATGCCGACAGAGAACCTAACTAAATGAGATTTACTAACCAACTGTAAGCATTAACACATTATTTGCCATGAGTCCTGTTCATTAACAGCCTGCATTAAATTATGAGCCTAAAAACAGCTTTCCAACAGGTATAGCAAATTGTCCCAATATTGTAATTCCTTGAACACACATTTAACAAAAGTTAAGTAGGGAAAGGGTGCAGAGACATTTGTTCTGGAATGCTTCCCATAGAGATTTGTAGAAATAGCAGGGAATGGGAGCATAACGTGTAGATGCAAATGGGTTTGTAAGTAGTGAAGAAGTGCATGAACAGAAGTGTGTGGGATGTGGTTTTGTAATGGGGAGGAGTTTGTATGGATGGAAAGGGTTTATGCAAAGGTTACAAGTGTACAGGCTGTGGGATCCTAGGGGAAAGCGAATGGCTGTATGATTTTTGGGGTTTGTTTTTTCCCCCCAATTCTTTATTCTTCTTACATCAAGTACACAATATTACATCAATTGAATCAAACACATCACTTGAAATTCTTTCTATTATCATCTAAAATACATAAATTATCTCCCTCCCGCACCCATCCTTCTCACAAATATTGTAATCAAAAATATATATGTGTGTTATATTCATAAATATTGATTAAAGCTTTGATATAACTATATATCACCCCCTTCCCATAATTATAATTATACTTTCAGTGTAAAAAGGCGTCTAATCATTACAATAAGTTTTTTTAAAAAACAAGTGTACTTGTGAGGGAGTTTGTATGTATGGATGTGTATGTATTTGGCAAGCGGGTTATTAAATGGTGGCATGTATACATGTGTTTGGGTGGATATGTGTGAAGATCCTGTGGGTTAGCATATGTGGTAGGGTAAGAAATTTGTAGGGTGCGTTTTATTTTCAGGAGGGGTAATGGCTATGTGAAAGAAGAGGTTGGGTTAATTGAGAAGTTATGTTAGTTTCCCTGTCTGTGAGGGTCTGGGTGTGCATCTGTATAGTGCAGTGTGATGTAATATGCATAGGAATGTCTTGCCTCACCAATTTGCTTGACTTATTTGAAGGTATGAATAAACATGTGGATAAAGGTTAGCTGGTTGATACAGCGTATCTAGATTTTCAGAATGATTTAAGTTAAGTGTTGCCGCTCTAGCAACGCTGTTGTTTTAAATAGGCAGTGTACTGTCAGGTCTTACCCTTGTTCAAGGGGAATTACAGTCTCCTGGCCTCCCATCTCCTTTTGAAACCTCAAATCCTCCAGAAGGGACAATTCACTCTGGGACAGTAAAAGCATAAAATCTGACTTCCAATATCCCCAGTCATTATTGGACTGGTTCTCTGGCTCCTGCTCAAGAATTTCCGCTGTAGGAAGTGCCCCAGAGGAGCACCCATCCCTTTGCACAGACACCATTGCCCCCTCGACTGATGTGGAAGACCCCCCCCAAAAGTTTAAGTAGGCTTAGAAAAACTGTGGTAAATCCCTCAAGTAGGGACCCCCCGGGATGCTTTTCCGGCTTTCACTTTGCCATTTCTTGGGCTCCGCAGTGTTCACATACCTGCACTTTACCTGAGCTCTATCCAAAGAGGGGCTTTTCCCAGAACAAGGAGCCCTCTGCAATCCCCTAAGCCAGAGGATCCAGCCCCTTCCTTACATGCCCTGTAGCACGTGGAACACAGCCACTGTTCCGCCGACCATCCATCGCAAATCTGGAATG